>NC_089539.1:850000-2050000 GCF_963924715.1 Thunnus thynnus | reverse complement strand
TGTGACTCTTGAACAATATATAGGAGCGTTTTCTAATCTGGCGCTCCTACCGGCAGTAATCAGCAGGACAACATCATTTGTCTGTTCTTTCCAAAACAGTTACAAATCAATGCTAAAATATAACGTTTTATGATGTGACAATGCTATGGCTAAATGTATACTATACAGAATTTCCCTAAAAAACAATATGTAGACTTATACAAAAGTAATCCCTCTCAATCATCACTTATGGGTGTGTAGCCTCCAGCCAATAACAGCGTGCAGGATGTGAGTGTAGCAACCAGGTTATATCGTTGTCTCTGTCTCTCTCCTCTGCTCCGCTCTGCTCTCTGTCTCTGTGTCATGGATGTATAAAGAGCTGCAGGTCTGTGTGTCTGCTTGACCGAGGGTGGGGCTGAGCTACACACACGCAGAGCAGAGAGGCCACAGCGGACAGGATGAAGCTCTGCATTCACACAAAATCCAGCAATGCGGCACCTTCCTGCAGGGTTGTGCGGAGGTGTGGGTGTGTTTATTTGTCCTTTAGAACATAACCGCTGTGAAACATTCAGAAAAATAATGTTTTATTTATCTGATTCCTGGCTTTGTTCTCACAAGCGCTGCTCGCTCTCTTCATTCACTCTCTCTCTCTTTCTTGGGTTATTGTTGGGTTATTATAACATCCACCCAACCCACCAACTCGGAATGAGGAAATTTGTTATATGTATACGCCATCTCAACCGTGCCACTGCTCCAGGTCATAATTACTATGGCTGCCACATGGCATCTGTCACTCAAATGTAATTTTTTTGGCCACTGAAATTACAACCTATTGTGTTGTTTGTCTTGGGAGGACAGTCTCGAGAAAACACAAGTAGCCAAGGCTGACCAATCACAGTTCTTGTTGTCTTGTCTCGTGACCCTGCTGTTTAGTTTTTTAGGAGGTGCTGTGGTTTAGCTATGGCACCTATAGGCTCTGAATCTTTGCTGTAATCCCTTGGTGCTCCCAGACAGCAAGCGGTTGCCGCTTCCCACTTGGCAGCCTTGTCACACGACTCCCAGCTCCCTCCAATTCTACCAGTCTATAGGCAACACAACAAGCTGCTGCTACCCACCATGTATAACCTCATCACACAGCTAAATAGAGCAGGTTGTGACTTAGAATAGTGTAAATTGTTAGCAGTATAACTGGATACAGTTAGTATTGCAAACTAGCTAGCCAACGCTGCTTCAACACCATTTCTCATTATTGATCTGTCTAGTGAAGAGGTGTATCACTCAGAAAACAATGGTGGTAGCTGTGTCTGACATCATCTTTACAGAAAATGCTAACATCAGAATGCTAACATGCTCACAATGACAATGTTAACAAACTGAAGTTTAGCTTGCCACTTAGCACTTAACATAAAGTAAAGCAAGGATGATGAGAATGTCAAATGAAAGTATTGGAAAAAATGTAATTTTGACATGAGGATAGGGCTATAGAGGAATATCATGGGATCACCAATGTCATCAGTATTTATACTCTGTGGAACCCTGGGGACTGTACAAAATGTCATGGCAGTGTTTCCAATATTAGCAGAGATATTTGAGTCTGGTGCAAAATGTTGTTGTAGAAATATGGGCACACAAAATGAAATTGACTATAAAGCTGTAGCTGTCTTACCAGAACAAACTGAAACAGAAGATGTAGCAAATACAAGTCATGTCCACAGCAAATATTAATGCTGTATGTTTTGAAAGCTCCCTGACATTATGTGACAGTTTCTGCAGCCTCAGAGAATGTCAAGAACAGTCTACTGTTCACTTCAAAGAGCTCTTTATATTCTAAAATAGATCCTGAGGATGCAGACTGGGCACAGTCCACAATCAAAGAGTCTATGTCAGGCTCCTGTGAGAATACATCTCACAGTCTGAGCTCAGGTCCAGTGAGTTATTAAAGCGGGCAAATGTTTTCTAAAGTCTGGTTTAGTCTTCTCTGGGTCATTATGGGGATGATGTTTGCATTTTTCAGTTCAGTTGATCTTTACGCACAAGACCAGACAGGCTCAAAACTGTTTTTTTAGTTTATCTTGAGCAGTAATTTGTCTGAAGTGTGTTCATCAGAGTTTAGAACAGCTCTGAGTTTCTCTGCTTCCCAATAATATTGCTGACTCACTCCAGGCAATAAAGCACAGCCTCTATTTATCTAAAGAAGGAGGGGGTGACATTTGTGTGGATTCTCAAATAGACAGTGGTTTTTCTTACATGCTCTGTGTGCTGAATCACACTCAGATATTGAGGTGTGGAGTGGTTTGTGGTAAGTGCTGACTCCTTGTGACTCTGATTAGATGTTTACTGTCAGGTTTACTGGCCTTCTCGTTGCCAATGAACGATGACTCGTCCTACTGTCACTGCGAGACAGGAAATCTCAATGTCAAATCTAAATTCAGGCCCTCTAATAAGTGTGCTGGTGGTCATTTTGGAAATTATTGCTCCATTAATAAGATTTGAAGACTTATAATAACTTTGATGTCTGCGGTGTGGGTGTTGATTGACAGCTGTGATTGATAGTTGGTTCACCTACTGCTGTCCCCGGGTCTGGGACTCACACTGAGATTATTGTCACAATATTTTAATTACTAAGTTTAACGTTACTTGATTATGATACCTGCACTGTGGTGTATAAAAAAATGCTTAATAATGAGAGGAATGTACTGTACCAGTGCTTTTTTGGGGCACTACGTTCTTATCTGCCATTGCCTGGAGGTGGCGCTAAGGTTTTTTGGGGTGGTCAGTGTATACAAGGAGCTGCTCAAGTGTAGATGTATGTTTACCTGCCTCCTAGTAAAGTAGCCATCGTAGTTTGCTAACTTCTCTCTGTCTGCAGCTTTAGCTAAAGTAGCTAATGTTAGACCAAGTGTGCACTGCTCGGTGTTTCCGGTGAGCTAGCGCTAGCTTGGGTCCGAGGTAGCGGGGCATGTTTCCAGAGTGTGAAAGGGAACACCCCACACTCCGTATCTGGAAGTTCCTGGCTCCAAACAGAAAAGATGGAGCCAACCATAACCAGCAACTCTGGGCTTCAAACCAGCTCCAGTGTATGTGTGTGTGCCTGTATCACTGTAGCTGTTGTCTACAGTGGTGTGAGGAAAATGGCCCTCTTTGTCTTCTCCTCTCCATGCCAGCAAGAAATTGACTGAGCAGCCTTCACCCTCACTTACAGCCGTTGCTAGAGCCCATAACGGCCCCCAAGGAAGAAATATTATTTCAGTTAGTTTATTTTTTTAGCGAAATCACAGAGGATACTGTCTAGTACCCGGGTTTTATTTATGAAGCCTTCAGCCAATCTCTGTAGCTGGATTCCTGTGATGTCCTTCTTCTATGTTCCATACTGATGTACGGCAGTTGAATGTGTGTTAGTCATATTTTATCCTGATGGCATGTTGCAGCCTGAGGTTATTGCTGTGCTTATTGAATGGATGTGGTTATGGTGCCATATATTGACATGTGCATATTGTTGCTCTGTGTGTGATGTGTCAAAATAATGACTAGTCTGGAAGAGCCGTGGCCATGAAACAGCTGGTTGCACTGTGCATGCTGTACATTACCAGTGACCCTTCTCCAGCTTTATGAGCTGGGACGTTACTGAGGGAGTTCATTGGTAAAATCAATATCTTGTCCCAGTTCCACTCCTGCTTCATTGCCTGTCGTGGTTTAAAATGTCTACAGTTGGATGCCTACAGCGCCTTCAGATGAGATATTTTTTACCATCACAACTTGTGAAATGGAAATTTTCTGCTAGCTGACAAGTGGAGACGTGTGCTGTAATTTTGAGCTGTCATGACAGCTTGAAACAGAACAGAAGAAAAATTGAAAGAACAGCTTCATCCGTATTGCCTGCAGCATTATTGTGCAGTTTTATTGTACTATTTGTAGTAATATTTTAAGCTGCAGCTTCACATTTCAGATGCTTGAACACACCAAATCAACTTTGATTAGCTAAAAGCATCCACATTTATATATATAAAGCCACCATGTGTAGAATTTTCATGTGATCATAGCAGTTTTGTTTGTGGGTAAATCAGACAATGGCAATCGAACTAGTTGATGTGTTGCTCTCAGTTAATCTCAGTGTTCCCAGGTTGGATCAGTGGGAGGAGTGAACCACTGCTACTGTCTGTTTTGATACCCCAACTGAGGGAGTCAAGGGAATGCTCAAATCATGCATATATGGGCTTTAAACTCACATTATAGTTAATTGAAACAATTGATTTTTGGCCACTTGAGGGCAGCACAACAAGCTGCCCTCACAACATTGACATATTATCACCTTATAAAGTTTAAAAGACTAACATGTTAGCTGCCTGTTTACACATCCAGCAGTCACAGAGCAACATTGTCATTAATTTGGAGTCGTGTTTGTGTTCACCTGATGAATTTCAGTCCGGTATTCACTCTCCTTTTAGAGCTGTTTTGGTCTCCACCAACTCCTTGTTGAAATGTGAGGCTGCCTGCATTATGTTTTTCTTTTAGGTTCACAATTTTTCAAGTCTTTAAACAGCAGTCAGGTGTTCATATGAGCAGTGAAAGAGATTTTCCTCACTGTAATCATTCCTCCTGTTCATACTGACTATTAAAAGATCCTTCAAATGTGTTTTCAATGTAAGTGATGGAGGCCAAAATCCACAGTGTGTCAACACAGTCATTTAAAAGTCTCTGTGAAGCTTCTATGAGGCTTCAGCAGTCTGAGTTAGTCATATCAAGTGGATATCTGACACATTTACAGTCTTTTTAGCATCAAATTCCCTCTTTGTGTTTCCTCAGACGGTGTTTCCCTGTTGAGCTGCGGTGAAAGTATAGTAACAAAAAGAGGGACTGTAACATTGAAAGATATCTACTTGATTTGACTCATTTGGAGTCTGAAGATTCATATCAGCTTCAGATAAATTTTTAAACACATTTTTGCACAGAAGGAGGACTGTGGATTTTGTCCCCCATCACTTCCATTGTAAGTGCATTATGAAGGGATCTTCTAATGGTCAGTATGAACAGGAGGAATGATTAAAGCAAGAAAAACAGGTTTCGCTGTTTATTTGGGCTCCTGACTGTTGTTTTAAGACATACTTGAAAAATTGTGAACCCGTCCTTTTTTATATTTGTACAGTCACCCCCACAATATCTCTGTGTTTCAACTTCATTCTAGTTAGTTCTAGTGAAAGTAAAATTAAAGGTAGTTCTAGTATGAGCTGGCACATGAACAGACCAGCATGTTTACACCATCTGACCTACAAACCTGTCAATCTTTTCCCTGCATTTTGGTCAACACAATTACTGTTGCATATGAACATAATTAGTAGGAGACTACATGTTTGGAGTGGAGGCTCATTAATCTTGAGTAAACAGACCTCAACGTGTCTGGCCTGGTGAGCAGAAGGACAGAGAACAGCAATGGCTGTTGAGACTCCCAGCTGACTGTGTTTAATGGTACTTATACTCTGCTCCTGTGGGAAAATATACAGTGTACATTCTGCCTATGCACAGTGATTCCTGCACTCATGCCTAAGCAAAATCACACATTGACTGGACTTTCCTCCAAGCTGTTTCAGCCCTCCATCCAGACTAAAACAGAGTTTTTCTCCCTTAAAAAATGAGCTTTTCTGCAATGGCCTCAGAGTGTGTAAATCTTAAAATGCTGGCTCGATGTGGCGGTGTGCACGGGGTAAACGGAGCTTTTGAAAAACAATGACATAAGCTACCCAGTGAGGGTTGGGGGCTGTGTCGTAGGAAAGTTAAGAAGGACTTGTTGGCTCAAACCTTCTCAGTGATCACTCATTTTAAATGTCAATATAGCCAAATACACAGCGCTGACGATTCAGGTGGACAGAGGTTTCTACTAAAATGATCTTGACATGCTAGTGAGGAAACAAGTCGTTTTCACATGAAAATGATGTTTTGTTTGGTGCCACATAGCTTGAGTTTGTAGTGACTGACCCTTGAGTGAGACAGTGGGATTGAAGAGGTTAAACATAAATCAAATATCAATATATCTGTCTCATCATCAGCAGACATATCTGGATATTACATGACTGCAAGTGGATTTGTGACACCAAGAAATGATTTGATGATATTTTTCAACTGAGGAGTTCTAACTTTGAAAAATCAGGTAAAATTCCTACTGTTATTTAGCTTCACAAATGGCAAGTTGCTCTCTGTTTCTCCATTATATTTTATGATAACTTGTAGAATAAATGATTTATAAATTGATCAGAAAATGATAACATGACAGAAAACCTTTTAGATGTGTATCATTCAACAAAGGTGAGTGTTGGATGTTGCTCTTCAAATAGAGAGCATTATTCATACAGGCATATGAAACAGTTAAACACAACACATTCTATCCAGATGACTCAGACTCTTTCCTCTCCTGCTCCATCCAGGCGTTTGGCCAGGCCTACTCCACCCAGCGTAAGGTGGCAGAGGATGGGGAGACCAATGAGGAGACTCTGCTGCAGGAGTCTGCTACCAAGGAGGCCTACTACATGGGTCGTCTCATGGAGCTCCAGTCAGAGCTGAAGCACAGCCGGGCAACCACCGCCAACACACAGACTGACAACGAGCACTTGAGCTCCCTGCTACAGGAGCTGCGGGAGGTACAGTACTGCAGCACACTCGACAAGAGTTACTGATACTGCATTTTTGGTCAATATTACATTATTGTCATGCGCTAATAACAGCTGGATGTAGGGAAAACTCTTCCCTGTTGATACATTCATGAAGATTCTGACCCCTGAAACCTGTAGAGAGTGTTGGGCTATGAAATTACAACATCAAACCCAGAAAACAAACAATAAGAAAACATGGATGTTATGAAATAGACAGTGTGAGTTTAATGGTTTCTTAAATTGAAAAGTTTGCTACTCAGCAGCTGATGCATGAATGAATGAATGAAACAGTCATCTAAAGTATTACATGACACAAAATTAATAGCAAATAATATAAAAAGTTAAAAATAAGCAAAAAAGCAAAGTAACTTTACTTTGAATTTAAAGTGTGAGTTGATATTAAAAGCATACTCAAAGCAAAGACCGTCTGTAGGGTAGGAAATGTAGAAAGCTGAGCCTCAGCTCTGTTTGCCTGCTCTGTCTCAGCAGAGTAATGAGATGTTGGAGCTGCAGCGCAGCCGGATGCGAGAGGAGATCAGGGAGTACAAGTTTCGAGAGTCACGGCTGCTCCAGGACTACACGGAGCTGGAGGAGGAGAACATCTCTCTGCAGAAACTGGTGTCAACACTCAAACAGAATCAGGTACGGATGCTTCAGATACACATACAGAATGAATCACAAGTTTATGCTTGGCCAATAGTGGAATGTGAATCTTAGTTACAACTACATTATTGCATATTAGATAATAAATAAACTAAATTTCATGTTTTTTCTGTTAAACAATGTATGTCTGCACTGCAAAGCACATGTCACATACTGTCATATATATCTCCAAGTACATTTTTCTGCCTTTCAGTAATCAAAAATGTTAACAATACATTTAAAGATCTCTTTGGCATGATTTTTAACTGCAAAAAGGGAGCATTAATTATGACTTCAGTTGAACTAAAGGCTATATTTTTTATGAATTGTGATAATGTAACCAAGCTACTCAACAAAATTAAATCAGCAGGTAACAGATGCCCAGAATAACCTTTGGGTATAGACACCATTCACAGACATGCACACACAAGCAGAGGACAGATGGGCCTTCTCAGACAGAGAGTGACAAATTACTTTGAGGTTCTCCTGGGCTGCCTGGTAAAAGCACCTGAGCTCTGAAATGAGGGACAGAGGAGAGGAGAGGAGAGGGGGGAGAAGAGAGGAGAGGAGAGGAGAGGGGGGAGAAGAGAGGAGAGGAGAGGAGAGGGGGGAGAAGAGAGGAGAGGAGAGGAGAGGGGGGAGAGGTGAGGTGCGGAGACAAAAGGAGAGGAGAGGAGAGAGAGAGGAAAAAAGGAGAACAAAATGGATTAGAATCAAGGTTGAGCTGAGAAGAAAGGACAGCCAAAAGCCAGAGGCGAGTAGAGAGAAGAGAAAAAGTCAGTTTTTTTGGGTTTTGACATTTTAATGTTAACAATACATTTTTTGTGTTTCCCCCAAAATATTGTTTTTGTGTCAAAGTTTAAGTGATACTGTAGTTTAAGTGTACAATTTGAACATTTTTGACTTTGAAAAACTCTTTTTACAGCATACAGCACCAACACCACATAGTATTTTAACCTTTAACCATAGATCAAATTTATACAAATGTTAAAAATAAATAAATTATAGACAGAAAACTTCCTTTTCATGCAGCTGTAGCCAGAGATGAACTTTCTCAATTCATCAATGCCAGAGGCCCAGTAGAATGACTAGCCAATCTCTTGACATCGTCTCATTAATCTACCTGTCCTCCTTCCCTGTATCTTGGCTCAGGTGGAGTATGAAGGCCTGAAGCATGAGATCAAGGTCCTGGAGGAGGAGACAGAGCTCCTTAACAGTCAGTTACAGGACGCGCTGCGATTGAAGGACATCTCTGACGCCCAGCTGGAGGAGGCGCTGGAGTCTCTGAAGAGCGAGCGTGAGCAGAAGAAGCACCTGCGCAGGGAGCTGGTTCACCACCTCAGCATGTGTGATGTGGCCTACACCGGCAGTGCACACCTGATGTTCACCTCCGCCCCGCCCAGCGGCACTGCCACCCCAACAACTCTGCTCTCCCCTAGCACAGAAGAGCCAACGAGGTGCTTTAATATTTCATGAACAGAATCTGGAGACTTACTATTCTAAAGTGGTCTGTCTTATGAAACTGGTGCATATTGCAGGATGACAAACATGACACCACTGTGGCAAAATGGAAAGGAAATGTAATGTTTATGTTACTAGTGATCACAAGTAGAGCCCTGCACTGCCCTCAAATTGAGGCCTGACCTGAGCCCGGATATATACATATAAACCTAATATGTCGGATAATGTGTCAATTTTGAATAGCTTCTCAAATTAACACAATACAAAACACTTTCAAAGCTTTAACAGTATTAAATGTGTCATTTCAAAGTATCGCTGAACATAACGTTCCTCCACATGTTCAGGTTGCAGTGCACTTGTTGCCGACACCTGCGCAAACGGGCCTGATGGTAAAGGGCAGTCATGGCAGGCCTCCTGGCAGCACCTGGGGGTACCAGAAGCTCAAAACAAGAGTCAATAGCAACAGCAAAATAAGCTGTTTGGCATTGGCAGAGAAGATTTGGCAAATTTTTCATGGGCGCAACCCACATACTCAGCTCTGCTGCTCATCCCACAAATGCATGTTCGTTACAAATGTGGCACCATTTAAAAGGGAAATAAACAGGCTTTCCAACGGTATAAGATTTATTGCCAAGAAGCATTGTTACAACAAAGAAATAATCTACCAAACACAAATTTCCTTACTTTTTGTGCTATGTTTGTAAACATCCTTTGAAAAGTAGACTGTATCTTTGGTATTTGATAATACCTCATTTTATGAAGTTTTAAAAGGCTTATACCATTGTACTCTCTTTATTGTGCTGGTTATACATATTCAACTTTTCTCCCTGATATGAGGGAAACAAAGTGCATATGTGGGATTTTAAAGATGCTCATCTCTGATCTTCTAGGTGTAATGGTCACCTGCTGGGCGGGTCAGGAGCGGGGACACCTACTGGGTCGGTGCCCAGGGCTAACGGAGAGTGCCGAGGCCCGGGTCGAAAAGCCGAAGGGGTGGCGACATCAGACCTCTTCAGTGAGATGAACCTGACAGAGATCCAGAAGCTCAAGCAACAGCTGTTGACGGTGGGTCTGATCTCAGATCATCCACTTATACATTATTAACTCAGAGACAGCCAGCATTTATAAGGCTGTCACAGAGGAGCACAGAACACAGTTTGAAACTGATCAACACAGGGAACATTCATGGTTGTGTTTGAAAGACACCAAAGTCATTAGTTGGTAGGACACAGGAAGGAAACAACAGTCTCCCATATCAAAGTCACACACTACCCAACCACCCACCCCAACCTTTCACAAAAAAGATTTTTTGCTGCTATACCATCACGCTAGCTCCCAATTTGCTTCTCACAGACAACAACGAAAAAAGTAACTATATCCTTATTATTACCATTTCTTACCTTTTTTTCAGCTTGGGTCTTTCTGACAAACGTCTTTGACATGTCTGTTTTTTAACGGATTGAACCAACGACGTGTCAATCAGTGAGCTTTAGATGTGTTAGTAGGTGTAGTTTTGAACTTTGGACAGAGCCATGCTACCTATTTCCCCCTGCCTTCAATCTTTATGCCAAGCTAGGCTAACCATGTCCTGACTCCAGCTCCATAGTTAACACACAGACGTGAGACTGATATCTTCTCATTTCACTCTTGGTTGGAATTTCCCAAAATGTTGAACCATGTTGTATTACTTATTTATTTTTTTCCCACTTACCTGCAATGTTTAAACATTATGTTAAATATTCTGTAAAATTACACCAAAAAAGTTAGAATTTTGTGCATATTTTGGCTGCAGTTGTCACAAAACCAGCGTCTGCTGGGTTGATAACCCAGCAGCCAACTCCTCTTTATAAAATCAAAGCTTTTGAATAATTTACTGTAAACCACACTGACACACAGTATCCCCACTGCGTAAAGCACTCTGTCTCTCACCTTCTCCCTTTGTCTTCTCTGGTCACACACAGTCACACATCTGTTTTTGTTTTCTTTCCAAACACCTTTCTCTTATATGTTCCCAAACTTGTAGTATTTCTCAACCTTACAATTACCTTACAATTATTTAGTGCATCAAATCATGCTCAGAGCACCAGCATGTGTGTATACGCACATCCATATGTGTGTGTGCATCTGGATGCTTCAGTTCCTGTAGGTGTAATCCCATCTCTCCCTGCTGTCTGCAGTCTCTCTGATAGGCTGGGCTGCAGGAAGAGCTTATTTATATCTCAGCTGACACACTACACTATCGACCACTCTCCAGCAGATGGGTGGGTTTCATTGCTGTCGAAGCTGCTCTTTTTAAATGTTAATGAGTCCACTTTTGTGCTACTGTGTTGTTTCTTTACACCTGAGGGAAAAAGTGGAGTGACATCCCATCCATGTTGTGTTATTATGCAGTCTGAAAGATCTGAGACAGTTTTTCATGACTCAGTGTATGTTAAAAGTCTTTCCAGTTGTAAAGTTGGTAAGAGATGTGCTCATGTGTGCAAAAGTGACCTGAGATCAGACCAGAGATGTTGCAGTCATATGGTATACATCTTAACCAAATGCCCTGTGAAATGGGTGCTCTACTGGTTTTTTGGTGCAGTTTGTTGGTGCATTACTGCCACTAAATATTGATGAGGGACATCACATCATTTGATATTCATGTCTAATCTTTAAATACTGGTGTCATTTATCATCACTTTGCTTTGACTGCTGCTTCACCTTTTTCCAAATGATGTGATCCTCCTCTGCATCTCATCCTCATACAAGCACTAGTAGAGTAGGAGATTCAAACAAAATGGGAACCCACTCACTAAAACATTGTAAACCCTCCAAAACTCCACAGGAGTCCTTTAATTACACACTTTATGTATCTTTCTCTTTCTGACATGTTTGTCTCTTACCTGATATGAGCTCTCCTCAGCTGGTCTCTTTGTTGGTACACTTATCATTGAGAACATGTTAGCTCTGGGTGAATTTCTCTAAGCCTTACTTTGGTCTCTCCTGTACATTGAACCTGAAGGCTGAACCATTCAGTGGTTGCCATTTCAAAAGTACTTCATCCTTCTGGTGGATTTTGTTCTTACTGGCTGTTGTGGATTAGTTTTTATGAACATCAAACAGGTTTCAAGTGCTTGTGGCAGACCTGATGAGTCTTGCAGGAGCTTAGGAACGATCGAGTTTATCTATGAACTGCTCATATTGGCAGACACTGATATCTAGAATATCTAGCATTATTGTATTGGAGATGAAAGTGCAGAAAGTGATTGGGACCCTAGTTGTTTTGGCTGTTTAGTGAGGGATGCCAAAAATATTTGAACATTTAAATGAAAAAAACATAATATTAAACACCATACTGATCATCGTGTACCATATAAGATGTTTTTCCCTAATCGAGTTGCTGCCCCCTTCAGGTTGAACGTGATAAAGTAGCATTGATGACCAGCCTGCAGGAGTCCCAGACTCAGCTCCAACATACCCAGGGGGCCCTCACTGAACAGCATGAGAAGGCCCTCCGCCTTAGCAAGAGAGTCACTGCCCTCCGCCGCTTACATCGAGGAGCCCGCTTCACCCAGGAGGCCCAAGCCTCTCAGCTCACCCCAGAGGCCCTGATTGAGCTGGACAGGTGTGAGGAGGACGCTGAAGAGGAAGAAGGAAATGATGAGGATAAGAGTGGGACAGTAAACAAAAGTCAGGTATTTTCATACCAGACGCCGGGTCTGGAGATCATGCAGTGCAAGTATCGTGTGGCTGTGACAGAGGTGGTGGAGCTCAAGGCAGAGGTGAAAACCCTACGGGAAAGGCTGGCTCAGTGTGGGGAGGGCGCAGCACAGGAGAAGCTAAGGGGAAACTCTCAGCTCCACAGACTGGAGAGGCAGGTCGCCTCACTGGAGAAGAGCTGCCGGGAGGGAAGGGAGAAGGTAATCACTTCATACTGACTGTCTGTTTGAATGGAATGAGAGATATTTACTTGGATAAAGGATTTGATCTCCTCTCCTCTCCTCTCCTCTCTCCTCTCAGGTTTCTAGCTTGGAGTTGGAGTTGCAGGTAGCTCAGTCAGCATCCAGTGAGAGTCAGAGCGCGTTGAACGCAGCTCAGGACGAGCTGGTGACGCTGAGCGAGGAGCTTGCCCAGCTGTACCACCACGTCTGTCTGTGCAGCAACGAGACACCCAACCGCGTCATGCTGGACTACTACAGGTCTGACTGTTGTTTTATTAATAGGACACATACAACATCAAAGGGTTGAGCACGGTTGCTCAAAGTTACAGTGACTGAGACAATTGGAGAGCCTATTTTAAGTGGAGGGCCAAAAATACACCCTTGAAAATGCTACATTTTATTCATTCTTCTTCTTCTTCTCCCACTTCTTCTTCTTCTTCTTCTTCTTCTTCTTCTTCTTCTTCTTATTATTATTATTATACATGCAGAACTCCATGTCTTCAAGCCAGGGGATGCTCAGTTTCTTTGATACATGTGGTCAAGTACTACTTGTTCTCACATTATCGGAGGGTGTTGGACTTTGGAAGAACACTTAACTACTTAAAGAAGTTAATACCATCCTCCTAGCATCCAATATTTCCACAGCATCTCCATAAGACACTCTGAGGGGCATGGACTGAGTTGTCTTTAAGTCTATAGAAAGCTTTGCCTATCCAGTCTTCATGGATAGGCAAACACACATGACCATCCCACTTGTCTCTCAGAAGTAAAGAGAGTTCACTCTTCCACTACCAGGACAAAATAGATATTGGTCCTTCAGGATTCGAGGTTTTACAATCAGTTGTAGTCTCAGTCCCAGTGCTGTAGCATAAGCATGAGAAGGGCTGAGTTGTGTAATAACTGGAGATTATTTGCCGGTCATGTGCCACCCAGGACTCCCAACAACACCCAGAGCCTTCAGTTTCAGGGCGAGTCTCATATACTCCTGAATCCTTTCTATTACTCAGCTTGCCAGTTTTGTCTTTGCAGAACATTACCACTGCCATAGAGATGGGTAAGGTTTAGCCTGAGCTATCTGGCTGAACCTTCTCTGAAGGATGATTCAGTTACACCCACTCAAAATGCTCCTTTCATTTCTTCAACTCTCCTGAGTCGTCTTGAAAGTTCTTTGCCTCACCAAACTCTTCCCACACCCATGTTTTGGTCTCTGCTACCACAGAAGCTGCAGTGCTCCTAGCCTTGCAAAAGGACCTTGCAG
Organism: Thunnus thynnus; assembly: GCF_963924715.1. Classification (NCBI taxonomy): domain Eukaryota; kingdom Metazoa; phylum Chordata; class Actinopteri; order Scombriformes; family Scombridae; genus Thunnus; species Thunnus thynnus. Next base: position 2,036,099 of record NC_089539.1, on the reverse strand, counting down.
ACCAGTTCACCCTTATCAGATGTTTGGGTTTACCTGGTCTGACTCCTTCCCCACCAGAGAGGAGACATTGTAAGTGTCAGCCAGTTTCCAAATCTGGTGGCCAGACTGTCAAGGCCCCCATGTTTAACACAAGCTAAGGGGAAGTTTGAAGAGAAAAGACAGAGCGCTCTATTATTTCAGTTTTATCAGGCCACACAAAATATGTTTGCAACCACTGGGTAGCAGACCACCCTTTGAGAACCCTAAGCTAGACAGTTTCTTCACACTTGCAACAGTGTGTTGTAACAAGTAAAGAATCTGTCTTTAAACAGGAATAGGTAGGCTCAAACCCCAAAGTTGGTGAGTGTCTGTATCAGATACACGTCCTACAGGTTTAAGTAATCAAATGAATTTTATTCTCTCTTCTAGACAAGGCAGGGGCCTCAGGGGCCTCAGTGCCTGTCTCAAAGCCATGTCTTCGGACAACAGCAAAGTGCTCCTCACACCACGCCTCGCCAGGAGGCTGGCCACTGTCGCCTCGGCAACCTCAACTCCCACAGAGTCGCGGAGCCCTTCGGCGTCTCCATCCAAAGAACCCCTATCTGGGGAGGGGAGGAAAGAGGAGAAGGAAGGGGACAGGGAGGGCCTCCAGGTGCCGTCTGAGCAGAGCCTGCCACCCTGCACACCTCCGACCCGCTCACCCAGCATCAGTGCCTCTTCATCATCGTCATCATCGTCATCACCTGCCATTGAGCCAGCTGGCGAGCTGCGCAGGGAGCCAATGAACATTTACCACCTCAACGCTATCATCAGAGACCAGGTAGAACACAGTGTCAGTGGAATTCCCCGTCCTCCTCCTTTCCTCTCCTCTCTTCAACTTTTCTGTCCACTAACTCTCTCCCCTTCTCAGGTGAATCACCTTCAGCAACCACAAATGAACCACTTTTTTTCCCCCAGGCAAACCTCTTTCACTTTCCCCCACTTTGTCCTGTTTGTCCTTTTCTCCCCTTTATTTTCTACTTTTCCTTCCTCTCTGCTCTCCTCTTGATTGGTTCTCTTCCCTTAGATGTAACACCTTTTAGAAAACTAAGGTCTGTTTTTTCTTTTCTTATCTTGCTTTTTCAGCGGTGTATTATCATTCCTCTCCTTCCTTCCCATTCATCTGTCCTCTCTTCTCCTCTCCCATAAACGGAATCCCTTCTTTTATCCAAATTCCTCATTATCTCTCTTCTCCACTTTCCACCCCTCTCTAACTTCCTTCCCTTCTTCCTCTCTCCTTTCCTCTGAAGCACCTCCAAAATGAATTATACCACCGTGTATCCTCTTATTTCCTCTTGTCCTATCCTCCTCTCTCCTCCACTTCTCTGCTGCCCTCCCCCAGGTGAAGCATCTCCAACGGGCAGTGGACAGGTCTCTGCAGCTGTCCAGACAGAGAGCTACAGCCAGGGAACTGGCTCCTCTGCTGGACAAGGACAAGGAGAGCTGCATGGAGGAGATCTTGAAGCTCAAGTCTCTGCTCAGCACCAAGAGAGAGCAGATAGCCACCCTCAGACTGGTGCTCAAGGCTAACAAACAGGTGAGAGGACATGTAATGCCAGGTTCAGAATACACGGTATCAGCCCGATAATAGCCTGACCCGACATACGTAAGCTGTTGGGACTGAAAATGGGCATTGGGCGCGACAATTGATTGTTTTATCTCATGTAGTGTATCACAGTGGACGGCAACCGATGCTGCATCTGGGACGCCTCACAACATCCTGACAAAAGGACTCGTGAGAATTACAATATATTTACCTTCTTTTGCTGAGCACTCAACATGTTCCATGATGTTGACCAATAGGAGCACAGAGTATTTGCACAATGCCAATAATAAGGAATTTTTTATGTATGACGGTTTGTGCAATATGTAAATGATCATTAAATGCACAATCATTTTATCACAACTTTCAAATCAGACAGGTTGGAAACAAACCAACAGTTTATCCAGATTATCTAAACGACTTTATTTGGAAGTAAAACTTAAAGTGAGTGCACCTGAAATGTTGCTATGCAAACAGGTATGTTAAATACGGTAGGTCAAAGTTGAACCAAGAAGAGTAATGGATATTTACAATGGATAATTAGGTAATTATTATACTGTTACAATACCTTTGTTTTCTCCTCTAAGATTGACTAACTGCAGGGCTTGTCCGGCTACTCATGTTTCTTGACTCATCTGACTTCTCTTGCTGATGTCACTGCCTTCTCAAATACTATATTTGCCTGAATATAAGACGACCGTGATTATAAGACGTCACCCCTTTTCCAACACCTGTCTTTGGAAAAATACTTTTTGAAGATACAACACACTTTCACACTAGTATTGTTGGGAAAGTTTATTGAGATATCTTAAATCCATGGAGAAGAAAGTCTTCATCCTTGAAACCTTTTATCTTGTAAAAGTCAAATAATGCCATTAAAGCAGAATGTAAATTCCACATTTGTGTAGCTTTTTCTATTAGCCAAATACTCACTATCAGGCTCTTGGTCAAAATGATTTTCTCCAGCAGTGAGCACTTTTCAACTGTCTGTCTTTTTGATCTCCTCATCATCTGTGACAGCAGCGATTCTTGGCTGCTTGCCAGATGTCTCAGTCCACTGTCTGTTCCTGCAGTAAAGACACTGAGAGAAGCTTTGGACTTGTTTTCACTCATCATTTTTTTATTTTCTCCATAGCAGAAAAAACATGTTACATGAACCTTCAAAAACTCCTGCAACTGAGCAAACTAAACACTTTTATTGATGAGTAACAGTGGACTGGACACTCACTAGCCCACTAGCCAACAGTAAGACTACAAACAACCCATAATGCAACACTCTCTGAAGGGGCTGATGTTACACTGGTATTCTCTCCATTTAAAAAGAATATCTGAACTTATGAACATGTTATTGCCTAGTCCTTGAATATAAGAGGACCACTTTTTCAAATGTAATTTCCAGAGAAATATATCTTCTTATATTCAGACCTATATATTATTGTCTGTTGGAATACCAAACCATGAAAATAAGAGCAAGTTGTGATAAACCAGAATTATCCTTTAAACTAATGCTGAGTGACAGTCAGATACTGTAAGTTAAGAAAAGTATATGGCTTAAATGTAACACAGCTTTTAAGAACAAGCAATAAGATGGATCACAACATTACAATAACGTAACTCCTATAATACATTTAGTATCATTTGTCATAGTGATATTATTCTAATGTACTGCCCAAAAATGCAAAAGTGATATTATCATATAGTGTTTGATAGTATAAGATGGACCATCATATTAGCATATGATTGATTAATCCTTACTGTATGTCAGCGTTCAGGAAGCTTTAATCAGCTTAATCACATTCTAGTGTAATGAGGATGCATGACAGTGACATTGTAATAAAGACTATTGTTGATGCTCCTTTTCCCCGTCTTTTTTTTCTTTCTTTATTGGTTGGTGCAATATAACATAACATACAAGACAGTTGGGACTGTCAGAACATACAGTGGTACAGTGGTTGTAGGTTCCCCCTGGCCAGCAACCCAGAGGCGGGTTCACCCGCACCAGAGGGCAGGCAGCAGAGGACAGGTCCAACCCAGACATATAATTATAATATGCATTTTTATTGTTGTCATTATTGTTGTTTGTTTGTTGTTACTAGAAGGACTTGGGCACAGTATTATTTAATATTTATAATATCATTTATACCACCACCATCATCCTACTTGTTATCATAATACCATTGTTTACTTTGTATCTATATTTGTTATTATGCATTATTAATAGTCATTAATTGTCAATAATTAAGTCAGATTTAAAGGAAGAGAAAGAGAGAGAGTGAGAGAGAGAAGAACCCCCCCACACAAAAACAAAAAGGGGGGGTCTGTTTGTTAGAGATGGAGATGAAGTCTTTGTAAAAGTTGTTTTCCCATTTGTATTTGTATCAGCTTAAACAACCGTATCCCAGTATCGCTGTCTAGTTGATAGCCCCATCCTCATTTTATTGTCCACCAGTCACACAGAAGAAATCAACCCAATTCCCGTAACAAGAAAGCAGCCACTCGCATTGGGTTTAATAATGCCATTTGGGAATGAGTCTAGCAGTTAATAGTCCAAGTGTTTACTGGCCTGTGCTTCTCTGAAACACACCAATCAATAAGCTTGATTGGATTCGCTGTCCCAAACCTCTCCTCTATTGCTATTACTTTATATTGTCTGTTTTATTTGGCTTTTCCATAGACAGATATGTGCCTCAGTGATACAGTGTACAGGCTAGAGCTGCTGTCCATTCAGAGAATGTCTTCCTTTGGATAAAAAATAGCTCTGACACCTGTTCTGATTTGGACTTACACACAGTGCAAATTATACTCTAGGAAATGACAAAAACACTAATAAAAATAATTTAGCCATGTATTTTCTGTGTGTGTGTGTTTACCCAGACGGCAGAGGTGGCTCTGGGCAACCTGAAGAGTAAGTATGAGGCGGAGAAGTCCATGGTGACTGACACCATGATGAAGCTGAGGAACGAGCTGAAGGCCCTGAAGGAGGATGCCGCCACGTTCTCCTCTCTACGGGCAATGTTCGCCACCAGGTCAGAGACCCAATACAAGAAATTACAACTCCACTACCTAATTTATTTCTTTACATTAACAATGAATCATGTTCCTCTGTGTCAGCTGGATGTGTATAGTAAGTATTTGCTAATACATTAGCCATAATAACTTCATAAGATTATGAGATTTATAATATTCTGTTCCATCTGTTTGGGAGTTACTCTGCCTCCAAGTGGCCAAAAAATCCATTAATGTGTGTAGCTTTAAAGTTGCAAATATCAACCCCTCTCCAATTTTATTATAGAAAACACTGAACAGTTGCATTTCTTATATCAGTTCTTTCATTTCTTCATGTATCAATTTGTGCCAGCTACATTTTCCCTGAAACCTACAATCAAAAAACTCTCTGATCTCAAAGGAATACTTTGACATTTTGGGATATTTGCTGGTTCTCTTTCTTGCCGAGAGCTAGATGAGAAAATTGATACTACTCTAGCATAGAATTAGAATTTTCCTTAGTTGATACTAAAGTCGCTTCAAGACCAACAATTAAAAAAAACTCTCATTCATTTGATTAATTTCATTCAAATAAGTCTGTGCAGCGACTTAACACAATGTCATCTGGCAAGGCACTGCATTTGCCAATCACATTCATGTGCACATTCCTGACATTGTAACATGAACACTGTATTTTTGTTGTTTACCTTGTGATTTTAGCAATGAAAGATAGAATAGTTTTTGTGCAGTGCTCAAATGTGTTACTTCACTTCCTTCCTGGATTGATCCCTGGATTGTATGTCATTCTCTCACTGGAACCTTAAAGGATAGGTTTGGGCTTTTTCAAGTCTGTCTTAAAGCTATAATATGTAACTATTCCACATTAAAATGTCTAAAAACAACTAGACCTATGTTATATATTTTGTTGAGTTGCGTACTTACATTATCCCAAATGTTTCCAACAATTTTCAAACTCAGAGAAATCTGCAATTTTAATCAAGATAACGGTCTGTTTCATTTGGTCACCTGTCAATGGCGTCATACCCCCTCTACCAAAGAGTATACGTGCACAAGATGCATGCGTCGGTATTGTGTTTGTCCGCTACAATTGCGTCTACCAAAGATCATACACTCACAAGATAATACGTTGGCATTGCGGCTGTTGCAGCCTCAGTTAGCTAAATTAAGTGGATATATTCTAAAGTTACAGCCTATTTAGAATGAAATTCCCTCCTTTTATTCTGAGGAGTGAAGTGCCTTGCTGAGCTGTGGTGGAGGGATACATTCTGGTAGTGGTGGTGTATAAGTCTGATTAAGTCTGATAAGCTGACGTTATCCAGCTTTTACTGCTAAGGCCGTGCTCAGAGAAATCTTTGAATGCACCAATAAACTGGTTGCCAACCACCAATAAAACCCAAAGAAGAAGAAGATGAGGAACTTTAAAGTGATTCTGTTTTCTTTGCAGATTTGATAGTTGGAGTATTTTTAGCAGTCTGTGTTTTTGGATGCAAATATTTTGGTAACAAACTGTTTGAGTGTTTTGGGGTCGATCTCCAGCTGTTCTTGTCCTCCAGACCACCTTGGCTTGCTCCTGCCTTTATATATTGAATCAAGTTAGGTAACTGAGACTGCTGAAGCATCACATTAGCTTCAGCTGAACTTTGGAATGCACTTTTGAACAGAACGAGGGCTGTGGATTTTGTCCCTTATTTCTTCATTTACAGTGTAGTGACGTTCCAAGAGAACAGCTTCAGAGTCAGTATGTAGAGTTATAGTTATAGCAACAAAGACCCATTTCCATGTACAATACATAATGGCACATCAGTATTGTATTAAGACAGATGTGAAAAAACCTAAACCTATCCTTTAAACAACGTGTCCACTCATTGCAGCCCCCCGCATTGTTTTGACACAAGTTAAGTGTGTGGACAGGGCTGTATTTCATGGTATATAGGATGGCAAAGGAGCAGATATCAGTGCTGGAGCATGTTCTGCTGGGGTTTAAAGACTAAGCTCAATATCAAAATAAGTCATAAATAAGTCATAAACGGACTTGAGAGGAAGATTCCCCTGTTAAAGTTTATGAAACAGTTAGAAAACTGTGACTCTTTTTCCATACCTTATTATATCACAGCTAAGGGGCGTTGTTCAGACAACCCCGTTTGCTGTGATATAATCACAATATATCACCGCCAGGAGTGACATATTACTTTTATAAAACAGTTACCAAATATTACAATATAGAAATTATAGACAATCCAATAAAAACAGTTTTTTTTAAGGTGCAGTGTGTAGAATTTAGTGTCATCTAGTGGAACGGACATCTAGTGGAACGTTGTGTTTTCATTAGCTTAGAATGAGCCCTTTATATCTACATAGGGAGCAGGTCCTCAAACAGGACAAACCAAACACTGGCTGTAGAGAGGGCCTTACATGTTTTTTGTGAGTTTCACGGCCACCATAGGTTCTTCTATAGACTTGGAAGGGCAGGGTAAGGGGAGGGGTATTCAGTTGGTTGCAATCAGCAACCTCACCGCTAAATGCCACTAAATTCTACACACTGGTCCTTAAAATAACCACATTACAAGAGTCATTTACAAGAAAGTAGTTCCCAGCTGCCTGCAGTTGCTATGCAATGTTAGTAAACTGCTAAACTGGCGTTCAAGCTGGTCGGCGATCTAATTTATTTTTATTATTTATTTCTAGTGGCTACTGGCTCATCTTCTTCTTCCATTCCTCCCCCTTTGTGAACAATGTGTGACGGAACAGGGCCTTCTCTCTCTCCATCTCCTGGTCTTTTTTCCTCCACCTCTCCTCTTTTTGAGCCAGCTCCTCTCTCAGGCTCACCTCCAGAGCATCATATGCTCTCTTCCACTGTTGGTCTCTCGGCTTCATCTCTTTTTCATTGCATGCCAGCAGGTCCAGGGCTTTGGTTCAAGCCCTCCTTTTTTTGGTGACCCTGCTAAGGAGGTTGTCCTTTTGTTTGAGCTACAGTGCTGTATTCTCCTCATTCAGTGCTGTAGTCTGCTCTCTCAGTGCTGTAGTCTGCTCTTTCAGTGCAGTAGTCTGCTCTCTCAGTGCTGTATTCTCTTCATTCAGTGCTGTAGTCTGCTCTCTCAGTGCTGAAGCCTGCTCTTTCAGTGCTGTGTTCTCCTCATTCAGTGCTGTAGTCTGCTCTCTCAGTGCTGAAGCCTTCTCTTTCAGTGCTGTGTTCTCCTCTTTCAGTGCTGTATGCTGCTCTTTCAGTGATTTCATTTCACCGATGGCTTTGTATAGGGCATCTCTGAGTCCCTGCGCAATTACATTGTGAGGGATCTGGTTAGAGTTCTGCCGCTATACTACAGCTGGCCTGCATGGATTTGAACTGTACATGGCAGCACCAACGTGTCCAAATGCCTGAAAGACAGGATACTCATAAAAACACAACCTTTATATTATAAAGACAGCACTACTTGGAGCTCCTGGTGCAATGTAACTAAGTACATTTTCTCAAGTACTGTGCTATTTGAGGTACTGTATTTTCAATTTCTGCCACTTTATATTCAATTCAACTCAATTTTATTTACAGTACTGTGCAAAAGTTTTAGGCACTAAAAGTAAAGTGAGAATGCTACAAAAAGATTGCTATAAATTGTTTTAATTTATCAATTAACTTCTTACAAAGTTGAGTAAACAGCAGAAACCTAAATTAAATCAATATTTGCTGTGAGCAGCTTTGCCTTTAAAACAGCAGCAGTTCTCCTTGGTACACTTTAACACAGTTTTTCATGGTAACTTGCAGGTAGGTTGTTGTAACCATCCTGGAGAAAGAATGTTCTTCTGTGGTTTTATTATTTAGGCCATCTCAGGTGCTTCTTCATGTAATCCCAGATTGACTCCATGATGTTGAGATCAGGGCTCTGTGGGGGCCATACCATTTGTTGCAGGACTCATCATTCTTCTTGTTGCTGAAAATAGTTCTTTATGACTCTAGCTGTATGCTTGGGGTCATTGTCATGTCATGAATAAATTTGGGACCGGTCAGACACCTTCCTGATGGTATTGCATAATGGATAAGAATCTAAACATCTAGGGTGCCTAAAACTTTTGCACAGTACTGTATATAGCGCCAAATCACAACAAGTCATCTCAGGGCACTTTTCACATAGAGCAGGTATAGACAGTACTCTTTAGTTTACAGAGACCCAACAATTCCCCCATGAGCAAGCACTTGGCGACAGCAGTAAGGAAAAACTCCCCTTTAACGGGAAGAAACCTCAAGCAGAACCAGGCTCTAGGTGGCGGCCATCTGCTTTGGCCATCGGTTGGGTTGAGAGAGAAAGAAAGAGAAGCATGATGACAACAGCAACAACAACAACAACAACAACAACAACAACAATAGATACTTGACTAGTAACAACAAACAGCAGCAACAGCTGGAAGAAGTCAAGTTAGTAACATGCAGTAATGGTATATGAATACATACCGATGGAGAGGAGGAGAGAGGAGCTCAGTGCATAATGGGAAGTTCCCTGGCAGTCAAGGTCTATAGCAGAATAACTAAGGGCTGATCCAAGGTAAGCTTGGTCGGCCCTAACTATAAGCTTTATCAAAAAGGAAAGTTTTAAGCCTTAAATGTAGAGAGGGTGTCTGCCCCCCGGACCGAATCTGGAGGATGGTTCCACAAGAGAGGAGCCTGATAGCTGAAGGCTCTGCCTCCCATTCTACTTTGGAGACCGTAGTAACCACAAGTAAGCCTGCATTCTGTGAGGGCAGTGTTCTAATGGGGTAATAGGGTACTATGAGCTCTTTAAGATATGATGGTGCCTGACCATCAAGAGCTTTGTAGGTGAGGAGAAGGATTTTAAATTCAATTCTGGATTTTACTGGAAGCCAATGCAGTACAGCTAAGATGGGAGAAATATGATCTCTTTTTCTCGTTTTTGTCAGTACATGTACAGCAGCATTCTGGACCAGTTGGAGAATCTTTAGATACTTGTTAGTACAGCCTGATAATAAGGAATTGCAACAATCCAGCCTGGAAGTAACAAATGCATAGACTATTTTTTCTGCATCTTTTTGAGAAAGGATGTGCCTGATTTTTGCAATATTACGTAAGTGAAAAAAGGCAGTCCTTGAAATTTGTTTTATGTGGGAGGACAAAGGACATATCCTGATCAAAAATAACTTCCAGATTCCTTACAGTGGTGCTGGAGGCCAGGGTAATGCCATCTAGAGTTGCTATATCATTAGATAATGTGTTTCTAAGGTGTTTAGGGCCAAGCACAATAACTTCAGTTTTGTCTGAGTTTAGTAGCAGAAAATTGCAGATCATCCAGGTCTTTATGTCCTTAAGGCATGCTTGGAGTTTAGTTAACTGATTGGTTTCATCTGGCTTCATTGATAAATATATTTGGGTATCATCTGCATAGCAATGAGTGTTTCAGAATAATGTTGGCCAAAGGAAGCATATGCAAGGTGAATAGTATTGGTCCAAGTACAGAACCTTGTGGAACTCTGTGTCAAACTTTTGCCTTCATGGAGGATTCATCATTAACATGTACAATCTGAAATTGATCTGATAAATAGGATTTAAACCAGCTTAATGCAGTTCCTTTAATGCCAAATAAATTTTCCAGTCTCTGTAATAGGATGTGATGATCAATTGTGTCAAAAGATCTAACAAGAAAAGTACAGAGAGAAGTCCTTTGTGCAATGCAGTCAGGAGGTAATTTCCCAGATAGCAAAATTGCTGTGGCCCATATCCGGCCCACACTCGACACTTGCATGTGGCCCACATACCGCATTAAATGATGGCACTTGGGCAGTCCGCTCCTGTTTGCCAGATCTGGGCCATAAGCAAACCGGGCTTGTTCAATAAGAATGAACTGTGGTCCAGATGTGGGCCAGATCTGGTTTATTTGTTTAATTTTTGATTTACATGTGGCATTGCTATGGTTTGCTTGTGGCCCGGATCTGGCAAACAGGGGTGGACTGCCCAAATGCCATCATTCCATGCGGTATGTGGGCCACATGAAAGTGTCGGGTGTGGGCCAGATATGGGCCACAGCAATTTTGCTATCTGGGCTGTGTCGTATATTTGCCAGAACTGGCCCAGATATGTTTAAGATAAACAGGCCACATTTGCTGCATCATATGTGGGCCATTTCAGGCTCACATTCAGATTAGCGAGTACCAATTTTGCCACATCTTTACCTAAAGTGGCCTGCTAATGTTCAGCAATATTTGGGCCATATTTACTATTTCAAATGTGGGCCACATTAGGCTCACAATATGATAGCCAGTGCTGACTGTGCCATACAATTGCCAAAAGTGGGCCAGATTTGTTGTATAGTATTTAGGCCATATTTGCCATATCATATGTCGGCCACTTTAGGTTCACATCAAGTCAAGCCAGTGCTTTCTACATAACAATAGTTTATTTGAGGACTTTCAGTCAGGATTTAGAGCGCATCATAGCACAGAGACAGCACTGGTGAAGGTCACAACCCAGATAGCATACGGAAGTGGGCCACTTCAGGCAATGATACAGCACTGCTGGCCTTCTTCTGGCCTGGACAAAATGGATGTGTGCCTGAAGTGGCCTACATGTAAAATAACAAATATGGCCCAAATATCCCAAAACAAATGTGAGCCAATTTTGGCAAAGGTGCAGTGCTCTCAGCGATGTCTAGACTGGATGTGACCCTAAAGTCGCCCATGTGATACATAATGAATATGGCCCAAATATCACAAAACAAATGTGGGCCACCTTTGGCAAAGATCTGGCCCAGTCGATAATCTTATCTTAAAACATACCGAGGCCAGTTCTGAAAAAGATACGGCACAGTAAGCACTGGCTTGACTTGATGTGAGCCTAAAGTGGCCAACATATGATATGGCAAATATGGCCTAAATACTATACAACAAATCCACTTTTGGCAATTGTATGGCACAGTCAGCACCGACTGTCATAGTGTGAGCCTAATGTGGCCCACATTTGAAATAGTAAATATGGCCCAAATATTGCTGAACATTAGCGGGCCACTTTAGGTGAAGATGTGGCACAATTGGTACTGGCTTATCTGAATGTGAGCCTGAAATGGCCCACATATGATGCAGCAAATGTGGCCTGTTTATCTTAAACATATCTAGGCGAGGTCTGGCAAATATACGACACAGCCCAGATGGCAAAACTGCTGTGGCCCATTTCTGGCCCACACCCGACACTTTCATGTGGGCCACATACCACATGGAATGATGGCACTTGGGCGGTCCGCTCCTGTTTGCCAGATCCGGGCCACAAGCAAACCATAGCAATGCCACATGTCAACCAAAAACTAAAAAAATAAACCAGATCTGGCCCATATCTGGACAACAGTTCATTTTTTGTCTGGCCCTTATCGGGCCCACATTCCATATCCTCTTCTGGCCCACATACCACATGGAATGATGGCACTTGGGCAATCTGCTCCTGTTTGCCAGACTGTTTGCCACAAGCAAACCATAGCAACGCCACACATAAACACATGCATCTCTGGTGGCTATTAGGGTAATCAATAATGTTGTTTAATGTGTTTATAACACATTAAATAAAGTCTGCATGTTTAAGCATATTTCAGCCTTGTCGCAATTACTGTGTGAAGTTTTCACCATAGGGTTTCAGAACATTAGAGAACATTATTTCCATTATGTTTTTTTATGTCTTCATTAATTGGGCATAAGACAAAAGTGGAAAGCCATTTAATTTCGAGAAATGATTGTCTGACTATATTTTGCAATAAAAGACAATAGAATAAGATTTCCCTGGAATCATGTTTATTTGTAGAATTAAGCTGCATTAGTCTCCAAGTGTTAGCCCAGTCTGTTGCAACATAAAAGTAGATTAAAAAAACTTAAAGGCAAAATCCAAATATTGAGAAAAAGTATTGTCCCCAGTATTGGGGATTAGATTAGGATTAGAGGATTAGAACCTGCCATCACTCTCAAACTGATTGACTGGTCTTAATACAGGGAGTAATGTTAAATAATAACTCAAAATTATTAAGTCTAAGTTAAAATTATTAAGTCTAAGTCTTTTCTGGTGCTACTAGAGATTTAATTGCATCAGTAATGTCTGTAAACACAGTCATAAAACTGATCATATTTCAAAAGTTATTAGTTGGGAAACACTGTACATTACAAGCACCTTAAGACTGTAAAATATTATACTTATTATAAAATTGTATAATACTTATAAATCAACAATGACTTAATGTTAGTGTTTCAAATTTTGTTACAGTGTAAACTGTTCCAAATGACAGTTTGAATTGACTTTTAGGATCTACTTTATGACCATGTCTCACATCCTCAGTAACAAGAAGATGGTGGTAACCTATCAAACAATTTGTTCAGCCAACAGTAATAACTTACTTATAATGCTGATAATGTATAATTTTAAAACTGCAGAAAAAACAAATTTTGAAGGCCTTCCCAATGTTGGAGCCCTGTTGGGTATGGAATTAATCTGCAGATACACGGTTCAATATGAATCTATGGATATCAGTCTTTGAGCCACAACAAAGGCCAAAATGTGGCCTGCAATAGATAAGGTAAGCCTTGTTTTAAGCCTAGTAGATTGCTGGAAATGCCTTTGGCTATGTCATAACGCATATCGTAAAATGGCAAGCATTACTGAAAAGACGAAAGTCTAAGCTTAACGATAGGCTCATAAGGAATCTTATCAATATTTATTTGAATTCACAACACAAGCCGCTCTTAACGTACTGAAATTTGGCACCGATTGATCTAACGTGGCAAAAAGGCATAATTGATTGTCCGTATCGGAAACAAGATTCCAAACTGAAGCAGTTGTCGATTTACTTGCGACCCCTACCGGCTGGTTAAGAGGAGTGAGGAGTCAATGGCAGTATAAAACAGAGCAGTCAATGGCGTTATAAAATAGTTTTTTCAAAAATTGTGAATCACCACAACCACAAGAGGTCCTTAAGCATACAATCATAAATTATGCACCAAAAATATTAATCTGATGTGTCCAGTAGTATGCGAGTAGCTGTGGACAGATATGCACACACACACACACACACACACACCCACACACACACAACCAAACGCATGATCCCCTCCAGGCTTACACCTGGCGGAGACAATAAAGCTACCGCCAGCCACCATCAAGGTTAGCTTAGCACAAAGACTGGAAATGGGAAAACAGTTAGCCTGTCCGAAGGTAACAAAATCTGCCTACTAACATCTCCAAAGTTCACTAATTAACATGTTACACCTCGTTTGTTTAGTCCATTCAAAAGCTCAAGCCAAAAAATGGAAACAGTATAGTTCTTCTTTGCTAACTCTTGGCAATAAAGTGAGCGTTTTTCCAAAAAATGTTGAATATTTCTAGCTTCATGATCTCTTTTTTTCACCTTGCTTTTGATCACTTCCACATTTGTTCCTGGTCCTTTCCATCCCTCTTTCATTTGGTATTAATCTGCTGAAATGTTGCTTTCTTCAGGTGTGATGAGTATGTGACCCAGCTGGATGAGATGCAAAGGCAGCTGGCTGCAGCTGAGGATGAGAAGAAGACGCTGAACTCCCTCCTGCGGATGGCCATCCAGCAGAAACTGGCCCTAACCCAGCGCCTGGAGGATTTGGCCTTTGATCAAGAGCAGACCCACCGGACCCGCGGGAGCAGGCTGACCCGCGGGAAGACCAGCACCCCCAAAGTAAGTCCCCCAGTCTCGGCTTCGGCCTCCAACCTTGCCCATGGCTCCACTTCAGCTTTGGCCCCCTGTAGCCTCCCCCCTCCCAGCCTTACTAGTCCTACGTCAATATTTTCTGATGATCCCTCTGTCCCCCTTAGCCCATCCATGGTCAGTGCAGCTGCTGCAGCTCTGGCCTCAGCTCTCACCTCCCCTACCAGACATATACCCCCTCGCAGTCCGTCATCATCAGCAGTCACCTCATCGGTTGGCCCTGTGGCGCCAGAGAGCCCCCCATCTCTGGAGGCCCCCTCCTCTTCCTCATCCCAGACCCCGCCTTCAACCCCTCTGAGGCTGGCTCACTCCCAGTGGACCCTGGGGGTGCGGACGTTTATGGTTGACTCCCAAAGTTTCAGTGTCAATATCTCTCCCGCTCTGCCCCGTAGCCCGGGACTCTCCAGGCACTACACCCCAGACTCTCAACCCTCTCCCCTGTCAACCTCTACCACCACCACCACCACCAGGTCTGCCCAGCCAGGATCTGGCCCCTCCTCTCCCTACCGTTCCCCTATTCTGGGACTCAGGCGCTCCCTGTGGAGCCCCTCACCCCGAACTCGGCCCCTGTCCAGCCTGACACGCTCCTCAGTCCTCCACACCCCTTCCTCATCCTCCCCTTACTCCTCCTCCCACTCTTCTTCCTCCTCCCACAGCTATTCATCTGCCTACTACAGCTCCTCTCCCGCTTTTACCCCCTCTAGCTCCTACCTCACCTCAGGCACCTCCACCTCCTACAGCCACTCCAGCCACTACACTCCCCTCTACCCCAGATACTACAGTTCCTACCGGCCCCGACACTGACAGCCTAAAACCTTTATTGTTCCACCAGGCTCCTTATTGACAATAAAACTGCAACTCCCATCATCCCTCTCTTTCCGTCACCTGAGAAAATGGGGGCTCACAGAGAGGAGGACAGAGTGGTTTCCTTTTTCCCATTTCCTGTTTTCCTGTGCCTAAGCTTTGGCCAATGGGTTCTGAATGTTCAGTGACTTTGCTCAGGGATTTGACATAAGGAGCACAAGCGGCCCCGCCTTGCTTTTATTCTGAGACTGCTGATTGGTCCAGGAGGACGTTAATAGAGACTTTTTAATGAGAGTTTTTAGCATTTAGGTTCTTCAGGTTGAGACCACACATGCATGAAGCGATTAAAACACAGAGGCATTCAGACATTGACTGGACACTTGGCGGACACTTTTCACAGGTACGAATGAGTGCCATGACACAATAAATACCCTCTATATTCAGTGTAATATCCACTGTGTTTTAAATGGTAGTGAGTCTCATATACTGTATACACGAACACTGTAAACCAAATATCTTTCAGCGCAAGGATTCTTCTTTGTTGATGAAATACTTGGATGCTTAAGGGATGAGTATGCTTCAAATGAACTAGGTCGTACAAAGTCTCATCCAAACATGTCTGAACGCAAAGGTGTTTATACCTGTTATGAATGGCCATGCTCTATGGCAGAGATAAAAGCCTGTCATCATAGACGGAGTTGAAGAAATGGGGATAACAGCACACATGTTCAGCATGCCTTCTCCTCAAAGGCATTCATTGCCCTAGTGACAGTAGAAGTTGTGAAGAACAAAAACAGAGATAGTCTGGAATCTTTTACACCTCCACATACCTGACCAATCTCTGCGTGAAGCTGGAATGCTTGTTGCATTGTCGGATACAAAAAAATTGGATTTTTTCAGTTCCTTCTTTGGAAAGGTATGAGGGGAGGGTATTTGAGATGTTGCTCGTCAATCCAACAGAGACTTGAAGCATACTGACCCCTTTATTGTTTCAGCTTTCACTCTCTAATCTTACACAAGACACACACAGCTTGTATGATGAGACAACCGTGGATGAGGAATGACTGACCAGTCACTGGTATGCATTGAATATTTTCTGTCATGGTGGGCCCTGCTTTCCAAAAGCAATCCATAAGTGCACCTCAGTGAGTAGTGTTCTTCATCTCTTGTCCAGGGTTGTTACCATCATCAGTTCAACCTTTAGCATATTTTGTTCATCTCTAGCACCACCCAGAGGTTGCCATGTACTCAGCTATGCATGTTCACATTTGGATGCTCTTATACTGCAGACTCCTTATCCTTCCACATGAAAAATTGACTTCACAGAGGTGCAGGCTTCATGGAAGGTTGTGACAAAGAAGAACGAATGAGAAGGAGGAAGGAAGGCGGAGAGCACTCAAACATGGCATATGACCAGTGTAGAATCAGCTGAATCCCATAGTAAAGTCATTGTACAAAGAAGTGATATGACTTAGAGTTAGCTCTGGGGTGTCTCTAAATAGTATGAAGTTGCTTTCTCTTCATTTCTCCTTATTTGGACCTGCCTCAAGTATATCAACTATTAAAGGCATAACTTAACGTAGGCATAACTTACATTAGAAAAATAGATTGACTATTAAAAAGAAATCCTCAACCAGCCAAAATTATCCAGCATATCACCTGTCAGTTGCTGTCCCTGATATAACAGGGTGACATAGTGAGTTGAGAGATTTTTTTTAACTGCAAGTGTCTTTGAGTGAGATACAAATCCCTACCAGCTATACTGGTTACAATTTCAAATATGAAATGAGCTGCTTTTTGAAGCAGGGTATGAATCTCACAATAATTTGAAAATTGATTCTTTTTGGTCATGCGCCACCATGCCAAATTCAGTTCTCATGCAACATAAGATCTCAACTCTTGCGGGCTATTTTTGCAGCCTAATTTTTGTAACATGTTTGGACATTGAACTAGACTGCTGTATGACTATTAGCTTACTAAAAGATGATCACTTCGCAGGGACACTGATAGTTTTGGGCGATTAAATCCTTTAATCAGTTTAAATCAGTATATATCTTTTTCTTAAAACTAATGAAAACAATTCAGCAGTTTTTTGAGATGAGTAACCATATCATGAAATTAGGAATTTACTCAACAAACCATGTGATCTGAAGTAAAGTAGAAAAACAACATGACTCAGTATCCTAATTTTCACTCACTAGCAGAAAGAGGAAGTGATTCAAGACCACTGTGACTCACCATCATTGCTGACTTCAGTTATACTGGTACAATAACAATGTAGCACCCTCTTGTGCCTCTGAAGCGATCTGCAGAGGTTTGTCCGGCAACACAGACTGAATGTATTCAGGTTATGTGAAGGCTTGTTCATGGCACTGCACCAAACTCAGGGAACATGACACACCTCATTCAACCTGGAATGAGTCAGTAACCAAAATCAGATTGACTATTAGCATCATGACATAGTTTTGACTGATAGAACAGATCACTTTGTTTAGACTGCACCTAATGTTAGAGTTAAGTTGAAATCAAAGTTAAAGGTACAGACTTAAAGTTTAAGAAATATGCTTGTTTTACATCTTACCTTAAGATGAGTATCAGTTTCAACTGGGTGTCCAGTTCAAAGACAGGTCTAGTGTGTGTGAAGTCTAGCTTAGCACAAACACTGCAAGCATGGAGAAACTGCTAGTTTATGCTGCATTCATGCAGTGTCAACAGAATGGGAGGAACGGGAAAACCTTAAGTTATTCCAACTATGGAGAGTTCACACATTATTCCAAAATAAGTTGTCTTGTAGTCACACTATATAAAACCCCAGCTATTTTTATTGTGTTCCACTTTTGAAGTGGTTTGTTAGCAAAGTTAATAGCTCCATTTTAATTCACTGGATTGATATTGGATTTTATTTAGATGCAACTGGCAATGATGGTGGCTTTGCAGCCATTTTGCTATCAGTTTGTAGTTCTATCTGTTAGGTGGGAGATATGGTAGCTGTCAGAATTCCTGATACATTTCACTTGTAATTACAACTTGGAGGCTTACATGATCAGTTCTTCCCTCTCAGAAGCTTATAATTACAATATGAATGATTCCGAGTTGGTCCGTAAAACTGAAAATACATCTTCCAGGAAGTGTTTATTTACCCGTTATATGTAGTTAAACAGCAAGCTAGTCCCAAATATATCCATACCTCTGTACTGGATTCACAATTGATGTTGATTATCTCATTTGATCTGAGCTGGCAGCAAATTTATTTCTTTACTTTTAACTTTTGGCTAACAGCGTATCTGAAATCCTACCAGTTCAGCACACATGATACCGTATTCCCTGTGTCTGTGTGTGCCTTACAGTACCTATTATACCTTCACAGTGTAGCCTAATAACAAGTACATGCTCTGGCTGATTGTCTTTGTCCGGACACAAAAGCTTTTTTTAATATGCTTTTCTTTCTTTTCCACACCTGCACCTCAGGCTATGAATGCTGGTTTTTATGTATTTGTTTTTGGCTTGGATTGCTTTCAGTGGGGTGAATAATGACTCAGCTATGCCAGATAGTATTTGTAACTGTCAGTAGATAAGTATCTTTTGTCTGGGGGCTGTCCAGAATACAGACTTGGCAAATATTGCCCTATATCCCCCTCAGCTGTTCCCCAAATGTACACTTTCCTTTTCCCCCTTTCCATCATTTGAACCTATAAACACCACTCTTCTTCTTTCCTTCTTTATCTACCAATGTAGACGATTTCACGGTTCTCTGTTGACTCTTGTCTTATACTGTAAATGGATGCACCCTCTTACCTACAACACAAACGTCTTTCACTATGCAACATGGGGCAAAAACTCATTTGACAGGCACCTTAATTTTCCAGATTTCTGATTGGCTCCTTTGAAAGCCATGATGGGCCCACATTTTCCCTTTATTTTTTCTGCTAAAGCTTTTGAAGCTCTATGGCTGTAGTCATATACTTTGATTTTAAAAGAGCAAATGGCATTTGACAAGAAAAGGTCTTACACACACAGTGTTGGGCTGGATGGTAATTCACTTTATGCCCCTCCCTGACTGTTCCTGCACTCATAGTCAGCTCTTTTTGAAGCCTGACCTTGAACTACAGATCACAAACTTTACTGCTGACCATTTTCTAAAATATGTCGCATGGTGTCAGGTTTTTGAATGTGTATTTACCTTTTAAGAAGTTGCTGGTTTCTATTAATTTCACACAGTGTGAAAATCAACATGCACTGACTTGAAACATGGTAGTACTGATGCATGCTCATGATACTACTTACCATGGACCTTCATCACTGTCATCTGGAACATGGACATTTCTGGTAAAAAAGTACAAACTTATTGGATGGTGGGCAATTTTCTTAACGTCATAACCTTTCTTGGTTAGATTAATATGATTTGCCCTCACAGAGAAAGGCGTCTTCCATTACAGTCAATATAAAACCAACTGTGCTCAGTGCTATCACTGGTGGCAGAATAAAATGGCACTCTCCCTTACATAGCTTCTGTTCAACAAGTGGAAAAAAATCAGAATTCAAATTAGATATTGATGTATTAGATATAGAAATTGATATTTTTTACATGGTTTGTATTACATTATTAAATTTATGTTTTCTTTTATCTTTGCCCCCAACTTTTTTTTTACTCCTTCCTTTACAAATTTTATGAGCCACTCAGTGACTGAAATGTCCATGTTCCAGGAGATAGTGATGCAGGATTGTGATATGTTGTATCATGGTCCTAGATCAGTCAGTTACATTGTTGCAGTGTAGTAATACAGTGAAGTTTGAGTTGATTTTTACACAATAGTGAAATGAATGTAACACAATTGTTTGAGAGGTCGGGCAAACCTTCAAAAATCTAAACTATGACAGTATAACTTAAGTATGATTTGGATTTTCACTTTTATGGTGCTATAATATATCTTCAGCCATGTGGAATTGGTTTGGGGCCAATGCTGTATTAAGAAGAACGTACTCGATATTTATTATGCGATATTCTCAAATCAGTGCATAGCTTAGTTTCTTGACTCAGTGTAGTCAGAGATACTGCATCAGAATCAGAGTTATTGTCTTTGAGGTGAGGCAAGAGTGGACTCAAATAGAACTAGGAGTATTAGAATCTTTGATGGGTGTAAGCTGTATTTTGGCTGAGGTAAAAGATGGAAACCAGTGTGACCTCCTCTCTGTGATACCCCCACTCTGCCTAAACACACACACACTGGACAAAAACACACACTGTACATGTCACCCAATTCGCCAACCATCATACCTCAAGCTCTATTGTGCTTAGTTTCAATTAGGTGAAAATTTAACTAACGGGAGAGGACCTGAAGTCTGTCAAATGTTGTTTTCTGCCCCATGGTATCCCTGAGATATTTATACTGGAGTACCAGTAGCCCAATTTAATCTGTATACTGCCCCAGAGTCTTGAATGTGGGTATTGGTGCACTAATATGGGCAGCCTTATTTAGGGTTTAGATGACCATGATACTGCTACACACAGGTGAAATACATAAAAAAGACAGGGTTAAAGGTAAGTACAAAGGGTATTTGTTCAGTCTGATACTGATGTACGTTCCCTACAATATTGTACTAATATCCATGCGCAGTTCACAGGTTTTTGGAATTCTTTTCCCAAAAATGTTCCATTGATAATTTTACTCATGTAGCCTGCTTATTTGGTGTTTAAGAATTCTTGAAGACATTCTTTAGTGTAGTAAGTGATTTATGAGTTTGTACTTACAATAATTCATTCTGACTGTGACTCTAAATTGTCATATTCTTATTTGGGTTTATTACAGTCAAATGGATGGAATTTTGCCATACAGACATTTCATAGAGCAACACAGTGCTGTTCTTATCATCTTATTATTTGTGTCCAACTTCAGTGGGCAGAGCCAATGAACAGTAATTTTTGTGAAAAAAGTGAAAAATTGGCAAAACTGATAAATGTAGCTATGGTTAAAACAGTTACTGACCATGGTAGTCAAATATTTTAGAAGTGCACTAGAACATTTAAATGACATCTACACTAATTGTACTTTGTACAGAAAGATAACATGCTATTATATGATTAATATCTACATACTGCATAAATCACATTAGCCCTTCAGGGAGACCCAAAAATAGGTACCCCAATGGCAAATAATAAACAAATAAGCAACTTTGATTGGAAAGTTTTGTCCTTCATTTTGAATACAGCATCCACTTTTGGCAATGGTAGTGGGATGATTCCAATGATGGTGGTGTTGGTTGTTGGTCTGTATGTCAGCAGGACAGTCCACCACTTTTGTCCAACCTAAATATCCTAGAGGATAAATGTTAATGACCTTGGTAATCGTTCATCTAGTGACACTGTGAGGTTGACATTTCAGAGTGAAATGTGTCTTGACAACTAATCAATGGATTGCAATGGAATTTGGTATGGACATTCATGTTCCCAACAGGGTGAACTATAAAAACTTGAGCAATTTTTCATTTAGTGCCAGCATCAGGTCAAAGTTTTGATTTGTCCTTCATGACCAAATATTTACAAAATTATCCTCTCAGCCTCAGCTGCACTTTGTGTTTGTGCTAAATAGCAAATGTTAGCACAATAACACACTAAACTAAAATGGAGAACTAGCATGTTGATGTTAGCATGTGGTTCAAAGCACCGCTGTGCCGTACAGCCTCCCAGAGCTGCTAGTGTGGCTATAAATTTTTAGTCTTGTTAAATACACATCAACAGAGTGACAATGAAGCACCCGAAGTACTGAAGAAAAATATGCTTAGGTCCCCCAGGCTAACATTGCATAAACTGTAGTTCTCCCCCTCTTTTATCCCATGTACTTTTTGCTGGACTTAAGTCTAGCATTGCTTAACCCAAAAAATGTCTCTGTGGCTCCACACACCATGTTCAAAAATAAAAACTAACCTAATTTCTGGCTCCAGAGCAGCTCTGCCCTCAAGAAATGTCTGTCTGACTAAAACTCCAGTCTGTTGTTACAGTATCACCTTGCAATACAAACCATATCACACAACACTAAGAATCTCAGTTTTGTTTTATTGTGGTCATACTTTCTTGGTCATACTGGGAGTTCTGCCCTAGCATACTGTAAGCAGCACCTCTGAGCTAAAACCCTGCTGTTCTAACATCCAGACTGTTAAATGTCATACCACTGAATGTGTCTGATGCCTGTTTACTTTCTGACCACTTTATATGCACGTGTACATACCAAGTATTTTAAAGCTTTAACTGTACAGTGTTATGTTAAAATATACTGTAAATATCTATGAATTAATACTTTGTGTGTTGTAATTTGTGATTGGGTCATCACTATCAATCTCCTCCATTCTTCTCCGACACTAGGAATATTTATTTCCACAATATAAACTCATATATTTAACCTATTCAGCCCTTCAATTCAAGCACTCAAACTTTAGAGAGAAAGAACATAACTTCACTCTCCTTTAAAATACAAAATCCAACCCAACCATAACCTTACAGATGTGTGGGTAAGTGTCAAGTCCTTGACTTTCCTCTTTTAAAAAAACTTTTATTAAGACAGTTTATATGTGTTCTATGTGTCCATCTAACAGCGTCAGTCTCTTGCAGATTGTCAGTAGCCTTCTGCCACAGTGCCGTTCCTCGTACCCTCCCCACAGCTGAGGGTCTGAGCCTCCTCAGCTCTTTTCACAGGTAATAGCAAAATCACAGTCACACCAACTACCAGTAGACTGCAGGGACAGATTTTCACTGCCCTGCAGTTGTAGAACCCATTCACTCAAATTTGAAAAAAAAAAGTCTTAGCTGTGAGACAGAGGACATGCTGAGTGCTTCCTTAAAAAGCAAAAGTTCCTGACTAATGAAAACTGTTAAAGGAATAATATTAGATAATATTGTAAAATATTAGACAACAGCAATAAGAGGCTGATATTAAGGTCACATTTGGTTACACTAAATGAGGTTAGGTTTAGGGGTTAGGGTTGACCATTCAAAAAGAGAAGAAAGCCAAGGTGGGCTACATATGGGATCTGTGCAAGCGATGTTATTCTGTTTTTCACCTGTTTTCTGTAAGCAATCGTCCTCAGTGTCAACTTACATTATGGACAACAAATGGAGCTTTTGGCTAAAACATCAGCACAGCAGCTATTTTATGTGTAAATAAAATTGCAAGGCATGGCGCATGACAAAAAAGTTAATAACATTTTATTATTATTTTCAATTTATCTCTACAGTAAATTTAATTGAAGTAAACATAGTCTGTGTCTGAAATCACTCCATATTTACTAGATTGATTTATTTGAGTGTTTAAATTCTGAGTGTGTAATTCCACAAAAGCTCTCCTTATTCTTTCCTTTGTCCTTTGCTCACTTGCTTTTCTCACAAGATAATGCACTGCATTTTATAGTTGTGAATGTTAACACTTTTGGACTGCATGGTCATAATATACTGGCTGTGAGTTTGGTATGTTCATGCTCTATGTGCCCTGAGAAAGGAGAGACTTTAAGTTGATTCAAGAGGTCTGTACTGTCGTGATTTTTTTTACCGCTTATGTCTAAACTATTGTGACATTTTTCATCAAAGGAGGAAGATTTAGGAAGATTTCCACATATTGATTACCCCTTCCTTCCGTTCATTAGGTAGTTAGATGGACCTCTATCAGTCTGAAGGAGCCACCTCCTCTGGCTAGAATAGAGTATATGACTGGATTCTTCTGATACATTTTAGGCCATATTAGCTTCTATCACCTAGCAACCTGAGCCACATGCATTTTTATTTGTGACATCTTAAGGTTTTTTTTTTACATTATTTATGTGACCTTCATTTGCATATAAATAAGTGTCCCTTGCATCCTGGCATTCAGCTAGAAAAGCTAAACAAATCTATTTGGTTATTTGTATATTTTTTGTAACTTTAGATGTCTCACACAGCACATGATATGTATAATGTTGCTATGGTTGCTATAAAGCTGTAAAGAGGTTGTGTACCTGTAAGGTAATTATTTCAAAGGAATGTGATATGTTCACAAGACACAAAAGTGTTTTAGATGATTACCTTCACATTTATTCTCACATATTTTTTGCGTGTAGAGCAGGGTGACAAATTAAAGGAAAAACTGGTACAGGTCTGAATGCTTGACCCCTACAGTGAGGGGATATGGTGGCTCTGTTATGCTGTGGGGAGCATTTCGCTGGCATGGTTTGGGTCCACTTGTCCCCTTAGAGGGAAGGATCACTGCTAATCAAAAGTTGTTCTGAGTCATCACCTTTATCCTGCAATGAAACATTTCTATCCTGATGGGAGTGGTCTCTTCTAGGATGACAATACCCCCATCCATAGGGCACGAGGAGTCACTGAATGGTTTGATGAGTATGAAAATGATGTGAATCATTTGCTATGGCCTTCACAGTCACCAGATCTCAACCCAATTGAACACCTATGGGAGATATTGGACTGACGTGTTAGACAGCGTTCTCTACCACCATCATCAAAACACCAAGTGAGGGAATATGTTTTTGAAGAATAGTGTTCATCCCTCCAGAAGATATCAGAGACTTCATATTTCATCATAGGATAAAGGTGATGACTTAGAACAACTTTGTATTGATTAGCAGTGACCTTTCCCTCTAAGGGGACAAGTGAACCCAAACCATGCCAGCAAAATGCCCCCAAAAGCATAACAGAGCCACCAGATCCCCTCACTGTAGGGGTCAAGCATTCAGACCTATACTAGCTTTTCCTTTAATTTGCCACGCATCTGTATCTGAATTATTGTCTATGTAAAATCACTGGACACCTAAGCATCACCTTGTATCTCAACTTTAGTTTCTACTTGCTCTCTTGTTCTCTGCAGCAGTGCATCGACCCCTCTTGGATCACTGACCC
Source organism: Thunnus thynnus (assembly GCF_963924715.1). Lineage (NCBI taxonomy): Eukaryota > Metazoa > Chordata > Actinopteri > Scombriformes > Scombridae > Thunnus > Thunnus thynnus. The sequence goes on along the minus strand of NC_089539.1, from coordinate 2,011,144 downwards.
TCAGTCTGCTCAGCAGATGCCCGCCGTGTGTGCCTCCTGCCTGGATTTCTCTGTCCACTCTGGGACACAACACAATCCCTGACCCGTGACCATTGACACTGAAGACTCACCCACTAGAAAACTGTCCCACAATGCCTCTACAGGGAGTGCCTGGCTCACATTTACATTGCTTTGGAGAAGCAAAAGTGATACTGTGACACTTGCTACTGCCAGCAGAGCCACACGAACCTCCTGACACAGTCATTGCCAGAACTACCCATACAGTACCTGTTTATCCATGTATTAATCCAGTCATTCTGACTCATCAAAATCATCCTCTATTCATGTCACCCACAGTGGTTATTGTGTGTGTACGTGTAAACATTTGGTTGAAGAGTCCTAAAATGTGTATCATGAGTGTATCACAAACAGTATTGCACCATACAAGTATGTTAATTCTAGTGTGTATTTCATATGCATGTGCAGCTAGGTTTTAGATTTGGATGCTGTTGACAATAATGCTGGGATTATTTCACATGCTCTTTTCCTGCTCACTGATTTAATGCTTCTTCTCTTCAGACTTTCACCAAAAATTCACATAAACCTTATCTGTATTTTTGTGATTGTGTATCCTCCATGAAAAATTGAACTAATTTAGACAATGGGCAGATGCGGTTTCAGCAGTTCATAATTTGCATATATGTAAGAAATCAAACAGCCATTTAAAGAGCAACTCCACATTGGATGTTGTACTTAGGAAAAGCATTGGTGCACTGATCTTTGTGGATTGAAAGGTTAAAGTCTGTTGAATCTCTGATCATATCATTACACATGTCAGGGTCATGTATGGTCTGTTGTACTTGTGACCAAACCCAGCTATGATGTTTCTTTATGCTATCGAGGTCCAGTTCCACAGTTGACGTCATGGGTAGAAAACTCACTTTTCTCTTCCCTGCTATGGTATTGAAGTGAATGGATACTGACTGCTGAGGTAGCTGCTGTACAGTAGATTCACCTGGGTTAGTCTTATCAAAGATGTTTTTCACCAGCTAGTCACAGGTTGCAGTCAGTATTAGTGCATTTACATTTTAGCAGGGCCAAGAATAATGTTTTTTTTCTGCCAAGTTTTATGTCAAAGTCTGCTTCCCCATCGAGTTGTGTTTCCTCTTAACCTGAACCTTAATGTTGAATTCAGGTGTAATTCCCATATTTACAGCTGTATCTCTCTGGCTTTTTAGAGCTCAGCTGAGACAAGTTTTCAGAGGGTGGAAATTGGCCACCAACAACCAAACAAAGATGGAGCCAGTGTATTACTTTAATATGGCATATGGCGTTAGATGGTGATGTCACTACAAGACCTCAATAGCACAATAGTAGGCTACCTGCATTACACAGGGTGTGGCAAAGAATGCAGTAACTGCTAGATGACAGAGCAAGCAGAAATATTAGACTGCAGTTACTTTTTATGTTGATTCAACATTTTTTCAAGGTCATCTGTAGCACAGTGAGTTTTAATCAACTGTGCATTCTGTGGAGCTACTGTTAGATTACTCTTTGAGAACATTAGGGGTCCTATTGCCTTGCCAGTGCAGGGCACGAAGCACAGTGTCACACTGGCAAACTGGTCTCTTCCTGGTAGGCACTGAGGTTATTCATTTGACCCACTGGTTTGATAACCAGATGGTTTACACAGAACCATCTGAGAAGTCTTCCTTAGAAACTGTTTGGAAAAGGGCAAGCATTTTCAAAAAATACTTGGCAGGTGATTGGATGAGCCATCTGTCTATCACCACCTATCATCGCGTCTCGCTGTTGTCACACCTAAACCAGGCCTTAGCTGCCAGTAGTTCTAGGACACTGATGAGAGTTCAGCCACAAGTGCATAACTTGAAGACTGACAAGATGGATTCTTGCATGCTCTTGTGAATCCAGCTGCCTCACAAGGTAACCAGTTTGGTATCTCGGTGACTCAGTGGGAGGGGAGGTGCAGTAGAGGGTGTAGCGATGCCAATCCAGAGCACTGCTATCTTGGTGCCAAGAATGAGTGAGTCTTGCACCATCCTGCTCTGATCAATTAGATTTGACTGTTTGACAGCTCCAAAATAACTGCTGACAGTTTGCTTGTTTAAACTTCATATTGCGACATACATGTGATCCTGGAAATAAATTAGGATTTTTAAAATAACAAACATTTTAAATTTAACCTGAATAATCTATCACATGTTGCTCGTCTCAGCCACTTTGGCCCGACCTATTGATTTGCTTTAGAAACTGTACAGAACAATTAATCATAGCAGGTAGTTTTGATGTAGACATAAGTGCGGACATTTCTGTGGTTATTTTGCAACAGTGTGGTGCTGGTTGCACCTGATTGAGTTATTAGGGGACAGAGTTTTATTTCAACTACACTTTATCATGGGACTGCGTGAACTGTTTTCAATATGTCAGTATCTAACACACCTGTTGATTTGCATTAGACATTGTAGAGAATATTGAATCATAACTGACAGGTTTGCAACAGTCTGAGACTGCAAATGGAGCAAATATCTGCCACCTTCAGATGGCTGTGAAGAGAATGAGCAGAGTAAAGGAAAGGCTGTCAGTATAGGATGCTAGCTGCTGTTGATGACAGATGCTTTTAAGAATCACTCAAGTCTCAAAGTCATTGATGCTATAAACATTATAAAATTTCATTTTTTGTGTGTGATCACGTGTCAGCTGGTTAGAGAACACGAGTCACCAGGATACCAAACCAACCAGTGGAGTCACCTCAGTGCACCTCAGGAAAATACGCACCTGTGCCGACACCATTATAGAGCCTGCAGACTTAAAAAGAAAAAGAAAAGGCAGCAACTGAAAAGAGACACAACTGCATTGTGTTTTCAGGAAGTTTTTTTTTTTAACCCAACTGTAAAATCATTACACCACTCATTCATATGTTTTGTTCCTTTTACATTTATTATTCCTACACATCCAATCCTTCCCTTCAGATGATAAATCCCCAATAGAATATTAAGCACAAACTGGAGCAATGCATTCCAAAAACCTATGTGTGACTGTGACTGTTGCATCATATCAAACACTGCAGAAACATACAAGTCTTCTTGTTTTAGTGGACCATGCTTGGATGTAAACTGGTTCAGTCCACTGGTCCAGATGCCAGAGGCCTCTGTGCTGTTTTGCAGTAAAGTGGGACTTTCTTATCCATCCACGAACGCTGATTCACTTGCTCAACTGCCAAAGCTGAAGCCAAGAGGACCCAAACGGATATGAGCTGGACTTTTTGAGTTTTTACTTAGTAGTGTAGGGGAGAACAATAACTTGCAATTGCATCATTGAACTTTACTTAAACTAAAGCTCTTAGAAAACTAAACCCCTCAGGTTCAGGGTTTTTTCTAGGTTGGACTTTTTAAGCTCTGATCAGACTCTGATGATGAGTGAATTCCTGCACAGAACAGTCATAATGAGAGGGCTTATCTCACCTCAGTCCTGCAAGTTTTCTCGCTTTAGGTCGAACTGTCTCATCATCTCTGAGGACACGAATGGAGGCTTTTTACAGCAGCCTGAAACTGCAACACTGAGGTAAAGAGTAAAAATGGTTAATAATGATTTCACATGACTGTACCACATTGTCAGGATGTTATTATTTACTTGATACAAAATGGCAAAATGTGAAGAAGAGATGACTCATTAATAAGCAATATTGTTGCAATATGTTTGTGTCAGAAATTTTTGCTCTAATAGTCTCCCTTTCAAATCTGAAATAAACTACTCATACTTGTGTTTGCTTTTTCTTGTCTACCTGTTGTATCCATAGAAGAAAAACATGATGTTGCATGTTGGTGATGTCATTGGTTTTGAAGGATGAAATAAGATTTAAAAAGTGGAAAGATGACTTAAAAGGGATTGAAATTAAAGTTGGATAAAAGTACAGATATGACCTGTAGTTAACTGAAAGGGGTTGGACTTCCAGTTGAAGTGTAAGCTCTCAAAGAGTGTTAAGAGTTGAGTGTCTGTAAGAAAGAATAACTGATTCCTCAAAGGTCCATGTATGCATTTGTGTAAACAAAGTGAGGTCCCCTCTTTGATGGATAGACATCAGTCAGGGTTGCAGGCCTGCTCTTGGCAATTAAAAACATAAAAAAATGCATATTTGCAGTTACATCATGAAAAAAGACCTTTAAAGAAAATGTTCAATTTGATTTTTGTTTCTTCAAAATGACCAGAAACCAGAAAGGTAGGAATATACATGTGTGTGTGCGTGCATGTGTGTGTGAAAGATAGAGAGAGAGACAGTGACAACATCTAATATTGTGTAGTTCTGAATTGTGAATGAAACCTGAAGCAGCTGAAGGTCTGAAATGATTGACATTTAAAATGGGAAGAGAGAGGTGTCAACTGACAAAAAGCAATGGAGTGTAATCAGCCAATCTAAACCAGCTGTGTGATGAAACCAAAAAAATCTGTCAGTCACATAGCAGTAATTTTGAAAACCAGACTGAACAAACAGTTCAGTATATATGTATAAGTATATATGCATGTGAGACAGAGGGTGGTTTGAATTGTGGATGAAGGGAGAGAGAGAGAGAGAGAGAGAGAGGTCTCACATTTTTTTAATAAATTGTGTATGAAAGTGAAACTTCTGGAAGTAGCAAGGTCTGAATACATAACATTTTATTTGAAGCAGAACATGGGAAGAGGATCAGTGGACGTCATGTGACACACTCTAAGCAGCGCATGGTCTTCTCATATAATCTCTAATAATCTTGTTTTTAATTTGACAAGTTTACATTATTAATTTCTAGTTGACATTGTGGGTGTATGTGATGTGTTATTGTGTGTAGATTTGTATTTTATATAATGTGTTCTGTGTGTTTTTTGCTTTGTACTGTTTGTTATTGTGCTGTTATATGTTTTATTTGTAAGGGACTGCAGATGAAAATTAGCTTGAAGCTAACTCTGGTGCAGTACATCAAATGTTAACATCTATGTTTAAAACTGTACATTGTCCCAATAAATACAATACTACTACACTCCCATTATAAAGTCAGAAAAGGAATGAAAAAAAAGCATAAAACTTAAACTGTGATAATTGAAAAACTGTAAAAGATATGTCAAAAAGTTAAATGCAAGTTTAATAGTTCAAAGTCTCATGACCTGTTTAAAGTTTAAATGAAGTCTGTAGCTGATAATCTGCTGAAGTAGTAGAACTTGAAAGTGTAGTAGGTTTGAAGAGTGAATATTTCTCCTATTCACTGCCATTATATAGAAATGATGAAAAAAAACATAATATTTTGAAAGGTATTAGAGGTAGAAAATAGTCGAATGGAAGCAATAGCGTCCTCAAAGAGCTGAACATTCCAACATTTGAATGGTTTCTGTAGTACAAACTATGCAGGAGAAGAGGTCCAAAAAATGTACAGAAAAAAATGGTTGCTGTGCAACAGCAGTCACACAATAAAGACTGCAGATAGAACAGATCTATAGTTTAAAGCCTTCAGATGGCTTCAAGAGAGTCAGCAGAGTGAAGGAAAGCTGTCAGTGTAGGATGCAAACTGTTGTGTTTGACAGATGCTGGTAAGAATCACTCATTAATCTTCATCCAGTCTCACAGGCATTACATAACCACAAACACAAATCATTTCTTTCCATATTATCACCTGTCAGCTAGTTGAAGATTGTAGAATGAAAGTGATTAGGAAATATCATTGCAACTATTCTGATTGGGGTGGTGCTGGAAGAAAGGCCAGAATCCTCATCAACATGTTCTTTTGTGTTTCTTTATGTTGCAGGGCAAAGTTTTTTTCTTTTCTTTTTTTTAAATTTGACATACTGTTTGTGTCAATGTGGTGAAGATCATTTTTTTCTTACGTTGCAGTGCGCTGACCTCTTCATGATAATTTTTCACATATTTTTGTCGTAATGAGAAGAAATTATGAATGTATTTTCTATGTGATGTGTGGATGAATTAGCAGGTAACCTCGAGTTTGTAGGTCCAATTTTCTGGAATTCCTTGATAGTTATGAATAGTCCATATGAATGATGGATAGTTTAGTGGCTATGGTTCTGCATCTTTACCTTTCTCCATCTTTTTCATTCTTTTCCTGATCATGTCCAGTTGTGGAGATGGTCCCAAACACAGCTGGTAGACTGACTAAGAAGTCCCAAGTTTCAGTGGCTCCGTGCGTTTGTGAGGTATTTTTTTAACCACTAGAGGGCGCAAATGTATAAGAATCAGTGACTTATTACAGCAGACGTAAAGGTGGAGTCCAAAACTCCCCACACTTTCCAACATTTCTTGTTCCTGCAGTTTGTTTTTTTCTTCCAATTCCATTGTTTTAACCAGATAAGGTGGACTACCCAACACCATCCATAGAGTCAGAGGTGAAGCTGGTATAGATTTAATCATTGCTATCAACTTTTATTATTCAACAACCTCAAAAAATCAGAACACTGTATGTCCAAAACCAAATATATGGTACATTCTGGACCATGAGCAACTGTAGAGAGGGCCTCAACTGCAAGTATAACACCTGTTTCTAATGAGGGGGCGAAGAGGAGGAGTTATTTCCCCTTCATGCTGCATTTTGGGACCATTTTTTTAATATCAGGCTTCACCTAAGGATGATATAAAATAAGTAAATAGGCTGTCTCTATATTTAAATATGAGCCAGTTCTGTTGCGTCTTCAGCTCACCGTGTACAAGTGATTTACGACAAGTTGAATCTGACATGTAACACTTGTACAAGTGAACCTCACACACACACAAAAAGAGTTTAGGACAAAAATACGAAAATGTTCCTGCATGAGGCCCATTATCTTCAAATCAGTTTTTCTCCAGCAGTGTGGCAGAGTGTGAGTGTGGACGCTGATGGCACAAAATAAAAGGCTGACTGGGAAAATAGGTTTTCAAGTCATTTAAATGACAGAGGCATTGTCACAGGCCTAAAAATTAAGTTGCATCCTGCACTTTTTGCACTTGACTGACTTGACTTGATTGTGCCACCTCACAGTAACATGTCTTCTTATCCTGTGATCAGAGTGTCACAGATGTTTTCATATTAACCCCGTGAGAAACCATAACCACCTATATTACTTCTTGTCCACTCGATGTTATGAGTAGTTCTTTGCATGCTTACACATAGAGGGCAGATTCTGAGTGACATGCACCATCAAATTATTCACCTCTGAAACAGTTTATTACCCATTAGCTGTTACTAATGCAACCACTATTCTTCCTGGGGTCCATAAAAAATACTACAACACTTTCATGTGATTATGTAAAACCAAAGTAAGTAGCACATATATATGTATATTCAAATGCATGTACATATAAAACAGGGAATAAAATAAACTGTTCTCACACACTCAGTAAATTCCTGCTGGGACACTCTTACAGCTGAGTGTCTGAATTGTTATTTCATCATGTTGGGATGTTATACAGTCAGTGCTGGAGTGTGTGTGTGTGTGTGTGAAGTGATTAGTGATGCAGAGCTGCTCTCCATCCCTGTTGTTTGTTCTCTTATCAGAGACTCTGTGGACTCTGACACTGGAGGGCTTTTTCAGAAGACAAGCAGCAGGGTTATTACTTCTCACTTGAAGAGAGAACTTTGATGAAACTCTGCAATGAATAATGATGTCAATGAAACTATAAAACACATTGCGTGTGAACTGAAAGTGGCTTGGGACTTTCCCAATCATTCATTCGTACATACATATGTATGTGTTACTCTCACATATACATATTCACATTGCCACATACAGTATTTATGTGTAATTAAGTTTCACATACATGTATTTTCACTTTTGTATCCATACACTCTTCTCTCATGGTCTAACAGGTCTTGTGTCTGCTCCCTTTTAAACAGCGTTTCAGTATGTGCACATCACTGTATTTTCATGTACATTTGGACTGAGGTTGTTATTCATGGTTGGGAAATGTTGATGCTACAGCAATAATACAATAATATTTTACACAACAGTGTGCTTCCAACTTTGAGTGAACAGTTTGTATTTATCCCTTTCCTGATTCACATGACAATGCCTCCATTCACAAAGCAAGCTCCCTAAAGAAATGTTCCTCCCAGTGACTGGCCTGAACAGAGTCCTGACCCCAACACTGACTGTGAGCCTCATCTTATCACCCAACATCAGTGTTGGACCTCACTAATGCTCTTGTGGCTGAATGGGAGCAAATCCCTAAAGCCAGGTCCCAACATCTGCTGGAAATCCTGAAACCAGGAGAATGAGGCTGTTGTAACAGCACATTAATGCATCAATGATTTTGGAACTGGATAACACATATAGGTGAAATGTTTTGTTTTTTTTTCTTCTGGGACAAACATTGACAGAGAGTAAAGAACAATCCTTGGCTACCCAACAACGGCTTCCAGTTTTTGTGGTGGATACCTCTTGTTTTATATATATTTTAACTTTACCCCAAGTGATTCTAAACTTTCAAAAGCCTGTGTTGGAAATGTCACTAAATGAAGCGTCGATACAGCAGCATGTGTGAAAAGCAGAGTGGAGGTAAAGAAATTACATTTATCAGATGTTATTTACCTCCAGTATCGATTCCTCTTTGCGGTGCAGGGGTGTGTTCTGTGCGTGTGTGTGTGTGTGCGTGCGTGTGTGTTCAGACACAGTCAAGGGAATGCTGCAGTGTGTGTGTCCTGTGAAGCCCAATTAAAATGAAATATAATAAAGGAACTAGCTTCAGTGCCAAAACCTCCATCCTGTTTGGCTCTTTGGCCTGTTTGCAACAGAAAAGAAAAGCAACTGGCCACTGAGCAGTGAGATGGACAAACAGCTTTTAGCTTCTAGCTTTGTGTGTGTGTGTGTATGTGTGTGTATGTGTTATTGTTGAGAGGTCTGTTGCCTTGGTAATAGAATGGGTGTAATTGTGAAAGAAATGCTGAATGAATAATTCATGCCATGAATGAAATGTGTTTCCCAGAAAAGGGTTTGCGGTGATATTTGCATGAATGAATTTGTGGATGGTGACGTCTGACACTTTGTCCCAGAACAAAACAACCTGCCATGAAATTTGCTGAGGATATCCATGAGGATCCAGAGGATGAATGAATATACTATTATATACTATTTAAATACTAAATATCAAAAGTCTATGCATGTAATATGTGTTGATATTTCATTTTAAATTTACAGAATATATTATTTACAAAATATACAAATTATGATTTTAGGAAAGCCACACAGATTGTTTCTTCTTAAGAAGTTCAATGATGTTGCATTTTGCATGCATACTTTGGAATTTGTATCTAAGAATCTGGTGGAAAATACTTTTTTTTTTACCATAAATGTGTGGCATGGAAACGTGAATGTTAGAAATAAAGCATAACTACCAGGGTCATCACTAGAAATTTATGGATAGGGGGGCTAAGCCTTTACCAAGAGGGGCTGGGGGGAGGATTTTTTTTTTTGAATGGCCTCAAAATGTCTGTCATGAATTTAGTAGCAATAGGTGTGAAATCAACACAATAGATCTGTCTCTTCATAGTCTGTTGCACGGATTTAATATGACTTAAATGCTTTCCATCCACTTACAACAGGCACAGATCAAGCAAAGGTATTGAAGTCAAGGAATGCTATCTCTTCTCTCTTAGATAAGTTGCAGGTCCTAAGTATGTTATTCATACACAGACTGATGTTTGATGTGTGAACCTCTAAAACTAAAAATGTAATAAAATCATTTAGGCTAGTTTATGCCTAGTATGAGTAATAAGCTTATGTCATAAAATTCAGTATTAATTTTAACTGAAAGCTTAAACAACTCCCACTCACTTTCTTCTTGATCACTAACCTCCATCAGACCTGCTCCTTCAGCCCTGTCAGTCTCCATCTTTCTCCTCTCCCTCTCTTCGCCTGTTTCCAGTAACACGTTATTTTATTAAACTCAGATTTAGAAGAACTCAAGGCTTAATGAGTAATCAACCAGTTTAAATTTGCATTTGTCTGAACTGGTAAAATCTTCTCACCTGACTGGTCTATGGCGGAGCTGCCGCCTTTTTTGAAGAAATGTCGTACATTCATCTACAGATTAAAGAATTGAGGGATATAAAATTGCATTATGATCAACACAATGTGACCTTCACTGACATTAACTGATTATAATCTATGCCTTCTGATATGATTATTTCCAAATACTTAAGAGGCATATAAAAGCAAAGTATGTAAAGAGCTGTCAATAACACTATTTATATCTCTTTTGCTCGTTCTGGCTGGCTCGTCAGCTAGTTAGTACAGTGGAAACTGCTTATAGTGATCACGTCTGTCTGGGTCAAATTAATCACTATAAGCGGATGATTATTATAACCAATTTTTTTTTCTTTTTCTTTATTTCTCATGCAGATAACAATCTAATTGACATTTGTATATTTATTACATGAATATAAAGTAATGAAATGGCCAGTTTCGCTATTTTCTGATTGTTTCATGGTGGTTACTAATAAACACACCCACACCCCGCACCTCCACACCCCTGATAATGGTGCCCCAGCTGCTAATTCCAATATCATATGTGTATCATGGGAGTAACGTAAAAAATAAAAATAAAAATAGAATTACCATAATTTTAATTTTTTCCCCATGTTTTCATTTATGAAAAGACCCAAAATGAACACTGTAAGCGGACTATTGATTAATATAAGCAAATTATTTAAACAGCATTTGTATAAAACTGATTGTCCTGAGCTTTTTGATCCATATAAGCAGTTGATAAGATGTTTCCACTGTATAACAGTGGGGGCTGTGGGGGGCTGAAGCTCATTAGTGACCTTCTTTCTCCAGGTTTTCTTAAGGCACTATTTTAGGATTTTGGCAGATAGGAAACCTCCAGCTCCTCTGTCTGTGTATGAATCCAGGTGGAAAGGTCTTTATGCTCTTACACCCACAGACCATGCTCAGATTGACACTGTTTTCATGTTGTAATGAAAAAATGTCACTTTTAGCTATGAAATATATTGTTTCACAATGTCTGGCACCAGTAGTCACCTTACAGTGGCACCAATGCAACAAGGCAACTTAGTTTCACCACTGTGCACTATATACAATACATACAATTCTACTACTGCATTGAAATGATAAAATCATGTAAAAGATAGAAATTAAAACTAGAACATTTGCTTTCTTAAAAACAAACAGTCCATCTGATAAGTAACAATTTATCCTCATTTAATTCTCTCAATGGTTGAACAGAGTTGTATGTCTTTCTATGTCCTGGGATTTTATATGGGATGTAATAGACCTTTTTCACAGAGGACATTTTGACATGTCAAAGCAAGAAAATCACAGGTGCAATTAATAACAATAATAATGGCTGAATCCCGTGATGCAGTGCATGATGGTTCACCTGTTCCTTGGGAACCTGAATGGAACTGAGCCATCATTAATGTGATCAGTTTCACCTATTGCTTGTCCTGCTATGACAAGTCAGTATGTCTGTTGGGAAGGTCTGTTACGTCTATTAGTATTACGTGCGTGTGCACACACACACACACACACACACACACACACACACACACACACACACACACACACACACACACACACAGGCCCAAAATTAATTATAAAAGGAGAAAACCCTCTGATGTTCCTCAGCCCAGGACCTGTGCTGTTGGGATAACAAGGGCTTATTTAGAGGGATGAAACATTGAAGCACTTGTAGTGAGCATTTTCAAATTTATTCTGCTTGAGAATTGTGCAGTTTCATGGACATATTTAATTTTACTCTGTTTTGAACATACAAAGCCAACTAAAGCATCTTTGTCAAGTTCTGTATATACCAAATTAAAGATATTAAAGACTTGTATCCTAATAATATGTGCTGTACTTTACAGAGACAAATGTATTAACTGAAATGAAACTCATTTTGTTTGAATTGATTGATTGCGATGTACAAAAGCCTCAGTCTCTTAGCAGTTTTTGAGTGGACACAAACTTAATCATCATTGTCTGATCAGGTTTAGGTCAGGTTAGGTTACACTGATGATGCTTAGACAGCTTCAGCGAAGCCGACATGGTTGTTGGTGCGGTCGTAGATGGAGTAGTACTCTCTGAGGAACACATCTCCAAAGATCCACAGAGGCTCACTAGAGGGCAAGAAGGTGGGGAAGATTCCCACTGAGCAGCACAGTTTTCCATCCAGTAATTGCTGGAGGTAGAGACAGGAGATAGGGATATCATTGTACGCACAGCCACAAACACAAACCATGGAATGTACAGACACACAGAAATACATGCTAATGTTATGCATACATGAATGATGTAAGCAGAAGGAGGCAGAGGCAAGGGAACGCCGCTGATGACAAAGTAGAGGACTGGCAAGTTGTCGATCTGACTGCAGTCCACCACGAACTAGAGACAAAGGGCAACAAAGAGATACTGTGTGAAAGGGACAGAAAGTACAGGCAAGTTGTGTGATTTGACTTGACTTGACTGCTCATAATCTCTCTATATAAAGCAAGGAATCTCTGTATGTATGTATGTTTGTCCTTCGCATATCTTGAGAACCGCTCATCTGATCTACTTCCTACCTGGCAGATGGAAACGAGGAAGTGCAATGTTGATGTGTCAAGTTGTTTGGATGAGCGGTTCTTGAGAAATATATAAAAATACCTCATAAGTAATGTTGCTCCTACAACATTGATTTACTTCTTCTTCTGCCCTTGGAGCCAACGAGTGGAAATACTGACAGCGCCACTCTGCCATTGCAACCCACATTGTGGTCGGAGGGGGATTGCATCCATAGTGTTAATGACTTGAAAACGTTTAAGAGACTTAAGCTCTACTATTGAACTGTGTGCTGTGAATGAAACTTGGCATGTACGTTCAAAACTTGGTGCAGAATGTCTCAGGCACGTTCAGAAATATATAAAAAGTGCCTTTATAAATACATTGCTTCTGTTTCTTATTTTTTTCTTATTTTCTTATGGACAGCGCCACTCTGCCATTGCAACCCACATTTTGGTCAGAGATGAGATTACAAACGTAGTGATAAGACCTACCATAGAGAATCAATTGAAAAAGTTTAGAGTAAAGTTAAGCTCTGTTCCTGCTCCTCACACGCAGGAACTTTGTATGTGTGTTCAACACATCGTCTCAGGCACATTTTGAACGGTTCATCTAATCAAATTCAGCTCAACTCAAAACAGATATTCTGTGTGTGAGGCATTTAGGGAGCATCAATAACTTGTAGTGTCTACCAATAGACTGCATGTGATGCGTTTAGGGAACATGGGTAAATTACATAGACTGTTTTAAAATATGGACATAGTCACCGTGACATCACCCATTGGTTTCTGAAGAGTGGTGTTGAAGCTCAAAGTGAGCCACTTCAGCCGTTGCCATCTTTGCAGTGTGTGACTCTGCCTAACTCCCGGCCAATCCAAAATGGGCAAAAAGGCGAGCCGAATGGCTGAAACAAGCCACCTAGCGGCTGGCGGACCTGTCACTCAAAGCAGCTGTGTCTTCCATTATGCATAACTTTATGGCTTAATAAAATTTAAATGGGTGAATTATAAAAAAAAATTCACCCCCTGTACGGTTGTCATGAAAGGATAAATTAGCTATGAAGACCAAAAACTGTTAGAGAGATTGACTCATTTTTGGAGCCAGCCTCAAGTGGCCATTCAAGGAACTGCAGTTTTTGGCACTTCCGCATTGGCTTTATTTTTCAGCCCTGGATGTTGCCACTTGGTAAATTATAGCGTCTACTGATAGCCTGTGTGTGAGGCGTTTAGGGAACATCTGTAAATTGTAGCATATACTGATAGTCTGCATGAGAGGTGTTTAGACGATGGGCACAACTCTCTCTAGGTATTGAGAAACCGGCATGTTCCGAACAGGCACGTTTTGAACGGGCACTGCACTAGTAGCTTTTAAATGGTGCAACCTGAGGACAAAGTATGAGGGATAATAATGGTGACTTACTTTCTGACTGCTTCATCTGTGTATGTGTATGTGAGAGAGAGTGTTTGTCTGTCTTACCATTCCATATTGGTTCTCTTGGGCTCCAATGACTTCCATGATGCCAGATATGAACTGGGCTGGGGCTGTCATTAGGGAACTTCCAGTGTCCACAATGGCCTGGCAGCCCTGGGAGCACCAGCCCATCTCCCGACCATTGATCTGGAAGCTGCAGTGCACCACACATTCCAAACCGCCAAGTTAGTTTCTCATACGGTCACATTACCACACAAAATTATCATTAATCTAGGCAGTCATTTGACACTTCATGTTGATAAAAATGTTGAAAGATTCAGACCCTTCAACGGCAATCTGCCAGTAGCCCTTAGCGGTGACAGGGGTCCAGTAGATGTAGCCCCGGTACAAGCTGGTGTCCACTGTTCCGAAAGACACTACGCTGCCCTCTTTTTCTTCCCTAAACCAACAACAATACCAAACTTAGCTGCTGGCCATATTAGCTTATCTACTGTTACGTTTAAACATCTGGTGTCAGATATACAGTACCTGGAAAGGTAGAAAGCGAATATGTTGGCATCCAGCAGGTTGTGGGCAATCATGTTGTCCATGACGGGAGTTTCTCCTCCAGCAGAGATAGATGGGTAGGACAGGCCAAGGATGCCATCAAACTTGGCCAACACAAAGTTCTCGGTAAGCTCCTTTGTGCTCAGACCAATCTCTTGTTTAGGGATCACAATGTTGGCAATCTACAAAGTCCGAAACACAAAGCAATATGTTGTGTGACAAGAAAATCATATATTTGTATACTCATTCAAGCTACAGCCTAGTCAAGATAGGTATGACTACTGACTGTACAATCATTACAAATGATCCTTTAAATTCTATGTGATGAATAGAATTTTCTTGTCTTTTCACTAACTCAACACTTCAAACAAAAATTGCTGCACTGGTCTTTGTGTGTTCACACTTTCCAGCATGATGCCACTCTGGTTACACCTTTGTTCGGGATGTATTTATTGTGAGACTGTTTCTACATCACCAACTCAACATTCTAGTTTGTGACGGGCTCTATGTTTCAGTACCTATTACTCTAGTCCAGTGTGCTCCAAATGAATTTTAACAAATGGCAACACCTTCAAACCAGTGTACTTGCTTAGTTTAGTGGTTTAGACTCACAGTGAAAGTGTCATACCCAAAGATTCCATAGAGACTTCCAGTCCCATAGCCCACGTAGAAAGACTGACCCTTGGCAGTGAAGGTGGAGGACTGCTGGGGGTTGAACTTTTTGTGTGTGTCTGTAAATGGCATAGATCAGGATTATCTCTGAAGCCAGTGCCATAAACATGTGCTCATGCTGTGCAGAGCCTTCTGACATACTGAAAATTCACTTGATTATAGGAATCACAAGCTAAATGCTAGATGGCATGACTGGAATTACACTAAAAATCCACATGTACAATATATAATCTCTTGGAAACAAAATGGCAAACTGGAAGCTCTGCATGCTTCTCCTATGTCAGCTTTAAGTCCTCCAACAGTGTTTCACATGCAAATATACCCTGGAGAAAGTGACAGATGAGGGATTTTGTGGTGGGAAGCTTGTTGATTTGTACTCACTGCAGGCCTTAGTGTTACAGTAGACGGAGTCCACCCACAGGTTGGCAGAGCCGGTGTCAAACAGCACCAGGAAGGACTGCTCCGTAGTAGGTGGTCTGGGTAACACATCAGTTAGAGGAAAAAGAAAGTACAAACCCATCAGTCAGTTAATTCTTTAATCAAAATGTTGTGTGTATAGTGTGTGAAAGAAGCGATTTCTTACATCAGCGTAGTTGTTGATGTACATGTAGGCAGAGGTAGCGAACTCAGGCCTGTACTTGAGAGCGGGGTCCTGATAAGGCAGCTCAATCCCTTTCTCTCTCAGGGCCTCACGCATAGACTTGTGCCTCATCAGAGGGACTCTGAGAAAGAAGGCAGCAAAGACACAAAAATTTTTACTTTAACTAAGGGGATCTTGAAGTCAAAGGCCAGATGTTGCTCACAGATGAAACAAGTCTGTTTAATGCAAAATTGAGAAATACAGGGTTTGTTTCCTTACTTGACCCCTTCAGCGAGCACCACACAGATCAAAACAGCAACGAGACACTTCATGATTCCTCCTGTACACACAACACTACTGAATGGGTACAACTCAATGTGGAGCTGAACAGACTTTATATACTGTACACCTGTTAATCCCCATATCAGCCAAACTATTATCACAAATTTAGCCATATCAGCTGAGTCAGGGTGACCCTCAGTGTTTTTTTCTTAGATTCTATGTACTGAAGTTGCACATCCAACTTTGATAGCAACATTCCATAAACACAGCCAAAAATCTCCTTTTTGTAAAAACTGATACAAGATGTTATTCAGATGGGTCTATCCGATTAAATAATATAGTGTTAACACTGAATAATTCATATGGATATCTCAATTTAGCATTTTAAGGGAAGTACAGTAACAATTACTAAAGTGATAAATATTGCTTGTTTCACATAAAAATCATTACATGTCCGAGCATTACTCACAGTTTTTTGTCTTTTAAAGAAATGGATGAGCACAGAGCAATGAATTTGAATTATTCATTTAGATTTTCTAATATTTTGTTGTAAGAGCTCACCTTTGTTTTCCCCAAAAACTGTCTGCATGCTGTAAGAAATCCTCAAGATGGAACTTTAATACAATTTTATCCAGTTATCCAATATCAACATCAAGGTTAAGTTTAATAGTCTGTGTGCAACTGTACTGGAAAATGGAATGGAAAATAAATGTGTTATATCTAGGCTTAAGTATCAATATCACCTTAACTTAAAAGTTTTATCTCAGCACTTAGATAACTTATCACTTCTGACATTGTTTAAAGTTGATAGCTTTTATTGTTCTGATAAAACAAAGTCCTAAACTTCAGTCCTTGTTTTTTGCACCAAAAAAACAAGGACAACATACTGCTATATAAATTTTAGAGCTTAAGGACACACAATTAAAATGAAATTTGATCACGCCTATTAATTGTTTTAACTACTTTTATAAAGGTTTACTCTGACAGACATCATATCAGGGGCATCACTAGAGACTTATGGATAGGGGGGCTAAGCCTTTACCAGGTAGGTCTGGGGGAAGAATTTTTTTGTAAATGGACCCAAAATGTCTGTCATGAATTTAGTCGCAATAGGTGTGAAATCAACACAATAGATCTGTCTCTTCATAGTCTGTTATAGGCACGGATCTAATATGACTTAAATGCTTTCCATCCACTTACAACAGGCACAGATCAAGCAAAGGTATTGAAGTCAAGGAATGCTATCTCTTCTCTCTTAGATAAGTTGCAGGTCCTAAGTATGTTATTCATACACAGACTGATGAACTCCCACTCACTTTCTTCTGATCACTAACCTCCATCAGACCTGCTCCTTCAGCCCTGTCAGTCTCCTCCATCTTCCTCCTCTCCCTCTCTTCACCTGTTTTCAGTAACATGTTATTTTATTAAACTCAGATTTAGAAGAACTCAAGGCTTAATGAGTGATCAACCAGTTTAAATTTGCATTTGTCTAAACTGGTAAAATTTTCTCACCTGACTGGCCTAAAGCAGAGCTGCCAGCCTTTTTTGAAGAAATTTCATATATCCATCTACATGTTGAGGAATTGAGGGATATAAAATTGTGTTATGATCAACACAATGTGACCCTTTCTCTGATATTAACTGATTATAAACAATAATCTATGCCTACTGATATGATTGTTTCCAAATGCTTAAAGGGCATATAAAAGCAAAGTATGTAAAGAGCTGTCAATAACACTATTTATATCTCTTTTGCTCGTTCTGGCTGGCTCGTCAGCTAGTTAGTACAGTGGAAACTGCTTATAGTGATCACGTCTGTCTGGGTCAAATTAATCACTATAAGCGGATGATTATTGTAACCATTTTTTTTTCTTTTTCTTTATATCTCATGCAGATAACAATCTAATTGACATTTGTATATTTATTACATGAATATAAAGTAATGAAATGGCCAGTTTCGCTAATTACTGTAGCTGTTTGACAATACAGTACAGCTGTTTCAAACACTTGTTTTGCTGCTGACGCCTTCCTGACTCATTTTAAGATGAGAGCTAGAGAGTGGATGAGGAGAGCGAGCAGTGGTAGCGTGAAAGCCGGGGAATGGGAGGAAGAAAACATTATTTTCTGATTGTTTAACAGCAGTTACAAATAAACACACCCACACCCCGCACCTCCACACCCCTGATAATGGTGCAGCAGCCGCTAATTACAATATCATTTCTCCAGTGCACTTGTACTTTTTAAATTGCCCAGCTATAGGATTTTCATCTTCCTCTCTCCTTGTCCACTTTCTATTCCAGTTCCTTTGATTCCCTACCTGTCTTCTGTATCCTTCTGTTTCTCCATTTCTCTCTCCAACCCTTCACCCAAAATCAAACATGGGATTTCCTTCTACTTGTGTGTTGGTGGCAGCTGCCTTGGATACAGCTGAACTGATGTGGTGATTTTCCACTGTGTATGACACACCCACAACATAGTTTTCTTGAAGACTTGGGTGGGTGAGGAGCTCATTAGTGACCTTCTTTCTCCAGGTTTTCTTAAGGCACTATTTTAGGATTTTGGCAGATAGGAAACCTCCAGCTCCTCTGTCTGTGTATGAATCCAGGTGGAAAGGTCTTTATGCTCTTACACCCACAGACCATGCTCAGGTTGACACTGTTTTCATGTTGTAATGAAAAACTGTCACTTTTAGCTATGAAATATATTGTTTCACAATGTCTGGCACCAGTAGTCACATTACATTGGCACCAATGCAACAAGGCGACTTAGTTTCACCACTGTGCACTATATACAATACATACAATTTTACTGCTACATTGAAATGATAAAATCATATAAAAGATAGAAATTAAAACTAGAACATTTGCTTTTACACGACTAGTCTTAAAACAAACAGTCCATCTGATAAGTAACAATTTATCCTCATTTAATTCTCTCAATGGTTGAACAGAGTTGTATGTCTTTCCATGTCCTGGGATTTTATGTGGGGTGTAATGGACCTTTTTCACAGAGGACATTTTGACATGTCAAAGCAAGAAAATCACAGGTGCAATTGATAACAATAATAATGGCTGAATCCCATGATGCAGTGCATGATGGTTCACCTGTTCCTTGGGAACTTGAATGGAACTGAGCCATCATTAATGTGATCAGTTTCACCTATTGCTTGTCCTGCTATGACAAGTCAGTATGTCTGTTGGGAAGGTCTGTTACATCTATTACTATTACGTGCGTGTGCACGCGCAAACACACACACAGGCCCAAAGTTAATTATACAAGAAGAAAACCCTTTGATGTTCCTCAGCCCAGGACCTGTGCTGTTGGGATAACAAGGGCTTATTTAGAGGGATGAAACATTGAAACACTTGTAGTGAGCATTTTCACCTTTATTCTGCTTGAGAATTGTGCATTCATGGGCATATTTAATTTTACTTTGTTTTGAACATACAAAGCCAACTAAAGTATTTTTGTCAAGTTCTGTATATACCAAATTAAAGATTTTAAAGACTTGTATCCTAATAATATGTGCTGTACTTTAAAGAGACAAATGTATTAACTGAAATGAAACTCATTTTGTTTGAATTGATTGATTGCGATGTACAAAAGCCTCAGTCTCTTAGCAGTTTTTGAGTGGACACAAACTTAATCATCATTGTCTGATCAGGTTTAGGTCAGGTTAGGTTACACTGATGATGCTTAGACAGCTTCAGCGAAGCCGACACGGTTGTTGGTGCGGTCATAGATGGAGTAGTACTCTCTGAGGAACACATCTCCAAAGATCCACAGAGGCTCATTAGAGGGCAAGAAAGTGGGGAAGATTCCCACTGAGCAGCTTGGTTTTCCATCCAGTAATTGCTGGAGGTAGAGACAGGAGATAGGGATATCATTGTACACACAGCCACAAACACAAACCATGGAATGTACAGACATACAGAAATACATGCTAATGTTATGCATACATGAATGATGTAAGCAGAAGGAGGCAGAGGCAAGGGAACGCCGCTGATGACAAAGTAGAGGACTGGCAAGTTGTTGACCTGGCTGCAGTCCACCACGAACTAGAGACAAAGGGCAACAAAGAGATACTGTGTGAAAGGGACAGAAAGTACAGGCAAGCTGTGTGACCTTGACTTGACTGCTCATAATCTCTCTATATAAAGCAAGGAATCTCTGTATGTATGTATGTTTGTCCTTCGCATATCTTGAGAACCGCTCATCTGATCTACTTCCTACCTGGCAGATGGAAACGAGGAAGTGCAATGTTGATGTGTCAAGTTGTTTGGATGAGCGGTTCTTAAGAAATATATAAAAATACCTCATAAGTAATGTTGCTTCTACAACATTGATTTACTTCTTCTTCTGCCCGTGGAGTCAACGAGTGGAAATACTGACAGCGCCACTCTACCATTGCAACCCACATTGTGGTCCGAGGGGGATTGCATCCATAGTGTTAATGACTTGAAAACGTTTAAGAGACTTAAGCTCTACTATTGAACTGTGTGCTGTGAATGAAACTCGGCATGTACGTTCAAAACTTAGTGCAGGATGTCTCAGGCACGTTCAGAAATATATAAAAAGTACCTTCGTAAATGTTAAAAAATTTTCTTCATAATAACCTTTAAAACAATAGAGACTGGAGCCGAAGTATCAAAATTTAACAGAATTTATTTTCTTGTACAAGAAGGAGCGTTTCGCAGTGCAACACACAGGATGAGGTTACAAAGAAAAAGGCTCCTCGAGGAGCGCCTACAACGAGTTTTTATACACCTTAAATGGGCGTTACAGTCCTTTTCTTAATCTATCTGTCATGACTCGTCCTGTCTTTAGGTTATGTTCTGTTTTTTTTCTTTCCCATTTAGTTCTACATTTCCTGTTTTATTTTGGTTGCTAACTCTCCTCTCGTTTCAGATCCACTTCCTGCCTTTGTGTGTTTCCCGCTCCTGTCCTCGTCACCATCCACCTGTGTCTCATTACCCTCACTCCTCTTGTGTATTTGCTCTGTGTGATCCCCGCTCCCTGTGCCGGTTCGTCTTAGCCCTTTGTCGCAAGCGTTCCAGCATTATCTTCTTTGTTACAGTCTCTAGTGTTTTTTGATCCTGGATCTGCTTTTTTGTCTCTGCCTCTGCCTAGCCCTTTTGGTCTTGTTGCCTTCTCTGACTGCCTGCTGTACGGAACCTGCTATTAAAAGACTCGTTTTTTGGAACTGTTGTTCGAGTCGTGCGTTTGGGTCTAGTCCTGGTGTACCAGACAACCTTGTCAGTACGAACTGTCCACACCATGGACCCAGCCAACTCAACCACACTAGAAGCCGCTCTGCACTCTCAGGGCGTGCATCTCACTCAGCATGAGGAGCAGCTGAGCTCGGTCTGCCACGGCCTCTGGGAACTCAACTCCTGTTACGAGGGGCTTCACACCTCGCTATCTAACCAAGTGAGTAAACTTACTGATCCAAATGCAGCAGCTCCTGGGTAAACTCAGCCCTCCAGTTCCTGTCTCGTCAGCTGCTTCCTCACCGGCCCGTACTTCTCCTCCTCCCACTCCTGTGACTGTGTCCTCTTCTGTAGCTCTCCCTCTGTCCAGACCAGAGCGCTTTTTGGGGAACAAGAACAATTGCCAGGTCTTTCCGGTACAGTGTGGACTCCTCTTTGAGCTGCAGCCAGCAGCCATTCTCTGGACCTCTTCACGTCCACTCTGTCCAAGATTTTTGACCACTTGGCTCCAGGTCCGGATGCTGCCCGGGCTTGCATGGACTTATGCCAAGGTAAACGCCAGGTAGCTGACTATGCCATTGAGTTTCGCACCCTGTCAGCTGACTATGGGTGGAATGTCCCCTCCCTGTTCGATACCTTCCACCATGGGCTAGCCGGTGCCATTAAGGACCAGCTGGTTTCCCTGGAGCGCCCCTCTGACCTGGATTCCTTTATTGCTTTAGCTGTTAAGATTGACAACCGCCTGAGAGAACGAGAAATGAAGAGGGCCCGTCTGTCCTTTTCCTCTCCCTCCTGGAGGGGGCCTCCTGTCCAATGCTCCTCTCCGTGTTGATCACCTTCTCCAGTGGCAGCAGCACCCTCTGGTGGGCAGGAGGAAACCATGCAGTTGGGACGCACCAGACTGTCCCTGGAGGAATGGCAGCAACGTCTACAGGAGGGGCAGTGTATTTATTGTGGTCAGCCTGGCCACTTTCTGAGTTCCTTTCCGTTAAAAGATCGAGCTCTCCGGTGAAGAGGAGGGCGCTGGTGAGCCAAACAATCTCTCCTAACTATAAGCCACGATATTTGACTGATGTAGAGATAATTTCCCCTATTTTCTCTGAAAGACTCAAGGTGTTGATAGACTCTGGTGCTGATGAGAGTTTTATGGACTGTGTTTCCTCTTTTTAAACCCTTAGAAGCCAGCGCTTTGGATGGGAGGTTATTATATAGAGTCACTGACCGCACCGAGCCCCCTCAATTCCTCACAGCTAAGGGACACACTGAACAGCTAAGTTTCCACCTCTATAGCTCCCCATTACACCCACTCATTTTGGGGTTCCCTTGGTTATCCCAGCACTGCCCACAAGTTAACTGGGCCACCGGGGAAATTATGGGTTGGGGGGAGGGGTGCCTAAAAAATTGTTTTCCCTCTCATGGTCCCCGAGAGTCTCAACCTCCCTCTGTTCAGCTCGCATCAGTCAGCCCTAAGCCCAAGTTAGTCTGATTATCCTGATTTAGCCAAGGTTCCCCAGTGTTATCATGACCTCAAGGAGGTGTTTAACAAGTCCCGGGCTACCTCCCTTCCTCCTCACAGAGAATATGAAAATGCTATTGACCTGCTCCCAGGGACTTCTCTCCCTAAGGGCCGTTTATACTCCCTGTCAGCCCCGGACCGTGAGGCCATAGACAAGTACATCTCAGCCTCCCTGGCGGCTGGGATTACTCGGCCCTCTTCCTCTCCAGCGTGGGCAGGATTCTTCTTTGTGGACAAGAAAGATAAGTCCCTCCGACCATGCATCGACTATCGTGGTCTGAATGAGGTCAACATCAAGAACAGGTACCCGCTCCCTCTCATCTCTTCAGCATTTGAACTCTTACAGGGAGCTAAGATCTTTGCCAAGCTCAATCTCAAACATGCCTATCTTTTGGTGAGGATTAGGGAGGGGGACAAGTGGAAAACTGCTTTCAATAGTCCTAGTGGGCACTATGAGTACTTGGTGATGCCATTTGGACTGACTAATGCCCCTGCTGTCTTCCAAAGCCTGGTTAATGATGTCCTGAGAGATATGTTAAATGACTTTGTTTTTGTTTATTTGGATGACATCTTGATTTTTTCCCCTGACCCTGAGACTCATATACAGCATGTTCATTGAGTCCTGTAGAGGCTCCTGGATAACCAGCTTTTCGTCAAGGCTGAGAAGTGTGAGTTCCATGTCAACTCCGTTTACTTCCTGGGATTCATCATCACACAGGACCACCTCCAGATGGACCCCTCCAAGGTTAGTGCTGTGCCTGATTGGCCCACTCCCACCTCCAGGAAACACTTGCAACGTTTCCTGGGGTTTTCCAATTTCTATAGACGTTTCATCAGGAGTTTTAGTTTTATTGCAGCCCCCTTACATGTACTAACCTCCCCTAATGTCAAGTTTCAGTGGACTCCCCAGGCTGAACTCTCGTTTCAGAGACTTAAGACCAGTGTCACCACGGCTCCCATCCTCACCTTTGATGTGGGAGTAGGAGGGGTCTTGTCACAGCGGTCCCCAGTGGATAACAAGCTCCATCCATGTGCCTTCCTCTCCTGAAAATTGTCCCCCTCAGAGAGGAACCATGATGTGGGCAACAGAGAGCTGCTGGCTATTAAGGTGGCTCTGGAGGAGTGGCGGCACTGGCTGGAGGGCGCTGAGCAGTGGTTTCTCATCTGGACAGACCATAAAAACTTGGAATACATCCGCTCTGCTAAGAGGCTCAACCCCTGGCAGGTAAGGTGGGCTCTCTTTTTCAACTGATTCAGTTTCATTCTGTCTTATCGTCCTGGATCCAGGAATACTCAACCGGATGCACTGTCCCACCAGTTTGACCCTGCACCCTCCTGTCTAGAGCCCTCTAATATCTTGCCATCCTCCTGTGTTGTTGGGGCGGTCACATGGGGGATAGAGAAACAAGTTAGGCAAGCTGGACTTGGTGTCCCGGTTCCTGTGGGTTGTCCCCCGAACAGGCTGTTTGTTCCCCCTTCTGTTCACTCACAGGTTATCCACTGGGCCCATGCCTCCCTCTTTGCCTGTCATCCGGGGGTGAAAAGGACCCTGTTCATCATCAGGCAGCGTTTCTGGTGGCCGGCCATGGAGAAGGAGGTGGGAGAGTATGTAGCAGCCTGCCCTACATGTTCACGGAATAAGACCTCCTCACACCCTCCTGCTGGTCTCCTCCATCCTCTGCCCATCCCATAGCGCCCCTGGTCAGACATCTCACTGGACTTTGTCACTGGTTTGCCACCCTCTGCAGGTAACATTGTTGTTCTCACAGTGGTTGACAGATTTTCTAAGATGGCTCACTTTATACCTTTGCCCAAGTTACCCTCAGCCAAGGAAACGGCTGAGGTGGTCCTGCATCTTGTGTTCTGCTTGCATGGTTTCCCCAGGGATGTGGTGTCTGACCGGGGGCCACAGTTTATATCCAAGTTCTGGAAGGCCTTCTGCACACTCATTGGAGCCACAGTCAGCCTCACTTCTGGCTATCACTCCCAGTCCAACAGGCAGACAGAGAGGCTGAAACAGGAGCTGGAGAAGGGCCTTCGCTGTCTAGTCACCAGTTGTACCTCCTCCTGGAGTAAGAATCTTGTCTGGGTCGAATATGTATGTCTATCTCAAGCTCCCTTTTTGACCCCGGATCTGCTTTTTTGACTCTGCCTCTGCCTAGCCCTTTTGGTCTTGTTGCCTTCTCTGACTACCTGCCCGTGTACCGAACTTGCTATTAAAAGACTTTGTTATTTGGAACTGTTGTTCGAGTCGTGCGTTTGGGTCTAGCCCTGGTGTACTAGACAACCTTGTCACTATCAAATACAGATTTATAGATAACATCATGTCTGTTTTCAGTTCTCCTGTCCAAGAGCCATCCTGCCCAACTGACCCCCAGATCACATGTCTCATCCTGTCTCCAACGAATTTTAATTTCTACATCTTCCTCTTTACAAATATAATGCTGAACTTTCCTTTAACCTTAGCTGATGAGTCTGCTGATGTTGCAGAGTTGCAGTACAAGACAGGAACAATTCATCATGATCTATGTAAAATAGTAACACACATACAGTGTAATCATAATTTTTAAAACAATAAATACGTTGCTTCTGCTTCTTCATCTGCATGTGGATTCAACAGCAGAAATACGGACAGCGTCACCCATTGGTTTCTGAAGAGTGGTGTTGAAGCTCAAAGTGAGCCGCTCCGGCTGTCGCCATCTTTGCAGCGCGTGACTCTGCCTAACTCCCGACCAATCCAAAATGGGCAAAGAGGCGGGCCGAATGGCTGAAACAAGCGACCTAGCGGCTGGCGGACCTGTCACTCAAAGCAGCCGTGTCTTCCATCATGGCTTAATAAAATTTAAATGGGTGAATTATAAAAACATTCACCCCCTGTACAGTTGTCATGAAAGGGTAAATTAGCTATAGAGACCAAAAACTGTTTTTTGTACCAGGCTGTAAACATGTTTATTTCTGCTGTATAGTTGGGCATTTTAATATGGGAGTCTATGGGGATTGACTCATTTTTGGAGCCAGCCTCAGTGGTCATTCAAGGAACTGCAGTTTTTGGCACTTCCGCATTGGCTTTATTTTTCAGTCCCACGGTTGCCGCATGGTAAATTTTAGCATCTACTGATAGCCTGTGTGTGAGGCGTTTAGGGAACATCTGTAAATTGTAGCATCTACTGGTAGTCTGCATGAGAGGTGTTTAGACGATGGGCACAACTCTCTCTAGGTATTGAGAAAATGTTTTGAACAGGCACTGCACTAGTAGCTTTTAAATGGTGCAACCTGAGGACAAAGTGTGAGGGATAATAATGGTGGCTTACTTTCTGACTGCTTCATCTGTGTATGTGTGTGTGAGAGAGAGTGTCTGTCTGTCTTACCATTCCATACTGGTTCTCTTTGGCTCCAATGACTTGCATGATGCCAGATATGAACCGGGCTGGGGCTGCCAACAGGGCGGTTCCAGTGTCCACAATGGCCTGGCAGCCCTGGGAGCACCAGCCGGTCTCCCGACCATTGATCTGGAAGCTGCAGTGCACCACACATTCCAAACCGCCAAGTTAGTTTCTCATGCAGTCACATCACCACACAAAATAATCATTCATCTAGGCAGTCATTTGACACTTCATGTTGATAAAAATGTTGAAAGATTCAGACCCTTCAACGGCAATCTGCCAGTTCTCAGTGGTGACAGGGGTCCAATAGATGTAGCCCCGGTACAAGCTGGTGTCCACTGTTCCGAAAGACACTACGCTGCCCTCTTTTCCTTCCCTAAACCAACAACAATACCAAACTTAGCTGCTGGCCATATTAGCTTATCTACTGTTACGTTTAAACATCTGGTGTCAGATATACAGTACCTGGAAAGGTAGAAAGCGAATATGTTTTCATCCAGCAGGTTGTCAGCAATCATATTGTCCATGACGGGGGTTTCTCCTCCAGCAGAGAGAGCGCGATAGGACAGGCCAAGGATGCCATCAAACTTGGCCAACACAAAGTTCTCGGTAAGCTCCTTTGTGCTCAGACCAATCTCTTGTTTAGGGATCACAATGTTGGCAATCTACAAAGTCCGAAATACAAAGCAATATGTTGTGTGACAAGAAAATCATATATTTGTATACTCATTCAAGCTACAGCCTAGTCAAGATAGGTATGACTACTGACTGTACGATCATTACAAATGATCCTTTAAATTCTCTGCGATGAATAGAGTTTTCTTGTCTTTTCACTAACTCAACACTTAAAACGAAAATTGCTGCACTGGTCTTTGTGTGTTTACACTTTCCAGCATGATGCTACTCTGGTTACACCTTTGTTCGGGATGTATTTACTGTGAGACTGTTTCTCCATCACCAACTCAACATTCTAGTTTGTGACGGGCTCTATGTTTCAGTATCTATTACTCTAGTCCAGTGTGCTCCAAGTGAATTTTAAAAAAAGGCAACAACTTCAAACCAGTGTACTTGCTTAGTATGGTGGTTCAGACTCACAGTGACAGTGTCATATCCAAAGATTCCATAGAGACTTCCAGTCCCATAGCGCAGGTAGAAAGACTGATCCTTGGCAGTGAAGGTGGAGGACTGCTGGGGGTTGAACTTTTTGTGTGTGTCTGTAAATGGCATAGATCAGGATTATCTCTGAAGCCAGTGCCATAAACATGTGCTCATGCTGTGCAGAGCCTTCTGACATACTGAAAATTCACTTGATTATAGGAATCACAAGCTAAATGCTAGATGGCATGACTGGAATTACACTAAAAATCTACATGTACAATATATAATCTCTTGGAAACAAGATGGCAAACTGGAAGCTCTGCATGCTTCTCCTATGTCAGCTTTAAGTCCTCTGACAGTGTTTCACATGCAAATATACCCTGGAGAAAGTGATAGATGAGGGATTTTGTGGTGGGAAGCTTGTTGATTTGTACTCACTGCAGGCCTTAGTGTTACAGTAGACGGAGTCCACCCACAGGTTGGCAGAGCCAGTGTCAAACAGCACCAGGAAGGACTGCGGCGGTGTTCCAATGCTGATGGCTCCGTAGTAGGTGGTCTGGGTAACACATCAGTTAGAGGAAAAAGAAAGTACAAACCCATCAGTCAGTTAATTCTTTAATCAAAATGTTGTGTGTATAGTGTGTGAAAGAAGTGATTTCTTACATCAGCGTAGTTGTTGATGTACATGTAGGCAGAGGTAGCGAACTCAGGCCTGTACTTGAGAGCGGGGTCCTGGTAAGGCAGCTCAATCCCTTTCTCTCTCAGGGCCTCACGCATAGACTTGTGCCTCATCAGAGGGACTCTGAGAAAGAAGGCAGCAAAGACACAAAAAGTCTTACTCTAACTAAAGGGATCTTGAAGTCAAAGGCCAGATGTTGCTCACAGATGAAACAAGTCTGTTTAATGCAAAATTGAGAAATACATGGTTTGTTTCCTTACTTGACTCCTTCAGCGAGCACCACACAGATCAAAACAGCAACGAGACACTTCATGATTCCTCCTGTACACACAACACTACTGAATGGGTACAACTCTGTGGAGCTGAACAGACTTTATATACTGTACACCTGTTAAGCCCCATGTCAGCCAAATCATTATCACAAATTTAGCCATATCAGCTGAGTCAGGGTGACCCTCAGTGTTTTTTTTCTTAGATTCTATGTGCTGAAGTTGCACATCCAACTTTGATAGCAACATTCCATAAACACAGCCAAAAATCTCCTTTTTGTAAAAACTGATACAAGATGTTATTCAGATGGGTCTATCCGATTAAATAATATAGTGTTAACACTGAATAATTCATATGGATATCTCAATTTAGCATTTTAACAGTAACAACTACTAAAGTGATAAATATTGCTTGTTTCACATAAAAATCATTACATGTCTGCTCCGAGCATTACACACAGTTTTTTGTCTTTTAAAGAAATGGATGCTGAGCACAGAGCAATGAATTTGAATTATTCATTTAGATTTTCTAGTTTGTTTCTTTGTCTTTGTTGTAAGAGCTCACTTTTGTTTTCCCCAAAAACTGTCTGCATGCTGTAAGAAATCCTCAAGATGCAACTTTAGTACAATTTTATCCAGTTATCCAATATCAACATCAAGGTTAAGTTTAATAGTCTGTGTGCAACTGTACTGGAAAATGGAATGGAAAATAAATGTGTTATATCTAGGCTTCAGTATCAATATCACCTTAACTTAAAAGTTTTATCTCAGCACTTAGATAACTTATCACTTCTGACATTGTTTAAATTTGATAGCTTTTATTGTTCTGATAAAACATAGTCCTAAACTTCAGTCCTTGTTTTTTGCATAAAAAAAACAAGGACTGAAAACAACATACTGCTATATAAATTTTAGAGCTTAAGGACATACAATTAAAATAAAAATTTGATCATGCCTATTAAAGGTGCAATTTTTGTATCATACGGGACGTACATAAAGGGAAACACGTCTTTAGGTAGGGAATTTGCCAAAGCTGGAAACTAAGCATTGGGTTAGCGTTAACTAACTTTATGCTATTATTATTTAGCTAACGTTAGTGTTCACTCCTTATACTCATAGTTACACTCCTTACAATGCCCAGCTCAAGTTTTTCCTTTAATGTGTATTATTTTTGTTAACATCTGTGTTGCCAGAATTTCGACTATAATTCGACAGTGGCTGCAGCTGCACAGAGCCTTATATATGTGCTCATACACAACCTCTCGCAGGGACAGCAAGAGCAAGGAAGAAAGCAGGAACAAGGATCACCTTCTGTAGAACAAGAGATGGCCAGGTTTTAGATTTTATGGAATTTTATTTTTCATTAACATGCTCATGTTCTATCTGATGAAATCCTAAATTTTGGATATACTGGCGCCATCTCAGTTCAGAACATGGAGTCCATTGTTCGGTATGCTAGGACATGTA
This sequence comes from Thunnus thynnus, assembly GCF_963924715.1. Taxonomy (NCBI): domain Eukaryota; kingdom Metazoa; phylum Chordata; class Actinopteri; order Scombriformes; family Scombridae; genus Thunnus; species Thunnus thynnus. The sequence goes on along the minus strand of NC_089539.1, from coordinate 1,981,501 downwards.
TTTCTGTTTGTCTTGGAAAATATAATACACATGTAGGAAGTTTGTGGGAATTTTTTAATTTTCTACAGTTGTATTGCCATCATACTCCACGCAGTGCTGAGGTTGCAGCCTATGTTGGAACAACTAAGGGAAGGCCTGCAGCTGTATGACCAGGTAGCACCCAGATATCTGCTGACCCGTTTGTTCCAGAGGAAGATGTAAAAGTGAGCAGAACAATATGGACCATTTATTATTATGAACAGAAACACTTACGTGCTAAGAAATCTATGACATCTTGATTTTATCTCATCATAGGTAAACGCAGAGTTTATCATAACATCTATTCTTCCTCAACTGAGTGACAAAGTGACTACCAGGCATCAGCTTGAGCTGGAGATGATTAACTTTATTCAGGACTTCCTTTATGAAGCTGAAGATATATACTTTTTGATTTCCTGCTGATAAAAAATTCAAAAGCTGTCAAATTTGGGTGTTTTCGTGACAAAAGATTGAAGTTAATGAATGCCTGTAGTCTTTAAAAAAAAAAAGCTGCCACCTGTGATTATACTGATATTGAACAAGTTAAAGTTTTATTCTCCCTGAAAAATCCTGCTGATGGTAATAGGTATTATTTGCCAGGGTACTTTCTGTTTTTAAATCAGAAGCCAGCTCTCTGGCAGTTTTTTTATTTTTTTATTTTTTGTCTGAGCAAGGCCATAATCACAGTCAGCATACATATAGGCAGTGGTGGAAGAAGTATTCAGATCTTTGACTTAAGTAAAAGCAGCAATACCACAACGTGACAATACTTTGTTACAAGTAAAAGTCCTGCATTCAAAATCTTAATTAAGTCAAATTACATTAGTATTAGCATCAAAATATACTTAAAGTAGCAAAAGTAAAAGTAATCATCATGCAGAATGGCCCATTTCAGAATCATACATATGTTATTGGACTATAATTATTGATGTATTAATGTGTTCATCACTTTAATGTTACAGCTGGTAAAGGTGGAGCTAATTTAATTACTTTATAAACTGCTGGGTACGTACAGTTCTTGAGTAAATGTACTTAGTTACTTTCCACCACTGTGTATAGATGATACATACAAATGATTCAGTTTTTCCTAAACCTGTAGTTCTTCATGAAAACTTTTACAAAGGCCAATCTATATCTCCATTATACGTTAAAGACTTATTGCTAATAATAACAAACAACGAAGAATTCCATTTATAACCATTTTACTTGGCTGAGATAGATAATTAGCTCCAAACCTCATGAAATCACACAAACATTTGATTTAATTTTTTTGGATCAGCTCTTGTATCTGAGCGCACCTCTGTCTAATCCACTTCTGTAAAGAACTGCACTGCAGTAAGGTAAAATTAAATTTAAACTGTAACATAACACTTGTTTTTTATCTATTTGCTTCATAGCTGAAGATCAGGGGAATGGAGATGACAAAGATGGCCCACATTCAGCATATGCCAAGACTATTGTGCTACCTGTAAGACATATGAGGTCCTATGATTAGTTGAAAAAGGTTAATGGATGCTTTTCATCTAGGCCAAGAACTTAACAATCTGTAAACAATTACCATTAACTGCCTCTGTGTTTCAAGGTTACACTACTACCTAATATTTACTTGATAAATATTTAGCACCAACTGCTACTGTTTTACTACTCTTAGTTCTGATTAAATAAATACATTTCTTAGTATTACTGAGTTCCAAGATCTTGCCATATTTGGAAAGAGGAATTAATCAAGTAAACATAAAAACACTGTATGGCAGTACTGTTGAACATTTATAAAAGACAATCAAATGTTAATGTTTTGAAGCGAATCTTGCAACAAGATTTCATAAGATTTATAATTTCCTTACATCATTTCTAGATGGCTGGCTTATCATCATGTTGTCTCACCGACATTTTGCTACCCAGAACTCTGAGAAGCAGTTTGAATTTTTCTTTTTACAATGTGGCTTCACTGTTGTCAGTCACAACAAATAAACATTTAAAACATATTCATTGTAAACTTGTTGGTGGTTGAAACTGGTTGAACCCTTGAAACACATAATGTTTGCATCTAGGGTACATGACTTAGCACATAGTTCAATACAGCTAAATAAATGTCTCAGTCGTAGGACTCAGATGGTCTTGTAACATCGATAGTGGCCCTAAGGCCTGCCACATCCTTCTCCCAGAGGGGACATTCAACAGGTGGAAGAATCACTCCAGAACTGGTGGCATCTATCTCACTGGCAGTGTTGAAATCAAGATCTGCATCCTCGATTTCCCGCATTTAAAAATAGCAGATTTCAAAATTAAAACTGTCATATAGAAATCAGGGGACATAAAGTAAAACTATAAAGGCAAGCAGATTTTACACAGCACATATAGAAGGCCCTATGCAGCTGCAGCCACTGTTGAATTATAAACGACTCATATTTTGAGCTTTAAACCTCAGGGAGGTACTGTGGACAAGTGAGAACCAGCAAAAATATGTACAGTATGTCGTCTCTGCTAAATGCAAAAAGCCTCCTTATGCTAACTAAATTTTGCACCCCACCTTCTTGTATTTTTTCTTATTTTTTTCCTATTTTGTTGGAAAAGGCTCTGCTCACTGAGGGAGCTCTCAAAGTAGCAACAAGCTCTAATCATCCCAACACATAATGATACACAACCTGAATATTCAACAATACCAACAATTAAGTCACATAGAGAGAATGTTGGGGTGGTGGAAGAAATCAGCAGAGTATTAGTGAGAAATGACATTAGCCTATACAGGCTGCCAGGTATACCTTTACGAATGTGGATGTTAGTATTCATCTGGTAAGCCAATGCTGATCGGAGCTCTGTTCTGCTCCTAATGTCAGTCCTCACTGAACTCTTACTTAGTTTTTAACTAAAAGTGAAGGAACAGGAATGACACTTAAGGTGATGCTGCTTCCTGGCAGTGACATACTGTACATTCAAATATTTTTTCTGTCACTTGCTCCTGCACTCCATGAGTGACAGACATTGAATTTTCCCTCATACTGTGAGCCAGTTCTCAGAATCACAGCAGTAACAAAGAACAGCAGTCTCTGCGCACAAAAAGATATTCATAAAATGTCACAGCAGTTTCAAAAATGTCAAAGCAATTTTTCAAACACTGAATGCAGGTACAGCATGTCCTGATAGTGTGTGTGAGTAAGTATGTGAAAGGTGTTTCCCTTTGTACTTTACAAATGATAGGTACCCATATGGGATTAAGATCACACACACAGTTATTAAAAATCAGTGGTAATCCTGTCCTGCCAGGGGATGTGATGTCAGAGGAACAGAAGGGGTTGGTTTTGGTAATAAACAGTGTGCACGTTGCTGCTAGCTGTGCTGTCCATGAGAGAGGGCCTACAGACTGTGATTGATTGCTTCAATTGGCCCGCTCCAGACAATCTCCATTATGTCTCTACGTGAGGAGACTGCATTCGGCCCTCTGGGAGACAGCACCCAGCATCACACCAGGGAAGACGGCCAGTGACACCCGCTGGTGCTGAACCCTCAGCTGCTAGTTTCAGAGCTGCTGTTCATCCTCCATTGGTGGTTTCTCACTCTGGAGGCAACTTCCCCTCTCTTAAAACACAGGGTGTGTTCTATTTCTTTCAGTGTTTTCCTCCCCTAAACTGATTTCAGTAGCTCCTTCTTGCCAGACAATCCAGCACTGTTGGAAAGAAAAGATTAGAGCGTGGAGATCTCCTTCTAAAAAGTTTTGTTTGAAACAAATGAGCATCCTACTCTTTAAGTACTCTTAAATACAGATCTCAGTAAATCCTGGTTGGTCCACCCAGTGTTCTTTAAAGGATCATTCATGTCATAGATTTGGTTAGCATTCCCATCAGCAATAAAAAAGATTCTACTCGCCAGTGTTTATTTTGGTACCTGATTTCTTTTATCTGATCATCTTTTGACAAAAATGTATATTAGTTTTAGTCAATAAAAGCTACAGTTAAATTAAATTTTAGCCTAATTTTTTATCATGCATTATTGTTTAGGGCACAGTGGTGATGATAGATGACCTGTCCAGGGTATCACCTGCCTCTCACCCAATGTCAGCTGGGACCCCCTGCAACCCTCTAAAGGATAAGCAGTAGCTAATAGATGGGATGGATTGATGCATTTTAAATGTCTTTTAAGCATTTGTAAGCCATACAAAAGATAGCGGACTGAAGGTAATATTCAGACATTGAAAAAAGATAATATTTCATCTGATTCTGCTGCACTTCTAGCTGTGAAAAAGTGTTAGACCTTGTAGTAAAAGTCTTTGTTTAAAACCTACGTTTATGAAAACACAAAAGCGGCGATATTACTGATCTTACTCCATCCATACAACATTAGACTTGGTCTAGCTTAAAAATCATTCTATTTATACTTGTCAAACTTGACCAAGATTTGACTCCAGAGGCTGTTTGAGATATAGTTTCTGTGTGAAAACAGGAAAAAAGGTTGATTTCACACCACATAAGACATAAGAGTGAATGAATACTAAGAGTCCTCCTTAAAAATGAAATAAAATGAAATTATATCAAATTAAATTACACAAGACAAATCAAATGAAATTAAATAATTTCATAAAAACAAGTTGTTTTTGGTGTTGAACTAGACTCCATATCTTGGAAGATGTTTTGTCCACTCCTGTTTGCATATGACAACAGACTCATAAAAACATGTTTAACGTGATGCAACAATAAAACAGCACCACTAATTACAGATACAAAATGACTGTGGAGTTGATTCAACAACATTTTATTATTATAAGCTTTGTGAATGTAGGATTTATTGCATGGCTGTTGTACTATATTGCATGAGATTGTATAGAGCCGTAGACAGACTTTCTATTATATTTTGTTAAGCATGCACTAAATGTTGCAGTTGTGAACTTGATTTGATGTCTAAAGAATACAGAGGCCTACTAAAAGACCACTGGGTGTCAGTATTGAACCATGATTCAGTGTAAGATTCAACCAGCCTCTAGAGAACATAAAGACAGCACTTCCATTTTCTCATTCTAAACTAAAAGAACACAACTTGCAACATGCAGTCTGGCAAATATGATAAATAATTAACGTACTGGTATATGTAAGTGATAAAAAGATGTTTACAGCGGTTGACGAATGCAGGAGAGTAAGGACTGAGTCCCTGTGCTTCTTTCCTTTATGTATGTTGATGAGATGACCAATCAACATTTAGTGTTTGGTCCTGAATGAATTACTTTTTGAATTTAGGTGGAGTTCTGTGAATAAATGAGATGGTGATGAGATTTGGTCTCTCTGGAGTGACGCTGCTCCATCTTTTTTCATGATTTCATGAACATATTTAATATTATTTCTACTGTTTGATTGGTGCACTTTCTACAAAAGGAAACTATACTAATAATTTGCCAAAAAACATCTAAACTCAAGGTCCACTTACAAGCTCCTACATCTCATGGTCTTCCTTGGACGTGAGAACAAACATGAACAATCAGATAATCAGACAGGTTGGAAACCAACCAGGTTTATCCAGATGATCTAAACCACTTTATTTGTTGAACAGGAAAACTCTCAGTAAGTACAGTAGGTCAAAGCTAAAGCAGGAAGTGGCTCTGTAAAAACCGTGATGGATATGTACAGCAGACAGTTTATGTAATCATTTTAATGTTCACCTTCATTTTCTCTGAAGAGAAATAAGTTTGTCTAACCTGTTGGTTTGTTTCCAACCTGTCTGATTGTCTGACAGCTCCTGTTTCTTGACCTGTCAGACTTCTCTTTAGTGATGTTCAATGTTATTAAAACTAAGTTGTTGTTCCTGTAAGTATGGAATTGTATGATGTTTTGTTCTGTGTCTCCTCTGAGCAAAGTAACTGCAGCTTCTGTAGCTGTAGAAGTCAAAAGGCTGTGGAGGAACTCCACTGGCTGCTAAACTGTTGGACAAGGCTTGACTCAGACTAGATTCTTACGGGTTAGGACATGCTGAACTCGATTAGTTCTAGATTGCCAAGCTTGTGTGAGGAGCATATGATAATATGCTGTGTAAAGCTTTGGGCTCAGGTTAGGTTTGGTTATTTTAAAATGTAATCTATAAAAAAAGGTCTGTCTTTCTCTCTTGGTCTGTGCCAATCATCTGCATCCATGTGTGTCAAGTGTATCAAATACATACATCATGCACAGTGGGAAGAGGGAAGAGACTGAGTGTAGCCAATGTGTACCAAAAATATAGTTGCGATTCAACCCAACTGAACCCAACTTTACACCCACAAAGATGTGGGTACAGGTACAGACCTCTAATGTGGAGGTTATGGGTAATAAGGAAACATACTGAGAGGCAACGTGTGTCACTATTTGATCTCTATCTGGCCAACATCACAGGTAATCTCTGGCCAATATGTGGCTTTTCCTCCAGTTTGTTTAGTTTAACTGCCCTCTGACAAGCTAACAGCTGTAGGTGCAGCTACACCCTCAAAAATCTCTCCTTTTGGTAACAGAGGCAACAGCACATCACTGCAAAGCTAACTTCCTCCAATCCTCTGAATTTATCATCTGAAAGTCAGCTGAAATTCATGCATAAAATTTTAAATTGAATTAATGAGCGGCTCCTCTAAAACTTTTAATAGCCTCTGTGATAAGAGAAATGGTGTCGTGGGACCTTCATTAAAGGGAAGTTAAGGGACGGCTTCACCGGGGACAGTTAGACACCAGGGAGCAGATAAACTGGGCACTCCGCTCTCCCTACTCTCCGTTCACTTAGAGTCAGGTCAGCCCACTGTCCTTTCATCCTGAAACATCCCCACAGCAGGTCTACAGGCAGGAGAAACACACACACATGCACACATGCTTGTCCGCCCACCTGCACGCATACACACACACACACACACACACACACACACATATTTATATGCTAATTTGGTGACATTTTACTTTACAGGTCCCATAACCTAATAACTTTCTATGATGTTTCCTGGCAAGAACCATGTAATTTGGTACTGATTATAAGGAAATATAGACTAAAGTATGTTCTGAGGTTATAAGCAGGTGTTGATTTCCAGAGCAAAACATCTTAATGATGGGAAAAACTGACAGGAAACCATTCAAACCCAACTTCATATTAATTTATTATTGGACACTTTATTCTCTGTATTTGTTGTATTGTATGCTTGTCTGTAAATTACAACTGTTTTTTTTAGTTTCTCTTTTTCAGCTGAGCTGCTGTGCACTGACCAAATGACTCACTACATAAAACTGCAATTGATTTGAATGAATCAATTGGAAGTTTCCATTTTTACCAATAATAAGAACCAATGACAGTCCATTTCGGGAACTTTCCTATGAATCTACAGAAAAGAAATTATTGGGAAATTATGGGAATCATAAAATACAGTGTAAACACCCATTTTTTTCTCCAAAACAAATCAATAAGACCGTGTCCCTGTCTGAGGCTGGACATGTACAATATTCCAATAGTTTCAGACAAGGATAATCAAGAAAATAAAGTGATTTTCCTTTTTTATTTTAGAAATTCTATTTCACTGAACAGAAACATTTATTAAAATGCAGACCTGTCATTTTATATTTTCATTTCAATTTTTACTTTATATTCACATACTGTATGATCTCAGCACTATTATTGGACATGTGTTCATTCATTGTATCAGGTGCAGAAAGCGTTGCATCGGATTTTCTGTTGGTTTAACTGAGATCTGTTTGTAGGTTTTACATGTCTGTGTGTGTGTGGTTGTTTGACTCCGAGGACAAGCAGTGTGTGTGGTCAATTCTTGTTGGTTTTGTATTCATGTAGCCATGGCAATAAAGGCTTTTTAATGTTTGGTTTTTAAGGAAGCAGTTTGTTTTGAAAGAATAATTTGTTGACAATGAGCTAATATAAAAACTAGGAGGTGGTTAAACACACGTCTAAGAGGGAATAAACAAGGACTCCTGTGCATTGAACCATGAAACCTCATGGTGTAATGTTGAGAAGCTTTACAACACTACATGCCACTGCCCTCTGGTAGTCACATCTGTCACAAACTGGCTCAGAGTCAGTGACAAAGAAGGGATTCACATGTCAATAAAGCTTCTAAAAATTACATTTATTGTTAACTTAATATAAAATGTAATACTGTTAGTCAGTTAAATCAATCATGAACGCAATGTATGGATGAATGAAGTATGTGATGTGTGCAAGCAAAACAAAACAAAACCAAAATCTAACCCATCTAGCTGGTGGAGGCCTGGAAGGAAGGGAGAGAAAGACATTAACAAGAAGACACCTAAATAGGCTGGAGGCCTAAACTACGCTGGTGCAGGTAGTTCCCTGACATCCTCTCCAACCCTGCCCACTGGCCCCTGAGCCAAGAAGCCAAAGCAACCTCTTAAACAAAAGGCAGAGGTTAAAAACTTCCAGGTCCACCATCCAACTGAATCCTAAAGCAAACACAGGCTATTGTTCATGTCAACCATTTAAATCTTACATTTACAAAGTTATGTTACTATTATTTGATGACACTCATGTTTTCCTTTGACTTATATTTACCAGACTGCATTTCCATAGTCAATATCTGTGCACCAATAACGTAAACAAACCATCTCAGCCAAATAGTTTAGACATCCTCCATTGCTTCAACCCATCACCCAGTCCCACCTCAGCAGCCTTGGATCCTTAGGAGCAAATTAAGAGGCAGATTGAATAGGAAGAACAGATGAAACGGAGGGATAAGCAAACAAATACAAGGGCATTTGAAGGCATCAGGAACAAAACCTCTTCAAATATCAGTGTTAGGTCCAATATGTAAGGTTGTAAGAACAGCCATCTAAAAACACTGATGGATTTTTTTTTTCCTGGTCAGTGGTATTAACCCATGACCCCAAGTATGCTCGAGTGTTCAACAAGGTTGTCTGCAACTAGAAAAAACAACAATGCCTTGTCCTTACAAAATCCCAGCTATTAAAACCACAAAACTGGAATTGAAGACACTAAACCAAAGTAACAATACAAAAGGTTCCTCTAACCAAAAGCACCAAGGCTTACAAGCCACCAAAACATCCTGAGACACACGTACCAACACAAAGAGGACCTTGCTGCACGACCAAAGCTCATACACAACCAAAACCAAACAGAAGCATGAACTGTAGCATCTTCTACCAAAGTTGCCAGACTCAAAGTTGTGACACTCAACATTACAAAAGGTAACTATCTCACTGTAATACAAGTCCAGTTCCCCACTTCTGAACCAAATTGGGTACCTGTTCATCCTGAGGCTTGCCTGACTCACTCAACACCAAACCATGTTCAATGGGCCAGTTCCTTGCATTTACCACCTTACAATATGAAACAGTGTCTTTTTTCACAGATTTTGGAAAGCAGGTGTAAATTTCTGGTAAAAAAAACAATCCACAGATTAGCAGTAGGGAAACCAGAAAATCAGACATCCTACTGGCACAGTACAAGCCATTATTACCCCCTATGGGCAACAAATACAAACTCCCCCAAAATTACTTTAAAACACAAGTGCTGGCACCATAAATACAACACAAGGTATGGGACAGCCACTATCAAATCCAGACCCTCCCCAACCCTGTCTATCTGCAACAAGAATGCACTGCAAACCGCTGGGGCAGAAAAGTAACTGGAAAACCAGCGACCTCTCTGCAGCCAGGGACGTGCTCCCGAGACAACTGCTCTACCCACGTTCGCAGCCACACTAAACATTTACATGACCAATCTCCTATTGGGAAAAAGCCATCCAAACCTTACAGGGGATTAATGGGTCAACAAAAATGGCTTTCCCAACCAAGTCATTGCAGTTCAAATGGCCCAACACTTACCTGATTCAAAGCACTTGAACTAAAACAGGCAAAACAAAGTTAGGTAACTAAAACCAAAACAGGGGACAAGTGCTGCTCCTCCACTCCAAACCCCACCAAACAGTTCCTACCCCAAAACCTGAATTCAGGGAATAAAATAATATACAACTTCATATTTACTGCTTGAGGATTCGACCCGTTAAAGGGGAGTTTTTCCTTCCCACTGTCACCAAGTGCTTGCTCATGGGGGAATTGTTGGGTCTCTATAAATTAAAGAGTACGGTCTAGACCTGCTCTATGTGAAAAGTGCCCTGAGATGACTTTTGCTGTGATTTGGCACTATATAAATAAAAATTGATTGAATTGACTGATTGATTGATGTGTGAAACCCCTTCACATTGGCAACAGTAGGCATGCTACCAAGGCCTACACACATGCCATATGGATATCACAACATACCCAAGATTTTAAACATGATAGGCCAACAACTAATCCTACAAAAAGCCAAATTGAGTCAAATTTACAAAGGATAAGGTTTACCAAAGAAAAGGCCCTCATTTGTCACACTCAGGCTAGACTTTAACCCAAAAAGTTTGGACGAGCCCCCATTTGTCACGAACTGGCTCAGAGTCAGTGACAAAGAAGGGATTCACACGTGAATATAGCTTCTAAAAATTATATTTATTGTTAACTTAATATAAAGTTTAATAATGTTAGTCTAACCCATCTGGCTGGTGGAGGCCTGGAAAGAAGAGAAAGACATTAACAAGAAGACACCTAAATAGGCTGGAGGCCTAAACTACCCAGGTGCAGGTAGTTCCCTGATGTCCTCTCCAACCCTGCCCTCTGGCTCCTGAGCCAAGAAGCCAAAGCAACCTCTTAAGCAAAAGGCAGAGGGGACGTCACACATTACATGCACGTTTGTTGCTGGAACAGGCTTACAAGTCACATGCGAAGTGACTCAGTATGCTTGTATAAAGATTATAACAGTGACTAATAACTTCAACATTTAGATATACAATATCACAGGTTAGTGTTGTCAAAACCATTAAGAACTGTACCTCCATAAATACTTACTTTCTTACTTACATACTACATACAAGGCACAGATTTAAAACAGAATGATCAAAACTGTGCAGTAAAGGCAGAGATATCCTAACTTTTAGTCCCTAAAATTGGGTCAAACCCCAGAAACCTGATCTGACACTTCCCATAATGCATCTGAGTAGCCTTTTTCCTTAGACACTCACTGTCTGGTGAACTCCCAAGTCTTTCAAACTCCATACTTCCAATTTGAAACACATTCTTTGATAAATGTATAGTCTCCAGGCCCATGCTGAGATGACATTACTATGACATCATCAGGGTTATTTTTTCAGACTTGATGAAGCTCCTCCAGGACACAGAAAGATCATACACCTATTTTCATAGGCTGAGCGGTGCTCCCTTTGAAGAGAAAACTGACTTTGACATACAAAAATGGAAAGGTGGTAAGCTCTGCAACTATAAATACACCCCTGTACTATTCTGCTGTGTGTGTGTGTGTGTGTGTGTGTGTGTGTGTGTGTGCGTGAGATGTATCAGTGAGTGCTTCCATGAATCCTTTTACTTTGGGTTCATGAGGCTAAATTGCTATTCATGCAGTAAGAAATGATGAAAGACAGTAACAACTTAGTGTTTGACTCTTTGCTTTTATTCAGGTAGCAGCATCAGTCAGCACTGTCCTACTTCCACACTGCAGCTCCTCCCCAGCCCTGCAAAAACCACACACACACATTCACACAGAGTCAAACTTCACACACACACACACACACACACACACACACACACACACACACACACACACACACACACACACACATCTGCATACTGAACATACATGTACAATCAGACAGTTTATTCACTCACAGACAGACAGACAGACAGACAGACAGACAGACACACACACACACACACACACACACACACACACACACACACAGACACCTGCGTGACTGCACCAAGCCCTTCTGCAGCTATCCTGTACAGAGAGAGAGAGAGGGGGAGAGAGAGAGAGAGAGAGAGAGAGAGAGAGAGAGAGAGAGAGAGAGAGACCTCTAGTTTTACATCAGTATGTGCTGGGGGGGGAAAGACCATTATCCAACCACCAACATCGTTCAGCTTCCACAGAAACAAATCATGTTTACCTGATGTCCTGGCTGGACAAGAATCTGAGGGGAAAACTCCTAAAAAATACATCTTTAAGATCAGAGACATCTCCTCAGCACTCAGTATGTTACTCTGTGATTACTCCTTGGGGTAGAAAACTTTTATTCAGATTGCATCTTCAGTTGCATTTTTGTGCTTTCTAGGTCTTGAAAACATTAGTTTGACAAACAATCCCAACTCCCCTTACGAGCCTTTTTCCAGAGCTTTCAACCACATCCGACGGTGTGAAGTTTCTAGAGCTGCAACATTAGTTGATTAACTGATTAGTTGCCAACTATTACATTAATCGCCAACTATTTTGATAATCAATTAATCAATTTGATTCATTTTTTAAGAAAAAAAGGTCCAAATTCTGATTCTAACTTCTTAAATGTGAATATTTTCTGGTTTATTAAGTTCTCTATGACAGTAAAGTGAATATCTTTGGGTTGTGGACAAAACAAGACATTTGAGGACGTCATCTCAGGCTTTGGGAAAAAGTGATTGACATTTTTCTCAATTTTCTGACATTTTATGGACCAAACAACCAATCCATTAATTGAGAAAATAATCGCCAGATTAATCGATAATGAAAATAATCGTTAGTTGCAGCCCTAGCAATTTCTTCATTGATAATATTTCTCTGGCATGAAACCCGCAGGACACTACATTAAAAATGTAAGCAGTACTCAATTTTTCTTTGACATCTATCTATCTACAGTATATAAGAAGAAAAACGTCTAAATGTATCATTGGCGATAGACTAAATTCAGTTGTTCAAACTACCTCAGCAGATGGTTTCAGGTGCATTAACACCCTCTGGACTGGAGTCAAGTCAAACCTGATTGGCATGGAACAATCATATATAACCAGTATAATATTCCTGTAATAACCCTGTCAGGACTTACAGTATTGTACATTTTTTAATGTAATTTCTAACATCACTGCCATTTTTAAACATATTCCTACAGTAAGTTTAGTGATATTTCTCTATTATCTGTATTGCATTTATACCTCATGGCTATATCCAACATCATTTTTAATGTATCTTATCATGTAGTAACATACATCCTGATGATATCTTTATCATATAGAATCAGTATATTATAGTAACTGTAGAGATTTGTTGTTTGTCACAGGAGCTACTACACTAATAACAGCTGAAGAGAGAAGGCAGAATATTCATAACAAACCTGCATCAGTGTGTGGCGACACAAACAGGAGAACACACACACCGCTGCAGTGTTTTTAGGTGATATCACTATAATGTTGTGAAACTAGAGGCCAGAATGAGAAAGAAAGAGAGAGAGAGAGAGAGTGACAGAAAGAAAGACTCTCCTGACTGTAAGTGGGTGATTTTCACAGAAATGCTGTTTCAGAGCTAAAACTCTCCTTCCTGTCCTCCTCACATCTTCCTGACGGTGCACGGGGAGACACGGCGGCTCCACCCATTAGGGCTGTAAACACACTGATAAATAATGTGGATTGTTGGAAAGAAAAGTAAACAGTGAGCTCAGTGATTGGTGCTTTGCTGCACAGTGTATGGGAGGGAGGAGGGGGGGGGGGGGTTCACTTCCAGTAGGTCTGAGTTTGTGTGTGGTTGTGCAGACCGCACAATACACACACACACACACAAAAAAAAAACAACAACACACTGCACCAGATGCTATCAGATTCTGTCGTCGTAACAAAACAGTGGAAAGAATTGCTAGTGGCACACTCAGGCTGATGTGGAGATACCCTGAATATCAACCGTGTGGACGACCTCCAGCCATCCTTGCACTTAACTTCTCTTGTCATACGAGGAGGAGGATTTATTCTGATCTGTATCAGCTATGAAACAAATTAAGCAACAGCAGATGTTGGGCTGCCTGGCTGCCGCCTCAATATCTGAGTGTGTGTCACTCATCACAATGAGATTTTCAAAATCTGTGTGGACACGTTCACCGCTTTGTCTTATCTCGCCGCCTGGTGACGATTTGCATTTGAGTCGGAGTTTGCTGTTTGTCAAACTGCGGCTGCTTTGTGTTACTTCATGGCACTTGGAAGGCGTTCGTCTTTGCAGCGTGCAAACAGAGTGTAAGCCCACGATGCTTCACATCTTCAGCTCTCCTTAAGCTTTTTGCTAAGCGCCGTCCTGGAGGAACACACACACAGTCACACTTTTCATCTACCTGAAAGTACATTCACACACACGCATACATACATAATGTTACACCTAGCCCACAACTTTATCACTGGTCTTACAAATATGGCAAGGCATTGAATGTCTGCTTTCTTTGCCTCCTGTTTGTCTGTCAGGGCACACACAGCTGGGGTTCAGGCCCAGCAGTCACTCATATGGTCTTTCACAGCTTTTAAATCCTGGCAGAGGTCAAAGTACGGACATAAAGACCCCTGCAGTTCCATTTTGAGGGTCAAACGTTCTAACAAAGTCTGAGAAACTCCAGTCTCAAAGTATCCTGATGGCCCCACATGGGCTGTCTGTTTCCTGCGCTGCCCCCTCCCCAGCCCGTGGAGTGTGTCAGTAGTTCAGAGCTGGGGGTGTGAGGGTCTGCAGTGGTGGTTAGCTGTTGTTCTCGGCAGTCATGTATTTCAGGGCGGCGAAGCCGTAGCGCCGCGACATGTTCTGCTGGAACTCCTCCTTCAGGGTCTTGAGGCAGACCCGGTACTGCTTGTTGGAGCGGAACTTGGTGATGTCGAAGCTGGGCGCGTGAGGCATGTGGATCATGTACGCATTGGGCAGAACCACAAACTCGTACTCCTGTAGAGAGAGAAGTGGCTGAGTGGTGCTGCTTTACAGCTTCTTTATCACAACATACTGCAAATATAAAGTTAAAGCATGAACATTTAACCTTTGACAGATGCTGCTAGTCATGCATGAATTGTTGTAATTCAATCAATCCAGTTATTTTACCAAGATGAAAACAGCTGTACCACATGTTTATTTGGTTATAAATATATAAATAACATGAATAAAAAATTCATGTTGAAAAATTCAACACTTAAGGGTAAAGCTTTCTACCAGTCAACACCTAAACTGCCTACAACTTCCTGTTCCATGACACCAAGTGGTGCCAGTGACAATCCACACATCCGGTAAATGCAGCATGAAGTAACACTGTACAGCACACAGAGCATGCATGTCAGTGTCATCATAAATGAAAGCATGTAGTCTGTCAACAACAAAGTGTATCCTAAATATCAAATAAACTTTTCCTGTCTCTCTATCATCTCTAGCATCTTAATTATTTTAGCAAGACAACAGTAAATAAGACATGACTCACCCCTTTTTAGAGGAGGTATACATTTTGCATTATAGTTAACACGACATTGTAAGTAACTTGTATGGTGCAACCGAGTTTCACAGATATAACTGAACTCTCACACTACACTCAAACTAACCTACAAGACTTTTAGTAATTGCACTTTACTTTGACAGGGCCAGTGAGGCTATTTCATTATAAGATGGCATTTCATTGAATGTCATTCCAAAAAGAGATATTGAGTACTTCTGCCAAACTTGACCTAAGTCAATTTAATAAAGCTTTAATAATAAAGCCTAATCATTATTAGATGCATGCCGACTTTTCTGCAGCAGCATGTCTACAGGGGTGTTTGCTGTACAGTAAATGTGTGATGCACAGATTTCATATCAAACACACCACAGAAGAGATCAGCTGACTGTCTGCAGCTTTAACAACTACATTTATCTAGTTTTAAGATATTTTTATTTTTCAAGAATGGCAGAAAGTCAAGCAAGGAGAAGAAGTATACTAAGACATAAAGCCGACAGTTTAGACAGATAAAAGCTGGATAAAGTGAAGGTGTGTCAGTTACCTGTGCATCCAGCTCCATGATGTGAGCCACCTTGTTCCAGCCGAAGCCCACAAAGCGGCGGTCGTACTCAGGACTGTCCCTCCTCACCATGACATAGGGCTCGAAGTCGGCCTCCCACTGCACCCTGTAGGGCGTGGTGGCTGTCCGCCATTTAGCAAAGTTAGTTGGTGCATGGCCTTTAGTCCACACATGGTACCTGGCGGGAGAAAAAATAAAAGGTTTCATCAAACTTTTGATGGAAGGAGTGTGAACCATGCTCATATGCTTTGGTCCAGTCCTTGTGAGAGGTGTGATTTATAGTTTATAAAATTTTAGGTGGCATTTGGGTTACAACCTGGATCAATGAAGCTCTTAAAAATCTTGTTATTTATAGAGTGTTTGTTTACCTCACACTGCAGACCAAATTGTTGTTGATGGGGGGGGAAAAAAAATTGTGTGGTGTCTTTTTCTGCCTGTGCCATCATAACACTTCTTTCTCCACCAACCGTCAAGATAAAAGAGGTATTTACTGACTGCAAATTCAAGGCAGGCAAAGCAAGTTAGTGTGACTGAAGGAAGTCTGACAGCCTGCACACCAGAGAAAAACGAGCAACCCGCTTGTCCTAACGTACAGAAAAATCTTACTGGCATCAAGTCCACAGTGTAAGGTGTCAGAGGAGCTGTGTGTTCCTGGTACATCTCACACTGGTACTGTGAGATAAGTGAATGTGTAAGTGCAATATTTTACTGGTTACTATTTCATCCCACTCAGAATGAAGTAACAATCAATTTAAAGGGTCAGTTCATGCAGAAAGTTTTGGTTTTGAGATATCTGTCTATGAGACTTCTGCTTCTTCTGTGAAGGTGAATGGAATGGTGAAGTTAATGGTGCTCACAGCATTAGATTTTTTTTTTCCTGCAGAAATTCCTATGTCCCTACTACCATGGATAATCCACACAACACCAGAGAGACATTGTTAAAAACAAATTCATTTCTCTCATTTTTAAAAAAAATTTCATTCTTGCTAATTCTGTTTCATTTGAGTCACGATTGTGTCATTAGCTGTGGTAGAAGAAGAAGAAGAAGATCCTTTACTTGAAGGTATACTATGGAAGGATTTTCCTAAGAAACAATGTATAGACTCATACAAAAGTAATCCCTCTCAATCATCACTTATGACCCACTAGAAGAGTGTTGTGGTGTATTTATCTGCAAAGACTCTGCCCTCTGCCTGTATTTTCTTATTATTTTGCTGTGTTCAAGATGTTTCTGGGTGTCAACCTTGGGGCAGTGGGTGTGTAGCCCCCAGCCAATAACCTGTAGCCATGTAACCTCTAGCGACCAGGTTACATGGCTGTCTCTGTCTCTCTCCTCTGCTCTGCTCTCTGTCTGTGTCATGGATGTATAAAGAGCTGCAGATCTGTGTGTCTGCTTGACCGAGGGCGGGGCTGAGCTACACACACACAGAACAGAGCAATGCGGCACATTCCCGCAGGGTTGTACAGAGGTGTGGGTGTTTTTATTTGTGCTTTAGAATGTAATTACTGTTAAACAATTAGAAAGTAACATTTTATTTCTCTGAGTCACCGGGTTTGTTCTCGCCAGCGCTGCTCACTCTCTAGCTCACTCGACCACTGCTGCTCTCTCTGTCTCTTGCTCGGGGGAGGAAGGGTCAACTTTGAATGCTGTGTTTATAAAAACCACCCAAAAAATCCTGCATAGTATACCTTTAACTAAAAGTACCAATATATCAATGTAAAAATACTCCATTAGAAGTAAAAGTCCTGCATGAAAAATCCTACTTAAGTAAAAGTACATAAGTATTATGAGCTTGATGTAGTTAAAGTATTGCAGTAAAAGTACATAAGTATTATGAGCTTGATGTAGTTAAAGTATTGCAGTAAAAGTACATAAGTATTATGAGCTTGATGTAGTTAAAGTATTGCAGTAAAAGTACATAAGTATTATGAGCTTGATGTAGTTAAAGTATTGCAGTAAAAGTACATAAGTATTATGAGCTTGATGTAGTTAAAGTATTGCAGTAAAAGTACATAAGTATTACGAGCTTGATGTAGTTAAAGTATTGCAGTAAAAGTACATAAGTATTATGAGCTTGATGTAGTTAAAGTATTGCAGTAAAAGTAGTGGTTTGGTCCCTCTGACTGATATATTATTATATATGACATCATTAGATTATTAATAGTGAAGCATCAGTGTTAGAGCAGCATGTTACTGTTGTAGCTGCTGGAGGTGGAGCTAGTTTACAATACTTTATATACAGTTAGCTAGTTTAGTCCCGTGGTTCCCAACCTAGGGGTCGGGCCCCTCCAAAGGGTCAGCAGATAAATCTGAGGGGTGGTGAGATGATTAATGGGAGAGGAAAGAAGAAAAAACAAAGATCTGATACACAAATCTGTTTTCAGTTTTTGGACTTTTTCTCTAATCTTTGATCTTTGCTGAAATATTGGATCATTTGAACATTTATTGAAATGAAAGCATGTGAGAAGTTTAGATGGAAAAATCACTATTTGGTGGAGCTGTTAACAACTCATAGACATGTATGTGACCCCGACTACACACTGCTTTTTGTAAGACGTCAAAAGCCAAAAAGGTTGGAAACCACTGGTTTCATCTTTAACAATGTGTTGTATTTTAAAAGCTTGTTATATTATCCATTGTGTCAAATCTTCATCTGAAAAGTAACTAAAGCTGTCAAATAAATGTAGTGGAGTAGAAAGTACAATATTTCCCTCTGAAATGTAGAAAGTAACATCACATGGAAATACTCGAGTAAAGTACAAGTACCTCAAAATTGCACTTAAGTAAGGTACTTGAATAGATAGGCCTAATAGTTGAGAATATAAGATTTGTCTCTGAGAAATAATATGTTTCAATGTCACTCAAGTAGGGTATGTATTCTCAGTAGAAAGCCATGTTTCTTGTTAATATGTGTATTTGAAATGTTCATGTATTTGCATATTTTTTCAGTGAGGAAACAGCACCTTCAAATGTGTTTACAGTAACATTCCAACAAGTTAACTGTAAGCCCTAATGTAACTGTCCCTCATTTTAATTGCTTATTATCTTTTCTCAATTGTATTGGATTTTTATGTTTTATGTATTGCTAGCTCAGCACAATTGCCAGTGGGTCTTTTTGAATGTGGTCCTGAGGACTGAGTAAGGATAGCTGAATCGGTATATATATCAGACCACAGAGGAAGCAATGAAACTTGCTAATGTAGTGTATTATTTGAATGAATATCTGAAGACAAAAACAGAGAGGAGGTTCACCTGAAGGTGAAGAGTGTGCCCATGTCCAGCTGAGAGAGCAGCTCAGCCTTAGATTTTGGGTAGGACAGACGATATCGCAGAGTCTCAAAGGCTGGAACCACCAGAGCTTTCTTGGTGTTGGCCATGTCTAGCTGCACCACTGACTTCCTACAAAAACACACACAGAGGCTTATGTTGTTATTACATGTACAAGAGCTCAGAAAAAGACTGATTGAGCATTAAAAATGCATTAAAAATCTTGTTTCCAAACCTAAATGCCTATTTTAAAGGTGTTAATAACACTTTGGACACGGCTGGTTTGCCTCCATCTCTCTTTCTCCTCTTACCTGAGGTACTCGTAGAGGCCGTACATGGGCAGGAAGTCGATGTCTGACAGGAACATGTAGGGTGTGTTGACCTGCCGCATGGCTACATTTCGCAGAAGGTTGACCGGGTAGAACTGTCCCTCTTTGTAGACGATGTGATAGCCAACGTTCCCGCGGCTCATCAGCACCTCTGAGCCCTGAGCGTAGCGAAGGAACTGCTGGGCCTCAGCGTCTGACAGGTACAGGGCCAGGCTGATGGGGCCTTCCCAGTGCTTACAGATGGCCTCCAACATCTGGAGCCTGCACAGGGTGGAACACAGGCAAAGTGGCAACATAAATGTTTATTACTATGCAATATATGTTCATAGGGAAACCCCACAAATGTGCACAAGGTCCATATGCTCTGTAAACAACATATTAGATAACATCTTGTGCACACAGCACACTATCATCAGTTAACTAGATAATAACTTGTGTGGATTAGACAACTTGATTGAACAAGATAACTTATAATGTAATTCTGAGAAATCAGACACATTCTTCTCTTGTTTCCTTACCTTTTGTTACTTCATGACATATCAGTAGTAGGGTGGACATCATTTGAAATTTTTACAGAATTACAGAAAAATCACCTTAATCAGAAAACATTTTTAGATACCAGTGCCAATATAATGCTTGATTTTCACTACTACTTAGGAATAGTGACACACCTCTTGACAGGATCTTTTTTTTTCTTAACAAAATCTGACTAACTTCTAGTGATGTAGAGTGACATTATAGTTCCATGCTACAAAAAGTAACAGCATGTCACACCTGACCACATCCAACTGTGATGTTGGGTGTGGTCAGATTTTCAAGAGATTTATAGAATGCAGACATGTTTTCCTCCTTCCAAAATCTAGAGTGGAGTTACTCTTTAATGTTGTTTTAACACAAGCTGGTGTATAAGAACATTTCTTTAATGAAATGCAGTCTACAAATTAGCAAAGAATAAGTAAAACAAGACTAAACATCGGACCAAGCATTAGTTACCTGACAATTTTCGATACACAATACTACCCATGACACACTTTGTTCTGTAATGAAACAGTAAGGAGGTTCGATACCCAGTCCTAACCAGAAGCAGTAATCATTCCAATTCTACACACAGGACAGAGCATCCATGCTCTAAGAGAGGATGTTTGTGTTCTAGTAGCTGCTACTTATCTGGAATCTAGAAGATTTTGCAAACTATGGAGCCCTGCAGCTGTTTTCAGTTGTTCCTGTTTCCATTATTTCTTTGTGACTTTAAAAAGTGAGACGTGACACAACATTACCATTACAATTAGCCATTATTGCCCACAGCTTTAATTGCTTTATGTTAAGATATGAAATAATGAGTTACTCAACCTTGGACTTGATATGCAAATGGGGTACTGATATTTGTTTGATATTTGTTACGTTAAGAAAAGCTTGAGGAACCGTGGCTTAGCGGGAGACTTCTTTGAAGAGTTGAGCTTTAAAAACATTGTTGGTCAGGCTGGCCTCTGCTCAGTGTCACTCATTCTGAATACACAATATCTGCAGTAAAGTGGTGAAGCTGGAATGAAGAGTCATTGTTTTTCACTTTACCGAGTTAGGTATTTTTTCAGTATTTCAAATTCTCAAGCCTGTATGCCTTGATTTCATAACTCAAGTTCCTCCTCTCACTCCCTTTTCGCCTTCTAGTTACTCTGCATGCTTCTACTTCAGTAAATTCATTTGGTATTCTATCTGAAGGTGGGGTTGTGTTATTTGCTGAGTGTCTGACACTGTTTTGGATCTAGAATGCCAATATTTCCCTCCACAGCATGGGCCTCATTAAAACAAGACAAAGTCTTAAGCCAGCTAGCAGCCCCTAGAGGAGGCAAAGCTTATTACACACACTCCACAATAATATATAGCTGAGCAGGACACACACCACACTGGCAATATTAAAACAGGGCTCAAGTGTTGTTTGTCCTGAGGTGGATTTAAAGAACCATGTGGTCATTCAAATATAAAGGTTTAATCCTTTGGGAGAGTGAACATACTCCACAAATACTGTGAATATTTATTAGATTAGATAAACTATTTTGTGTCGACGGTTACATTTCGTAGCACATTAGGAAAGCCTGTGGGATGTCTAAAACATATTTGAAAGAGCAATCAGTCTGTTTTTGTTTTGCTACAATGGTATCAGCAGGAATTTTCAATATGTGTTGATGAATCTCTCCACTCTGCTGAGATCGGATGCTTACTAAACAAGCAGCCTGGCTGACAGTCTTGTTGGTGGAATTCCACACCTCCGGGCTTTATTCTGCCCCCTTCACCATCCTTGAGCCAGCAAGAACTCAAACACAGCAAGCAGAGAACATTTTCAGACATGCAATATCCCCAACCTTATTAACCACACTAAAAACAAATATATTTGTTCAGTCAGAAGGCAGAAATAGGGGGGTGGCTGCAGCGGAAACAATTCTGTCAACTTTGACATATTAATTAACTCTACTGGTGATCTCAAAATTCATGATTTGTCTTGAGAAAAGCTGTCACATCTTTCATTTTAACCATATGTTACAACGGGTCCTTGACGTGGTGATAATGGACATGGAGTTTGGTAGATTTTAAGAATATCTGCAGTTAAAGACAACTATCATTAAAGAGACTGTTGATTATCCTCAAGCTTTAAATCCACTTCCAGCACTTGGCATTGACTTGTTTCAGTTGCAAAATGTGTTGTACAGTATTTACTCCTAATACCATGGTAAGATGGTTGCAAACAGTACTGTTAAAGTCAAAGTATGCTTGGAATGAACTGGTTTGTATGAAGCGTTGCCCAAGAACATCTACAGGTAGTAGTGTTTCTATAGCTGTTCCGAACTGCCTTCCTGGAGGGCAAAACACCTTCTGTCCCAGAGAGATATGCAATTAATCCCTAAAGTGTTGAAAAGTGAGGGAAGTAGTTGTGTGGAGAGGACAACTGCCGCTTAGAACCAGAACCGGAGCAACCCGCCTGCCATCCGTAGAGAGACACACCAAGAGCAAACAGAGAACGGAGAGTTTCTGTTGAAAACAAGCATTGAGACCCGTGGAGACATGAGAGCAGCTGCTCGCTAACAGCTACGTGTGTTTACAGCAGAGAGCAGGAGGGAGGACAGATGTCTAACTCCGCTACTCTGTGCTGCGATTCTGTGCTGTGACTCTGCTGCTGCTGCTATGGACGGTCACAGAGCAGACACTTTCAGTTTATAATTGTAGCATCCGTTGTCTGGCTAGGTATTGAGAACACTTAAATGGATTTTATTTCTGTTAGGTCCTCTGCTGGACCTAACAACTTTTCTGGCAGAAAACCCTGCAATGCCATTATGAGGAGGAGAAAGAGAAAAGGTAGCAGGTGCACAGAACTAATGGATATATGGACTTTTCAAATTTAGCAGGAAAAACACCATGCTCATTGCAAAAATGTGCTTATAATACTCCTGCTGACTGTTAACAATGAAACAAACTGCAACATTAGCATATAAATGGCAGATTGATAATGTTCGATGGTAAAAATCCCTGGATGTTCTTTGTATCCTCACAACTAACATAATGCTCTCTATTAAATCTGACAGTGGGGTGTTTCAAATCCACTAAAAGCTGAACGTGGTATGGCCCATCAGATACTGCAGATCTGTTAATATGCCCCATTGTGTCTCAGCATGGTGTTAGTAGAATACTGACAACCATTCTGCTTCATGGCTTGTAAATGAACTCCATCACATGAAGTATAAACCTGCTTAGTTGCCCATCTACAATTTGAGCTAAGAGTCTTTTCATGTGTGTTCATGTACATGGAAAAGACCTTGGATAGGAAAAATATCAGTGGAGGCAGAGGAAACATTCAACATGGCTGGGAACAGCTGCACCATGAAAATTGGTTTCAATTCAGCTGCACCTCTTCCTCTCTGCACTCCACAATAATGGCAATATGATGAGTCTTACAAATTAGAGATGAAGGCATGCACTTTCACAATTTCCCCTTGAAGCTATCAACTTTGCAAGCAGTGGAAGTATCTGTGTGATGAATGACAGAACACAGCTGCAAATTGGTCAATGATTAATTCCAATCTGTCAATGATATCCTAAAAGTTTCTCAGCATAGAGAGTCTCCTGAATGATCTAACAATATTATATATATTTTCGTGGAGGCGCAATGACAAGCGCAAGCAGTGCTCTGACTGTTTGGTATTTTGCTGACCTCGAATCTCACTTTGCCCGTCTGTGTGGTATTTTGGTGACCAGTGCAGAGTGCACAGGTGAGAGGTTTGTTCAAATTAAGCAGCATAAAGCCAGTTGTTGTATTTTAGTTCAAATTTGGTCCTAGATTGAAAACAAATGTCTCAGAACGACATCTCTTTCTGGTGCAACATCAATCCGCTTACACTTTGGTAATTTTATGAAGAAGAGAAAACTAAATACGTGTAGCAAATGTGCAGATTAATAATTTAAATATTTATATTATAAAGGTATGCTAAGCAGGATTTTCCTAAAAAAAACCAATGTGTAGACTCATACAAAAGTAATGGAAGAGCATGGTCTTGATCTGCTTTGTGAAAAGTGCCCTGAGATAACTTTTGTTATGATTTGGCACTATATAAATAAAAATTGAATTGAATAGTCCTTCTCAATCATCACTTGAGACCCACTACAAATGTGTGGCAATGTGTTTATCTTCAGAGACCCTGCCCCCTGCCTGTATGTACTTCTTTTCTTATTATTTTACTGTGTTCTGGACGCTTCAGGACATCAACCTTTGGGTAGTGGTAGTGGGTGTGTAGCCCCCAGCTAGTAACAGTGTGCAGAGTGTGAGGTCTGGACTTGTAGCATAGCGACCAGGTTACATCACTGTTTCTGTCTCTCTCCTCTGCTCCGCTCTGCTCTCTGTCTCTATGTCATGGATGCATAAAGAGCTGCAGGTCTATGTGTCTGCTTGACCGAGGGTGGGGCTGAGCTACACACACGCAGAGCAGAGAGGCAGAAGTTATTTCAATTAAACACTCCAACCGAAATCGATACAGAAAATGTTTAATGTGGTTGAAGCAGGAAAGTCAGTAAATCAGTGTGCATTGATCTATCAATGAATGTGAGTGATTCTTACAGTATCTCTTGTCCACAGCTGCTTTATACAGTATGAGAAGCTTCTCCTTCAGTTCATTAAATCCCTGCAGCATCTGAAGGCAGCAGGACTCATATGTTGATAAATCTGCAGCCTCTGATTAGAGAAATACTGCACCAGAGCGCAGTGCCACTAAACACGGCTGTTCACTGTGTTTACCTTCATTAAACCACCTGACATCAGGCTACTACAGAATAACCACATGCACACCTTTACACACATCAGACTGATCGGTTCTCTTTTCCAACTTTCTTTTTTAGCAAAAGTAGCATTTCATGTCTTATTCTTGAAATATATTGCAGTGCAAACACTGTTGTGTCATAGACTGTGACCATTTACGATGTGAGATATATTAGAATTGTTGCTGAAATAGCTTCGGTCTGATGCAATCATATAAACAGCTTCATCAAATTTTTTTTTTTTGTATTTGTTATTATAGTTACTAACTGAAGGAAAATCAAACTCCATCCAGGGACACTGGAAGTCAGTCAGAATTGGGGGTGCTGAGAGAAATTATGCCATATTAAATGCTGCACAACATTCATTATTTTTTGTATTAATTTCAATGGCCAACAATATTTTACACCAGTTTAGAACATTTTACACTACAACGGACAGCAAACTTGAACACCGACATGCTGTATGTCAAAGCTATTCAGGTATTGACGTCTCGCTAACAAAATGTGATATGATGTATCATGACGTAATATGATTTATTGTTGACTGAGCCACAGGCACGCTATACGGGCAGCAACAGAACAAAGCACTTAAACTATAACACACACACACACACACACACAAGCACACATTCATTGAAGAATGCACTCCAAAACGCAACTCCACACTACAGAGACATCCTCTTACTCTCATTCGAAGTATGTTGCACTACCAGATCTGTGACAGCTGTTTTCTGGCAGGGTGAGGATTTTTGCTGTTTGGCACTGGTTAGTGATACCTAACCAAGCAGCAACCTCCATGGCTGAAAAATGAAGCCAATACGAAAGTGCCAGAAACTGCAGTTCCTCAAATGGCTACTTAAGGCTGGCTCCAAAAGCAAGTCAATCCTCATAGACCCCCATGTTAAAATACCCAACTTTACAGCAGAAATAAATGTTTACAGCCTGGTACAAAAAAACATTTTGGTCTCTATAGCCTATTTCCCCTTTCATGACAACTGTAATTTTTTTTATAACTCACCTGTTTAAATTTTATTAACCTGTAAAGTTATGCATGATTAAGGACGTGACCACTTTGAGTGACAGGTCGCTAGTCACTAAGTGTCTTGTTTCAGCAACCTGGCTTCACCTCAGCTCCACCTCTTTTGCTCATTTTGGATCAGCCTGGAGTTAGGTGGAGTCAGGCAGTGCCAAGATGACGACGGCCGAAGCCGCCCACTTTGAGCTTTAAAACCGCTCTTCAGAAACCGTCCATATTAACGTCCTTGTTAACGTCCATATTTTTCTATGTCCTAACCCATCATTACCGGTCACTAACATCTGTGATCCTTTGTGCCTAGCTACATGCTCTGTGTTAGTGCATCAGATACACAGAAATTACATTGAATATTCTAAAATGAAATCAAATATCATAAAAAAAACCTAAAAATAACTAAAGGGTGGAATTCAACCATTTAACGAACAACCATGTTCATTATGTATTAGTACATGACTGCTCATGTTAAAATCCTTTTCTCAAAAAATATTTTTTTATTGATGTGTTTAATGAACTTTTTTGCCTTGCAGTTACAATCCCTGCCAGCAGGGGGTGCTGCAGCCCCCTCAGCACCCCTACTTCCAGTGTCCCTGACTGTCCATCTGTCTTTGGCTGCAGATCTGTGGTGATGTGTGTTCATGCTGTGGTGCTCTGGACATTCCACAGACATTTCCTGAAGAAAAGCTTTCTGTTTGTTGAGCAGTCGTTATCATGCTTAACTATTACTGGCTGAGCTGTTTCAGAGCCATGAGAGCAGTGTGATCCATGTGATTAGCTGAGAGAGTATTTAATAATCACCACACCCACTGATCTATAGTCACCCTTTTGTACTTTGCGCTGCTGCACATACATGAACCAAAACAGCAGGTGTGCATAGAGACATCCACACGTTCTGTGTCCAAGACCCACCACCCTGCACTTGTCATTGCACCTGCACAGTTAAAATAGGGCCCTATATGTTGAGGTCATGGCCATCAGATTTTATAATTTCAAATTCTGTTTTTGTTTCCCATCAGTTATGCATGGAGGATAGCTCTAAATATGTTGATACTCAAGAGCCCTACAGTTATTGATTTCATCCCAAACTGAATCCGAAAGTCTGAAACCCTGATTCAGAAAGTGAGCCACTTCCTACAAAGTGTAATCTTTAGCTTCTGCTGTTAGTGGCACAAATAATAGCATTTTAAGCTCTATGATTGGATGTTTCTCCCCCCACCCAATACTACAATACATAAGTGTTTATGTACACAGGCTTACAAGAACCAAATATTTATTGAAGTGGTTGCTCATCCAAGCTTGGGAAGAGCTCCAACTCTCTCTTATCCAACCTTATCTATGCATAAAATGACACCCTCCACTTGGCTACTCAATAGAATTTGTAGAGCACTTGAAGCCCTGAACACTTGACCACGTATAAAGACCTGCTGCAGAAAGTGGGGGTAAACTCTTGGTTAGGCAGTTTTTGAGAGCACCCCATTTAAATGTAAGGAAAGGTTAATAAATAATTAGAGGAACAGTAGAACAGTACCTGTCCATAGAGAGCTGGGCGACTAAGGTGACATCAGTGTTGTCAGAGCTGGGTTCGTACTCATAATGGAGGAAATAGAGATGTGTTCTGTGGACGGTGAATCGCTCTCGACGAAACTCATAGCATGGATCATCTTCGTCCAGCTCAGACAGAGTCTTCTGGAGCTGCAGATAGAGAGGAGGACACAAACAGTGAGAAAGCTTTATGGACCAGAAAGTTAACCTTGAGTATGTGGCTACATCAGAGTCTGTTGACATGCTGTATAAAAACTGCATTCTGCGCAATGATCACCATATGACTAAAACAGATAATTTGTCACTTCATATATTCCACACTTTACCAGGGTTATTATAATATTTGTATATATGATGTTGGGTTCATCAAACTATTGTTATCTCACATTTTTAAGGTTTAAAGTGTTCAAAATGTGCACTGTTGATATGTTGCTGCTTCAAATCTGTATGTTTGCATTCTTGTTTAGTCATGATGTTTCTCCTTTTGCATACATTATCGTTACATTTTGAATGATTGCAAGCAGCAGCATCTTTTGTGGCATTTGAATGGACGGGGCAAATTCTTCCTCTGAAGCAGCAGTGTATGTTTAAACCTTAAAAATGTAAGCTACAAATGGCTGCAACACATTAAACAAAAGGACAACATTGTTGCTTGTCCTACAACAGTGGTTGCAAACGCATCGATTGCGATCGACTGGTAAACCTTTGAGACTTTCCCTGTAGCTCCTGAAAATAAGAGAAAAATAAATACACAAATACATTATGCCTGATCAATGTTCAGTTTTGCAAGCACCTCTCTCTCCAGAACCAGTACATTAACTGACACAAACATCAATATATGGCACTTGCTGGTGATAGCCTTTGAGGTAGCAAGCTAGCATGGCGGAGGCTGCATGAAAGAAGACAAAAATGTACAGTTTCCATCCAGAATGGGAAGAGGAATTTATTTTTGCCTTGGTGAAAGACAAGTATATATGTATGTTGTGCCAGCAAACTCAAGCACTGTCTAAAAGAGGAAATCTAGAGCGGCACCACAACACTAACCACCAGAAATTCAAAGACAGCTACCCCCCGAAGAGTGCAATCCATGCAAGGAAAGTTGACGAGGTGAAATCGGGGTTGAAGGCCCAGAAATCGCTTTTCACAAAACCTGCTGTTAAAAATAAGGCTGCTACTGAAGCATTATTTGTTGTAAGTTACCTTTTGGCTTAACAAAGACAACATCAAAACTGCACTCTGTGGTGTACCACTTGGCCCTGCAACAGTGACAAGAAGGGTCGAGTCACTGTCAGAGGGCATGGATCAAGCGTTGGGACTTGTCACTGAATATTTTTCACTACGGTTCAATGAATCCCTGGAAGTAATGGACACAGCTCTGCTTGTTGTATTTGTCAGAATGGATTTCCAGGATTCTACAACAACGGAGGACTTCCTCACTCTTTTGCACATAAAGGAGAGAATGAGAGGTGAGGATATTTACAATGAGTTTAAAACATATGTCTGTGAAAATGATATCTCCATTCATAAACTGGTGGCAATTACTACTGATGGGGCCCTGGCAATGCACTGTGTGCGTGCTGGTTTTATAGCACTGTGCTGTAATGTCCCTGATTTTCCCAACTGTGAATTATCACTGTGTGATTCATCAGCAGGCCTTAGCTGGAAGGTCGTGGACTTATAAAATCTATTCAAGCAAAAGCGCTTCAGCACCGCTTATTCAAGGCGTTACTGGATGAGCTTGATGTCGCTTACAGAGACCTTCTTCCATTCATGCTGATGTCCAATGGTTGAGTTGTGGCAAAGTGCCGCAGCATTTTGTTGACTTGCTGCCTGAGATAAAGACTTTCCTGTTGAAAAGGAATGAGGAGCACAAGGAACTGTCAGATGATGCATCGCTATTGGACCTGAGTTTTCTGACAGACCTACTGGCAAAACTGGATGCACTCAACAAGCTCCAGGGAAAAGACCAACACCTGCCCCACATGATAAGCGCAATGAATGTGTTCAAGGCCAAGCTCAGTGTTTGGACCACACATCTAAAGAATGGGAGGCTGACGCACTTTCCCAACCTGCAGAAAATGTCACAAGCCATCAAAGACAGATGCTCTTCACCGTGAGAGGTACTGTGCTCACCTGGACAAAGTGGCAACAGAGTTCAATCAGCATTTTGGTGAGTTAGACGTCATGGAAGATATTGTTGCATTTGTCTCAAACCCATTCTTGCCCATTGACATAGAACAAGTGGCAGCCAAATTCCAGCAAGTATTTAATTTGCCAAGTGGAGTTGAAATGGGGATGGTTGATTTGCAAAATGACATAAGTGAAAGTCAGATCAAGGGACAGTGACTTTTGGGGACATGTCAGCGGAGAGACCACATGTGCACTGAGAGAGTGCCTACTTTGGATCCACTTACCTCTGTGAAATGGTGTTTTCACAGATGAAAATAATTAAAATCAAAGTACATGAGATGCCTTACTGACAGACACCTCAGACTAGACTGTCTGTAGCTATGAGCCAAGCTACAAAGCACTCACAAACAGTATTCAGTCACAGCCATCATTTCACCCTCTGGTGACATCGTCAAAAGTGATGCTGGATAAGATGGGACATAGAACTGCACTTAGCTTAATTACACTGACTTAGAATTTTGTTAGCACACATTACAGTTCTACTTTCTAAAATGCTAATGGTAAATGTAGTAACTTGTATGAAGCTTCAGCGGATAAGCATAACAGTTAACAATAGCGCTTCATATAATCTGCTCACTGCAAGTATGTTGATTTCTTTTTCTTTATTGTCTACTATGAACAAAATACTTTCCTCATACAGATGGAATATAGGTCAAATGCTTTTATTTTGTGTGTTTTGAAATGAAATTAAATGAAACTTAGAATTGAAGATATGATGTATTGCAAAATTCTGAAAGCAAGACAGCTATGGCCTGTTTGATACGCTAGTCACAGTGTTTTCTTGATTGCATCAATTTGAAAGTTGGATCAAAGCATTTCATGTAATTCAAATAAAGTTAGCCTAAATAAAAGGCCTCAAGTTGGAAGTACAATCTGGTCTGTCTTTTTCTCTCAGTGCTTCAAACAGGTGGATCTTGCCTTTCACCAAGGATGAGGCCAGGGATCTTGGGCATAAAAAGGCTGGTGACCACTCTCCTACAACATGCCAGCATACCAACACTTTGCTGCCATCAGTAGCTGGTGGAAATATTCAGAATTACATGTAGAGCATACATGGTCAATAAAATGAAGGAGGAAAATATGTCTGGGACTGTGTTTTTTCCATGGGCAGAGAGCACTGAAACCAGGAGCTTTACTATCATATACGTGATATATCTTTGGGTTGGTTATGATGGAGCAGTATGGGTTAAGTTTTGAGGGCTTTTCTATGTCCCAGTCTGCCAGTGCATAACACATACTCAGGCTTCTAGTCCTACATAAGGCAATCTGGCACCAAGCTGTTACAATTGAATGCAAGTAAAATGTATTTTTCCAATCCATTCTCTTGTCAACTTGATGAAACAAAACAAACAGTGATATAGGATTTGTCTGAGCACAAAACTGCAGCCCACTGCACAGTGTGTGCATACACAAAAGTGATGTGTTAATAGAGCGACACATCAGCCCAGGTATGAATGGATGTCAGCATTCTGCCCGCAAGTCTATCTAACTTGATTTCAATTCAAGTGAGGATGTGATCAACACACTAGAATCACTGAAGCTCAACAAAGCACAATGGTTTTGCTTTGGGGAACAGTGGGGAAACAGCTTGAGGGGCTGTCAGCAGGACTTGGTGTGTGGCATCTCTCTACTTTGTGAACATTGTGATTAGTGGAGCTGCAGTGAGTGGCTGGGCTGCAGTGGCACTGTGGCCCTAAAGGAGCCCAGTCTGCAGTGTGCTGCTGGAGCCAATCCCTCAGTGACTTCATTAGTCTAATCATCACTTTAATGGGATTTAAATCGCTGCTCAAACTCTGAAAAATTGAGTGAGCAAACTATTTCCTGAGTTAAGGACACATTAGAATTGACTGTCGACAAAAAAAAAACTCTGGAATACCATGATGGAAAATTATAATGTGATTAACTGACCACAGAGCTGACATTTACATAATTCTACAGCCTGTGCAGGCTGGTTCTGTAAAAACCAACTTCTGACCAGTGGTGAACTTCAGGAGGAGGTGTGAAGCACCAGACGGCCACTAGGTGCTCCAACTCAGTGTTTCCCCTATATTCATTCTGAGCACTGCTGCTAAAAATTTCCATAGGTTAATTCATGGAGCGTTAATATGGTATTGTTCTAAGTGAGTGATTCCTTTGATTTTTCATGACTTAAAAGAGAAGGTACACTTGTTGATCACAAAGTCTGGGTTGTTCCAAATTGGGGTGAATTTACATGGTGAGGCTGTATGATTGGTGACCTTATTGATTTTCCACCAAGCTTCCAGAGTTGTGGCAATGACTGTGTTCCTGTAGTAGTTATGTTTTTTGATTGTTGTTGAGAGAAATGGTAGATCTTTGATGGACAATTCGTTGCATTCTAACAATAGGTCTTGGTAAACATTTGAGTGAATACATTTCATGATGTATTGTAGTTGAATAGCTTGGTAATAGTGGAGGAAATTTGGGCCATTAAACCTCCAAGCTGTTTACTTTTCTGTAGTGTTGTGAGTTTTATTCTCAGTTGTTTGTTTTTCCAGTTAAATTTTGTGATTGGTAAGTCAAGTGTATTGAACCAACTGGATGTTGGTTGGAGAGAGGCCCTTCGGAAATTTCTTTGGGGAATTTATTGTTCATGCTGAACATTGTACCTTTTGGAAGTGAAGCTGGTTTGAACTACTTTATATACAGTTAGACCATAAATCAGCATAAAACAGCTGTCAGCAGGTGTCCTGACTCCTTGCAAGAAACATAAAGGTTGTTTTCCTTTTCCACTGCAGCACAACTAAACTGTTTCAGTAATAGTTTTGTCCAATGAGGCATTGTTGGATGTTAACATTTTTTCAAAATGAAAGACTAAAATGTTATTTTCTACCTTTCTTTTTTTTTCCTGCTGTACTGATATTGTACGGAACCATGACCGAACACATACTGAACCGTGAACTTAGTGTACCATTACACCCCTAAGCTGGTAATGTTCGAATTTAACAATTAATGGCATCGGCCCCTCATTGCTTTTTGCAGTGGAATGTGATGTTGTCAACGACTCAGAAGGAAGTTTTAAGGAGTTCAAAAAAAACTCCTTCAAAGCTTGCTTGGAGCTGTTAGGATTATCGCACAGGCTATGCATTTGAATGTCGAGGACAGTTTCTTTTAGGATATTATTTTCCTCCCTAACTTGATCCATTCTACATTGCACACAATGACATTACTTTTGAGTAGGTCGTTGTCCCTCCACAGATCATCTACTTGATTTTAGTTGAACTCCAGGCTTTCTTTAATGTCCAAAATATTTTGTCGTATTAAATCCAGTGTTTCTAGCTTCCCATTGAGTGAATGAGCTCCATCTCCCGTGTAGGAGGAGAGGTGATACATGTGAACAAATCATCCGTATTGGTAGATGGGCAGCGGGTTTTCCTTTTATTATTCTCAGGTGAATGGTTGTCTGTGTCGACCATTCTGACTAATACATTGTTTTGATTGTCAATAAAGTGCTCAAGTTCCCTCAGGCAGACGATACTCGCCTCTTTTGGACAGGCCAGATTAATCTGCATTAAGATGCTCTCTGGTTGAGAAAAATTTGCTAGTAAACACACAAATTTAGGCCTTTCATTCACAGTAACCATAAATTCATACCAGAAACAAGATATCAGTGATGCGTACAGTATGAAGAGTCCATCTGTTCAGTCCACAGTGACTCTGGCTGCTGTTTAAGTGTAAAATCATCCATTGTTGTCTGTCGCACAAGTGCTGCTACTTGCTTAACTGGCTTACCAAACAGTGCTTAAAAGTGGTTGATCCCTTGTTGCTTTTTCAATGATTGTAAAATACATAACGTGGAGTCTATAGTGGGCTCCAGTGTGTTGTTCTCCTGTCTAACCATGTCCTTATTCTCTTGCAGGTTTGATGAACAGGGTGGATTAACAGGGCCCATAGTTCACCTCATTAACTCTTCCCTTCAACATTTTCCCCCCACCGAGGTGAAAATGAAGCATCGTATCCCAGCTGACAGAGGAGGCCCCATCAGATAGACACTGGTTATGACTTGACTGTGCCTCACAGTCAGGAGTCTGCATTACCTCCAGTGCCCGAGGCTAATTATTACAGTTGTTTGTTTAGAAAAAAAAACCCACAGAACTGAATACCAGCAGCTTTCCTTGCATATCTCCAATTTTATCTGAGAAATTCACAAATTAAATCAGTTAACGCTCACAGTTGCAGCACTTCATTGTTTACAACTGCAGTCAAATAAGGCGTCATCTTGTCTCACTGAGAGGTTTCCACCTACGTTCTCGCTGTTGTGGTCAGCCTCACTGGGGCAGCCAAACAGCTCTCGCCGCAGCAGGTTGCCGTCATACTCCAGAAAGGTTAGATAGAGATTACGGAAAAACTCCACATGCTTGTTCTTCACTCGTAGCTTCTTGGGAGAGTTCCAGTGGATGACCTGGTCAGAAGAACCACAGAGAGGAGAGCAGTGAGAGGGTTATCAGGTTACCGTTGAAATCATTATGTTCAGAACATTTCATTGTAATGCACAGGCATGTAAAAAGATGAATTCTACCAAAGTGTGATGCACCTGTGCTGGGATTTAGTTTGTTGCCATTTATACAGTCAAAAGTTTGGACACACCTACTAATTTTTCCTTATTTTTTACCATTTTCTGCATTGTAGAACAATACTGAAGATCAAAACTATAAAATAACACAAATAGAATCATGTAATAAACAAAAAAAGTGATAAACAAACCAAAATATCTATAGTACCAGCCATTCACTCCATTCATAAAACACAATTTTTATTAACTGTTTGTGTTTGCATCTGTTTTGGTCAAAGGTTGCAGGGGCTGGGAGACCTGTTAGGATGACACAACGATGGCCCATTAAGTGAAAAAAAAGGGTACAGTCAAATGCTAATGATGTGTTTGAAAATGTGAGAAATAACAGGCAAATTACGGCTCCCAGCTGTTTTTATCCCCCTCATAACAAAGTCAAGGGTCTGTAGGGTGTGAGCAGGTCACGGTGGAGAACCACCACCCGATTCTGCTTGACCAGCCGCACCCTGTACACAAATTCTGACAGTAAACTGACATCAGGTGCTCACTTGCACAATGCAATGCACAATTTTATTGACATCATTATTATTCCTCAGGACACATTTTTGTCCTTCAACTACTTCCATATACTGTATGTGCAGTAGAAGCTTTGTTCAGACTTCAAAAGGTTCAGCTTCTATTTTAAAAATATTTGTTTCATAATGTTTGAAATTTTGTTTTCAACTTTTTTTATAATGCACATCTATAGATGCAATATCAAAATATACAGTATGTAACAAGCGTCAAACCTGCTCCAATTTGATCAGCAGATACATTAGCATGTTTAACTTCCATTCAACTTTTTGATTTATTTTATAATTTTTGAAATATTACAGTTTCAGCTTTGATACATCAAGTGCTGTAGGAAATTCCATTGTTCAAGTGAAGGAGCTTTAACCAATCATAAAATTTGCTGTCCTCATAAACATGCAGCAGAATGTTCACCTCCACCTCCCTCCTCAACTTCTTTCATATGCCACTTCCTGTTCTTTTAGAGCCTACATTGACGTCTATCACCAACTATCTTGGTATCATGCCTGCTTGAGATATTTGACCACAACATCAACGATCGTCCATCTACAATCATTTAAATGTTAGTATTTTGATATTGATTCATTTGAAAGGCATACTGATTTATGCTTGGAGCAATTATATCAAATGAGCCATGACGCTGACAAAACCATTTAAATAGCACCTCCAGGCATTATTGAGCATAATTGGTGAAGCTTTGAGGTGTCCTAAATCTGTCTGTCAGGGAGCCTAATTACATTAATTTAGTTGCATTTCCTTGCTGGAAAAAAAGGCTGAAATTGAAAGAATCAGATGAATCTGATCTGATGAATGGACACAAAGCTTATTTGAATTTGTCCATACAAATATGTTGTATGTGTACATGCTGTGTTATTGTCCACCCACTGTGAACTACTAAAGCGATAGCTCTACAAATGCCTGTAAAGACAGGATGCCTTTTCAAGGTTAGCAAAAAAATCCATAAAATCCTTTTAGCCTGCCAAAAACAGAACCAAATGTGTGTCACTGAGAGTGCGGGGCTGGCTTAGACAGTCTTTCTGCTCTGAGACTCGTGATTAATGCAGGTCAGGTCTTGTATGTCTGAAGTGACTGAGTGTATGCACAGTGGAGACAGCAGGGTCTCACCTTGAGGTCTGACACGTCTTTGTAGCACTTCTCAGAGCGGGTGTGGTCGGACAGCTGGACGTTCCAGAAGCAGGGCAGCTGGTGAACCAGGAATGGGTTCTGTTTGATCACAGCATTGAAGATATCCTGCACGGGCACACACACACACACACACACACACATGGACTGAGCCTTATGTTTTGCCTTATGTTTCATCATCTAAAGACCTGCACCACACAGTCTAATCTGACCCTGCTGCCTGTTTAATTGATGGCCACACAAAGCTGTGTTTGAGAATGTGTTTAAAACAGTATATATTTGATCAAACATACTTACACACATATGTCAAAGTGCTGTATGGTATATTATACTGGTATGTATTATTCTATTCATGTTACAGTTATAGAGGCACAAAGAAGCACATGCATGCCACCAGTGCAGGAGTGATGTGTTAGGCTTGTGGTATAGCATGCAGCTGTGACGTAAGGGTGATAAATTACTCTTATTGGCTTTTTACTCGCAAAGCTTTTATTGCACTTACAGTAACGTGACGAGCGTAATTGTCATCAACTCCAGTACTTCACCTGGTTCACTGTTTCTCCTCTGCTCCACTCAGAGGACACACACTCACAAATGCATAGAGCGCTCAGCCCCACCCGCGGTGAAACAGAGGAGAGAAGGAGAGAAACTCAGCATGACCATAAATGACAGCAAAGCACAGTAGACACTGTTTATTTATGTTATTTACCTAATTTATGTGCACTCGTTTCATTTCAGCTCAGTGTGAGTGTCTGCTGCATTTTGCTGTCATTTATGGTCGCACTAAGTTTCTCTCCTCTCCTCTGTTTCACTGCGGGCGGGGTGCATGTGACGACAACTAACTACACTCATTGTGTTACTGTAAGTGCAATAAAAGCTTTGTGAATAAGAGTAATGTAATCCACGCAAAAGATGGACAGAGGGGGGGGTTTAAATCATGATGTTACAATGGTAGAGGCTCAGTGGTCGATGACTGTCAGCCATTGGCGATGGACGATGGCATCACCCATCGGCCCAACCCTAACCGATATACCAGTCATAGATGTAACTGCATCTTGCAGATGCATAGTGTACATTTCTGAGGTTGTGCACAGCCACTGAGTAGCCATCATGCACATATGAACACATAGTTAAAAGTAGGTGTATCAGAGGCTGTATGTATTTCTGCAGACTGCAGAGGGTTGTAATACATCAACCAGGAGGAAATAATGCACCTCAATATAAAAGCAGCCAATAGAAGAGAAAAACACAGAAAATCATGATAACAATCATTAAAACAAAACTGAGTTTGTATAAAATGAAAACTCAGCAGGGATCATTGAGACAAATGATGAGCTGAAAGCTAAAGCATCATTGAAAAATCTAAAGCTTTGAACTGGGAAACTAGTTTGTTTCATAGGAATGCAATAAAAAAACTGACATAAAAGGAAAAAAAACAAAGACACAGCTATGGTGTTTTAACCCTTTGAACCGTAAGGTTCTTGCTTGTTTTATAGCCACTATATGTGTCACCCAGTATGACATCACTTTGCATGTGAGTAGAACTAAAGAATTTTGTAATGTTTTGTCTTTATGTTCAGATGTTTTCAACACAGCACAGATATCCACACATGAAGGGATAGAGGAGATTGTAAGGGTTCCAGGGATATAAAGAGCCATGTTGATGGGACACTCTGAGCCTTAGTGATGTCAGAAAATTTAAATGTTCATAGTCTGCCAAACAAATAAAATACAGAAACCCCATTTTCAGTGATTTGATTGTAATTGTTCATAATTTCAAAAAAAGTTCTTGCACACTATCAAGTCTTAGTGACAGCTGCATAGGATCATAATCTCTTGACTTTAAAAGAACCAAAGAATCCGGCACACTTCAACTCATTTCATTAACACAACATTTTGGTCCTCAGATGTTCATCAGGCAGGCTCGTGTGTAGGAATTTTGCCTGATGAAGTTCTGAGGACTGAAATGTTTTGCTAATAAAGTGAGTCAGCCTAAATCAGATGTTTTCCAGATATTAGCTATTTGAAATCTAGTTTTCCCCCTTTATTTCCACTTACTGTAAGTAGCTGCGAGGCTGGAAATATCATCTAATTCCACACTATTTGACAGTATCTTATTGTGTATCAGCTTGTTCCAGGTCCTCACTGAGGCTATATGATATTTACACAGAGTGAAATATTCAAAACTAGCACTTGGCTGCACCATTCAATCAGATGAAAATATTAAGATAAACATTTCCCCCCAAAACAGCCTGATATATCTGATATCTTTGGAAATTGCAAAAGTTTCAAATCAGGTTCTGTGTGTTTGAACAGTGCTAGTGGGGAGAAATATCACCCAGGTGACAGCTTCACCTTAAAAACAATACTACTGTGAAACATTGGCTCCAGATGTTACTTCTATGGGGCCACTTTAACAGTCCTGACTCTTCTTCAGTCTTGTCAGTGTTTTGTGCATATCCAGATGTTCAGGCTTTTATTCCTAATTTATGTGTAATCACACTCATAAAGCTGAAGTCTTCACATGGCTTTGAGGAAACCTACTTTGGTTACATCTGAGAGAGTTCTTGACTTTGAGATCTTTGCGGGTTCACAAGACAACAGTCTCAGTGGCAGATTCCAGCTTTCTAATGGGAGACATAAAAACTCTATAGCCACATAATGAATGCTGCGATAAAGAGGCCTGACAGTCCATTGGAGGAGCTCATACGGCAGTAGGCAGATGGAACGCTGAAACGATTTCCAAAGCCCCGTTCATTTTCCAAACTACATACCTTGCGGGACTTTACTTAATGAAGGTTTAATTAAAATCTCATAAACGTACCTCTCGTCTAGATGAGCTCTGAATAGCTCCGAGATAATGGAGAAATCCTTCGCCAAGGTCTCAGTGTATGCCCTTTCAGTGTTAGATATGGAACACAGCACAGGGTAAGATAACACCTATTTATGACCTTCAGTATGTACCATAGGGGTGACAAATTAAAGGAAAAACTGGTACAGGTCTGAATGCTTGACCCCTGTAGTGAGGGGATCTGGTGGCTCCTTTATGCTTTGGGGGGCATTTTGCTTGCATGTTTTGGGTCCCTTACAGGGAAGGGTCATTGAAAATCAATACAAAGTTGTTCACCTTTATCCTATGATGAAAAATTTCTATCCAGATAGGAGTGGTCTCTTCCAGGATGACAATGCCCCAATTCACAGGGCATGAGGGGTCACTAAATGATTTGATGAATATGAAAATGATGTGAATCATATGCTATGACCTTCACAGTCATCACATCTCAACCCATTTTGCACCTATGGGAGATTTTGGACTGACTTGTTAGACAGCACTCTACTACCATCATCAAAACACCAAATGAGAGAATATGTTTTTGAGGAATGGTGTTCATCCCTCCAGAGGAGTTCCAGAGACTTGTAGAATCAATGCCAAGGCTTTAGGGAAATGTCTTTATTTTAGTTGACTGGTGGTTGGAACAAGCATGCAGTTCATTGCCTTCCTTTCCTTGGTGAAATATGGATCACATATGCCTTTAAGTACTGCAGAACAGTTGCATTTGGTCTGTAACAAAAATGTACAGTTTACAGTATAACATGTAACTTTTCTGCATTAAAATGTCTTTAGAAAACAACTAGACCTATGTTATATATTTTGAAGAGTTGTGTAGTTATATTATCCCAAATCTTTCCAACAATGTTCAACCCCAAACAAATCCCTAATTTTAATCAAGGTAATGGTCTGTTTCATTTGGTTGCCTGTCAATGGCATCATATCCCCTTTGCACACATGCATCAGTGTTGTGGTTGTCTGCCAGAAGCTGTCATAAATTGACTTTTTATCCAGTTTTAAGTCACATTTTTACGATACACTTTTTAGATCTTGGTCATTTTTAACTAAACCTTTTAACCTGATGAAGGATTTTAGTCATCGCTGAAACAAACAAGCTGAAACGTTAGCAACGGCTTGGCTCTCAGCCCCTCCGGCTGTCCTGTGTCCACTAAAGAGCACAGGAGAAACACTGATTTTTAATGTGTAAATGCTTTATTCAGTGGGGGTTTTTTTACCGGTTTTAATCACAGTTCTGGTGTTCTGGAGAGGATGAGACCTCTACGGATAATTCGGCGGTAAAACCTCCTGAATGTCTGGATCTTAAGTTATCAGAGAAACAAGCTGAGCAAACGTTAGCAGCAGCTCGGCTCACAGCTGGATGTCCTGTGTCATCTGAACAGTGTAGAATAAACACTGATTTTTAATGTGAAACTTCTTTATTCAGTGTTTTTACCTATTTTATTCACTGGTTCTGTTTGTATTGGAGAGGAGGAGACCTCTGTGGATAATCAGCTCTGGTAAAAACCTCCTGAATGAGGAAAACTGAAGGAATCCTAACCAAGAGAAACTGACAAAATAATTCCCATGATCCCACACTCATGACATCATCAAACTCAGTGTTTTATTATTGTTTTTATTGAGAGAACCCGAGGGGCAGAAAATTACATATTGTGCATTTAAAGGGGGCCCATTATATTTTTGCTTATTTTCAGTCATATATATATATAATGTTACAATGTCGGATGTTCATATTAAACGTTGCCAAACTGTCAAATAATGAGGAAAGCATATGTAGAAGTAATCCCTGTGAGCAAAAAGTACTGGCTTCAGATTGCTTTGAATGCTCGGTTTCCATTGTTTTTTTCTACTTTCAGCCCGAGCTGATGTCGACTTTTCCTTATATGGTCATCTGCTCCACACACAGCGCACAAGTTCACTGCTCTGCTCTGCTAACGTTATTTTTCCATTGTTTTGGGAGTAATCACACTGAGCCATGACTCAAGTCAAGCTGGTTTTTCCACAGTTTCCCCAGGTACCAGATGGATCGATATTCAGGGAAATCTGTACCGCAAATTTCCCACCTCAAGACCTAGTAACATTTCAGGGAAAATGCCGGTATGGCTGTGTTGTGAATGAAAGCAGTAAGATTGCAGGGACAAGCACGTGAAGGGGTTACGTCTGTCTGACAAAAGACGCTTTCA
Source organism: Thunnus thynnus (assembly GCF_963924715.1). Lineage (NCBI taxonomy): Eukaryota > Metazoa > Chordata > Actinopteri > Scombriformes > Scombridae > Thunnus > Thunnus thynnus. The sequence goes on along the minus strand of NC_089539.1, from coordinate 1,940,727 downwards.
TGTGGAGTGAGTGAACCAATCACAAGACCCATTTACTTGTTTACCAATGATTTTGTGGGTGATTTGATAATTCACAGGCAATATGTTCTTTAATATAAGTTATTTTGTTTGAAAACAAGCAATAATGGCTGGAAACTGGACAGATTCAGAAGTAAGGGGGCGCCTCTCAGTCCATGTAGTTTTATTGCGGGTGGCATCCATAAGTGTTGTATTGCTGCCATCTGCTGGACTGTCCCCTGCCCCCTCTATTCTGGCATTGCCATGTTATGTGTGAAAAGAAGCAAGACAGAAATGCTCCTGAATGTAGCTGCATGTGTAAATAGTCCAATTCACTAGCAGTGCTTGAAAGACTATCCCAGCAATTTACTGGGAACTATGTGTGAAAGAGGCTTAAGATAAATAAGAAAACTAGCATAATGGGTTTGCTTTAAGCTAATTAAGAGCTAACAGGCTGTGTAAGTTAGCTAACATCACATAATATGAGTACTGTAAAGATGGCAACAATTTAATGTATTTATGTAACATGTTTACTCTGTGATTCCATTTCAGTTTTACAGTTTGTTCAATCAGACCAGAGGATATTCAGTAAAGAGTGGAAAACTATTTCAGCGTTAGGTCTTTATTGGACTCTGTTAGCTATCTGCCTAGTCTGATACTGGAACGTTACATGAGGACAGAATAAATTCACCACTTGAGTACGAATTCTTTCTAATTCCTCACTGAATCTTACCAGATCTGCCGTTCAACATTTGTAAGTAAAATGAGAAGCTGCTACCTTCTCTACCCTTGTTTTCTATTGATCTTTGCTAGTATCTTGCTAGATCTTTGCAGGCTTTTCATCCTACTGTTTGGAACTGTTATAAACACATTTGTATTTAGACATGGACAGGACAACATATTTGAATCAGACTGAACTCCTTACTGCAAACAAAAGGTGTTTAACTTTAGTTTACATTACTGGCCCAGTATTCAAATGTGTGGTTTAAGTGGGATCCTACGTTTCCAGGTCTGAGGTGTCACAACGTGTGGTTACATCTGTGTTACCTGGTCAGCCAGAGAGGTAGACAGCATGCTCATTAGTTCCCTCTCTGCAGTCAACCTCCACATCTGCTCCCATCTCAGCTTACGTAGCCGATCCAAGAGAAGCAAAATCACTCCTAAAAAGCACACACACACACACACACACACACACACACACACACACACACACACACACACACACACACACACAAACACACACAAACACAGTGAGATATGGTAGCTTAAGAAACAGAGAGATTAGTATCTTGCTGCCTGGTAAAGGTGATAAAGTCCCATCATGAGGCTCTGAATCACAGCCTTGTGTTTTCTGAGATAAAGCTGTAGACTTTAAGCTTAGCGACAGACTGGCACTGGATGTAGAAAACATGTTAAAATCCTCCTGGAAATTCAAATCACTCTTCTTTCTCTGCTAACTTTGTCACCACACAACCAACAACTTTTTTCTCAGGCCCCTTGCTAATAAAAGAAATCTTCTTGGCTGCTACAAATAAAATCAAGCAGCCAATTTTCAGAGGGAGGGACATGGTGAGTAATTTTTTCGGATCGGAACAAACAAACCATCTTTCACATCCTGCTGTGCTCCATCTGTTGCCACGGCCACCGCCACAAAGCCGACCAACCGCAGCTGAACTGGAGGCTTTGTGTCAAATTGCTGTTCTGTGTAAATGCAACACGTGCCTTTCTATTTCTGAAATGTGCTGTTCAGTCACACTGGCAGGAAGTTTAATAGCAGGACACAGAACCTTTACAAAACAGACCTGTTCAGGTGAGTTTTACACCGCTGCTGCTGAAATGCTGTAAAATTCACAAAGCTGCTGCAGCCGGCCACGCTGTTTGTTTTGGGTTATAGTCAACAGAAAGATTATCCTTCTGCTCCAAACAGCACAGAGAGAGATATATGTCTCCTGAAGGAAAAAGCTGCTGGATTTGATGGAGGGAAAAAATATAGGCAGGGAAAAATAACAACAAGGTGTAATGGAATCCAATCAATCCTACTATCAGCTGCTCTGAGGGGCTGTGTGAAATTATACCCCCACACCCTTTTGAAAATGTTTTTTCATACAACTTTTAACAAGCCTTGTGGACGCCTACATATTTCATCAATGCCTGTGCAAATTCGCTGTTTTCTTGCAGGGAAAGAAACTGCCTCACTGCACACTCTTTGTTTTCACTGTTAGGCTTTGAAATGTGGAGATTAAAATTTTGGGAGGAAAAAAAGAAGACAGAAAACAAAAAAAAAAGGCAGACAGCATTGAAAATGTTTTCTTATTAAAGATGGTTCATTTGGTTTGAACCAATCCATTATCCATCACTGTATTATTTTATATTGCATTATTGATGTCTAGTACATTGTGATATAATACATTTTCTGGAAAATCAATTGAGAAACAGTAAACAGAGAGGAGTAGCTGCCTTTGACTAGTTAAGCAAATTAATACCAATCAATGTGCTGGAGCAAAAATTTAAAAAATGGAATACTGCCATAAAGCAGTACTGCTTAATGATTTGTAACAACACCAATGATGGTCCAATACAAGCAGAGATATTAAAGGAAGAGCTACAGTACCTCAGTATAAATAGTCTGTCTCATCTTACTTATATGAACATATTTCTCACTCCTCTGTCATATACTTACTTTTATTGCAGCTAGTATAAAATAAATGAATGTCCTTAAGGTTCAGTCACATTACATTTCTCCTCATTGAAATTTCCCTCCACTCCGGCCTGAAAAGGACGTGATGTCACTTTCTGATGTGGCTAATAAATAAATATTGAACAGAGCGATCATGAACTGTAAACAGTGTTTTATAATGTACTAAAAATGGTGATGAAACATGCTGGTATATTTGTAATAACTTCTCCATTTCCAAACAGTGCAGCAGTGTTTCTATTGGCCCAACAACCTCATCCGCCCAGTCGAAGTGGAACAAAGCTGAACTCTGACCTACAAATGGGCTGGACATCACACTGAAACAGTAAATGCATGTTTGACTTTGTCCATTGGATGGGTTTCAACAGATGTTGACAGCAGTCTAATGTGACCGTACCTTTAACAGTTTTGTGCTAGCAGGAAATGATGCAATACATGCGAAGACAATTATCATTTTAGAATGCTGCCGCTAATTAATCTTAAAATTGATTTAATACTTGCTTTGTTTTTCAGATGTACTTGCAGCTGTCTTTTCACCACCCACAAATAGGCCCTGAAAAACTGGCAAATTAGTATTTTCTCTATACAGTAAATTTTGACTGAATAATGTTTCGTACTAGTAACATCAAATAATATTTATGAAGAGTTTAATACTCCAAAACTCCATCAGGACTGTGTGGGTGTGGTTTGATAAGATTTTCCAGTGATAACACACTACATACTGACAACCTGCTTATCTTTAGTGTAGTATAGAACTGGGACACAACATGAGAAGCCTCGACACACCAACATGAAGTCCTCCTGTACTCACCTGTGTTGAAACCTCTGCCCAGCGCAGGCCAGGGCCGATGGTTCTTCCACAGGTTCCCCAGGTACCAGTCACTCTGGTTCTCCACCAGACCCAGAACCTGCTGACCTGAACAAAGGACAAACACAACACCATTACTGCTTTTTCAAGTTCTATTACTCCATTTTATATCATATATATTTTTCCTTTAATTCCTTCTAATTCACTGCAGAGTTAATTCCACGATCTTATTTCTTGAATTTGTTGTTTTGTAGTCATGTATTATGTCCTGAGGGTTTTGGCTGGAGTAATGTGGTGGTTTTCAAAACAGTTAAATTTGAGTTGAATATTGCATCTCAGCATCCAGAAGTTATTTCATGATGAATAATTTTAATTGACTTCTTTTGGTGTGCAGACTTCCCTCTACCTGACTTGTCTACTCTTACATCAGCTAGTGATTTTCTGTTTTTTCAAAATACTTTCAGATAGTTTTAAACACATAAAAGGGCAAAGTTGTTGACTTGTTGCCTCAAATCAAATGTGAGCATCTAAAGAAAAATATAGTGGTCTACCTGAGTTGGTTTCATCATAGATTTATATTATATTATAGATGTTTTTTGTGTCTTGTGGTTCATTATACAGTTAATTGTGAACAAGTAAATAGGAAGCGTTGAGTTTGCATCAACAGCAAATTAAAACGAGCAGATCAGAAGACAGGATGACATCTTAAAATATGATCAAACATTTTTAGAAAAACAGAACAAAACTGTCTCCTATAAAGCCCTAGTTCTCTCTGCAGATGGGGTAAATAAAGCCCACTACTTTATGGACTTTATGATAATCAAATTTTAGGATAGCAGCTTTAAAAACTAATTCTAAACTCAATAAAACATAATTTGTTGCAGTTGGTTTTATCCTGAGATAAAGAGATAATTGAGTCATGATCTCCAGATAACTGGCTGTTCTTGGCTTCTCTACACTTTGGATTGTGTGCAGACAGAAATAGAGGTTGGAGGGGATCAGCGGCAGACACTTCAGGGTCAACTAGTTCAACACAGAGCCAGTAGAAACATAATCCCTTCATAATGTGAGCTTTTATGTCTGAGTCGACGACAAACTGGGGGAGAACTTTAAAGTATCAGTGTGTAAAATTTAGTGGCATCTAGCAGTGAGGTTGCAGGTTCCCCCTACCCTTCCAGGCGTGTAGGAGAACCTACGGTGCACTTTGTCTTGATGCTTTTAATGTTTTATGTCAAGCACTTTGAATTGCCTTGTTTCTGAAATGTGCTATATAAATAAACGTGCCTTGCCTTATGGTGGCCATGAAACTTGAAAGGCCCTCTCTACAGCCAGTGTTTGATTTGTCTCTTCTGGGCTACTGTAGAAACATGGCGGGCTCCATGAAAGAGGACCTGCTCCCTATGTAGATATAAAGGGCTCATTCTAAGCTAATGAAAACACAATTCTTATTTTCAGTTGATTATACACTAATAAAAAGAGACTTATGAATATTACATTCCATTTCTGCCAAGTCCATTCTACTAGATACCATTAAATTCTACACACTGCACCTTTAACTGCCACCTCAGAAATGGCACACCGCTGCCATGACAAAAGGTGCAAATTGAATTCAATGCTCAGCTCATAGGAATTTAAATTTTTTGAGCCCCTAGAAAAAAAGGTATGAGGCAGTATGAAATAAAGAGGACAGAGCCACAAGATGAAGGGACGGGAGGGGAAGGGATGTACATGGGCTTCAGGGAGAGAGATTATGGAAGGCAAGCTGGGCAGAGATAAAGGTCGAGGAGATAGGCATTAGGGAGGAGATAGGAGCCCAGAGAGCAGGCATGGGTGTAGCGGTGGCAGCTTTAATGAAAGCTGTAAGGAAGATTAATGAGAGCTTATTGGAGCAGGCAGCAGAGAGCAGGCTGCCCCTTTAGAAAAGGCTGCAAAACAAAGAACATCAAGGTGACGACTAGAGCTCAAAAACAAAACACTGCTCTGCTCCTTTTACTGGGTCAGACCTTACAGGTGATTCTTCTTTGGTTTGGGATCATCAAAAAGTGCCTGTTAGCTTCATCTCATCATCATCAGTGATGGAAAGACAATTTTACTGCAGATCCATCCTGTTTATATTCTACTTCATATTTTTATGAAGGTTAATCCTTTTTGATTGCAATTAAGCAATAAACCTGTGTGATTAATTACAGTTAATGACATTTTAATCATGCTGGAATTACATGAAAAGAACACTCCATTATTGCATTTAACTCAAACTAAATGTTTTCAGAATCACATGGACCCTTTGCTTTATGGTGGTGTAATTAAGCTATCAGTGCTCTGTTGACCCTTTAGCCACATCCCTGCTGCCACACTGGCAGTTTGTAACTCTCTTTTTAACAGTGGTGTACAAATCATGTTTATTTTAGATCTTTAATGCTGGAATTACTGATCGTGTTGGCCATTCGGGACAGCAACAGCAACATTAGCATTCATTTGGAGTCATGTTTGTGTTCACCTGATGAATCTAAGTCCAGTATTCACTCTGCTTTTTGCTCTGTTTTGGTCTCCACCGATTCCTGAGAAAAATATGTCTCTTTAGCTTTTCCACTTTGTTCACCAGCTAGTCTCTAACTGTTTGTCTGCTGTTCGGCGCTGGGCAGGTAGTGTACAGTGGAGCTTTTTCACATAAAACAGCTGCCTGCTGCTGCTGGAAACCAGTTTGATGACAGTCAAGATTGCTGGCTAAAAAACATAACAATGAGCTAAAAATACTAAAAAGCTCCTGTAGAGCTGAGGGAAACTGCAGGGTTGGTCAGTTTGACACTACGATCAGCATTTTTCACATAGTTTGACACATTCTCTCTTGATACAGTTGTTTGATACATTCTTACTATGAAAATATTGATTGCTGCAGCTTTAAATGTTCAACTGTCTTACCATTCTCCATGGCACTGTTCATGTTCTAGCAAAATGAAAAGGGAAGCATGATTGATGTGATTTTAATAAAATAACGTGTTGTCCTTTTTAAATGACCCCAAGGCATCAACACATTAAGCTTGACAAGCCTATATTTGACTGGATTTAAACATTCACAATGAGAAAAACTTATGTGCGACTGACCGTGAAGCCTCCACCAGAAGCTTTTTCAAAAACAGTCAAATACTGGGTTTCAAGTCAGGGAGCCATGACAGGCAAGGAAAAGGAAACAAAATCAATACAACTCTACTCTGTTTCAACAAAAAAAAAGAAAAAGGCTCTGTTTTAAAATAATATATCAAAGAAAATATCCTATAAAACAGATTCTTCACACTATATTAAAAGAAAGTACTCAGCTGTCAGCCACAGCTACTGAATCAGCTTTTTTAATCTTCAAAACAGATTAATCCACATTACACTGTTTAGCTGCTATTGATCTTGTAATTTAGCGACTGGCTTTCTGGCTTGTGAGCCCCTGAAAGATTAAAGCCAATATGTGCTATTTAGCGATTACAGTCAGGGTAAAATGCATTACAGAGTGGGACATAATAGTTTGTATGTAAGTCCTCACACAGCACACCTTGCCATCCACAATCTAGGTCTCAGCATGCAGGCTGAGGGGAGAGTGAGCAGTTCTTAAATTAGCTGTGGAGAGGTATCAGGAGATCAGTGGGAGTTTTTACTGCTGAGTCAGTGGAGCTGATACAAGTTAAGATGAATGCCAAGGTCAGCAGGCCTAACATCCACTCCTCACTCCACCTCTTCATCCTCCCATTGCTACCTCACATGGAAGCACTGATTTTGATCATTGTTTTCCCTCAACCAGAACTGTCAAATGTTTTCTGTTAGTTTCTGTTAAAGTTTGATGCTGCCTGTTTTCATATCAATGCAAGCTCTGAATTTTGGACTGCTGGCTTGTCAAAAAAAAGATATCCAAAGACAAAATAGTGTTTCTTAATTATTAGCATTTGCTGATATTTCTGTTATGTCACTGCAAACTGAGCATTTTTGCATTTTGGAATGCTGGCTACAAATATCTAAAATATCTAAAATATCTGAAGACAGAATATTAATCGATTCTGATCATTTCAATCTCAGCCCCCACTGCTACAAAATTGCAGTTTCTAATTTGTTTGTATCTGCCACTATCTGCTGCTGTCTGTGTTCATATCACTAGACTGATAAGGATCTCTAAAGACATATTGATTTATTTTTATTTATTTATTTTTTACAAATTTTGTCATCAGTCAACGAAAACCACTAAACATGCTGTTGCTAATTTGTTAGTATTCGCTGCTACCTGTTATCATATCACTGTAAACTGAACATTTTGGCATATTAGACTGCTTACTAGACAAAAAAGATACCTGAAGAAAGAAGTTTTTCAGTTGTGAACATTGGTGATTCCAAAAGTGTCAATTTGATCACCTTGGGCTCTATTAATTATTGACTTTCAGGCAATGCACTAGAGTATAGATATGGGCAATTATTTAATTTTGTTTGTGAATTTTTTTTTATGTATTTCTTTGTTTATTGTGTATAACTTTAATACCACTCAGCTGTGTTATGTATATTTAACATAACTGTGTGTAGTCAATCTAACATAAATGTCTTGAGTAAATTCAAAATGTGTGTTAAGTTAATTCCACATAACCAAATGATGTAGCATTTAATACAGTTTGGTGAGATTTGTTTGATAGTATTTAGTAATGATCAATTCTCTATACATTTTCTCATTTATTCAACTTAGTTATGTGGGAAATTAGGTAAATGTATTTCATTATTTCATTTCTTTGAGTGTAGTCTATGTGGCTGGGGAATAGGTAGGATTAAATCAAAATATGATATTGTGTTATCTGTTTACAAAATTCTGTTCGGTTCAGTTAACTTCTTGATTCCAATTAAATTGCATTTGAAAACAAAGATTGTTTAGTGGAATAGTGGAACACAGTTTATTGCAGGTTTTCTTATGGTTTTCATGTCTTGAAATACAGACGGGGGACAAATTAAAGGAAAAACTAGTATAGGTCTGAATGCTTGACCCCTACAGTGAGGGGATCTGGTGGCTCTGTTATGCTTTGGGGGGCATTTTGCTGGTATGGTTTGGGTCCACTTGTCCCCTTAGAGGGAAGGGTCACTGCAAATCAATACAAAGTTGTTGTGAGTCATCACCTTTATCCTATGATGAAACATTTCTATCCTGATAGGAGTGGTCTCTTCCAGTGCCCCAATTCACAGGGTACGAGGGGTCACTGAATGGTTTGATGACTATAATAATGTGAATCATATGCTATGGCCTTCACAGTCCCCAGGTCTCAACCCAATTGAACAGCTATGGGAGATTTTGGACTGACGTGTTAGACAGTGCTCTCCACCACCATCATCAAAACACCACATGAGGGAATATCTTTTGGAAGAATGATGTTCATTCCTCCAGAAGAGATCAGAGATTTGTAGAATCAATGCCAAGGATCACTGAAGCTGTGGTGGCACGTGGTGGTCCAACACCTTACTAAGACACTTTATGTTGGCTTTTACTTTAATTTATGACCCGTCTGTATATCAATATAAACTAATCAATAAAATATTTTCGTCAACATTGTGATAATGTCTTCAAACATAATCAGCCAGCTCTAGTCCACACCCTTAGTTTTCACTGTTTGATACAATGAATGCCACAATCAATACTGTTACTGAAGTGATGAAATCGTCTCCCATCACAGTGGGTTTTAAATGTATTGTTATAATACTATAAGGCACTGCAGCTGAGATGACTGTGGTGGGGTGCACAGCTGCACTGTATGTTTAAAGGTATGTTGTGTGTGTAGTCACACACAACATACCTTGGGTATTATGGTGGCCGGGCCCACTGCTGATGACATCATAAGGATGTGCTGAGCTTAGTTGGGGGGTCATGTTGGCTGGACGCCAACTGCTGGCGGGAGTCTGCCTGACTATGGTGTGAGTCGATATTTCTCCCTGGAGCATTGAGGAGCTGGGGCTGAGGCTGCATTAAATGGCATGTGTGAACTATGTTATGTGGGCTACTAAAGGGCTGTTGGGTGAAGTGTGCGAAAGGCTGATTGTGTTGTGCATGTGCTTATGCTGTGAAGGTGCGGGGATGTGGTGAGGCTCACAGGCAGCTCTAGGGGGAAAGCTTCCAGACTGGTATGTGCTTTGGAGTGTAAATGGTAAATGGTAAATGGACTGTACTTGTATAGCGCCTTTCTAGTCTTCCGACCACTCAAAGCGCTTTTACACTACAAATCACATTCACCCATTCACACACATTCATACATTGAATGGGTACAGGGGCTACAATGCAAGGTCCCAACCTGCCCATCAGAGGAAACTAACCATTCACACACTAATGGCACAGCCATCAGGAGCAATTTGGGGTCAAGGACACATCGACATGTGGACTAGAGGAGCCGGAAATTGAACCGCTGATCTTCCGATTAGTGGACGACCTGCTCTACCTCCTGAGCCACAGCCACTCCAGTGTGCATGTTATGTGTGTATATTGCATGTTTAGATGTATTGGCTGGGTTACTGAATATGTTATTCTTCTTTTGACATTTCAAAAGAGAGTTGGAGCGGAGTGTGTATTGAAACCTGAGGACCTATGTCACCTATGTTTTTAGGGGAATAACATGATGAATTGTTAACCAACTTGCCATAAAAGATGTAGCAGTTGCATTTTGAGTTGTGATATGAATAAACTGTGCTTGTTGAGAAATAAGTTCTGGGTGTTTGTATTTGTTGGGGGGGACTAACCTTACAATATGTTTATTATGAAGAAGCAGGGAAAAGGTCAATGTGAAATGCTCCTTTAGCCTAGCCTAGCCATGAAGAGTCCTGAGGACAGTATTTTGTTAGCAGTGGTGTTGAAGAGAAGGACCACACACTTCACATCTAAACTAGCTGACAATTTGCATAGAGGATTTTAAGCTGTTTAGTGTGCTGACTAGCTGATCAACTATTTAGCCTGATAACTGACATTTTGCAAGTGAAAGTGTACTTTTACTTGGAGTTTGTTTGTTTGGTTGCTTTGTTCAGGTGCAGGACAAGAGGTGTTCATGTTTGTAGATGAGAAGAAGACTTTGGCAGGAAAGCTAATGTGTGTTGTTTGTGGCTCTTGTATATATGATGAAAACAAAACAAAAAGGTGAAATGAGATGCTAACTCTTGAGCTGGCATGAGCCAAGTCACCGTCTCTGTCCCGGTGTCCTTGAACGCCAAGTGATCAGCTAAAAAGCATTTCTGTCACACAAGGTTTGAACTGCTGAATAAGAAAGAAATTATGTCTCATGCACTTGGAAAACTGCAATACACTTAAGTGTTCCTAATTCAAGGACAGGTAGCTGGGGAGGTTACGCTGCCAAAGCATCACCTGCCATTAGTTTTGCTGATTGCAGGCGGCGGGGGATTGAGGGAAGGTATAATGTCATAATGTAGCATAGGGCATCGTCATGACTACCCAAAGCTTTAAATTGGGTTTTCTGCATATGAATCAAAAGTATTGCCGTTTTGAAAATGTTATAAGAACAACATCCAGACAGCCCATTATCCAGACACATCATCTATTATATTTGTGCTGTGGAAATTCTCCCTGCAGATTTGGGAGTAATTTAGTAAACTCAGACAAAATTTAAAGGGTGTATGACTTCCTTTAAATAACCACAAACTTGAAGGATTATGTTTCATGGGGAAGCAGCTGAGGAGGCAATTTTCATATTTTAACACTTTTTCAGACTCTTAAGGCCTCGCTGATAGAGCCAGCTCTCATCTGCGAAGCCTTCCATCATCAATCAGCTACGCTCTCACACTATCTCTCATGTCCTTCCTCTTGTTGCTCTCTCCTATCTTTGCTACTTGTGTGTTCTTAACATTTAAAAAGCCAACAGTGACCAGGAGTCTAGGAAACAACCAACAGCCAACTGAATGAAATGAGTAAAATGTGTCTTTTCCCCACTAGTGTATCTTGGAAAATCCATGGAAGGACATTACTGAAGCTGAAATATTTGTGTGCCACAACTCTACACAGCTGTTACTTGATGGTACCTTAGTCTTTCTATAATGTCAACAGTCTTTAGTGGCTCTGACCCCATTTCCACTGAACAGCCCAGTGGTTGGCTCATGGTTAATCTACCTTGTCCGTTTGAGCAGAGAGAAAATGAGAGTAAAGAAAAGGGGGCGTGCTTACAACTCCCTCTGTTTCAATAAACCATTTCAACATTATCTGGAGATAGGCCTGACAACTGTCTTTAGAACCAGTAGAGATCAATACTTTTGATCAATTTTGATATCAGTATCATTATTTTTTTTTTACCAATTTCTTGGGAGCCTTGGAGTTTGTTCCATAGGAAAGCCAAGGAATTATTAAATCAATAGGGTTCAACTTCTGGGGAGCCTGAATGTCCTCAGCAAATTTCACAGCTATTTATAGTAATATATCTTATGTGAAAGCTTGTGTCCAATGTTGACATTCAATTCCCCACTTGTCCTTCATGTGGTACTAAAGAAATACCTATCCATGCAGTCTGGATATTTTTGCAACGTTAATGAACAAATAGGTTGTTTGCCATTGCTTATGGGGCCAATGTTGTAGCAATATAATTTGCAAATGAGTGTAGAGAGTTGTGACACTGAAACTCAATCTATGCATGTGTACATGTAAATTTCTAAATGTGTACTCAGACTGTTAATGTGTGTTGACACATGTCATTTCTGTTATCATGGTCATTTTAAACAACAGTCCCACTTACGTGTTGTGTAAGATAAGATGATTTGTTATATCTTTGTTTATAAGAGTATAATAAAATAATGTCAAATCACTACAATGGTTAAACTTTGTCAACAAAGTCAGCATCTTGCAGCCATTCATGTATAATCAGTCTATTTACTGTTGATACATACTAGAAACCAGCATTTGTATAATACTAAACATAGTCAAAATTTAGTCAACATTAAAAAATATGGTACTTTTGGACTTAAATGCTTTCAATGTGTGGGGGCTAAAATTTGGAACAGCTCAGCAGATCCTGGGAATCTATTACAGTTTTAAAAAACTGGTGTAAAACTTCCTATTTAATGAAAGGGAGAGAGGAGAGATGGGTGAATGTACTTAGTATTTGTTATGTGTAGGTTGTTTTATGACAGAATAAAACCAAACCAATCTTGAAATGTGTACTTTGATCATGCATGTATGCAACAATCTGTAAATGTGCATAAGATTGTATGATGTACATGTGTTGAATCCTTTTATTGAGTGACAATGTAATAAATTAGCGACAAGAAATGGAAAACCAGACCATTTTTCTATTCTCACAGGTACACTGGCTGTCTTTTTATATGCCACACTCCTGTCATGCCTGAAATCTGAATACTGTATGTGTGGCAATCTGTCTGTAGTTCATTGTCTTCTTGCCCTGAGCTAAAGCTTACAAGCTCATGTTGCATGATGCTGAGCTGTGTACCCATTGTACCCAAGCAGCTATAAGTCTACTTATCACCAGGCAAAAGCAACTATTGATTTTAATACTGGTGTTGCTGGGCAGTAATGTTACTTTAACATTCAGGTAGTCTGAAGAGCTGCCCTGAATCAGTCAGCTCCGTCAATTGTTTTAATTTTTTGTAAATATTGTTTGTATCTGCCTTACATCATAAAAAAGAGAAGAAAAAAAGGAGGGTTTTGAATTTCCAACACAAACTTCAAGTGTTGCTTCACTAACTCATAAAGTGACAAACTGTACAGTCCAATATTGACCCTACACAACTCCCCTGGACAAGGATGATTTCAACAAATTAAGTTCCCTTGTGAAACTGCATTTCAGGAGAGTGAAATGTTAAGGGGTAATTCATCAATTTCATCACATACCAACATAAAAGTGGACCAGAGTGAATTGGGCTTTTGGCCCTCGCTTTGATGTATGAGTCTTCTTTCAATTGAAGTTTGGGATATTTTGTTTTCTTACCTCTTCACTTTCAACATTACTTCTCTAAGTTTCACACTTTCAAATCAAAAAGTTAGATGGTGTCCTTTAACAACAAGAATGCAAATGTGTTGCAAAGTGACTGCTTGTTTCTTGCCGGTGGACTTATTAGCGACATTGCTGTGTTCCCAGATCTCAGCAATTACTTTGGTAAGACCCAAGTTGTTATGAACCTGAATGATCTTTAAAGAAATATTCAGTGTCCCTGACTGACACTGTTGATGGTGCAAAACAATACCTGCTTAAATAAAGTGTTCTCCTTGCACAAGAATATTCTGTGGAGTAGATCCTCACTTAAAACTGTGCAGGGGCACTGACAGCTTATTTAGTAGATGACGAGGTACAGCACTTTATCTAACTGACCACTCTCGAATGGGTTTTGCCACCAGGGACAGACAACTCTGAAGGAAAAGCTCCAGCAACCCCTCGTGCTTTCAGGACTGTTGGGCCTGAGGCTGCAGGATGCTAGATGGGTTACAATCCCAGTGTCCTGTCAGTGTATGGGGCTTGTTCCAGCTCACCAGCTTTTTGGCAAGACTTCATCAGGCCAGTGATGGGCAATTATTGCTTGTGTCAATCAAAATGATATCAAGCCAAGTCCCTGTTCACTGATGAGGTTCTGTTTCCATTTGCCTGCCTACACCCTCCTCTCTCTATCTCTATTTCTGTTGTCTCTCACATCAGCACAGATAAGTGGGGTTAAATGGTAGATAACAAAGATAAAACAATGAAAGAAGAAGCTGTATGAATGCTAATAAAAGGGGTTTCTTTGACACCATTGTCAAAGTGTCATCAGCTGTTAAAGGGTGATATTTAACTGTGTAATCACACCAAAAGTTTCGGAGAACAGAAGTGGCTTGCAGCCTTTTATTTCAGTGTGCTGTGGTAATGAGAGACAGCAGTCTCCACAGCCGCAGCAACACACTGAACCCTGAACAATGACTTGATGTTGAATTGAGGTTAGGTTTAAAATTATCCACAACAGCAGCTACCAATTTCAGGTAGCTGTAATTCTCTCTAAACATGATTACAGGCAGTGTGAGCTGTTGTTTTCCCGTAAAGACAGCTAAGATGCTGAACCTCATGGCTGGACATAGCGCTTATTTTACGCCTCAGTGCAGCTCCCTTTCTCACTTTCATATTTGACCTTCGTTCATCAGTGATCTTTTAAACTGCAATGGATGAGAAGACAGCTCTCTATAGCCATATTTACAAGGAGCCTAATATTCAAATCATAATCGATTTAAAAGCCCAAATAATAAAAATGCTCCATATAAACGTCTCAATCAGAATAAAAAGTCTCAAACCGATTGAAATTTCAATCAGTTAAAGAGGGGTAGTTTAAGGCTTTTCATAAACCGATCAAATGTAAACAATTAAACCTGATTACTTTCTGGCTGCGTTCTTTCTGCGCATGCCCTCCGACTTCATGTAAATGCGTGGGGACATACATTTCTCCATTTTCAATGGCAGTTTCCAAGCTGAACTGGACATCTGCAGAGAGTTTGTTTTTGATATAAACTCTTAAAGAACTGAACATTATTGGATGCTTAGACAGTATGAAAATAGGAAATGATGACCTATTCAAACAAGTCCATGAAAAAATGAATACACTGCAGGCACGACAGGTGCGTCGTTGTGAATTGACTGAATTGAAACAAGGCATGGAAACACATCACTTAATTGTGCGCCAATACAGTAACACTAAGAGAAAGTAACTGCCCAATCAAAGCTGAATATGTTAATTGTGTGCTCACCATCACGCCACTTACTGTGCCTACAAGTCTAAGTTGTGAGAACCTGCCACTTTGAGTCTGTACAACAAGTACAAAAGTACTACACTTAATACTACTACTACACGTAAAATTTCCTGTACCTTTAATGGGGTACACAATGTGATTTTTATTATTTCCATGAAGTTAGTGGACTCACAAAAGTGGGCAAAGGAACTTAAAGCCGCTATAGCAGAGGGGACAAAACCTTTACTAAAATGTGCCTTTTTTCCATTATCTAAGTGTCCTGTATCTGTGACCAGATGGGAGTAGAATGAAAAATGGATGGGTCAAGCTCTAAAAACCCCGAATCCCACATTTCCCATTATACATAGTATAAATTGTAGTCTAGAAGCCTGGATGACATCAAGGTTATTTTCTTAAACCTTCTCCAGAGCCACATACACATACAACTGTTTTGACAGGTTGTGTAGTACTCTCATAAACTGACCTTCATGTGTAAAATTGGTGGAGTTCCGCTATAATACAACTGCAGCTTTTAAGCCTTACCTGCATCTGTCTAAAATTAGGTTTAGTCAGATATTAAAAGCCTAAACTACTTGCACATGTCTGTTGACTTGCTCTAGTCCATCTATCAATTGTGTCTTCAGTGCCAGGATCTCATCAGGAGGATCCTCCACTGCATTATTGACTGTGTCTCACCCAGTAGCACAGCCACATGTAAATGTACTCTTTAATGCACCACTTACACTACATCGGCCTGTAAACCCACTGAGCATGCTTACATCTTTAAGTGCTTTGTGTTTGCATGTAGCTTTGGGTGCTAAAAAGCTTGTCCAATGCTGCGTTGTTCAGTGGAGGCTAAAAATAGGTCACCCTCAGCAAATTCATGGAGACAGCAGGTAGGTGTAGTAGCGCTTCTGCTACATGAATTATATAACATTGGTGAATAGAAAATGGTGGATGAAAGGAATAGAAAAGTTGTGTTTAATGTATGTCTTTGTTGTGACAGGCATGTGCGTGTGTGTAGAACACTGTTATGGTTAGTGACTGCCCTGGCATGTGCCTTTTAGTCAATGTATGCATTAGTGTGTCATAGTAAATGTAGAGAGACAGAGACAAAAACACAGAGGGAGATGCAGAGCCTGTGTGTGCATGATAAATCCTATTCATGAGTCTTGTTTGGTTCAAACACTTGCTTCCTCCTGAAATAAAAGCCTTCTGTGCTGTTGGACCTCTCAGAAACACTGAATTGAGGCCAGTGTTTACTATGCATAGAATTTATTTAGGAGATGCAAGCAAATAAATCTGCCCCCACATGAGAAGATTGTTTTTACTTATTTTTTGAAAGCGCCATGCATCTGAGTGTGAGAGTGATTTTGCTGTGTGCAGCCCCTCCTTCTTCCTTCTTGCAGCAGGCACAGACGGAGTCATGCATTTTGTGTAGTCAGTGAATGTAACGTGGTGTAATTTCACCATTTTTTTTTCATAGATATTAAATTAATTACATATGAAATTAATCTTAACTCATGAGTGAGTATGAACAGGGCGTTTCCGAAAAAGAGAGCATTGCTCTACAGCAAAACTACACCTATGAGGCAGTGGGATTCTTATCAATCCATGAGAGAGCCTTTGGGCTAAACAGGAGGTTCTGCTGAATGAATGCATGCCTAAATATCTGCAAAACCTGCATGATGTTAAGGAGTTGGCACAAACCAAAATGTTTATAACACCTGGTGGGAACAATGAGTCACAAGATATCAGGGTATGAGCCTACAGGCCACAATTTGCTTAAAACAAAGTGCTTGTTGGATTGTCGTACAGCATCTGAAACACCATTCATGACATCAGGATCAGAGGAGTGGGGGGCTGATGGGGTAACAGTGTCCAACAACTTTTGTAACTTTCCAATTATCCAGTAATCACAGCCACTTAACGCAGTAATTGGCCAGGTTTGCACACATGGGTGGAATAGACAATATTCTTAGCACAACTACTTTTGTTGCTTTTAATGTGAACATCTAAGTGCAACGCAATAATTACCTTCCAGGAGAGACTTTCTAAAAAATGAGCGCAGTTATCTCCAATTGTGATTCATTGTGTTGAAACTACAATGACACTCAAAAGACACAGGATTCTTGGAAAGCCATCAGGAAGGCAGTGGGATGCAGGCAGGATGAGTCTTTAACAGCAGGTTCTTGGTCATCAAACCAGATAAAAAACACTCTCTTTTGACAGACGACAAGTCATACTATCTAGTTAAAAGTTTTTAAGCATACTAAGGCCTAAAGGTTAAAGAAAGTTATCAACCCATGAGAGAACCTTTGGGTTGCTGCCGAACAGAGGATTTTGCAGCATGGGTGCATGTCTAAAGCTTTGAAAGACCTGAATGATGTTACTGAGTTAGCACGAACCAAAATCCCCAAGCAGTTTATTTCCAGACCTGGTTGAAACCATGAGTCACTCAATTTCAGAGTATTTTGGAAGCCAAATTTGCTCCACCTTGTACTAAGCAGGTACGGTTGATAAGGGGAACTAAAATAGCTTCTTCACCTGATGTTTCTGTTTGATGCTTGCTTGATGTTTGAGGCTCTAATCGGCCAGCTATGTTTTTCTTTTGTGAAACTCAGACAATTCGTTTCAATTCATTTTAGGCAAGAAAGAGCTGTGCTACACACACCTGTCAATGGCGACATTTATTGGTTGATATACTGAACTGAATTTCATCCATTACTTTAATTCATTTCTTATTGGTGCAATATAAATGTTTAAAGATTACAGTACATATTCATTATTTGAACATACTCTATTTGCTCATATATTATGACTGCTTCTGCAACTCAAAGGAAGGTGAGAGTTATTGGGCAAGGGGATTGGCAACATGGGAGAACACCTTAATGCAAGTAAGCAATTCTGAGACACATGTAGAGTATGTTCACACATGGCTTAATAGAAACACCCCTGGTGAAGAGAAATTGACTTGGGCTCTATACACAACTCCTGAGAGATGTTTAAGAATGAATGAGTTCGAATGCATTACAACACTATTCAATCTCCTCCCCACCTCTACATTAAACACCTGACCTCAACCTACCTGCCCTCTCCCCCTTGGTACAAAGCCTCAAATTTGTCAAAGTGGCAAGGGTCATGGATTGTACTCCCTGGAGGGCATGGTATGTGGGAGTGAGGCTAAAATGAAATATGAGGTCTTGAGTGGTGCTCTAATTTCCCCAGGGCTCCACACCTAACCCCAGAATATCTGCTGATTAGAATTGGAGGGTTAACTCTAATAAATTACAGGCAGGCACCAGTGATTTCTGACAATGGATGGATAAATGGTGTACGTCACCATCTCTGAGTGGCCTTGGAGCCCATCAGCAAGAACATACAATCAGCAGTCAGGGAAAAAAAGGGGCACACATTCAACATTTCACCTTTCAGAGTGCTGCCAGGGTCATATGGAGAACACAGTACAGAGGCTGAAAGAAAAAGCCTGCAGGAACGCCCTGGTAACCGAGTGGTTACAGCACATGCCACATAACTGCAACATCCCTGGTTTGACTCTAGCTAGGAACCCTTGTCGTTATGCAATGTCCTTCACTCTTCCCTTGTTTCCTGTCTGCTTATATACTTTCAGCTGTCCATTAAAGACAAGAAAATGCCCAAAAATATAAAAAAAGAGAGAAAAGGCCTGCAGGCAAGCAGGAAAAATAATCCATAAAATAGAAGCAGCACTTAATTGACAATGTGACAAACCCATTGTGAAATATGGGGTCCATTCTGGCAACAATTACACTAGATTGGACAAACATTCTCTGCATGCCGAGTTCTCTAATATCCATTTAACATCTTGAGTACAACACCCACAAATGCAAGTAGGGAATAGTTAGGTCGATATCCAGTGGAAAACAACATCCAAAGAAAGAAAATTCAGACAATGTCCTCAAGACAAGTTTGTTGCAGTCCAAGCCTGAGTTCAGACAAGATATTGGATTATCAGATTGGATTTGAAAAGGATAAGCATGTTTATCTGTGTGGTGTACATTTTGTCAGCTGCTCCTGTCTGTGAGCTTCTGTGGGGATGATGCCTACAAATGCACCGACTGCACAAAAATTCCATATTTAGATCATGTGATACCAGCTAAGCCATAGTAAGCTAGTAAGTGTGTGTTGAGTTAATTTTTTTCATTAAATGAACTCTCATGCTCAATAACTCTATTGTTTCAGACCATTCTGTGGCAATATTGCTTCCATGACCATTATGTAAATAAAGTTATTAAACAAGTTGAATTGAAAGCCTTGGGACTTCAATATGTCTTGTTAAAGAGAATACATCTGTGGTCACTGTGGATCCTTTTGATTGAGTTAATTCTAAGGCACCACAAATATAGTCAGGATCATCAAAAATGTCTGTTCGAAAGCTGACAGAGTTTGAAAACAATCAAAAAGTAAAGTTTGAGAGTGGGATGATGGAGACAAAGGATGATAGAAAGTTGAGGAAGTAGTGTTGGTGCATGAAAAGCAAACTGAGTGAGGAGGAGCAAGAGAAGCTCCCAGCAGGAGACTGCAACAGCAGCACTATTACCTGAACAAGAAAGATCAAGACAAGTCGATGTCTGCAGAATGGAAAAGACTCCAATATTTGACTTACAGAGAATATCACTGCCTCTCAGAAACACACAGCTGTTAGGCTGCTTTTTAGAACTGCCACTGTTAATAGCTTTGAGCATTACAATGCTATGAATTCTTCCTAATTTACAGAAAAAGTCATTAAAAGTGAAACAGAAATGAGTAGTACACTCAGGGAGCCAGACAGGATTCTATCATGTTGTAATGACAATAAACCTCTAGATGGAACCCTGGTAAGTAAATGGCAGAAAAATCAGCTAGTTTTGTTTAAATCACTACTTCTACCAAGATCACCAACTTAATGGGGCATTTGGTTTAGTTGAATGAATTTAATGTTTAGAAATTTCAAAACTTCAAATGCTTCCCCAACATTTCTCAGTTATTGATCACAAGTGGGAATCACAGATGAGCTCACGATACAATACTATCATGATACTCTTCTCACGATATCAATATATCACGACAAAGGCGATCCTGCAATAGATGATATCTCACAAAGAAATAATCTAAGATATATCATGATATCTGTAACTGAAGAAGAAAGAAAAAATATTTCAAAGAGCAGGAAGTAGTCAGAATGTACAATGTCTACAGTACATTAGTTTCACAGAAAAGAAATGCCGCCAAGAATAAATATTGGAACACTGCTAATGGTAGCCTCAGTTTGTGCCTCTCACACAGAGTTGCTGGTAGCTTTAGCAAGTCTGATAAGAGACAATATAGACGAGATGTTGTGCTATTCACCCAAAGATTTATTCCTTTTCTGTGGCAGTGAACACAACACACGGGCCCACCGATAACTAACTGTGCAATATTCAGAGGTCTATAAGATATTGAGGGCTGGTAACGTTAACATGATCAACAGCAGGGCTATGGCTACATACTGACACTCCCCCACAGACACTGGAGAGCCTCTCTGTGCTGAGCTGCTAGCTGAGCTACAACACAAGTACCACACAGAAACTTTTACCAAGAGCCATGAATGAGCTTCTAGTGACTGTCAAAGCTCAAGTGGACTCTGTGTTTCCAGTGCGGACACGGAGAGTCTGACAGCAGCTGCTCTTGGCTGCTTGCATTTCTTCTTTGTTGTCACCTACAAATGCCCTCCATCTGACTGGGTATTTGAATACAGGCTTTTATTTCAGAATTTACAGCCATTTCTACTGTATCAAAGAAATAGTCCCTGGTGATCGTACTTAAGCATAGATTTCGGTTGCCTTGTCGGGACAGTTTGTGGTTACTGAAGGTAAACTCACTGATATCATGTATCATGCATTTTTACGCCGGTGACTTATATGAGGTTGGTAGAGTTAATGACCATATAGAATAAGAGCTGTGATGGTTACATCACAGCCTTGTATCAGCTCTCTTAACCATCTTTATAAGCTCACGTATAAGCTGGTAATTTAAAGAAAGCTAAAGTCTAGGAGTAACGTTTATTGAGTGTGTCTTAGTGGACTGTTGTAATGCTTTAAACATAATGAGGCTAGACAGTTCAGCCAGACTGGACAGCAAAGGGAGTGGGTGGCAGAGGTGCTGTATTGGAGTCAACTGTTAATTAAGATTGATCCAAACCCCTGCTGACTGCACTGCTCTATAGGACAGCATTACCCATAAATCTTTGAAGTGACTCACCACCGCCTCCTTCACTCCTCCTGCCTACGCACCTTCCTCAATCTTTACTCTTGACCTTGCCTCCCAGGAATACACTCACAGGACTTTGTGTCCCATCGTCTCCACACTTCTTGCCTGTCCTCCACTCTTATACTCTTAAGGCCTGAGTATATATCAAGCTAGCACTTTTTGGATCTGAGGCCCTCTTCCAGATGGCAGAATCAGGTGGGGCTGTGTCAGACAATTTCTGCAGCTTTCCGAAACAGACAATCTGACAATCAGTGATTTCCCAGGTGTGTGGATGTGTTTACATAGGTGGTGTTTGAACCTCTCTCTCAAGCTCAGAGTTTATATTCTTCACAGACCTACTTCTGTCAGTTTTCATGTGAATGTGAGTGCAACATGATGAATCCCTTCCAAGAGATATTGTCCAAAAGTGTGCGCCATTATCTTCATTTGGTCGCTTCACCTTGTCGAGACTACAAGGATGCTAGATCATGACAGCAGGCTTTTTTGCCCTTGGCCATTTGAAACAGGTATGAACATTTTTACCGTTAGACATGGTGGGATGACACATAAAACCCATCGATTGAAGCCTTATAGAGAAACCTTTAATCTCTCTTAGAACTACACTCTCTAATATCACATCCTCCTTGGCACCTCATATGTCATCTGGGATCATAAAGAAATTATTCATTCAAAATGATTTTTTTCTTCATAATATATGCTGACTTTTGTCATTTGTAACTTTTGTTTTTGTCAGTACGATAACTTTAACAGAAGCCACTGATGTCATTTTAAAAGAAAACTCACCAAAATAAACACAATGAAGTGCATCATGGTCACGGTTCAAGAATAGGGTTCGAATTTTCAAAGAGCCAGAACATCTCTACCATTGCATAAAAGTGCTGTTGCCTCATGTTTTGTGTTAGTTATAATAATAATAAAACCTGTGCCCACTGACCATAACTGGCAACTAGCACTATAGCAAAATACACTGCATAAAAGAACTGGGTAGATGGATGCACAGTTTTTCCAGCATGTTTCAGCATGTAACTACCCCTAAAACAAACAAACCAAACAGTTGATCTTACACTTCTATTGTGTACTATGGTGTAGAAATTACACTAACAAGATACAACATGTTAATTAGTGAGTTTTAGCGGTGTTGGTAGGTGTATTTCTGAACTTTGGACAGAACCAGCCTAGTTGTTTCCCCCTGCATTCAGTCTTTATGCTAAACTAGGCTAATGATGTCCTGACTCCAGCTCTGTACTGAACAGGCACACGAGATATTCATCTGAACATCTCACTCTCAGGAAAAAGCATATATTTCCCAAAATGTCAAACTATTCTTTGTGAATTATTGCGTTCACAAGTATATGCAATAAAAGGTCGCCTCTAGACATTCTTTAAGACATGTAAAAAGACTCTGCTTTGAATAATAATTTGTGTCTGACATTACTGACAGTTACCTGGTTACAAATTCTTAAAATAACATCTACTCCCTTTTGTTAAATATGAATGAATGAATGAAAATGCAAATATTTGCCATTTAAAAAGTTTAACTGCTGGACACAAGATGTCTCCTACTTCACTGTAAAGTCTATTCTCACTGTTTGTGCACTGGAAGCTTCATGTTTCCACATTACACTTATGGAAGTTGCATACTGAACCAGGACTGGTTGTGATGTCACAATTCAGGCTTGCAGGTATATGCCTGATCGTCACTTCCAGCAGGTGAATGTGAAAAGAAACTCTACACATACATCATTCTGTACAGTGAAGAAAACAACATCCAACTAAAGGAACAAGAAGAAAAACACATTTATGACTGGAAAGGGAATTTAATATATAGTATAAGAAAAAATATTGTATAAATTTAGTTAAAATTAAATCTTGATCAAAGTATAATACCGTTTAATGCAAGTTTCAGTTGAAACAGCAGTAATGAACATGAACAACAGGACTATATCTTTAAGTTTCATTTACAGCACCGATACTGTAGTTGATGAAAAACAGAAAGCTACTCCTCCGTGCTCATCACAGAAACACCACCTGTATAACACACAGCTTCTATCCAGCCGGTGTCAACCACATATTGATTGAACAAGAGAAATCCTACATGGTGAGTCATGGTGGTGATTTTCTCCACATGAGTGGTGAATCAGCCATTGTTTGAGAATGTGTGGGGACAGAAGAGATTACAAAAGATCGACAGGCCCACCTTTGGACAAACAGCTTCTCTGACACTACAACACTCTGCCATCACCGGCAGTGTGGGGGAGGCTCTTTCAAAACTGTAGGGCTACAACTAACAATAACCAACGATCATTCTATTGTTTTCAATTAATAGAATCATTGGTTGGTCTATAAAATGAAATATAAGAAAATAAAGATATATATGTATGTATGTATAGTACTTAAAAGCAGCAATTCTTCAGGCTATAACTAGCAAGAGTTAGTCATTTATACTTCTGTCACCTCTCTCAAAGTCTTGCACTAAAGTGTGTGGTTGTGCTAATGATCAGACAGAAAGTTTATGCTTTGTTTTTAGGCTTTGCAACTGTTTTATGAAGAAGGAAATGCATATAACATGTTTCCTCAAGGATACAGACAATGCAATTTGGGTAAGATGTGCATAACTTTGTCTGTTTACAAGGCAAGTTACTGCTGGTGCCTCACATTAAAAGTTTTCCACCAGCAAACCAGCTGTGCTTTGCTGTGTTAAAACAAGTTGAATGATCACTGTTTTTAATGGCTAAGCTTGGCACAACTGTCCTCAGTCCAATCAAAAAACACCATTTCTTAAAGCTATAATATGTAACTATTCCGCACTAAAATGTCTTGACAGGCATTAGCTTCTAGTTGCCATATTTTAATTGGAGTTACAATAGTTTTGATTACTTTTGTGCTTCTCTGTTTCTTCTACAAATTCAGCCCTTTAACCTTATATTTTTTCTTTCATTTAAACTCTAATGTGCTGGAGTACAGAAAAAAACAGTCCAAACACCTATGGACAGCACTGTATATACTTTCACAAGTGAATCTATGCTTCAGAAAAGCAGGCTGGTCTGGGAAAAGTAAACAAGGTGTATATAGATAGTGGAGAAGAGAAAGTGGAGCCTGAGTTGTGAGTGAGATGCTTCATTCACATCTGGTGCATATTCACACATTGGACAGAATGACTGCAGAGTGTGACACAGGTATGTTCAATGTACACAGTGCCCAGCACAGATAATGCTGTTTCAAAGGCTTTTTTCCCTCTCTTTTCTTTTTTACTTAAATTGGCGATTGTTGAAAACACTGACTACAGACATACAGTAAGCTTTCACAGAGGTAGAAAACAGGAGCTGTGTTACCTTTGAACTTGTGGAAGACAGCCCACAGTTCAGCGATGTCAGTGGCAAATGTGATGTCTGTGTCCAGAACGATGACTCTCTGCAGATCGGACGGAAGTGTCTTGGTGAGCACCAGCTTCATCAGACCGTAGATTCCAGAGTAATGCTTGTTGGGGATCCATGACACCTCAGACTGAAACACCACACCAAACCAGAACACACCAATCTATCAGTACAGTAACTAATTAGATGCTAAATGCTGTCATGAACAAAAAGCAGGGTTTACAGAGCTTTTAACTGAAGTTACATGCAGCCCTGATCCTGCAGTGTTTCTAAGTGAAGCTGGGAATTGCTGAGGTGAAGAGGAGACAGTGTTCCTCACCTTCAGTTCATCTGCGTCATAGAAGTCGACCCGAACGGCAGGAACCATCCAGGTATGGAACAGAGAAGATAGGATTTGCTGAGCAATGGAGTCTGTGATGAAATGGAAATGTAGGGGGTTCCGCCTGTGGAAACACACACACACACACACACACACACACACACACACACACACACACACACACACACAACCTGCTTTATACTATATCTGTGTTTTACAAACTTCAACACATTGACAACTACACTAAAAACGGCAAATCTGCTTATTTTATTTAATCGGGGAAAAAAGTGTGACAACAGCTTCTTCCCCCAGGTCGATCATCAAAATTATGGATCCCCCCACACGCACACCCATCCCACACTCACCCCTCACTGGACACTTTACACCACATAGTGGAAGTGACACTGGACTTTCACAACAGTAAAATGCCTTGCTGCAAACTCATTGCACTACCTCATGTTTACCTTTGCTGCTATTTAAAGGCTTTCACACTTTTGTGTACTTGTGTGTAGTTATATAAGTCCTTTACTTTTTGTTTCTGAAACTTTCTTAATATATTTGCTGAGTATATTTTTAGCAATCTTATATTTTTAGGTTTTGTTTAAATCGTTTTTTTTCTGCATGTGCACTGTTTCTGGTCTGGGAGAAACAGAATTTCATTTCAATATACGTGAGTACTGAGAAATGACAATAAAGAAATATTGAATCTTGAATGAACACACACTGTAGTTTATTTTGACTCAATCCCACACACACCATCCTGCTGCCAGAAATACTCACTAGAGCACAAAATGTAGATTAATCCACTGCTGAAAATAGTCCCCAACAAATGCATGTTTCCTTCTGTTTGAGTAAGGTTTGTTAAAAACTACAATGACCAGCTGTTTTTAAAAAAATGAAACTATATATTTGTGAGCTGTTTTTAAAGCTTTATGTCTTCGGTAGGAACCAATGAGCTCGGAGCTGAGAGCCACAGACAGAGTAGGGAAGCCAGAAATTAGTGAGACACAGGCTAACACATTGTTGATTTTGGTCTTTTCATGGGTTTTCATGACAATAACAAAATTATAGCATATTGTTAGACTTATCCCTTATAACTTTCCTGTGATTAGAGTTGCACTTCCAAGTTGGAGGACTTGCAAGAGGCACATAAAAAAAAGATTGTTCCATTGCAACGCATCAGCTGCCAAAATATCCTGACTTTTAATACCTACAATTTCCATGATGCAACTTCATAGTATCTTGCATTAGACCCTTCCTGCATCAAACACCAAACCACTCACTTGTAATGCAGGCTTTCTGATAAAAATCCCAAGATACCCAGTTGAAGTTACTACTCTAGCCATTTCGACAAATTTAAAGCTCCTGCAGAGCCACTTAATTCATTATAGTACTGTTGCTGAATTGCACTCCCTGTGAATAGTAAATTGACTTTGACTGGGGAAGGGCATCAATACTTTTTTGATATTGTCTAAAATGTGTCCACAGCAACAACTGTCAAGTCCTGAAAATTGGCATTAAATATCTGGTCAGATTTGTATTTTTGTTGACCTACTTACTGTCTGATATCCATACTTCCTGATTTTCATATTTTTTCTATTTGCATCTTAATTATGCATTGGCTGCTTGTTAAAATTTAGACATCAGGATTCTTTTGTTAAATGAAAAAAAGGCTTTTGTCAAAAAAAAGCTAATATTTCTCAAAGCAAGGTATCAAAAAACCTTAACCCTCCAAGAGCAACAGTTCCATGACAAATGAGCAAACTGTCTCATCTGCTGATAAAGACCGAAAGCTCCAGAGCAAGCAAGTATGAGGACCTTGAGTGGAGATTGTGTTGCATTTAAACATTATAATTTGGGGATGATTGTGCGGTCAGTCCTCAGGGAGAAACAGCACAATGAGAGAGACGATTCATCAGACAGCATGACCAAAGCTTCATCCAGAGAGGACTGTACAGTCTGACCCAGGAGGAGCTGTATCTTACATCAGCTCACATATGAAGAGAAGGAGGAGGCTTGTACAAAATAGGTATTCAGGGCTTCCAAATCAGGTCAAGAAATAGTGACACTGATCTGAGGATGTGAGCACCATGGGGTGACTTATGCTGAATGACTTTGGGAATGAATATGTCAGCTGCACTTGCTTAATAAGTACTGGAGGCTGGGAGCTGTCAAAATGTATGGGAACTCTGGTTCCATACAAGCTGTCAGCCATAGCAGCACAAACAGAAAGGGTCTTCACATCCTCTGGATAAACAGCAACAAGCCTTTCACTGGATGCTTGGGATTATGCCGATAAAGAAGCAAATATGTCAAGTACATCCTGATTATCAGGGCTGGCCCCATGATAATCTAATCATCTAATCTTCATAATGTGATACTGTTATCTTGTTTTAGTAAGGACTTTCAAAGTGGACTCAAATTGAGATTCATTGTGCTTCCATCTGCTGAGAGAGGAATCGTCCTGAACCTGAGCATTCACCTCCATGAAAAGAGGAAGTTACTTTCACTGTGTGAGGAGCTGGGATGCACCCAACACCAATTCCAAAGCCCAGACTCAGGGTACAGGTCAAGTACTAACAGTGCTCTTTCTCCTCAAAGTGTTAAATCTGAATAATAAAGTAAATGTAATTTAAGTAGGGTATGTATCAATTCTTAACTACAAACACTCTTGTGCAAATTAGGATTATATTGCTTTAGCAGGTTTATGAGATTGCATTGTTAAAATACATTAACTTAAATCTTTATCATATCTTGACCTGGATCCAGACACACCATCATGTACAACTTGTCCAATACATGAACACATTTCCCTCTCTACTGGTAGTGTGTACAGTTCCAGACCTGACAAACACCACAGAGCTGCTGTGAAAAATGGTTATAAAGCAGATGCTGCACTGGCTGCTCTCTGTCCATATCACAGCTGAGGGAAAAGACTTCACTCAGCTTCACCTAACCACTTTACCTGTCTGCAGCTCTGTCTTTTGCCTCCATAACCAAAACCAACCAGCTGAACTACATAGCTCCTCTGTCTTTGCTTTAATCATATAACATCCGTATTACTTTACTTTACTTTACTTTTGCTTTGTTAAACATAAAACAAAATCTGTTTCTTCAGTCATTTTTTTGTTTATCTCTGAATGGCAATGTCCACACTTCCAGTTTCACAGAAAAAGCCTTCCATATATTTTGTCTTATTATACTGGCCTGAATATAAGACGTTTTTTTTTTTTGTGTTTTTTTTTTCAGGAAAATGCATTTTAAAAAAGCATCTTTTATTCAAGGACTAGGCAATAACTGTTCACAACATCTGATAATCTTTTTGAATGGAGAGAGTACTGATGCTGCATTATGGGTTGTTGGTAGCTTTAATGTTGCTAGACTATCTTCAAGTCCACTTATAGAGGATCTGTTAGAGTTGATCAGTCCTAAAAGGGTTTGGTTAGTGCAGTTTAACCTGCAGGAGTTTCTGAAGCCTCATGTTTTTTCTGCCACATAGGAAATAAATTAATTACCACTGAAAACCAGTCCAAAGCGTCTTCTGATGTCTTTACTGCAGAAACAGACAGTGGAATGAATCATCTGTCAAAAGAATTACTGCACAGGTGATGAAGAGCTCAAAAAAGCAAAAAAAAAAAAAAAACTGTTTGAAAAATGCTACTTGCTAGAAAAAATAATTTTGACCACTTCAAAGAGTCTGACAGGAGACAGTGTGAATGTGTGACTGATAGACAAACTACACAAGTGTGTGATTTACGTTCTGCTTTAATAGTATGATTTCACTTTTACGAGACATTGATATACCTGACAAAACATCATATTTAACAACATAATAGATCATTTATCAGCGTGTTCCGAAAATAATTGAGCTATGGTGATCTACCTCCTCATAAGTTAATGTCTGGTTACTACTAAAGCTACTCGGGGAAAGGGAAAGATCACAGTCATGGTTAAAATAAACCAATGTTGACTGTTTGTAGCAGACCGGAGGTGAACAATGACCTCAATGCCAAAGTCAGACGCTTTATAAAGTCCAACCATCCACCCTTACTTGATGCTGTTGATTTTCTGGTGAGGTCAGTCTTGGATTATCCTGACAGGAAATATACAGCTACTATTGGACAGATCAGAATGATGAGAAGCGCTGCTGTCTGACTGAATACAGCAAAGAGAGGCCATCTTTCAGGTGGGACAGCATCGGTCACACAGTGAGAGCCATTCTCCTGGGCTCTCCATCATCGACGCAAATGATGAACTGGTGGCAAATATTTGATTTACAGTATGGGCTAAACAACATAAGACTGCTGCAAATTAACTGACAGCAGAGCACAGTAACGAAAAAAAAGAATGAAATGGTAGATATAATTTAAATCTTGTTTCACAGGGAATTTATGGCATATCCAATATTTCATCACAGGTCCACAATATAGGGAAGAAATACAGCTGGAGGGACTATTTGATGAGAGCTTCAGGTCAGTTTATCGCGGGGTCAGGCGGTGTTTGGCGATCAATGTCCCGTGTCTCGTTCTATCGTTTCAGTCATTCAGCAGAATGCCCCTCACTATCAGATGACAATCCAGCAGGCTGACCTCTCAGGCGTCTGTCTGCTCATATATTTGTCAGTGGCATAACAGCAGTGAGTCAACATTTAAACATCCTCTCTGATTAAACACGGCCTGCAGGGGTTAGCATATTAGCTACACTGCTGGTGACCTGTCCCCAACCTAAAAAAGACCACTCCTGTCCAAATCATCAGCCGTCACCTGATGAGTCAGTTGGGGGAATCTGTAAACTTTAAAGACTCAACAGTGAACAGAACTGTACAGATTAGTGATGTTGATCTCTTTGTCCTTTAAAACTCCTCTTACCTCATCATCTACTGACCACACATTTTATTTCATAGACACTACATGTCTACAGCAACGTTTGCTATATAATATTATTTTTCCATAATTTGGCTTGTAAGTGGTACTATATTATACATGTTGTAGGACCGTTTTTATATGTAACACACTGTAAATATCTGCATATGAATGGAGAGAGAACAAGAACAGTGTCATATATTCCTGTAAGACGGCACCCTGTCTGCACTATTGAGCACACTGACTAATGTATAGATTGTGAGCTCCTCCTGCACTAGGTTGTGTTGTTTCGCCCCTTTAATCCAATTTGGATGTTGTGAGACCCTTAACGTAGGCTGTTGCTGCCAACCAACTTCCTGTTTTGTGCCTAAAGTGGTTTTATTTAACAAAACTATATTTATGTATAATAAAGACTGGTATTTTTAATATAGCATTGCTTCCTATTTGTAGATGCCTTAACAGCGTTCTAACCTGCTGTCTTTGACTAGTGGGTGCCACAGTATTCTGGGCATATATGAACCATGTTGATGGGACATTCTGTGTCTTATTAAACCTGCAGTGCAGAACTTTTACATATAAATGAATCTCTGTTCCATTCAAGCTCTTGCCAAATGAGTTCACACAATGCTGATTAAGTCAATCGCCGCCGTCAAGTTGGGCATGACATTCCCACGCTGGCTGTTCCAAATGTTATTGGACCAAATGGATCAAGTTCTGATAGTGAAACGAGTCATTTCATGAGGGTTGGGTGACGCTCAAAACAATTTATCCCCTGCTTTACAGCCGCAACAGTAGGTTAGGGCCAGTGTTGTACTAGCTATTGGGCATACTGTTTGGGACAAGTCCCAGTGGGCTGGTGGACTGTCAAAAAAGACATTTTTGGGCCAGTGGAACATCAAAACTTTTATGTTTTTACCGGCCCTCTCTGTGCGCCTGTCATTTGGGGTGCACATGAGAGCGTGCTGCATGCCTGTGTCAGGCAACCACAGCTGAGCGCCCCCCCTTTACTCTCACTGCCAGAAGGGGGAGACAAAAGTCCCACACTCCAGCTTTAAGTAGAAATTAATTAATAATCTGGTTTCTGGTTGTTTTCACTGGTAGATTATCACCTATGCCTAACTGATGTTAAATCTGTAATAACCAAAATGAAACTTTTGGCTGCTGTCTGGTTAACATGCTGCTGCAAACTAGTGTCTATACTTGGCCAGAGATCATTTGTGAGGGAACAGGAACATAATATTTCAGCCAGTATGCATCATGAAAAGCCACGCTGCAACAGCTGCCTTCTGCACCGCAACCATAGATGTACAGACAACAATCAAATGGATTCTCTTTATACAATTTCAAAGCAGATTTATGGATGTTCATCCTCAAAAGATGTAAAGTAAGCTCAGATGTATGTGTACATCTGTGTGTCCTGATTGGAATGATTTAGAACTCTGAAAAAAAAAGATGTGATTTTTCTTGCAGATTTCTTCATTTGGGATCAAAGCTAATATACTAATTTATCAACAAGCCTCAGCCCAATTGATTCTCATTTGATCCCAGTCACACTTAGAATATTTCAAATTAGAATATTTATACATAAGTAAAACAGTGTTTAGACTCTCATGACCCCCCACAGAGCTGTAAGGGAGAGAAACTTCAACCTGACAAGAACACTAATGTTACTTCAGACAAACAATAGACAGGGACTGTGCTGCTTAAGTGTCTCTGGTCATAAAAAAAGAAAATAATTGACAATGTCTAAAGATGTGTCTGCACAGCAGGAGTCAAAGCTAACTTTCTATCTGAAATCATCATTGCACTTCTGATTAATTCACCTGCAACTCTGGAGCTAATTAAGATGTAGAGCTATTAACTGTGGACGCTGTGATGCTGGATGCACCCTGACTGATAACTAATGAATTCTCCATCTCCGACGCATAATAAACCATTCAGTATTCATGTTTACATAAGACTAATGGCACACACATCTAACATCAAATAATGTTGCACACTAACAGATAAGTGCTCATACATCAAGTTACGCAATTGCAAGCTCGTTTTATTTATCTTGCAGGTCCAACAGGAGATCTACTCAACATAATTTAACAGGATTTCTAACTAACAATTGACTTAGCATCCATAACTATCCACGGCAGGCCTACCAAGCTGTGGATTTCTCCACATGTTGAAGTCGTGAGCATGGGGCTGCAGTAAGAGGACTAATTTGTAGGCAATTGGAGGGTGGTGTATTTTTGTTTTAACTTTTCCAAAACTAATAATACAAGAGCAGGAGCCTAAGAATTGGTATAAACTAGGGATGTGCACTGAGCCCACTATTTGTATTTGTATCTGTATTTGTTGAGGCAGCAAAATTATTTGTATTTGTATTTGTATTTGAATAAAAGTGGAAAGAGGCTTAAAAATCCTGTTTTTGCTTTTATTACATTTTTAATTTTGGAAAATTAAAGTGTTACAATAAATGTTTATGAATAAACTACCTTATGAGTGGGTCTCGAACTGGAGTCTCCCAGATCATAGACGACTGTGCTGACTACTGAGCTAAAACTTTACTCTTTACTTCATTGCAGACAGACCTCTAAATATTTTTAAAAATATTTGTATGAAACAAATATTTGTAAAAAACCCATTATTTGTGCTTTGCCGAATAATGTATTTGTATTCGGGTTTGAGCTGTATATCAGCTCAAACCCAGGCTGCAGCGTTAGCATGTCCAGCTTATTATCTTACCACTTGCAGTAGTATCCAAGCTTTATTTCCAAGGCCATTATTTTGTGGAGCTGCAGTTTATGTGAAAAAAACCCATTTACAATAGCATCCACTTTTTAGAGTTTCCCCACTATGTTGAAGCTGGTCCTCTATGTTACTATATCAGAGTGTAGGCTAACACTCTGCTCTTTATCCCTTTTGGGGACGTTTACACTCAAGAAACCCCAGCCAAACTCTCTTTTCTCTTCTAGCATCAAAAGTGAAACATACTGATTGAAAATACTAACAAATAAGCATTAATCAAACCTCTGTCTTGTTTGTCTAAGTATGTAAGATAAGCAGCCAAACAGGCTTTTGTTGCAATGTGCCTTCTGGCAAACTGCAACAGAGATGTCATTTAGTTTTTTTTTTAAAGAATGGCTTTCTCTTTGCACCTGAACAACTGTTGTCTCTCAAGTCTGAGCCTCAGAAGCTTGTATCTCCTTCAGAGTTGTCACAGGTCTCTTGGTGTCTTCCCTCACTAGTCTCCCTGAGCCACACTCTTTCTATTTCTTCATAACTGATTAAACTGAACTCCAAGGGATGTTTGGTAACTTGGTAATGCTCTCCTGACTTGTGCTTTTCAATCACTGTTTCACTGAGTTGCTTTGAGTGTTCCTTTGTCTTTGTGGTTTTCATAGGTTTTGTCACAACACTGACTCATTAATACTTGGACCTTCCAGATGCAGATGTATTCATACTACAACCAACTGAAACCCTTCAACTACATACATGTGATTTCCATTTAACTAATTATGTGACTTGTGAAACCAATTGGCTGTACCATTGATGATTTAGCTGTCCTGTTAATAAAAAATATTTGTGATAAATTTAGATTACTGTAAAGATCTGTTTTTTCTTTGACATTAAATACTCTTTTCTGTTGATCAGTGTCAAAAAAGCCACATTTAATCTACTCTGATTCAATGTTGTGAAATAACAAAACATGAAAACATCCAAGGGGGTGAATACTTCTAGACACAGCATCTACGTCACACCACCTCTGTGTCTGTTTCTGAGAGTCTTCTTATATACACAGCCACAAGAAGTCACCTATCCTTAACATGTAAACTTTGAGGTGTTTGAACAAATGACAAATGTTACCAAATGTAACAGTGCATCATGATGACTAATTACCAAACTATTAGAAGAAAGTTTTCTATGAAAATCATAGATTGAGCATAACCTGTATCTGTACTGGCACTGTACCCACTCTAGAGTTACTGACATATCCCTGACACATACTGTATATGTGTATACACTAGGGGTGTACCCGAATACAAATACATTATTTGGCAAAGTACAAATAGTGTGTTTTTTACAAATATTTGTTTCATACAAATATTTTTTAAAAATATTTGTTAGTTAGAGGTCTGTCTGCAATGAGGTGAAGAGTAAAGTTTTAGCTCAGTAGTCAGCACAGTCGTCTATGATCTGGGAGACTCCAGTTCGAGACCCAGTTTGGGGACCTCTTTCTTAAGGTAGTTTATTCATAAATGCTTATTGTAAGACTTTAATTTTCCAAAATTAAAAATGTAATAAAAGCAAAAACAGGATTTTTAAGTCTCTTTCCACTTTAATTCGAATACAAATACAAATAATTTTGCTGCCTCAACAAATACAGATATAAATACAAATAGTGGGCTCTCTGCACATCCCTAGTATATACGCATACTGTTCATGTGTGTGTGGCTGTTTAGCTCTTTAGCTATAATTCACATTTAGTTCTGTGTGTTTTACTCTTCTTGCATCCTTGTGAGAGCTTTCAACCCAAGACATGTATCCAGTCGGCACTTCTTTGAGGGGATAAATTTGCATTAGGACTTGAGTTTAAGGTTAATATTAACATTATGTGTGAGCAAATGTTTAGTTTCAAGAAATGCAAACTTATTTCTGCAAAGTATACACTCTGCTTCATTCCAGTGTCAACATTTTAAATGTCTTGAGAAAGCATGAGGAAGTGCCTTTCTTTCAAGGACGTCTGTCAGCCTGACACCTTTAGAGTCTTTGGAGTGTGCATGTTTTCTCCTCTACATCAGGTGAAGGTTCCAATGACAACATATAACTAGACTGATAATTGGATAGTTTTGTATAGTACTGGACATTTTGCACTTGATGGTTTCTTTAATTCTGATGAGAGTGGAGGAAACCTTGGCATTCATCCCTCTGGAGATGAAACTCCTCTTAAAAGAGGACACAACCTACTTCTGTCATATAACTCTTTCTGTTGTTTAACATGAGACTGTTGCCAAAATTGGAATGTCATTAGTATGAACGCCAGAACATCTGCAACCTTTATTTAGGCTTAGGTCATATGCAGTTAGTGATCATGGTCCACACAATTTTTGAAGGACAAACAAGTGTGTGTGTGAAGAAAAACAGAGCATTGCTGTACCTGTGGAAAAGGACTGATTTAACCAGTGTCACCACGTCTCGACTGGCGTTGTACCCTGCACATACAATGGCCACGTGGATGGTCTGTGGAGGAGATGAAAAGAGTGAAGGATTAACAGGTATATAAAATAAAGAAGAAGCGAGGAAGAGTGTGGCACGGTGATAAAAGTATTAAGAGCTGTGAAGAAAAAAATATTTGATTTTCAGAAATAAACCACAAAGAGAACAGTGTTTCATACAAACATTCATGACATCAAAGTATTAAGGGCAGAATTCACCAATCATAAAAATATCAAACAAACTGCTTATGGTCTGTTTCTGCCTGGCTTATTGTTAATTACCACTAATTACAAAATTGTAGAAACAAAAATTCTCTTAGGATATTCTTTCACTGTTCTTATGACAATATTTTACTCACTAGTGCCATGCTAACATCTAAGGGGGTAGTCGCACCAGAAGTCACATATTTACAGTGGAGTCCAGTGGATTTGTGTTTAACCTAATTATCTAAACCAGGGGTTTTCACCCTCAGACAAAACTGAGACAACAGTGTTGTTCCTTATCTTACTTCGATTTGGGAGATATTCATGCTCTCTGTTTTGGAACTACAGTTCCTATAATGCTTTGGGGGATGTTGTAAAAAGAAAGAATAATGTTGCCATGGATTCAGTGAGTTACATGTAGGCTACAACCCGGCCCCATTTTTTTAGCTGCCACCATTAAGAGTATGCTGAATGAGCTATTAGCAGTTCCTGTTTGTGGTGTGAGCATGGATGAAAAGACAACTATCACTGGATGACTTTGATACTGATGAAAACTTAAAACTCTGATAACTCTCGTCTTTTTTCTATGATTTCTCAGCAGATTTGTGGATGCTGATTAGCTAAATCAGAAGTTTTTCAGCTGATTGAGAATTGTCTCCTGACTGTTTGAACCCAAGCACCATTGAAAACCAATCAGCTAAAAGTGAATACATCTACAATGTCTCTTGCAATCTTCCAATGTATTAGAAACCTACAGTATGTGCATGCATAACTCCAGGATAGGTCAAAGCAGAGAGTAGCTCTGCATGATCTTATTAACAGTTTGTGATTTAGTGTTGCACTGATATAAAGTTGGGGGGCTCAGAAAGATTAAAAAAGAGGCAGAGATAGCCTGACTTTTATGGGTTAGGTACCAAATACAATGGATCCTACAATACCCACAATGCAACTCAATAGTGTCATTTATTAGACCTTCCCTTTACACATCTTTCAAATTCTTTTCCTCCAGTTTGTAACACAGGCTTTTTGTTATAAACTTGTAAACTCCATGCCAAGGCTCAGATAACGATGGCAGGGGTGGGAAATATGACCAAAATTTCATATCCCGATATAGGTAATTTCATATCCTGATAACGATACCTATCCTGATATAGCACATTTTAATTTAATGTGTAAATAGTTGGACCGTCCCCTCCGTCTCTCTCCGCTGGCATAAAGCCGCCTCCGTGTGTGCTTCTACAGTATGCAGGCGTTCCTGATTCAGAGGCGTGATGGAGATCAGACTGATCAGAGCTGTAAACTCTGCCATGACGGAGGACAGAGACGTTACTAGGACGAGGGAAGGACATTTCTCTTCGTTTGATAAGATTAGAAGTTAAGTTAGACTTTTCTGTCAGTTACCCGACTCATTTTAAAAAAGTCAAGACGAAGAGAGAGAGAGAGAGAGCAGCTGTGGTCAAGTGAACTAGAGAGTGAATGAAGAGAGGGAGCACCGGTAGTGAAAAAGCTGGTAAATCAGATCAATAAAACTTTTTTCTGATTGTTTCACAGCGGTTATGTTCTGGAGCACAAACACGCCCACACACCTCCGCTCGACCCTGCAGCTGTAGCAGAGACCCTTACACTGAGCTGAAATTAAAAGAATGCACATAAATTTGGTAAATAAAATAAATAAAGACAGTCTCTACTGAGTTTTGCTGTTATTTATAGTTGCCATCTTGCTGCTTCTCTGCTCTTTCTCAACGCTGCGGGGCTGAACCCTGCGCGCATGTGCAGCGCAGCAGCAATCCGTGCAAAAGATGGACAAACTCCAAATGACAAAAAATACTGCCGTGATTTGCGTCACAATGATAGAGCATTATATGAAACGATAGACATTTTTCTCTCGTCACATGATATATATCGTCATATCACACAGCCCTACCTGATGGTGCAATAGAGCTCAAAAGCATTGAAACATGCAACAGAAGACATAATACCAATGTTTTCACAGCAGGATTAATACTTCTCATGACTAGTAAACTGATTGTGACGTGTCAAATCAGTAAAGAGCCCCTTGTACATAAAAAATGTGATAAATCCTTGTTTGGCTGCCCACGCAATCCACTGTAATGATGTGTTATGCAGAGTCACTTTGCACCCAACAATAAATGTTTTCACAGCCAACAGGACTGATGGTCAATAAGACCTAGGCAGTGAGAAAAACTGACTTCTTTTAATGAATTCTGGGACTCTTTGATGACATGCCGTAATTGAATTTTTTTGTTCCCTCAACTTGTCATGTCTACTTCTATGTCAATTGGTGGTTTTCCCCAGCATGTCTTCTGCTCATTGTGTAGCTCCATTGTAATGTGGTCTTTTGAAGTAGGTGATAAGATTGTCTCTCTCCCTTTTGAATAAAACATTTCACCATGTATGGCAGTTGAATGAGAGTAGTGGCTGTAGAAGAATCCAGTGCCTTTAGCTGATTTTTAACAGTATTTGACTACATTATGTTGGACTTTTCCCTCACAGCCCTGGGTTATGACTCCAATTTTAGCTCCAAATATCTCTCCCCGATGCCAGCTTGACATGTCAAAACTCCATGTGCATTTTTTCCCCCTCTCAGAGCTTCCAGAGTAATCTCCCTGCAGGGGTCAGG
Source organism: Thunnus thynnus (assembly GCF_963924715.1). Lineage (NCBI taxonomy): Eukaryota > Metazoa > Chordata > Actinopteri > Scombriformes > Scombridae > Thunnus > Thunnus thynnus. The sequence goes on along the minus strand of NC_089539.1, from coordinate 1,902,661 downwards.
GCAGCTAGGCTAACCCTCCAAATGAGGAGGGGTCATGTTAAAGCACTCCTGGAAGGGTGCTACAGTCAGACTGCCCTCTCTAGATTTTCCCTCGTCCGACCCTGAAGGAGCTCTGCTTTCCCTGCAGTTGGCTTTTGAACAGCGCTTGGCTGTAGCAGAGAACTGTGCGTGAGTGACGGCTGATGTGGGAGGAAAGTTGAAGGTGGTGATGAGCAACCATCTGAGGGCATATCCTTTTTCAGAGCATTACACACAAATCACACACCTGCCAGCGAGAGAGCACAAGGTATATGTCTGACTGAGATCATAAACTCTGAACCTCTTGGTGCATTCTTAGTCTGAGCTATAGAGAGATATAAACAGTTTATTATGAAGTTGTTCCTTCCAGCCAACATGTAGGGTGCATCTTCATATATTTTAGTAAATGTCTGATATGCACTTGCATTCCCTAACCCTAACCCTTTACCCAATCTGTGTACTTTTGTATGTTATTCTCTTCTTCTCTGTCTTTCTCCTAACACAGACTGTAGTCAGGAGTCTACATCCCTGTGTGTTTTTTTGCTTTGTACTGTTTGTTATATGTGCTGTTATATGTTTTATGTAAGGGACTGCAGATGAAAGCTAGCTTTAAAGCTAACTCTGGTGCAGTGCATTAAATGTTAACATGTATGTTTAAAATCGTCATATAGTTTTTATTCAAAAGCACACAGTACAATAATACATTTTTACCGTTGTCAAGGTAACTCACTGACTCTTCTTCTTGTCAAATACACAAACATTGAAGATGTTGTTGTTCCCAGAGATACTAAAGTAAGGTTCTGTACTGACTGGAGATCTGCGTTTTTAATTTAACAGATTACAATCTATGATTTATTTGAGTGCCCCCCCCCCCCCATCAGTTATCTGGTTATAAGTGTGTAATTACTGCTCAAACCATTTCTACTTATTCTTATTTAAGGAACCAATAACCAAGAAGCAAGCCACTCTCACACCTTATCATACAGACCATAAGTTCCAGCAGCCACGTGGTTGGTCGGTGGTTAATTTAGGGATGCTTATAGAAATAGATTTTTACTTTTATGTATGTACAGTACTATGCAAAAGTTTTAGGCGCTAAAAGTAAAGTGAGAATGCTTACAAAAATAGTGCTATAAATTGTCTTAATTTATCAATTAACTTCTTACAAAGTTGAGTAAACAGCAGAAACCTAAATGAAATCAATATTTGCTGTGAGCAGCTTTGCCTTTAAAACAGCAGCAATTCTCCTTGGTACACTTTAACACAGTTTTTCATGATAACTTGCAGGTAGGTTGTTGTAACCATCCTGGAGAAAGAATGTTCTTCTGTGGATTTATTATTTAGGCCATCTCAGGTGCTTCTTCATGTAATCCCAGATTGACTCCATGATGTTGAGATCAGGGCTCTGTGGGGGTCATACCATACCATCTGTTGCGGGACTCATCATTCTTATTGTTGCTGAAAATAGTTCTTTATGACTCTAGCTGTATGCTTGGGGTCATTGTCATGTCAGACACCTCCCTGATGGTATTGCATTATTGATAAGAATCTAAACATCTAGGGTGCCTAAAACTTTTGCACAGTACTGTATGTGAAAAGATAAAAAATGAAAGCCGATATATCAGATTTTTAAACTTTCAAATATTGATATCAGTTTCAGTCTCAAAAGCCAAATGATCAGAATCCCACTTTTAATGTATATGTTCACTGTACTGTACTAAGCCCATTTCACAGTACTGAGCCAATATCCTGAATCTGTAACAAGATATCTGACTACCTGTAAGTATAGGCTATTCCTGTCATCCAGTCAAACTCCCACTGAGCTAAAAGGTGATGTGCTGTGGTGCAGTGAGGGTACTATCAGAGTGGGGATCACAGCATGGGCTCTGTTACAGCTCTCACATTATCCAGCCTTCTGACAGTGAGCCATTTCCCAACAGCAAACCAACAGCATCACTGCTGGAGGATTAGGCTAATAGGAGAATAAAGCCAAGCTATAATATGGTCTCACAACGTACTAATGGCACTCTGGTTCCTGGAAACAACCTTCAATGTCATACTGCATTACTACACAAAAATGGATTTGAGTGGTATGTTACTGATGGAAGATTTTGTAGTTTTAACAAAACAGGTTTTATTTTTAAAGTTGCCATGACAAATATACACTGATCATGTCTCACCTCACACTTATCCACCACCGGCTGCTGCACACAGTCTGAGCTGTTTCCCACTGCAGCAGCTTTCTGGCCTTCATTGTCGCCAGTGCCCTCCTCTGAATGAGTTCGGCTTTGGTTGCCACGGTGACCGCCATTTGGAAGGCGTGCTGATGGACTCCTGGGTGGCCGGCTGAGCTCCCGGCGCAGTGCCCGGTTCTCCTCCTCCACCGCCCGCACCCGCAGCTCTAATGCCTGGCGCTCGCCGGCTCCACCCACCGGCGTGGATGACTGGGTTTCCAATGGAGACAGGGGGAGGGGCTTCACTGCGGGGGGTAGGACAAGAAAGATGAATGTCATTTCAAAGTAGGTGACAACCTTAATACCCATACTTTGTGGCATTTAATGTGTGTTGTTTTTTTTTGTTTTCATATCTTATTGCAGCGGTATCTTTTACATGTGCAATGTATTGAAATGACGATAAAACCATGAAACTGACACCAGTGGTGGCGACATAGTGGCATTTAGAGGTTCAATTCAAAATGATGGGCTACTTTTGGCACTCTGAGTCTTGGTTTAGCGTATTAGCATGTTAACATTTGTTCATTAGCACAAAGCACAGAGTAAAGCTGAGGATGCTAGTTTTTCCAGTTATGTGGTCATAAATCAAAGTATTAGACACATTGAAATTTCGGTGCTAGATGAAAAGTTATTCTTCATAATGAAGGGAGCATGAATGTCTGGAGTAAATATCACGGCAATGCATCTTAAGGCTGTTAAGATATTTCACTCTGAACCAAAGATGTCATCCTGATGGTGATACTGGATGAAAAGTCCATGAATAGTTCATGAACTATGAATAGCTATACAAAAATTCAATGTATGGACCAAAGTAGTAGAACACAAACACAAGCTCCAACAGCCATTTCATAACTTCTTAAGTAATTTATGGTGAATTTTCCTTTAATAGAGAAACACAATGAGAATATCTAAGAGAATAGATGGGTTTACATTTATGATCAAAGTGTTGATGCATCTTAAGATAGGGAGTACACAGATATCTTTCCATCAGTACAGTCGGTACAATTAGCAGGGCAGCCTGAGCTCTGTGCATCTATTCCAAGTCAGCAGCAACTTCCTCTCCTCTTCTCTGACTGCTTCAAATATGAACAAGCAGCCTTGAGTCCTGAAGAGAGACAGAGGGAAGAGAGAAGATGAAGCTCTCTCTCTCTCTCTCTCTCTCTCTCTCTCCAGTGCATTGTAGAAATCTCAGTTCCCAGAGGAGAGTGAGAGGCCTTGGTTGAAGATCATTAAAGAATACAATGGGTTTTACATTCTGAAAATCACTGGGGAGGAGGAAACTGACAGCTCTGGAGAACTCAACATATTACAGTATGGTGAGGAACCAGAGGCGTTATAGCTCAAATGACATGCATTGATCGGTGTTGGGACATAGATGGCTTTCCAGTATGATACCATCTGTCATCTCAGTCAACAACCAGTTGTTTTCATCCAACTGGGAGAATGTTGGTCCCTTTTTGAAACATGCTGTCAAATAAACATCCATGTACTGAACATGCCTCCAGAGAAAAAGCCAATGAACTCCAACATATGCACATTTTTCCTCAAATATTTATGTTTAAAGGCCTCTATATGCAGCCTTGCATTAGTTGCAGTAACGTTATAGAACTTCTCGTTGGTTTGTTCTCCAATGAAGTGTGTTAATTTAGTGGCACATTTTTGTTTTCCTTCAGATTTATTGTCCCCTGAGGCCATAAGATATGAAGACAGCCAGTATATACACAGGGCCTTTCAAGCATGCAGGGCAGTTAAGCCCTCTCGCAGAAAACCAAAGCACCTTCTGGACTCCATTTCGTCCAAGCTGTAGTTAATTTGCAGAGTGGATTTGCTGGGCCTAATCCCACTTTACTAGACTCAATGACCATTTGTTTGTGCTGCTCAGAGATTGCATATGGCATTTTCAAGGCAGCAGATGCACCTGGTCTTTTATGCAGCCAAGCCAATTCATTTGGCTTTTAGGTATTTGTCATGAAGCTCATCATCTACATGCAAACAAAAGCCTCAGCAAAGCCCAAGAATCTAATTCATTATTCATTCATTCATTAGCTGATTAAAATGCACTGTAACTTAACATCTACACTCGCCATGTTAATGCTCAGATTACACATGTTGTAAATTTAAACTGTATAAAATGTGATGAATGTTAATTGTTGTGTGGGCTTCATCTACTCCACCTGCAGATGTGCTTTATGTCAGAGGTAAAAGGATCCAAATCTATCAATAAGTAATAAAATAATAAATAATAACATCAAGAGTCATACTGACAGTGGCCTGCATTTAAAGTTTTACTAAAAGCTAACTCCTGACCTTTTTGATTGGAATTACTTAGTATTAATAGCAGTTCACACCCACAGTTTTACAGTCAGGGATTCAGGTTACAAAGTATATTGGATATGTCGCCTGGAGTAAAGAACGCAAACATTTGATCACCATAAATTATATATTATTATTACCATAAATTTCATATAATTATATATCATAATACATGAGTGCTTTATTTACCCCTACTGCAGAGAGAAGCAGGCTTTTACTTGAAAAATAGTCTTTATTGGAAACAGGTCTTTATTTCTAATTTCCCCTGTTTTATGAGCATATTTTACAATATCGTAGTCAGAGGCCACCATGTCCTTATCTGCACTCATTCTAATTTGCTGTTGCAGCTTTATGCTGTTAATGCAAACTCAACACTTGTTTTCTAGATAAATTCATTACAATGTACATTTCCACAGCACTAATTCCATCAGTACAGCAACAGTCGTGTCGTACTTACCACTCTGCTGCTCTCTCAAAGTTTCTCTTTCCTAATAGAAATACTGTTCTCTTTCACCAATTAATTCCAATTAAATCCAATTTTACATTGCACTGTTTTGGATCATTGTTGAGCTGCATTCAATGAAACTCTTCCTGTACAAATGTTTCCATTAAAATTCTTCCAGCAGCTCAAAGGGCATGAGTCTTCTATTTCCTGGTATGCTTTTCATTTGAAACATAGACAGTGAGTTTTGAGCTTTGAGCAGCTTTACATTGGGAACAAAAAACTGAAAGAAGAAGGGAATGTGAAGTAACTAGTAAATGAACCAGTATTGTGTTAAGAAGTGAAAGTGAGAGCAGCAGAGTGGTAAGTTTGACATGACTGATGTTGTACTGATGGAATTAATGTTGTGGAAATGTACTCTACATTATACTGAATTTACCATGTGAGCCATAGTACAATGACCAATCACCCCTCCTTAATGTTTTTACCCAGCCATTATAGCAGCACTGGGTATTATATGAGAATGCATGGTATGGCAAAGTAAAAGTTGGGCAGCATGTCTTTTAACTACATAATCTGCATGGAATTTGCTTCTTAAATGTAAAAACCTGATTCTATAAAGTATCTGAAATAATCAACTTTCACAATACGACTCAAGTTAAATACTGGAGGAGAGAGATTAGACTTAAGTACTAGAATAAATGTACTTGAATAATGTACACAAAACAGACAGAGTGCCTGTGCTTCTTATGATAATTAAAAAGCTCCTCTCTTAGCTCTTAGGATAATCAGCTGACCTCTTAGCCAGCCGACAGACAGGCTTGTAGCAGTTGCTGAGTGATTCATGACTGTTTGGATACCATGCTCCCAGTGCATTCATGTATGTCAGATTTAATTGTCATCATCTGTAAAGCTCCATACTCCCCCTCCTGCTCTCTGATATCTGCTGGATGGTGGCGACACATCCATCATGCGATGGCATCTGTTCACCTGGCAGACGGCTTGAAACACCTCCACAGAACTACACCAGCCAGACGCCATTTTGTCTAATCGCTTGGATAAGGAGGACAGAGTGAATTGCATCAAGTAATAATGTTCCCTATTAACCTAAACACTAACCCAATGTTAACCCTTAACAGATTACCACTGCAAAAAGAAAATATCATTTGATACAGAAAAGAATAAATGAATAGAGGCGACTCAGTATTTTTTTTTTAAAAATGAGTGTTGTTCAATAGCTTTTCTAAGCATTTTTAATCCAGTGAATATTCAGCATCTACTTATGCTCTTTTAGAGTCAGGCTTCATATTCACACAATTAAATGAAAAATCTAGCAAGTCAAAAGAATGTCAGTATAACAGAAGAGTGAATTACAGTGCTGCATTACAAAATAACCCACATTGCACTGATTGAGCACTCATCAATCATATCTAACAAAGGATCAAAGGGTGGAATCTTCATTTAACAGCATATTCAGTGAAGGTAGAGCTAGAGATTGCCAATAATATTATATAATCCACCCAATAATCTCAAAATTAAAAAAATATACTATAAACACAGACTGCAAAAGCTGACAAAGAAAGGGGAAAATATCAACCAGGAAGACTCTGACCACAACTGTATGGGAATGTTTCAAGTTCATATGGCATGTTGTCCATCCACCCCCAAAGGCAAGCAGAATTTCAAAAAAGAGTGGAGAACAGCTCTAGAGGCTGTGTTGGTGGAGGTGCATTGTTTAAGGTTCTTGTGAGAAATAAAATAGGATCCAGGAAATCCAGTTTGAGCAACAGATTAATGTATTTAAAAGGTTTATCTGATGCCAGAACCCTATTAGACTTTTCTACTTTTCATCATTCCGCCATCATTTCTATCGGGAATAATAACATTGTACTCATTAAAATAATGTTGTTTCTGGGAACAAGTCAGCACTACAACCAAGTCCAACAGGGTAAGAAACAGCAGTCAGACAATCAGACAGGTTGTAAACAATCCAGCAGTTTATTCAGATTATCTTGGTGCATTCACTTTCAGTTTTACCTTCAAATAAACTATGTTAAGTCAGAGTTCAATTTAGCCTCATATGTGACGTCAGTATGCAATAAGATGTTCTGTAATTTAATCACATATTGTTTGCATTGGAAACAGTATATGACCGTATCATGGAGTAATGTATAGGGTGCTGAGGTCACAGATGGGACTAAATTGAAGCAGGAAGTGGGTCTGTCAACTGTGACGGATGTTTAAAACGGACAGTTTAGGTAGTAATTTTAACCTTATCTTTGTTTCTCTTCCAAATAAGTTTGTCTAACCTGGACGTTTGTTTCCAACCTGTCTGATTGTCTGGCTGCTTGTGTTTCTTGACCTGTCAGACCTCTTTTTAGTGATGTCACTGTGTACTCAGATGATATCCAAGTTTCCAAAAAAAAAAAAAGAAAAAAGAAAAGAAATTTCCCTTTAACAAAGATTATTGTCATGTGTTTATAGCAGCCTTTCTGAAGCACAGTATGGTGCGTGTGTCCCCAACATGGATGTATGTGTGTGTCGGGACAGATGGATTGTGTCAGCTGCCTAATCTTGGCATTGACAGTGATGGTATGATCTGGATGGTATCATGCAGAGACTCACCACAGCACAGTAATAAAAACTGATGAACTGTCTGGGTCAGTGACCTTGAATGTTGTTGGATGGTTAGATGGATGCTGTTCTGTATGACAGCTGCTAACAGGTTGAAAACCCAACCAACATTATTCATTTATGCTGTATTATATCATGACAGAATACATCATGTATACAATCAATCATTTTTTACTTTACTGTACTGCTACTGTGTCCAATGTGTGGATTTGTGGTTATATTTTTGGTGTTAACAGAGGGGCACACATATTTACGTTGCATTAGGTCAGTGCTGAAAATGTCTCATGTAATAGTTACCGTTAACATCTGATACATGTAAGTTGACATTAGATTTTACTGCAGTTGCATTGAAAGTTTTTCATCACAATTGCAAATATGATTGTATTTGGCCTAGCTGTGTTTAAGCCAGTCTTTAAAGCTCACTGGTTTACTGATGAAACTTAAACCTTGTTATGTCCACTTATGTCTAATTTTTATAAAAAATAAAAAAAAAACATCACCCAACCAACTAGAATCTCAATGCATCACCTTTTGCATGCACTTCAAGAAACTGATGTTTTCACAGCCCAGTATTGCTACTAGATTGACTGGGCAATTGAACTGCTAATTGTTTGCAGTGTATTAAGCATGTGTCTGTAACATAATGTCATCTGCGTGAAGGTGGAATCAACAATTATTAATACAACCCCTTGTGGATTTGGAAAATGAAAGGACCTAGGATTGAACCCTGAGGAATGCCCCTGTTGATAAAAGAACAGGGAGTTCTTACTTTCAGTCTGTTATTTCCTTTCTCACAGGGTCATTCTCAATCTGTTGAATGCATTTCCTTCCTAGCTAGCAGTCTTCTCTGCCTATTCCTTGCACTTTGCTAGTGCTTTTCTGTTTCTAGGCGCATTACCACCAACGGTCAATTGCATGGCTTAAATGCACTACACATTTGCATTACTGCCCTCTGCAATTAGCAGTAACGTGCATCAAATTACGCAGACATGTGCATTGTTGTGCATATGTTAGTACAATACTTGATAAAAACAAAGAAGGGATCAAAACATAGTGGTAAAATCTTTCCTCAAAAAGAAAAAAAAACTATTTGGAACTAGAAACTATTATGCTTTCCAAATACATTGCTCCAAACAGTTGGTAGATATTGTATTGTACCCTGTTTGAAAAGCAAAAGACTTTATTACAGTGGACTCTCCACTACTGTCAAGACATTGACAAAAGTAATGAGTACTACGAGTAAATATGTAAATAGTGAGAACCTGCAGAGTTATGCAAGATGACCTTGATTCACACCAAAATATCTCTCTCTCTCTCTATATATATAATACAAAACTGCAATATCCAGTTTGAAAGCTCACTTTTTGATGAGTTCTGAACACTGTCCTGGGGTGTAAATTTGCATTAGATTTTATTTGCTGCTTTCCACAGTTGCATAACAAAGTTTACAAAAACACAAATGCCCCAATTATTGGGAGGAAGGCAGTGTTTTGTTTTGCTTTAGGCATCAACAGCCTGAATATTCATGGGGAGAATGTAAATAACTTATGAGGTGGAGCTTTCAGTCAATAAGACTAGTCACCTCCTGAGTAAGCATATTTAGTCTACGAAGACCTGCTGAGACAAGTATTCTCCATCTCAATACATTTACAGCAGCAATTATCTTTTGTTCTTGAGAAATCATACAGTGCAGTCAAAGTGTGTCATTGTTTTGGATCTACTCTATCACACTGGATTTAAAGTTAGGTTAGGGTTAGGTTTTCAGCTTTAGGATGTCTGAACAATGCAGCAGGACAACGATCCTTAACTAAACAAAAGGATTGAGGGAAAATCAGCAACATGTTTCACTTGTTGAAGACCAGGGCGAAGCCCCCAAAACATGCCAGAAGTGAAGCTGGCTGCAGTACAGACCTGTCATGACATCATCATGATCATCAGCAGTAAAGATACCAAGAGGGACATTTACTGAGCCTGTCACAAATTACCGTCAGGACTGCGTCACCGCAGTTTTTAAATTTAGCATGGTGTTTATTAAGACTTAATTCATCTGATCTGCATGCCACTGTATAGGATCTGATACCAGGTTTTTTTGATGCATTTTGCACATATATGTCTAAAAAGCAATGACGCACAAAACTGCTGTTGAACTTTGAATACTGGTTGAAGAGGAGAAACATTTGGATCTGCAAGTGTGCATTCATCCAGCAAAAAGGTAGCTTCTTGTATGACGAGGATCATTGAATAGCCTGAAGTCAGGAAAGTAAAAAAACATGAAGCAACTGTGGGAAACAGAAATGTAAAAAATAATGCTTCATTGCTGCTATTTTGTCTGGTGTTGTGGTGTTGAGTGGCTTTGGTAAAACTAAGTTTGTAATGTGTCTTAATTTGCATTTCTCTTTCTCTTTCTCTCTCTCGTTCTATTTCTTTCTGACTGTGACCTTCAGACCGCCATTTGGCTTTGCTATGCTTACAGCAGTGGATCTTAGTTCAGACTACAACTAATACATCAATTAATACTGTAACAACATTGCAGCCCCGTGGTTATCTTTACAATTAAGTTCTGTAACTACAATAAAACATCTTTCATTTATTGTTACATGCTAAGATTATATCCTTCGGGCTACAGATTGAATAAACGATTAACAGCAGCATTAAGCAAACTCTTTAGAGCCGTTGTGTTTTCAAAACTGCTAGAAGGAAGAGATGTAAAATTCTGAACACCATCTTGAGTTTGTTGCCTTCTAAATAAAAATTAAACTACCACTAAATTGGTCAAATGAACAAACTGTTCTTGAACTGTCAGGACAAATGTTACCCTTTGTATTGCATTTTTAGTTGAGTTCTAATAAAATTTACCTGAACAATTATTATTCTTTTATTTTAATTACATGGCAGTTTCCTATGTATGCACCAAATCCCTTTTTATGCTCTGCTAATCTCACTTTCTATTTTCTTCAGTGCTGATACAACCATAGATTCTTACTGATTAGGAATCAACACCACTAGGTTTCCTGAGTGGTACTAAATGACACTCAGTAATACTGAAGCATGTTGAATTTTAAAATGCAGCCCTAAGGCCAAAATTTGCTAAATTTTAAAGAACACATAGTAATCAAAGGGAGTGAAATGGAAGGAACAGATTTTATATTAATTACATTCATTGCAAAAAAATATAAAAATGTAAAAATGTGAAAGTTAAAGTTTCCCTGTCATAATTACAACTTGGATGTTTACATGAGCTGTGTTTACAAGGTAGAAACTGGTTTTAACAGTAACTCCTATATGACATGAATTCAGCAGTAGGTGACAATAAAAACACAAACAGGAAGTGAAGAAAATCTCTGAAACATTTTCTATGATCATGGTCAAAATTGCTCAGTAAAAGTCTTCATTGTACCTGCGTGCAAGCCTGATGCTTGATGTACTCCACACAGTCCTTTACGGCTGAGGTGTAGCACCTCTCATGTTTTTTTAATTATCAAATGTTTATGGCAGCGATGATGCATAAAGGATACCAACTACCATTCCATAATAATGGGTATCATTTCCCTCACCCTGCTCCACAGCCAATGCTTCTGTTGGAGGGCAAAGCCTCACAGTGAAGCAGAGAGCCGTACATCTTCTCGGAGCCTGTTGATGCAGAGCTAAATCAAGTTACAGAGACCTGAAACTGTCATGTTCTGTATGACTCAATTTACAGTGCTGTAGAGTATGCTGCACCTTCAAAGATGGTGATTAAATTATGGGAGAACTGGGACAAGAGATGGAATTAGAAAGTGACTGAAATAGAAGAAAGAAAACTTAAAGTCATGTGAATACTATGTTGTTAATGTTACTACCTTATGTCCTACATCACACCTACACCAAATACTATTCACATGACATGATGAGTGATTTTCCAACCAATCCATCTTCTTTAATCTATTTTAGCTGCATCTTCTTAGTTCTTTTTATGACCAAGAAGGTAATTCCAGGCTTATGCTGAAGTCTCACAATTTCAGAGTTTCTCATTCCCATATGACACTGACAACAAACAACCAAACTGCAAAATGTTCACAGGCATGCATCAGATTACAGCCATGTGGATCCTTGGCTTGTTGACATGGTTTATGAAGGTTACCTGTGGGGCATCAAGGAGTTGAGGTGTGTTTTCCCCACAGGGCATTCTGTATGAGAGAAGACTACTGAGTAAATGAGCCAAGTAAGTGGCTGCAGGAACAATACAAACCTCTCAGATACATCATTTGTTCGATTGTTTCAGGATATAGTTCTCTTGTGGGTGGTCTGTGTAAAGGCCTTAGTCAAGCTGAAGACACAGGGATATTAATTTCCGTTTCTGAGCTACGACACAAAATGTTCTCCTCAAAGGGGATCCAGAGAGTGGGCATCTGTTTTCTTATGAATATGAAAGACTGTTGTCCATTTATGGAAGCTCGACTCACAAGGTTCAACGATTCCTCGAAGGGAACTTAAATGAATTCGGCAGGAAGGTCAAAGTAATGAAGTAATGAACAGGCAATAGGATTAATGGGGATGACACATTATTTGCATATTGGGCTTTGGGGAAAAACAGGGGGTCTGCTCATTTCATTGAGAATTTTTAAATAAATTGTGCATTTTCCAGACCCCCATTACTGCCAACTTGGATGAAAATGGGATTCACTAATATGGTTTTCCGGGGCCAACTGTTTTCTACGATGCACAAGAATATTGTAGCTCAAGCTAATACTCATTTATTCATTCACTGGTTTCTTCATTCACTAATGCATTCCTTGTTAGACTGTTTGCCCCGAAGTGGTCATTAAGAGACATGGCAATGTCTAAAGACCACACAGTATTAAAAATTGAGTGTAAAGCCAAAATTCCCAGTGTCAAAGCATTTGTTCACTGTAACCCAAGGGAAGCCATTTAAAAGTTGGCAACACTAGTATTTGGTGGTGTTCTGGGAGAACTTACACAAGGGTGAAAACTGCCCCACTGTGACATCCTTAATAATAATCCAGACATGATGAGATGGAAGCATGGATAACCTTTTTCTAATCTGAGAGACTGAAGCGAGACTTTATTTTGGATTTAGCCCTGAGCTAGAAAAAATTGGCTTTCACAACACAGCTTATTCATTTATGAAATTTGACGGTGAAGATGAAAATCAGCTTTTTGGCATGTGTCTCAGGGTAAAGCAAGGGGCTTTGTGTTTTTTGGAGATCTAATAGCTTAAGGGAAGGGGCTGAACTGAAAAGCCTACTCTAGTTTGTATTCTGCTTTGGTAAACACTACTGCAATACTGTGGTGTTAGACTAATATATTTTTTTAAATGCCAGATAGTAAAAAATGGCTGTTCTAATAAATGACACCAATTGGTTCATACCACTTTCACCACAAATAGAAATGCGCTAGTAAAAATTTGTCACTTACAAAAAAAGCAGCACACAGAGATGCTACAACATTTCTTGGACCTCAAAATAGACTTACATCTAGAGTGGCTATCCGTCCAGTTTTAGGTTGGACAGTTTGGTTTTGAATTACTGTGTCTGTCTACTGGTGCAGCCTTGAGCTGTATGCTCATTTGTCTTCCTTTTGCGATCATCCCTATTTTATACTTTATAAATCTATAAAAATAGAAAATAGGCTATCTGTTAGTATACATTCCCTTAAGACTTGTGGTCTAACAAATAATAAAGAACCGCCAAAACGAAAGACTTCTTTTAATCCTGAGTGGTCTGAAGAGCATGGATTCATTACAAAAAGCAGGCTGCACATTGTGTTGTTGTGATGCGAACATAAGCAGCTAAAGGAAAGGTGCCATCAACAGACATACTAGCACAGACAAGCACAAAAGTAATAATCAAGGCATAGGTGCGTCTTCACTTTTATCATTTTTCCATGAAGCTTCATCACCTCAAGATGACAAAATCTCTGCTGCAGAACTTTGTAATGCATGTAGTCAAGTATCACCAGTCATACAGGAGTGTAGACTGCGCAATAAAAGTTGATCAAGAAATCTACAATGACTTATCAAGGTTGACCTGTGGAAAAATTAAAAGCCAAAGCTTTGTGCGAAAATATCCTTGCACCCTACTCTGTCCAGACACATGTGGATTATGTAAAAGAAAATGAACTGCATCGTTCAGTGGCAACTGATGCATCAAACAAAGATACAATGAAGTGTTTTGCCATTTTACTGAGATATTTTCACTTTTTATGTGATAGCATTGAAACGTTGGAAGCTATGACATATCAGCTGCTGGCTAAATTGGAGATCTCTGGTCTAGATGTGAAAAAAATGTTAGCATATGCAGCAGACAACGCCAGTGTTAACTACAGAAAACACAACAGTGATTATTAGAAGCTGAAACTGGCTCAAAAGGACATGCTTGCTACAAACTCTTCAGCCCATATTCTGCACAATGCAGCAAGATATGAAGCAGGCAGCTTGGATGTTGTGCTTAAGGTTTATAGCCATTTTAACATCTCAGCTAGCAGAACGACATAGTTAAAGGAATTCTGTGAGATTGTGGAAGCGGAGGAATGCAAGCTGCTGCAGCATATTGTCACAAGGTCTTGGTGAGGAGGAATGCTCTGAGATTTTGTGGAAATGCTTTGAAGAGGATGGCATTGAAGTATCTGAGATGCAATTTCTCTTCCCCAGTCACATTTTAAAGGTATTCTCAGACTGTATTGGAGCACCTGAGGCCAAATCATTTAGCATAACCTCTGTGTTAAAGGTAATGTCTCAACTGAAAGGGAAACTTGAGAGAAGGCTAAAGGACAATTCTTTCACTTTGCTGTGAACAACTCAAGCAGATAACCCCTGATCTGGCAAAGAAATGTGAGGCTGATTTTATTGTCTCCTATGAAAGAGCCAAGAAATGCGAGTGAAAGGTCAGAATTATCTGAGAACAGCTTTACTAGCAAAGTGTCAAAGTTTTGCCTCACAACTGGTGCTCCTTATGAAGACTACAGTGATGCAATCCAGGCCTGCCGTCTGAAAGACATTGATATGGATGGACTCTATGAGGAATATAGCATGGTAGAAGCTATTCTCAGCTCTTCAGAAATGGAAAGGTTGCCACAGTGAGGAGCAGTATCTGAAACTGTTTCCCAAAGCAGATGTCCCACTTGTGAATCTGAGGAAGGTCAGTGTCTACATCTTCTCCACGCCATGTAGCCATGCTCATAACGAATGTGTCTTATCAATGATGGCCTCAGTATGGAGGAATGAGAGAAATCATCTGGATGTGGTCAGTGTCAAGGCTGAAGTGCAAATTTGTGTCAGTTTCACATCTGAGTGCACAGACTACAAATTTGAGTGCAAATAGACATTCAACTATATGATGAGTACACTAGAGTCTTATTATGTCTTACAGGTTTGGGATTATTTTCAGTTTTTATCCTGGCTTCACTGAATCCTGCAAAGCGTCCTCCTTTTAAGTGTTAAGGAAACGGCCATCCTACTAACACCCCACCAAATATTCTGCTTTTTTGATTCAGACCAGACTGTTTTTTTTTTTTTTTTCCACAAGCACAAGACGAGCAGATGTCATGTACTTATTTATCTGTCAATTGTTACTCCATGTCTCCATGATGATTGGAGCAGGAATATAAAACAAGTCATCTCACCTCATTAACAATAAATGTTTTTCGCTATCAAAACAACTGAACTCATTAGCTTTAACTATTGCTTCAAACTGCAGCTCCCCGTCTTCCTCAGGGGGTGGAGTTTTCTCGGTTGTCATGGAGTTGGTTGGTTGGTTCAGTTATCATCATTTGACCCAAGTATGGAACCCTCTGTACTTATGTCTTGCTCCAGAAAAATGTAGTGAGTGGTTTGACTGAGATTTTTTTAAATTTTTTTTTTATCAAACTAATGTTTCCAAAGTCAAGAATGAACCCAATTCAAAACCCAGTGTTTTGTGATCTGGAGCAGCATCTCTGGTAAATATTTTCTAACTAAAACTTTTTGGTAAGGTAAGGGATATATAAATAGTATAATAATATAAATAGTCATAGTTAAAAGAAACAAACACTGATTGTAGGAAGGAGATCGGATAGGAACAGCCGTCTCTTATTACAGTAATAAAGTTGTTTAATTAAACACCAAACACCTTCAACTTAAATATAATGTCACATGATGTTAATTTGTCGAGTAAAGGAGTTTTCAATTCTGTGACGTTTGAAATGTTTGAACTATAAATACTAATTGCTTAATCTCCACTGTTCATCACAGACTCCACTACTACTGCTGTCGGACTGCAGCTAGTCAACAATGCGTCACACAGCTTGAAGTTGAGGGTTGCCGGATCATCAGGTCAGGTATCTCACATATCCCACTCTTTTATTCTTTATCATAATGACCCTTTTTGCAGAAAACAAACAAACCTGGCAACTCTGCAGAGATCTTACCATTAACAATATGTGGAGTTAAATTGCTTGAGAGGGCAATTCAGCATTACCTTGACATGTTCCTACCGTCCATACCAGAATCTATGTGTAGCTTCGTGTATTCAGTTCTCACTTTAATTCTGCACTGATTGACCCTACAAAAGCACCCAAGAAACTTAAAAAGCAAGCCTCACTACTGAATATTTTAAACCCTTGAGTGTTATTTTTGTATTTTCCAAACAAATAGATAAATATTCATAAATTAAGTTAAATCTAAGTACATGAAAACCTCATTTCTCCATGGTTGCCCTTGCTAACTCATTTTTATCCAACTGTCACACAGTTACATCATCAACAACACTGAATCCTCTGACTGTGATTCACATCATTAGTTTGTTTGTCTGCACTACAGTTTGATAACAACATTCTTACTGACCTGAGTGAATACTCAGTTCTATTCATCTGAATTAAACATGGCAGGTGTGAAAACATCCTTGGAATGCAAATACAGCACTTTACTAAACTATTTAACTCACATAATTAAACATGTTGAGAGTGTCTACACCTTGTACACACCTGGGAGGATGCTTATTATGCATTCTCCAACTGTGACTAATCTTAATTCCTTAATCTTGTAGCAGAATTCAAGTAAATCACATGACACATCACCTATGTGGACACCCAGAAAAAGTGAATGGACACTAAAACATTCCACTCATATGTATCGCATTATTCTGCTGCTATATTCACCTTCACTCCTTTGGTTTCAGGCTTCCTGCAAGATTTTGGCTGCAGGGATTTGTTTCTATTCAGCTGCAAGAGCATTAAAGAGAAAGAAAAGACTTTCCCCAAACAGCTGCAGCAAGTTGGAAACATACTGTTCTCTAAAATTCCCTTGTATGCTGCAGCATTATGATTACCCTTCAAAAACAGAGGAAAAGATCATGATTTTTGAAATATACAGTGTGGGTTTAAGTTACAACGTCCTTAAAAGTAAGAGACCTTTGTCATCATGGCTCACGGTTGGGAATGCGACACTTGCTGTTGGAAACAGGTAACGAACAGCAGTCTTCTGTGGCAAAGTCCACTGCTGGGTTATATACTTCATCCACCCCTCCTCCTCTGAATCAGGAACTTTGTTGACATATGTAGACGTCATCTCAGCCAAACCACTGCTCTGGGTCATAATTACTACAGCCTCTAGATGGCATCTGTCACTCAAACGTAACTATATGTCGTATTTGGGCGACTGACATTACGGACGATTGTGTAGTTTTTCTCGGGAGGACGGTCTCGTCTAAACACAAGCAGTACTTATGTCAGTATTTATACCTAAACAAATAATCTAAATTGAAAGAAAATGTCTGATCAAAGAATAAACAAACAAGACTACAAATCTGACCAGAAATTCGATGCTAGCTTTTGGTTCAATAGGTGGAGCTACAGATAGGCATGGGCTCTGACAGCTGGATCCATTCTGGAGCGGATGACAAAATACGTGCATATGTTAAAGTCTGACACTAACAAATCTCTTATCAAATCTTTTCTCCTTCTTATTGTTAGCAAAAAACAATGCACAAATCATTCGGGTACTGTTAGCAGGCTTCTCCTTTGCTGCCAATAACTGTTACTTTTGCTGCCTAAAATGACAAATATCTCTGGTGGCAGATTATATGAACTGTTGCTAATTAAAGTTAATCACGAGCAATAATGTGCTCTGTGATGATGATGGTACTCAGCCAAAAATTGTGAGTGAAAAGAAACATCTTTCTCCAACCACAAGAGGACTGTGTGCTTTAGTAGTTCAACAATACCAACATAGTCGCAGCGGTACATCAAAATAATAGTTATGCTGGGATATGTTTAATCAACATGTTATATCTTCTGCTCCTCATGTCATTTTCTCAGATTGTGAATATTAAGTTGATTACAAATGTATTTAAATAGGGATTAAAAGGATTTGGATTTGATAGAATGCTATTGAACCCCATTGCTAGCTACAGTCATATATCAGTTGGTAATAAAAAAGTTTCATGTTTGATACCCAGCTCTCAACAAAACCATTAAAAACAGGCCAAGGCTAAAGTGCACAAAGTATGTGGACTGGGGTGCCCCCATACTTTTAGCCCTATAGTGTATTTTCCATCAGTAAGACCTTATTCCCTCTGCAGGTTTGCTTTATGTGGCAGCTCATCCAGACAAAGCACTAAGGACCCCAGGGACTCGCCATCTCTCTCATTCTGTCAGACAGATAAACACAGCAGAGGAAAAACACAACAGTCAAGATGGAGACAGAGCAACGAAAAGAGGTTGAGATGGAGAGAGAGAGAGGAAGGAAGGAAGGAGGAGGAGGAAGTGTGAAAGGGAGAGTCTGAGCCAGTGGAAGCACATTGTTCCTGTCTCACACATTCAGGCCTCACCTACAGCTGACACTCCCTCCAGCCAGGTCCTTTCACAACTTATCATACTCCCAGCAACTACTCCCCACCGCCAGGAATTTTCTGCCAAATCTAATAATTACTTTGCAGACCTTGGTGACTATTGCATTATTGGAGCGTATTCACATATACAGTCTCCAGTGACTGTGACCCCGAGTCAAAATTGTCAATTTAATCATAATTAATAATGGCACTACTGCAGTATTTCAATCCTGTGAGTCAAAGTCATTAAAATGGCTCCAAGAACTCCTGGACTATATTGTCTGGAGGAAGTAATCAACTTTGGACAGGCCTCAGTAACTCATTAATATACCACCTCCAGAAGGAAAAGGGGAGGGAAGGGTGACTTTGTCTACAGGAAATTTGTTTCTTCAGACTTGTGGGATAAGTATATACAACTCTGGGGGTTTGATATAAAGACAATGTCTATTTCTGTTCATTGTACAATATAGTCTTTTTTAAAGTCATCTTTAATTTTACAGAGTGACTAAAGTAATATTTCTTATTTGGATTAAATTAGTGGTGGATAACAGCTTTTATTGGAATCTACCTAGGCTAATATTAGTAATTTGTTAAAGACACATACAGTCAAATGTGTTGATGTCAAATATGATCCTTTTTATACATGTTGATGATACATGTGACTCAGCTGAATTTATTTGCAATCTGCCATCTGGCATCCATATAAGCTCAACATATTCAAAAACTGATGCATTAATCAGTTTAATTTGATTAAATGGAAAATGGTTATGAAAACGTTTATAATGTAGCATCCTAAGGTAGCTGTGTAGGAAAGCCTCCCAGCATGCTCATGGACATAAGTCTCATTTTATATGTGTTCCTGCATTGTTAAAGGGGGCACATCATGCAAGTCTATATTTATATTCTGGGGCTTTACTGGAATATCTTTGCTTCTTATTTATCTGTACATTTTCGCACCAAAATCTGATCTGAAATATGACTGGACAATACACACATGGAAAAACCTTAGCAACAACCTTAGCAACCAAGGCTATGGATTGTACTAAGTTTGATCAAGAAAGACAATATATGAAAGATGAACTTAGGAAGACCGGAGTTCAGGAGCTCAGCATTAAAACTTTAATGAACCTGCTTAGTGGGTTGAGCAGTAGTTTTCTTTGAGTTTATTAGACAGACAGGATTAATGTGTAGGATTTAATCTGTGGTCCACAATCTGGAGCAGAAGGTGGTGGTAATGCACCTAATATGCTGGTTGCCAACCACTGTTATAAACCAAAAAGAAGAAGAAGTTTTTTCCAAACAGAGTGGTACATCCTGTCAGCCAAGGTACTACCTATCTCTGCAGCTGAACAGAGCAGCTCCTCCGTAGACTGTTTCTGTTTCTGACGGTCCCAGTGCTTCCTCCGCAGGCTCTATTTCCCTCAGCTACCTGAAAGACACACTGCTTCTTCTCACTTTAACCTGAATAACAAATCGGGGAAGCAGAACTGGTAGAAGCAGCAGGTCTGTCGGGCAGCTGTGTGAAGGTTAAACAGTCCACAGAGGGAAGCACAGCCAGGTGGTGTAGGAGAAGGCGACAAATCGGCCTGTTATATTGGCAGAAATGTTCAATTTGGACAGATGCTGATATTTCATTTTAAAGCCTTTATCGGCCGATACCAATGACATGCTGATATTATCGTGCATCCCTGTCTGACATCATAACAGTATTTAAATAACTGAAAATGACAAAAAGCATATGTCCCCTTTGATGGGATTATTATTTTTCCACACTTTCACTGTTATTATGAGTTATCACAAGTGAATGTGGGTAAACCTCAAGTGATTTTGTGTACACAGTTCCCTCCCAAATGCGAATGCTTATAGTCGTTGCAGGGTTGTTCCATGGAAGGTTATTGTGAGTGAAGATATTTTGCTTTGTTAGTGCTTTGGCCTACTCAGTGTCAAATGCTCTATATGAATGCAGTCCATCTGCCATTGTTACAGAACAAAATGGGAAAAATTAGATACTGTAGCTAATCACAACTTCAATAAGGGAAATTCAACATCTTGCAAACAAAGCACCAATGACAAATGCCTCTGATTTGAGTAATCAAGAGAACAGGGCACCAGCAGGTTGGTTTGGCTCCTTACAACGATAGCTTGACATCATATGGGAGAAACCATCCGCTTGGGAATGTCTCCAGCCAAGGAACCAATCACCATTCCGGTGTGTCAGGCTCCGATTTCCATACAAATGTGCACACACCTGGCACACCGTATGAGCTCAGGATTTGAAAAAATGATCCAATATGTGTTGTTGGTTGACTCCAACAGTTAAATGACAAATAAAAAGAAGCACAGATTTTAAAAGGCAAATCCAGATCATCTCTCTGCCTCATATTACAAAGGATCAGTTCTGATGTGTGTGTGAGTGTGTCAGAGATCTATGTGTGGTGCAGACCTTTGGCAAGTGCTGGAAGGCCACACACATAGCTGTTGTGATCACTGCTGTGGTTGACACATGTGCCAACGCATCATTTTGTCAGCTGCAATTATTAAATGCCTAACTGCTAACCTTGAAAGCTGCCGACTGACAGGTAAAGCCAGGTGAGTGCTGGGATGAAAAGCAGGGCAAGGGAGGCCGCCAGGAACTTCCTGCGCCCACGACACATTCCCAGCATCCTCTGGACCAAAGCAAATGGAAAGAGAGGTAAAGTGACCCCTATGTGGGTAGCAGCTGTTGTCCAGGCTGATTCATGGCACTGGAAGAGAGGAGACAGAAGGGAAAACTGGGTTAGAGAAGAGGCAGACATTTCACATCCTGTATAGACACAATTACAGCTGAGCACACGGCTTCAGTTGGTGCTATGAACAATACATCTGTGAAGCTCCTCAGTAAAAAGACACATTTTGAATCATTTACTTAATATTGTGCCGATCTCTTAATTATAATTAATTCTAGGCTTTAATAAGACAATGGTAAAACCATGCAGCCAATGCAATTCTGAATCAAAAGTGTAACACAAATTTGTTTGCACACTTTTTTTTCCCTACAGGAACATGCATTGCATGTTCTGAACCTATTCTCTGCAACAACACTAGATGGCAGCATGAGACATAGAAAGGAAAATGTTGTTACATATTAAATTTCAGAAGAGGTGAAGAATCATTAGATTTTACCAAATTTGGTTTGAGAATACTAGAGGACATAGTGGATCTGCATACCACATTTGGTGACATTTGAATAATATGTATATAATATATTGGTGAGCCTCTTTATGTCAGATTTGCATCAGATTTGATATCCCATATGCAGCACATATGGTATTTACATATCAGTGTGACAATTACAATAACAATAACAATTTAAAGAATAAAACGGTTCAACCCCTTTTAACCTTCCAACCAAGTTGAAGATATGTTCAGCTATTAAATGTTGCTTAAATCAGGCAGTGACATACTAATCTGACTTTGATGACCTGAACTAATTTTGTCAATTTCTAGTGTGATCTAGGGCAGAGAGTATAGAAGTCTCATTATATGATATTAGTCGAAATCCTCTTTCCGTTACAACCACATTTGTCCAATTACCCGGTTGACCTCAGTCGATTTTTAATCTTCACCAGAGACTGCCCAGGGATGAAACATAATACCTCTGGCTGGCACTGCGGAAGCTGGCACATACACAAGCCAGGATGCCAATTATCATAGTGTCACCCAGTAAACTGCAGTAGAGGGAGCGGATTTCTAGCACTCCTCCCAGCGCTTACTCAATCTCTGGAGTTTTTTTTATTGTGGCAAGGCCAATGTGAAGAGCGCAGAGTGAGACAGGGTTAAATGAGGCTAGAAGAGATTAAACAAGTCTCTCAAGTATGACAACCACTGCTTTGATAGGCTGACTATGAATCATTTCAGTGGCTCCTTAGCCTTTGACCCCTGTTTGATATTAGCTCTCCACTGGATACTGTGATTTACATTGCAAATCCTACACTGAAGACATTTATTACCATATCCAAGTAAGGCGTCAGACCACAGAGTAAGCAGATCCAGTCATGCAGGGATGCATGGAGTAAAGGTAGTAGGCTATGTTTCAAACAGGAGCTCAGACTGCCTGATTAGTTCACTTTTTTTCAGATTTTTCTTTTTTTAAAAATAACAGGGATCTTTTTTTTTAAATAATTTTGGCCATGATTGTTATCAGTACTGATTGGAGACAGACAGGTTTTCAACAACTACAGCATTAACAGTAGGGTGGCAAAATTATCTGCAACCAAAGGTCCCCTAACTAGCTTCTTCCAGGCTTTCAATTGCATCTCACGGTCTTCATCAAGTCAATTTCAAGTCAAGTCAACGATGGAGAAACACACCGACAATATTAGGTAGATAGACTGCAAACAAAAAAGACTGTGAATAACTTCCAGGTGCCACCAAGACATTTAATCTTTATCCGGCTTTTAACAATAATCCAGTTTAAGAAAATGATTTGCTCTAAACACGAAAGCACTTGAAATATCTTCAACATTCATTCATTGCATTAAGGCTTGCCTTGGTAGTCAGTGTTACCAGAGTTACATGGTGTTCTTTTTTTTTATAGAAATAAAACCCTTTAGTTCATTTTCACATATCAGCACCCACGTTCATCAAATAAAAAACACTCTAATTTGTAAAATGCAAAGGGCCAAATCCATAAAGTTTTACAACTGAGTGCAATTTACCCTTGTTTTGCGTCTGATTGAGTAAGCAGAGCTCTTTCCAGTGTTTCAGGCTTTTCTCCACATTTCAGCACACAGGTTGGTCCATAATGAAAACTGCAGAGCACAAAAGCCTAAAATTGTGTCTTTATTGTGTCTTTAATTAACAGAGGTGGACACAGAGCTCTGCAACATCACAAACCAACTTTCATGTATTTTGCCTCTTTTACCTCTCTAGTATTTCTTCAACATAATCTACTGAAATGTCCATCAGAATAGGCTACAGCCATTAATGTGAATCAGGTAGGTCTGAAATATCTTAGATTAATGTTTGAATCTTACAATAATGTTGTTAGAGTGTCACCAAATGTATCTGGGATTTTGCAGAAACATCAGTACTGATGTTCTGTTTGTTGTCCACAGCTGGCTGTGTGTCACAGCCGGCTGCAGCATCACACAGCAGATGAAATGATAAAACTGAGAAAGAGGCTGTGCACATTTACGCATGCGGCACAGCAGCGGTAACTTCATTAACACCAGATCAGTCAGGTTCTGATGGTATTTAATGTTCTGTGTTCTCCTACACATCTACACAGATCAGCTGTTACACACAGATTCCAGGTTTATACAGTGGAACTGTTTGTAATCAAGCAGCAGCATCAGAGCTGTCAGGACATTTTTACTTTTAAGTAGCTGAAAGTCCGAGATAAACCTACCACCCCAAACCCACTTGATCCCCCTGACTTGAAGATTTCACCCTTGATATCATTCAGTATCAATTCAATATCATTCAAGCCTCACAAGCTTGAAGATTTCAATAGAGACAGAGAAAGAGAGAGAGAGAGAGAGAAAGAGAGAGAGAGAGAGAGAGAGAGGGAGGAGTGAGTGTGTGTGTAGTTAACACCAACTATCTGAAGACGCTAATAACTCCACTCTAATTGCATGTGGCAATTAGTGCTGGTCTTTGTGAATTAGACTGCTTTTGCAACAAGGCTTATTTGCATAGAAAGGGGCCAATTTTATGCCAAACGTAGGAATATTACCTAATTTACATACATGCAAATGGCACAGACACACCATGACGCTTGGCAGCATAGTTTGTGGTGCATTTGACTGTTTGTGGGTGCTCTCTGAATTACTACAATTGTTACAATTATAAAGTGAAAGTGTCTGCTCTGTCCACGCACACAGCAGAGAGTTCAGTGAGTAAGGACAGAAAGAAGGCTCCAGAGTTTACCTTATATTAATTATTGTTATCAATGTGCTACATTATAGAGAAATACAAAACTCCTTCAGAGAGAGAGATGCCTGTCCTCCCTCCTGCTCTCTGCTGTAAACACACGTAGCTGTTAGCAAGCAGCTGCTCTCATGTCTCCCCGTGTCTCAGTGCTTGTTTTCGGCAGAAACTCTCCTGCTCTCTGCCCGCTCAGCCTGCTCATCCCCATGTCTGTGTGCGCCGCAGCTCGGCTTTACATGCAGGAGGACCAGCTGGTGATCCTGAGCAGCAGCAGCCTGAAGCCCTCCCTCAAACTCATAAGTAAGGGGAAGATCTAAAGATCTAATGTTAAAGATGTTGAGCGTCATGGACGAATATCTTATCTTGTAAAATGTCCAGTGTAACGGTAACACTGGTGTTGTCATAAGTTTATTAACTGGTGGGAAAAATTCATCACTGTAGCATCCCTAGTAGCATTATAAAACTACATGCATGCACAACTAGAGGAGTTCAAATTTGAACCAGGAAGTCGCTCTCCAAGATCTGGTGGACATTCATAATAAATACACAGCTCAGAGTAACCTTCATTGTTCTTCAACATTCTTCAACAGCCCAAAGGCCTCTGTGTTCTTAATCTGTGGTTGACAGATTATGAACAGGAGATGAAGTGGACATTAAAAAGATATTTTGAGTATGTTTCTGTGCATGCTCTTCTCTAATCTACAGTTTTGTGTGAAAACAGACTATTCTCACGTTTAGATTGCAAAACTGAATGATACATATTTCTGGGTATGATATGGTTAACCACATAACCGTATAAATTGTGTATTTTCAGTTTGTACTCTGAAAGCTTGGGGGTTAAATTATCATTACAAAAAGACAATTTAAACAGTGAGTGTGGACTAATCATCCTATTGTCCAGTATTTGATAACCACTAAGCTGCAGTCATAAAATCCTGGAGCCACCAGCCACCAAACATGCTCTATACATTACCCCTTTCACTCCTCGGTCAAACTTTACTTGCACCATAAAAGCTACAATCCTCCCTAAAACTCACAAACACTTGTGAGAGCAAGTTGAGCTACGAATCACATTCAGTCTTTCTAATCTCGCCTAGTACAAAAAGTAATGTGATATCCATACCCTCACTTCAAATTTATAGTCATTGCTAGAGATGTCAATTGAGAACCTTCCCTCATGGCTCAACAGTAAGTTAATAGAAAATGGAATTTTATATCCACAGCTCAATAGTAAATTGCTGTGTGTTGACACTAAAAGTGATGAGTGATGATTACGGGAGCAGTGGTTTATTGGTTGAAAAAGGCCATGGGGAAACATGCTGAGTCTGATTGAATTGTTCTCTGAAGGAGAGCACTGAAGTGAAGCAGGGCAATGCTCAGAAATGCTAGATGTATACAGGTTAGAAATATAAATGGCTCTGACGGAACTGCTATGAAAAATAGTCTGCAGATTAAAGGAAGACATCCCAAACAGAGACCTGTAATGGACAAAGGTACCCAACATGAACACAACTCAAGTCCAGTTCAATCCAACTCATCAAGTCTTATCTGCTGTATTTCAATAACCTACAGAGCTTTTTCAAAATGGCCATCTTCAATAATTCATAGGAATAGATGAAAAATAAAGTCAGTTCAATCAAATTACTAAGTACATGTTTTCTCTCTTCTGTCTGGTGGTATCCATACATGCAGACAGTTTTGGTTTTATTTGTCCAGGTTTTTGAGATACATGTCTCTGAGATTTCTGCCTCCATCCCCAATACACTGGACATGAACTGAATTTTGTTTGTGGTTTTCAGACATCAAAGAAACAGTCCCTATATGAGAACTGTTCACAGTGTGCTGTATGGATGGAACATTGTGTGAGTTATAACTCTTATCTGTCAGAAGCAAAAGCTTGAGGATCCTCAAAATGTTGCAAGGTTGAGGTAGCTGGATTAACAAAGCATCAGACTTTGACATAAAAGACCAAAGTTAATGTTGATTTATTTTAACCATGACCGTGATTGTTCCCTAACCTTTTTAGCTATTTAGAAAATACATGAATATGTGGACAATCTTAATCAGTATGTTAAAGATAATAAAGTTAAAGGATGGGAGGATTATAAGTAGCCTTAGGAATCGATCAATAATTATTATTGGCTTCACAATACAGTGGATTTTGCTATTCTTTCTCTAAAAGCAGAATTACTGTGTGGAGTGACAGGAAGGAAGGGTGAAAGTACAACTGTACTAACAAGATTGTACACAAACAGAAACAGTCAGGTACTGAGAGTTGGCACTAAATGTTGATCACAGACACTCAAAAGGAAACAGAATGTAGATTTAACCTGCAGAGACCAAGCAGAGTATAAAGCCATGTTTGACAAAGCATTCCTCTTCACATTATTTAAGAAATTAGCTGACTAAAAGATGATGAAGAAGAGATTAATTCCTTTTTGTACTGTTTTGAACTTTCACTATCAAGCTTTGAGAGAATGATCTGAGAACAGCAGTTTTAAATGTATCCTTGTGATGTCATGGTGCAGATCAGCCACATAGGTTTAAATACAGCAAGCAGTGGGGCTGATGAGGTTTCCTTTAACTCACTACTACTAAATTATGAGTGGTGGCAGTCACAAAAATTAAAGAGGACCTATTATGCTCATTTCAGCTCCACTGGGACTCCACTAGAGTAGCTTTGCATGATTCACAGTTTATGCAGTATACACAATTTCTCTTTACAGGCTGCTTTAACTATCAGAATTGTGTAACTTTACCGCCAATGCAAACCAAACATTTCCTGCTTTACTGCTTCAAGTTAAAAGCTTTTAAATGACTAAATAACAGGAGACTCTTATTGTGAAGAATTTACAGAAAGTAAAACATGTTCCTCACTAAAGTAGCAGAGCTTCATTAGCGGTGCTAAAAACCAGTCGAAACAATGAGATATGGAGCTATTTGGAGCTATTTGTTCAGCGGATCAGTTAGAAATAATGCAGGGAGGAAGAGTACAAGCAGAAACAGCCACAGTGATGATGATGTTTTATGAAGCGCTGCAAACAACCAGCACACCTCCAACCGGTAAACTACTTATTTTACTTTGCTGCGGTGTGTAATGGAGTCATGGCTTAGCCTGACTACCCCCAGAGCAGAGTAGTGAACTTGCGCGCTGTGCATGTAGCAGATGTCCATATAAAGAAATCCTTCACAAGCTGACATCAGCTCAGGCTGAAAATAGAAAAAACGTTGGAAACCTAGCGTTCAGAACAGTCTGAAGCCAGTGCCTTTTGCTCACAGGGATTACTGCTACATATGTTTACCTATTTATATTTGACACTTCGGCCACTTTTAACATGAACATCCAACATTGTGACATTATATATATATATATAAATGTCTGAAAATAAGGAAAAGCATAATACGTCCCCTTTAAATAATAAACTAATTTGTAGTTACAGAGAGACTATGTAACATTTGTTGAAGAGAGGCTATTGTGGCCACAAGGGGCAATATATAATAATAGCATGAATTCCTCTTCTCTTCCCAAGATTCTCTTGAGTTAAGTACTAAAAGAGACATCATGATAGGCAACCAGACATTGTTTTGTTGCAGTAGCATGAAACTGTAACTGCTTGACACAGCTTTTGGTGCAGTCTTTTCTGCTAGAGCTGAATCACTGAAAGCTTCCCTGGAAGATGCTGACTGTCACACCGATGCTTGAACTAAAAAAGGTTTGAAGAGGGTGGAAACCTGGTCTTGATCATCCCTTCAGTTCTCAAGAATGCACATACTTTGCTTCCAATACCAAAAATATTCTTATCCAATACATTTAACCATTTGCCTAATACTAAGAGCATCCTCTCAAAGTTCCTTTGGACCAAACTCAAGAATACTCTGAATGTAGCTGAACACAGTTTGTTTGTTTCTTAATTGCATGCCGGCGAAGAGTTTAGCTATCAATCATCTTGTATATCAAATTTGAAAAAGCATATAACTCGTTCATATCATAAAGATGGAGGAGAATGAGAAATTCCCTGGTGTAAGAAATCTTTTCTGCTGCAGAGAACAGTGACGCCGTGCCTGAGAATGGTTTATTAAACCTGTCACTTCTGGTTTGATCCCAGATTGCCCTTAACACTGAACCACAGGAGCAACTCGTAACTCTCCTCAGAAGTGGTGACATGAGAGGCAGAATGTGCTTTCCACCATCGACTCTGCCCAGACACCCGAGTGGCTTAGAAGGAGAGAAGGGACCCAACTTTCCATCAGCTTTCAGAGCTGAACAGAACAGGAAGCGATAAGAGTAGATTGAGCATGACCGAGCACATGTGTGATTGCCACGAAGACGGGCAGAAGAGCAAAGATGAAGAGCTGCCTCTGTTCTGCAGAAGCCAGCAGAGAGGAGAGTCTTTCTCTTGACATGATAATCAAGAGTGGCCACAGGTCAAAACAATCCACACTGTCCTGACAGGAGTACAGAGCGTGCTGTGGACTAAATGCCTCCTGCCATACTGACAGAGAGGATGAAAAATATATTGATTGTGCAGGGGGAGTTGCCCTCCATTTCATTAAGTTACCTTAGCTATACATTCATTAGTATTCTGTTATAGCAGGGAGGGACGTGAGCTCTGCCATGCAAAGGAGGCTCTACAGTATGTATGTCATTGGAGCTTTAGAAGCATATAAAGGCATTTGGAGGTGAAAATTCACACAAATCCTCAGCAGCAAGGTGTAGAGCGTGATGGGCACACAAGCTGCTTTTCATGCAAATCAGCTTAGGAGGTCTACCTGGGAGCTGTTCCTGATGCAGTAATAAGATTTCACATCACCTCAAACTCAATACAAAAAGACACATTGAGTCATGATGATTAGTAGTATCATTAAGAGGAAAGCCAAATCTGGGATCCGCACTCCACCCACCGTGCTACGGTTTACCACCAACTGTGTTATCTTCCAACAAAATTAACAGCACTTAAAGGATAATTCAGGTTTATTAAACATGAGTCTAATTTCCATAGTCTTGGGGTTCATTCCTATCTGTAACATTAAGATAGGAGGTAACAAATTAATTTCTGAGATGTGGGAACACAGCTACACCACTAAACAAGTCCAATTGGGCAAGAAGCATGAGCAGTCAGTGGCCCTTCCTTCTTGGCAAGAACATTCATATTGGATGATTAAGCAAAATTCTAAATTATGTTTGATGAGATACATTTTTAACATCCAATTGCAATGTTTCAAACATTCTTTCTCCATTATCTTCCTGTAGGAACTATATTATAGTTAAGGTTAGGTAACTAAGACACTTGGTTAAGATTAGGGAGAGATGTAAATAGTTAAGAAAGCAAACTTTATTTGCATGAAATTTGGTTTCCAGCATCAAAGTCAGATGTGTTACATACCAGTCTACCACCTGACCTCCACACCCTTAGGCCACGAACATGCTCCATATAAGTACGGAAATGCAAATGGCAACGTCTGATCCAGTAAGCATACTCAACGTTTGCTCTTACACATTGGAGGGGGTGATCCTATCATATAGGCTAGTTAAAGCTAATCAGAGTGTTGTCATGACCATAGTAGTAAACAAACATGGTGTCTTTGCAGGAATGTGTGCTGCTGTACTTACTACACAGAAGAAAGAAAAGAAAACATAGTAGTAGTGATGTGTGACCTTTGACTCATTCACAGACGAAGAATGACAAAGTTCAGTTGGAGCTTCTGCTCAACATGATTGTTTTGAGCAGAAGTGAACCCAAACGAAAGGGTCAGCTTTCTCTTGTTGTTTCACGCTATAGCGCCCCTAGCTGCAACGCTCAGAAAACAGCTCACACTTGCATCACATTAAGAATTTTCAGGTGATAGACTACAGAAGTTAACAACATATGAAATCAGTGTTGTAGATTGAAGCATATGTGCTGGTGTACTTGCATGCAGCTACTCCCTGCATCACACTGGATATTGACATTGGGTGTAAATTGTGACCTGCTGAATGGTCCAATATGAATGTAATTCCAAGGGATACTGGTTTAGATAATTACACAAATTAGCCAAAGCTAGCAAGAGGACAAAACAAGGACAGACAATACAGTGATTACCCAAACATACATTACAGTTTACAGACTGACTTCCTGGTTCAACTACCTATAAAAGTTGCCAATCCTGGGACCCAATCCTAAATTCATTCATTTATTCTTCATTTCTGTTTATGGGATAGTGCACAATTAAAAGTAATTGCCCTAGAGTTAGCTAGCAGCTAATTTACACCTTTTTTGTCACTGGGCAGGTAAACAAAAAACAACTACAGAACAACAAATACACTATGTAAAAAAACACAATCCATCAGTGTGAGATAATAAATATAATCAGTATGATAAATACAATAAATACAAGGTTATCATTGGTGGTGACACTTGTGCTGACTTTAGCCAAAGCTTGAGGCTAATTTTAAACACTGCAAAGCTTCCTGAGTCTCTAATGGTTGTGGGTATAGAATTCCACTTCCCCACTACTTTAACTGAGAAAACAGATTGACCAAAATTTGTCTTTCTGAACTGCGGTACCCAGTCACCCCTAATAGATGCTCTAGTCCTTCTGGCACTACCACTGCCAGGATGGGCCAGGCATCCTCTAAGAGGAGGGGGTGTGAGATTATGGATAATTTTAAATATTAGGCATGCATCAGAGTAAAATAAGAAGTTATCAAAATTGAGGAAATTATATTTTTCAGGATATTACAAATGGACCTGTGCAAGACCTACCAGAATCCAATGTAGACACATTCCTTTTCAAAAAACAGACCCGATCAAAAAGGGACCCGAGGACAGTCAAACCCAAAGCGAGCAGACTCAGGTATAATTAGACCTAATTCACAATACGGTTGACCCAAGCAGACCCTTAATTGAGTTGCAGAGTGGTAATTCGAAGGGTGTTTCAGTTTCTATATAGTGTTAGGTGACTGACTGTTAGCGAACTTCCTCAGCTTGAATGGACATAAAACTTTCTTGGTTGCACCATTAATAGACAAGATGAGCAGCTACGTTAGAAAATATCTGTTTCTTTGGAAAAAAAAACCTCAAAATTAAAAGCATGTGTACATTAAAATCTGACAGAAATAATGGACAAAACTACAAAAAAACAAGACTCATGATGATTAACCAGCATTCTCTTTTAAAATCACTTCTCTCACAGGTTCTTCTACATCTTTATCCAGGTTCAATTTGGGATATGCTGAGGTTCTGTCACCATGGAGACCTATAATCTAGCTCTATAAGTGCACTCAAAAAGAAAATGTGCCACACTGAACACTGTGTATCATCTATGTACACCTTATATCTCAGAAAATGGTTCCCTTTAATCGCCTCACCAGCGTAAACCTCACTCATAGTTCTGACAGGCAATTCTCTGGGTTGAGTGGTTGGTTATCACTCAGTGACATCTCCCAGCTACACTTGGCATTTTAGCTCCCTTTCATATAAAGCAGAACTATACATTTATACAACACTCTAAGATGAACTACTGTTTAGTTGGGAGGGACACAAACCTTTAGTGGTTCAGATGAAGCAATTAATCATGGCCAACTCTGAGCTGGAGGCTACACAGAAGGAAAAAAAACAAAAAAGATCCAACTGAAACATTCATCTTCATGGTGATTTTTTTTCCTCCCCCTCTCTCTCTGGCTGAAAGTTTGTTGTTGTTGTCAAAAGCCAAGTAACACTGATAGTTCAGGGAAAGTTACAAGTACAACACTTTCATGTTGTTCTTTGGTTTATTGAATGCCTACTTTTAGAGAAACTTGGAATTAAACTCAGATTCTGCTTTTGATAAGTGAGCAACCTGAGCTATGTCTGCAACCACACCTGCATTGCCTATGTGACATACACTCAATAGTTTACTCTGTAGAGAGCAGTAACTTTAGGCACAAATAAATCATTATTTTGCACCATAAAACATAGTGATGTAGTGATGCATGACTGCAATTTACATATCTATCCATAGCCGAAGCATTGCATTGCGGGGTTGTTAGCAAAGAGTATTCCACATGCCATGGAATCTACATTTTTCATTCTATTATTGGGATATTTAAGGGAACTATGTAGTACAGAGTGCATACATTTTGCACTATATACATGCCATTTTTGTGGTAGCCCAACAACCCGTGAAAGCCACGCTCTGACAGTTTGGTATTTTCTTGACCTTGAAATTTGCTTTGCCTGCCTGTGTGGTATTTTGAGACTGTGCTCCTAATAAAAATGACAGGATCAGTTGATGCAAGTGTTCAAAAACAACTGCAACCATAGTAATTATTACGGTAGCAACAGAGGGTCAGATGACAAGCACACTCTGGTTTTTATGATGAAATGGGGGTGTCAATGTGCTTTTAAAAATCCAGTTGGGGCTACTATCTCACACACTTGTCTGGTCTCCTGTATTTGTGGGGACCACGGTAGCTAAATTATATTTTTGTATTTTACATTTAATGACACTAATATGACTCTTTCATTCATAAACTTATTAATACACCGTGTATGACGCATGGC
This sequence comes from Thunnus thynnus, assembly GCF_963924715.1. Lineage (NCBI taxonomy): Eukaryota > Metazoa > Chordata > Actinopteri > Scombriformes > Scombridae > Thunnus > Thunnus thynnus. The sequence continues at coordinate 1,869,786 of NC_089539.1, read as the reverse complement.
TCTGAATACAGGCTTAGTTTGCTTTCTACCATTCACATCAGTTCTTGGTTACAGGTCAGTTCAACCCTGCAGTACTTAAAAAATACGTGTATCACATGTGTCATTGAACTTGAGCTCAGTTTGCTTTCTCCCAGTCATACCAGCTGTTGGTCAAAGGTAAATTCAATCCTGCCAGACTTCACCTTTACTTCTTCTCAACTGTAATGGTTACAGCCGTCCTACAGCAGGTGACATACGTACGACAGAAATCACAGCCAACCTGAATCAAAAGTAACTTAGATTTTAAGTCATAAACAGGAAACTTGTAAACTATTCCACCACATGCATTTCTCCTTGTCTATCACATGTGCATCTATTGTGTTTGAATTGAAATAATGTTACTGCTGACCATCTATTCAATAATAATGTTGAACTCATTCTTCAGGTTGAAAGAAAATCGAATGCCCCCTGAGAGCAGACTCCTCAGAGATCTTCATCCTCCAAGATGTAGACACTAATTTGTATTTGAATTTCTTTTCTTTGTCTTTCACTGGTTCATACTTCAGTTTTGGTTGTAGTCAAATGTGTGCAATGTTTGCACTTGGAAGTCAATTTTAGTTTTGTCTACATCAGTATAACTCTGAAGTCAAATGTAAGCTGCTAAGCATATTCTGTTTTTTGTGATTAAATGGGGTCCAGTCAGGGTGCTTTCATAAGCCCAGTCTTTGGTTTTGACCACTCCCTCTCATACACGCACACCTGCCAGGTCTCTTGTCATTGTGGGGTTAGTCTGACTCACTGGATGTTATTGGTGGACTCAGGCTGTTTGAGGGGGAAGGATGAAAAAAATAAAAAAGGCACCAGCTGTATGCGGTGGGGCACCAGCAGGCAGAAAGTCGTGATACATAGTGAAATGATTACACACTCTGGTTAAGATTAAAATATTTTATTATGTGAGTATAACTACTGTACCTCTGTAATAAAACGCACAGGGAACTATTAACTATCTAACCATTTATTTCACAAAAACATGCATGTGATGATGTCAGTGAGAATGAGCTGTATATAAAGGGGCTTAGTCAGGGTAGGGGGATAGTCAGGGTGGTGGAATCAGAGTAGAATTCTTCTTTTGTCTATGTGTTTGTATATATCAATGACCTTGTTTGGGTCAACTGGGATGTCCCTCTCAATGGATAGCAGCAGAAGATATGAGAACCTGCCTTCTCCACATCTGTTCCTGAGCTGTATCTTGATCAGCTTCAGTTTAGAGAATAACTGCTCTACTGAAGCGGTTGTCACTGGCAATGTGACATATTTTGAGGAGCTTGGTCATGGTAGGGAAAACTGTGTCCATATCTTTGACTTTAAGGCACCTTGGCATAACTTGGACATTGTTGTTTGGAAGCGCATAGGATGAGTAGAACACCATGAGTTCAGTGACAACATTTTCTTCTTCCACATCATACAACCGGCAAAAATCTCTAGCAGAGAGAGCAGCTCTGTCGTCTGTCATGCCTTTCCAGTGATTTAAGATGGTAAGGCAGTGAAGACCAGATAGGATTGCCCCATTTGGAGTGTCATCCTTCCCCTTGAATCTCTGGTCTAGCTCTTTGGAGAGGATGTCAAGAAACGTTAAGAACACCTTTCCCCAGTAGTGCTCCTCCTTGCTCTGGGCTTGATGGTCCTTGTACCTCTGAGGTACCTTTCTGTGTCTGCCTTGTCCAGATATATCATCAGGGACCTGAGTGCCAGCTGCCCCTGCTCGTTCTTTGGCTTTTGAAAAGAGGATATTGAATTCCTCATCTTTCATCATTGCTTTCACTCTTTCCATGACCTCTTCCACAATGGTATATGACACTGACAGATCAAGGTCCTCTCTCTGGAGTGCAGAAGAAGCTATGCCAGTCTCAATGAAGACAGGTGCGGTGGTTTTCATGCGTAGAATAAATTCAAAATCTATACTACGCAAGTACTCAGGGCACCTTCTCTACAAGCCCACCGTGTGTCGGACAGCCTTTTCAGCTCATGGACTCTCTGGCCAGGGTACATAGACACTTGCATTTTTTCAAATGTAGCACAGCGCTTTGTAGATGAGGTTATGAAAGTGTATAGCTTTTCAAATAAATTGAAAAACCGACTTGATTTGGCACTCTCCACCAAGAGCAAGTTCAGAGTGAGCATGGCAGTGCCAATATTAAGTTTTCTCATTATGGCTCAGAATTTGTGAATGTTGACCCCTGCATCTTCCGCTCATATTTGCAGCTCTTTCATAGCCTTAGCCCCTGATGTTTTCACTCATTTAATTGAGAATGACTCTTCTGACATAGGTGGCAAGGGCCTTGATCATGTCATTCTGTGTCTTCTAGGACAACAAAGATGTCTGTGGCTTTTTCTGTTGGGACTTGATGTGGCTGATATTTTCAAGGTGCATTTTGATGGTGGAATCATATTTAGCTAGTACCTGAACAAGTTCAAGAAAGTTTCTTTTGTTTGAAGATGTGCTGCTACTTTCATCATGACTCCTGAATGCCATATTTAGCCTTGCAAGATACAATGTTACACTAGCCTGGCCATTATTTCTCTGTTTTTCTGTCTTTGCTTTCCATGTCTTCCCTCTCAAAAGCTTGGCCCAGTGGTCTCTGTCTCAATCTCGCCATCTTTCTTTATGTTCCTTATTTTTTCAGTGCCCCTTTTCCAGTTGCTAACTCCCACTGTTCACCAAGCTGTCTTACTTTGATACTTTTCCTCTTTCAAAAAGAGTCTGCAACTAAAACAGAACATGGAATCATTGTCCACAGAGCGCTCTAGCCAGGGGTTTCCTTTGTACCATTCCCTGAGGACTGATAACCCCTCTGTCTTGGGACACCTCAGAACTGGTTGAGAAGGCCCAATAGAGCAAGAAAACTCCATAAATTTCTCAGAGTAGTCTATGCTATACTTCTGAACATTTTCAGGATCAGTTGGGTATTCTAATGCCAACAGAAGTGCAGCGCCTGTGTTATTTGTTGCTATATCCTTTGGATTTTCAATGGCTTCCTTGGTTTCCATTTCATCGAGTTCACTTCCATCTCTATCCATTCCAGACTGTTAATCTTCATAATCTCCCTCCCTGCTATCTTCATCATCAGTATCACTCTTCCTATCATCATCATCATCATCATCATCATCATCATCTTCTCTCACCTTGATATCTTCATCATCATCACCACCTCTCTCCCCTAATATGATCTTCATCCTCATAATCTCTCTCCCTGGCATTTTCATCTTCATCATCATCTAACATCATCATCATTTCTCTCCCTGGCATTCCTTGGCTCTCTGAGATCTTCATCCTCACTGTCTATACTGTCTTTTTCTGTTGGAGTGAATAACAAGGCAAACATTATATTACAAAAGAACAGTGGTGGAATCTAACCAAGTCTGTTTACTTATGTACTGTACTAGTTACTTTTCAGATTTACAATTTTTCATACACTTCCTGTCAAGTGGAAACTGCGTATCTCCAAATGTTGTGATTTTGACTGTTTGTGATAAGCTGAAGAATGAAGTGTTCCTCTTTGGGTTGAGAACATTTTCCTACTTCTTAAGCTAAATAAACCATTTAAAAAAACCTCTTGGATTAGCTGGAAAATGCAGTGTCACAAAGCTGAAAACAGGCTGTTTTTCTGAGCTCATGAAAAGTTGACTTTTTAGAGAGACATGGTTCTCACAGGACAGCGACAAACATATGATGATCTTATAGAATATGATGTAAGGCTGTAGATTAAACTACCCAATAATATATAAAGTAGTTTAATCAGCTCAACCATAAAAATCTACAGCAGTAAAATGCAATATACACCTTAATGCAGCAGTAATATTAATCCAAAAACATCATCATATAATAGTAAAACACTGACAGGGACCATTTCACTTAATTTTGATTCTTATTATTTAAGCACATTTTGCTGATAATACTTACATACTTTTACATAAGTCTGGTTTTTAATGTAGTGGAGTATTTATATTAATATTTTTATTTTATTTATTCACAATGTGGTATTCTGATGTATTCTAAGATCTGAATACTTCCTCCACCACTGCAAAAGAGTAAATGTTATAAATCACTAGCACTAGCCCTCTTGCCTTTCTTTTGTGGATGGTTTTTGTTTATGGCATGGCAATCCGTAAGAGGACTTTATGCAAACGTACCTTCATCTTTCTCATCTCCCTTGTTGTTGCAGATTCAACCTTTTAATGACGTACTGCCTCTAGCAGCGTTTTGTGGTTCCTGTGTCTGACTTCCTGCCCAGCTTAACATATTCGCTTGTGGCTCATGGAAAAAATAGATCAGACACCGAAACTATTGCTGCAGAGGTCCAATCAGTTAACGTGGGCGCCAAAAGGAAACTGACTGCACTTCACAGCGCTTCCACATCTGACCTGAACCCGCCATGACACCAAAACATTTTAAACAGGGTGTGACTGAATGTGTGTGAGGACTGTACCAAAAATAAAGGGGCACTCCACCCTAAAGAGTATTATACCTCATTTTAACTTTCTTTTGGAACCTATAAACACATTGATTTTTTTTCTTTCTAAAGATGTGTTTAAATTCTACATTCAACTTTTTAACTTCTACATACTAACAAGTTCTGAAAACTGCTTTGATGAGTTTACTGGCTCCAAACAGGAGTGAAAATGAGGCACAATAATGCTGCCACAAAGCTGTTTTTAAAAGTGTATATTTAAAAAAAAGAAAAAAAAAACCAGCAGCATTTTCAACTATAGAGGCATCCCATAAGGGCACATTGTCTCACACATATGAGTGTATGGAGGCTAACTAATTTTCCAGCATGTAGGGCAGCCTATATGCCACTTTATTGCGTTTTCATTAGTGCAAAAAACACCCTAAAACTATGAATTGTTGCATTTTCGTTAGCTTGGACTGAGTCCTTCATATCTACATAGGGAGCGGGTCCTCCTCCATGGAGCCCACCATGTTGTACCACCATGTTTCTACAGTAGCCCAGAACGGACAAACCAAACACTGGCTCTAGAGAGGGCCTTTTGCTTTTTCGAGAGTTTCATGGCCACCATAGTTTCTTCTACATGCTTTGAAAGGGAGGGATGAGGGGAGGGGTATTCAGTTGGTTGCAATCTGAAACCCCACCGCTATCTGCCACCAAATCCTAAACACTGGTCCTTTAATTGTTCTACACAGATTTCTACATAAAAAGAAAATCTGCTCATCTAAAGTGATTAAACAATAGTTATATCTCATACATGTTTTTCTTTGGCGTTATTGGAGCATGTCAGGATCAAATGAATTAATTCTGCTTTCAATAACAGTCACTCTCCTCCCTCCCCTCTTCCAACCCTCCACACAGAATGTGCACCTGGACAGCAACCCTGAGGCGGAATGAGTCAGACTCACAAGGTAAGTATTTTCATATGATCCTAAATCTGACCATGCTTGTTCATTCAAGGATAACCACAAAATTGTCTACTATATGGATGTCCCGATCAAGGTTTTTTTTTTTCCTTTGATATTGATTAAATATGTATCTGAAACATTGCAATAACAGCTGTAGATTGTAAATCTGACACACACACACACAACAGATGTGTCTCCAGATGTGAGTCATAGCAGAGGATGTAAGTCACAGCAGGGCACCATGACACCTCCCCAAGCCTGTCATCGCAAGTCACCAAACAGGGAAAAAGGTAGAGTTTTTAGAGATTTTAATTTTATTTCGAAATATATATTTTATAAAAAAAAGTGCACTTCCTCAATTTGATATCAAACTGCGATGTTGTTACTGTATGCTCTTTCAAAGGCTGACTGCTCAAAAATGTAATGTTTTTGTTAATTGCTGTACAGGTCTCCAATCCTCCAAGAGAAGGATGTGGGCGAAAGAGGAGATCCTTGCTGTCGAGAAGCACATGATGTCCTTCATTACTTCACTTTATGCCATGTTCTGGGGAAAAGTGACTGTGATAAGTGCCTTGAACTGGAGGAAGTAGCACTTAAAAACAGAAATTGGCTGGTCATTCAATTCTACATTAAGAAGCAAATCACAGCTCTCATGAACAAAGTTTAAAACTATCCCGTTGGTACCTGTTATGCTTGTTGTGTTGCATGTTTAAATCATCACATGTTTTGTTCATTTAAATAAGAAATTCTCAAATGTAGAGTGTTGTCTACACTCAAGCAGCTGTGCAAGAACTTTAAAAATAAGTAAAAATGCTGAAATTGGTAAAATTATGACTTACAGCAGAACCCGTCTGATCAAAGAATAAGTCAACAAGACAAGATAATGAATCTGACCAGATATTTGATGTCTGCTTTCAACACTTGACATTGTTCACTACTTGTTGCTAAGCACGTATTCGGGTCAGTATCCAAAAGTATTGATGTGTGAAAGCCCAGCCCTAAGAAAAGGTCAGATGCTGCATGTAAACAGAGCCTGTAAGCATTCGATATATTTGAGTTGCCTCAAAATTCCAACAGTTCAAATAAAAGCTTTCAGCCAATCTAATGTTGTTAGCAACTATATCCATGCAGGTGTCACAGCATGTAGACTAATATTATAATAATACTCTACTGGCCGACATATTTATTTAAACCTTATCATAACTCAGAAATTGAATATAATTGTGTTGTACAATTACTTAACAGAAGCTAGAATTTGCCAGAAATTAAGCTCCAGCAAATACATTGGCACTCACCTTGACAGTCATAAGTGTTAAGTGGCTCTTCAAAGTAAATTTAACCTGAATGTGTGTTAAGTGATACTAGATAGACAGAAAAACTAGATAGTGTGTATATGCTGACCTTACTAATAACTTAATACCTGGCAAGTCCCCAGGAAGTGGTTCCTGGTCAGGTCAGGAAACTTAAATTTGAGTGCTGTACAACCTTCAGAAAGGGTGGTTCCCATTCAGAAAACACTCAAAATTGAGCACAATTTAATCGATAAGGACTAAAAGTGCACATCACTAGTTAGCACACGGTTATATATAGTTTGATGTGGTTTGTCTGTACACTGTCAGCAGGATTAATCAGTTGTATAGCTGAATGCCACTGCTCATTAGAAGCTGCATCCTGTGTTTAAGTGTCACTCTCCACTCTGACGGTGTTCAGCTTCCAAAGGGAAGACAGTGATGACACCATTTCTGTTTTTAGTCCCATGCCCTAGTTCACTCTCTGTGGTATGTGTTTTGAGGTGGATTGGGTGGTGAGGGGGTGCAGTACAAGGACTACCACAAACAGAACATGACTCACTGATGAGTTTAATCTTGTTGAAGTCCCTCACAAATTCACCACCTAGCGAGCAACACTGGTTCAAACAAAATCCTTTTTTGTAGGTCAGTCAATTTCGAACCAAAACATTCACACTTTATTGTGCCTGAGTATATATACACACATTTTCCACACTTCTGTCAGTGCAAACAACTAACAACTTATGAACCCTCTCTAACCCAATGTCTACACAGGCTGTGTAGTGTTAGCAGAGCAGCAGCAGCAGCTTTAGTTCTCTGTGTCTACACATGATGCATTCAGGCACAGTATTGAGTGTAGGTCACCGTTTTGGCAGTGCTCTGAGCCCACAATTACTGTAGTTATGCAGTGAAAATGGAAGAAACTGTGTAAAAATACGCTTCAGGTCAGAGTAATGCAAGTGAAAAGTAAGGTGATGTGTGGCCTGTGTAAATAGCTTTATTGATTAAAAGAGACACCGTGCAAATACTTTAAAGGGCTCAGATTTGACCACCAAATGTGGTCTGGCTGATCTGTTCACATGTTTTTACTTATCCGAATAACATATCCAGATACAGATTGCATTTTAATGTCAGGTGTAAATGGAGTATCAAATACAACAAAATGAGGATAATCAACATCAAACCTTGTATTAAAAAAAAGCATTCTAAAGCAAACCCTCAAAATAAGAATGCTATAATAAACCAATCGGCACCTGCAAAAACAACAAGTCCTTCAAATTGCCCGTGCCCTCCAAAACAACAAACATTTTCTGATCTGAAATCACTATCAGCAGGATGACATCTGCCTTCCAAAATCACTACAAATCACTGTTTCACAAAATAACCTGTTTTCTCATCAGATGGTGCTACGGTAAAGGTCTGATTAGGTTTAGCCACAAATACAACATGGTTAAGGGTTTAGGAACAATCATGGTTTGGATTAAAATTACTTTGTTAGGGTTAGGAGACCTTCATCGTCATGGTTACAATAATAACCATGTGATTAGTGTTAGGGAATCATCATCAGGGTTAAAAGAAACCAACACTGAACAGCGATCTACGCATTTTTTTTGACCCATCCATCCACCCAATCCTCCTCCCTCTGCAGACTTTGTAGCTATAAAAATAACATTTAACTATTTCCTCCATTGCTCCTCATGCATAATTACTTCGGCCTCTGTAGGGGCCGCTGTGGCTCAGGAGGTAGAGCAGGTCATCCACTAATCGGAAGATTGGCGGTTTGATTCCAGTCCATATATCAAAGTGTCCTTGGGCAAGATACTGAACCGATGGATGCGCCATCGGTGTGTGAATGTGTGTTCCTACTGCACATGTGGGCACCTTGCATGGCAGCCCCTACCATCAATGTATTAATGTATGGGTGAATGTAGCATTTAGTGTAAAAAGTGCTTTGAGTGGTCAGAAGACTAGGAAGGTGCTATTTAAGTGCAGTCCATTTACCTCTAGAGGGCTTTGACACATGCAACTAAACATGTTGTTTGGGGGCACTTGCTGAAACAACTGATGCTGTCTGTTTTTCTTAGAATTCTGCAAAAACAATGCATTTAAACAATGCATTTGCTACAATACCAACACTGATAATCAATCCTGAAAAATGATCACAGATGAACCCATAAGGAGAACTACACAAACACAAATTCCCGTGATCCAGTGCCTACTTCAATGTATAACCAATGCAGCCTTGACAAATAAGATTACCATAGTGATGCACACTGATAAGGAATTCACGGTACACATTCATATCTGACAATCTGACATACTCAGGGTATCCAGTTGTGGTGGAAAGCAAGGTAATGGAAGGTTATTTTGCAGAGATAGGAAAGGGTAGCAAGAGACTTCACCAAGAGCAACAATACATTCTACGGGTCAGTTCTTAATCTCTTGAGCATTAAGATAAATCTCAGTGCAACAGATAAACAACCTTGAATGCCAAAGGACAATTTCACAAAGTTTTAGGTCTGCCTAACTAAAGGCAGGAATTTCTTTGTCTAGCTCAAAAGCAGCCCAGTTTTTACTGCTTGAAAAATTTAACTCAACCAGCACATGAACCAGTCACTGCTGAAAAAAGAAAGCAAAAAACAAGACAGAACATGGAATACAGTACATGCGTGCTGCTAATTCACCACCTCAACTTTTAACAGCACTACCGCTACACTGGATGGATGATCATTTGTGATCTGTCTGTATTGTAACTGTGGTCACATTCAGATATGTAGTAACTGTGGGCTACTAATAAAACTGGAGTTGCATTCAGGTAACTTCTACTTTGCCTTGTCTCACTGCTGAATAGGAAACTATTAATTCAATTGCCATGTTTAGGTTGTTTCATTCACTGATAAAGAGCGGTGATCACAGTGAGAATGTTTGCAATGGAAATATACTGTATCTTTCTTAGGTGTGCGTCACTGAAAAGCAGACGACTCCTGAACTTCTCTTCAATTAGCTTCATGCTGTTTTCATTCCCTACAATCTCCACCAGATCAGAAACTTGCAGGAGAAAACACAAGAAGCCCCAAGCTGACCAATTACAGTTGTTGTTGGCTTCAGGTAATGTACCTGTGTATACTAACACATACCAACATATGTGACACCAGATATCTTAACTGATAAAACAACAGAGGAATAACCGAGAAGCACCATTTATCCATGTTTGTCATGCAAGCATGCTGGAAACAATAACACTTGTCTTTATTTGATGCACTTTGTTTGATTCAGTCAGCTAGAGGCTGCTCCTGACATGTGTTACAAAATCTAATAATGGGGTGATAGTACTTGTTTTATAATATTTGACAAATGCACAGTTTAACATAACAAAAAGTCTTTTCAAGTAAAATATTTTTAGATTAATGGGAAAATCAGAAAAAAAAATCTGTGTCCCTGATCTCCTCCGACAGATAATATCAAGCTATGCGTTACAAAGCAACACAAGCAAACACAGATTTGTCTTTCCTGTCTGTTTGTAAAACCTCTCCCCGGCCTCCTACGCTAAAGAGAAACTGTTTTATCAAGGCAAATACATGCTGTTGGTTTCTCTGTTCTCTCTGGAGACATATAGGTACTTCATGGTTTAGAAAAAACGAACAAACATTAAAAACAAAAATAAAAGGCAGCTAATCCAAACAACCTTCGTTCAATTAAAATATTAAAAACAATTCTGATTACAGTTAACTGCCTGGTATGATTTCCTTTTCCACTGTTATTTTGTCCACCCTTGGTATAGGGGATGGATAAACTAACAGTATGATATAATGCAATCCAATCACTGTCCAACAACACAATGTACCACAGCCTCAGACACATCTGAACTGAATCAACACCTCTGAGTGTCTCAAGAATAAATAAAACATCATCAGATTTGCAAGATTTATAGCTGGGCTTCTGTTCATGGTGACAGATAAAGTGAAGTGAAGTTTTAAGAAGGTTATGTCATCACCTCAGTATAATGCAGATGAAATGTTTTTTGTTTGTGGTGCTCACAGCATGAAATGGCCTTCATTTCTATAAAGATCTCTTCTTTCCATCCTGGATGCATGATAAAATTCTAATATACCATACAGTAGGCCAGTGGAGCTGTAGACCTGAGACTTAACGCCCATAAATGAGGACTTGAGACTTGAGAGCAAAACATTTTCCCAGATTACACCTATCCAACCCCTACATCAGTTCAATAGTGAACAGGACGCTTCTGTTTATGGACACCTGTATTACAGCTCTGCATGAGGCTGAAACTGAGACCCCAACTTGAGTGTTCATGGTGCTTTCAAACCTATAGCTGGTTTGCTCTGGTCCAAATCAGTGGATGAGTTGGTAAACTTGTGTTTTGAATGTTCTCTCTCTCTCTCTCTCTCTCTCTCTCTCTCAAGAAGACAACATACTTTGTTGCTAGTCGGGTTCAGTCCTCAATTGCGATCCCAGCATGCAAAGGGCACCGGGCTGCAGGAGACAATAAGCTCAAACTTGGAGAGTACATCTTGTAGTCCATCAGATGGAGGTCAGATCATTTTTCCACTTGACCGTACTGAGACCACCTCCTCTAAAGGGTCTCAGCGTGGTTGTTTTGGTCCACACCAGAGTATTATTACTGCATTCAGATCTGCCTAAACCAATCATACCAAGGAGGAAAACCAACCAGAGTCTCATTCAACCAGACGTAACTACACAGGTTTGAAAACAAACCCATCTGGTGAGGGTTGGAGTTTGACACCAAACCCCAACCTGACATCCAAAGCACTATTTTTGCTTCATTTAATCCAAACATTTCTGACCATTAGCTCACCAGGCTAGTGAAGCACACTGGCTACACTGTGTCTTTTGCTATGTCTACTGGGCATTGCAAATTTACTTGCAGCACACAACATGTATGGATGAAGAAAATTGGCATTGTCACCTCACCTCAACCTGACCTGAGCCTGAAGCTTTACGCAACAAATTGGCCAGTGTTCACAGTGTAGTAGAAACCACTCAGATAGACCTTCATTCTTTCTTCATTTGAACTTTAAACACCATTTACACCACAAAAAAGATCAGTGGTGAGGAACACTTGCAACAGCTGTGGAGAACACTATATGTGTAACAAAAAGACAGAATGAACACTAGTAACAGCCAACAGCAGTTGTCTTACAAATGTGTGCCAATCCTCAGTCGTCCAATTCTCTGCATTGAGATACAGACAGAGTTCTTGGAGAGAGATTGGGGAGGCAGTGGTTTGCAGCCAGGATGAGACTATGACCACAGGCTTTCAAGTGCACCCATTCAGAACAGGTAGAAACACAACTTTGATCAGATGACACTTCATAGGAACCAGATAATTTAAAACATACCCGACCCTTAATGTTATCACTGCATTTATTGGAGAACTTCCTGGGTCTCTTGGTCTGAGAGCTCCTTTGCATGTAGAAAATATCTGTTGAAATCAGTAATCCAGTGTAGGCCTCTGGGAGTCAGCATGCACTCTGTCAGGACCAAAAGGTTTTGGCGCTTTAACAGGACACAATACCAACACCAAACAACACTGTGAGCTAAACATAAAGGAAAAACATACCACTGTGTCAGTAATACAGAAGCAGAATGACAAACTTAAAGAGTGGAACGAGCCCATCAGGAACAGGCAGACAGTTCTGGAGGCCTACAGCTGGCTGTCAGCTAAGCTTAGTAGTTTTCTCTAGATATCCCACTGGGTCAATATCTACCCCCCATGCAGAAATCAATAGCACATGCCCTTGGCAGTGACGGTCTTCATGCCATAGTAAGAGAGAGTTTGTGAAAGCCTTCTGAGATGAAAAGGGAATCGTTTAAAATGTCCCATGTTGCTACACAAGACTTTGATATGTGGAAAATAACTACTCACTGGATTCCATCTGCTTACATTCAGACTACCAGGTACACAAAGGTAATAGTCAACATATCACTGGCACAGCAGTTGATAATATTTGTGTGAGGAACAAGAGCTCAGTTTTGGGGTACGTAACCAGCAGCCACATTTTTACAGTTCTGTTGAGTGCTGTTGTTGCCTTTATCTACTATCACAACATCACAGAGAAACTGAAACTGCAGCACAGTGGCAACATAGCATCCACAAAATTGAATGTTAACAGAATTAGAATGAATCAAAGTCAATCAATGGGAAATAATGAATAGCCAATTACATCCACAATCAGCGAGTAAACCACTGAATCATTCTTTGTTTACTCAATAAATCAAAGATGTGATGAAGAAATATTAAGATTTAGTGACAGTTTAGTGTCAGTCTCTGAGCTAATTACTACATTAGTAGCCATCAGGAAAATGTACATTTGGGAAACCCTTATTAAAGTGTTCCAGCAGTCACTGTAGAATGTGGGGAAAATGTGTTGTGGACATAGTCTTAGAGCAAACTATTATTTTGCTAATATATTAAATCAATAATGGGATATAATCAGAGCCTTTGCAAGCAGTGTGTAAATGCTGCAGTCGCACAGAGCCATCAGGCTCTATGGGCCTCACAATCTTGTGGGGGGTTTTTTATTGATTTTTTTTTAACCCAAAATACATTAAGACTGAATTTCAAGTCCGAAAAAATGTATACTGCATAAACGAGGTCATGTGAAAAAAATCCAATTACATTTCCAAACCCACTTTGCATGCTTGATTCCGAGGCTAAAAAAAGTCACAAAACTTATGATGAGTCCTATTTATTTTTTAAAGAGAGATTATTCCAGCCTTTCTGATAGTAATGTTATACTAGTTTTTCATAGTGTTCTACTTTGACTATAATATCAACAAATGATGAGCTACAACAATGTGTATGTTGTGAGTCTGCATATTTTTAAACTTAAGCCAAAATATGATATTTATGTCTTCTTATGTTTGTAATGAACGAAACTCGCAAGATGGAGTTTCAGCCGTCTGAGGCTCATTAAGGGCTATTTGCGTTCGTGCATGGATGAGGCCAGACTATCCAACTTCACTTTGCTGTGTGTTGCGTGGGACATAAACATTGACAAAGACAAAATGGTTGGCATGTTTGCCACCATGACGGAGAGGAGGATAAAGTTTTAAAAAGGGACCATGATATATACAAAGTTCATTAACCTGTTTGGATTAATTTGTTCTACAGAGGATGGTGGAATATACAAATGGACTACACTAAACTAGTGTGCAGGGGCAACAATTGGTGACTGAAACCTCCATAATTAGTCTCTAGTAACTTAAATTTTGGTAGTAAAGAAATCAGTCAGAATGTTAGATTAATCAGTTGTTTAACTCTATGCTTACCGCATCTCGGGACCTGCCTGTGTCCCTGTCTGCTGTGTTGTACATTGTCTACTTTATGTTTATGCTTCATATAGTATTGTAGACCGCTGTGTCTATTTTATGTTTGAATAGGCTTTGTAGTGTTGTAGATCTCTAGATAGTAGATCTCTGTGTCTATTTTATATTTGAATAGGTCTTGTGTTGTAGACCAATGTTATTCCCATGTAAGAGGGACATGGTACTGAGACAGTGCACCTGGCCTGTCGCTGTCTATCAGCAGTGGTGCTGAACAATCGATGTACGTAGAGTGCTGTGTGCTGTCCATGGTGCTGAAACATTTGAATAAGACAGGCACACTGTTTTCTTTTTTTTTTGTTCTTCAGAACAAATTTGTCTGACAAAGTGGATTCACTGTATGTTTTCTTAGACATAAGCTTGCTTGGCTCAATAAGTGACAGTTTGTGTTTATGGATAGGATAGGGTAGGATACAGCATATCAGCTATTTTAAAGTTGTGAATTTGAATGACAAGATTGCTCTGCACCCTCTGTGCTGAGAGTCTAGCTCCACCCCATTTGCAGGTACTGTAGAAAGACATTATCCAAAAAAATGATGGCATTGAACGTAAACCAAGGTTTTGCAGACTCATCCAGGATCAATGTTCTGACTGACAATAAGGTCGGCAGTATGTACTAAAGGCATGGATAATCCTGTCTATGGTGTGTATAGTCCTGTTAGGCAGTGTGTAATTGTGTTGTAGGGGGTTTGCAAGTTTTTTAAAAAAAAAAGGATGCTTATGTTATTCATGTTTTTCATTGTCAGTTTATATAGCAATTCAAATTGTACTCATATGAAACTGTGCCTTTCACACAATGCCCTGCATAAAATGAAACATGCAACACTACCTGAAATTTTTGACGTAGCAAAGCACTGAAAATGATTTAAAACTTAACTTAAATCACAGTGAGATCCTAAGTTATTGGGTTTTTAACTATGTGAACGCAAAATATGTATTTCTCCTTGTTACTTCAGATAGATCTTGTTCTTTTCTCTGTGCAGACTGATGTATATGCAGTTTGTTTTCACATTCATCTGCTGAAAATAGAAAGTTTAAGGCATGTATCAACAAACATTATTTATGACATCACAACAAACTCTGATCCAATCATGCTCCAGTATGCAACTTACACAAGTGTAGTGTGGAAACTTGAAGCTTCCAGTGCACATACACTGAGAATGGACTTTACAGTGAAGCGCCTTGTGTTCAGCAGTTAAACTTTTAAAATAAAAAAATATTTGAATATTTATAGATTCTGGATTTTTCAATGAGGGAGAAGGTGTAGATGTCATTTTAAGGAATTTAAGGTAACACTTTCTATAATGCATTATAAACATACTTATAATGCATTATTATCTGCTTATAGTATAGTAATTATAGTTATAAGCACTCATATATTCATAATACTTATTATAACATTATAAAGCATTTTATAATGACTCATAAGGTCAAGTATCATAATGCTTCATAACTGCTGGTCACTCGTTGACATTTTATAATGCATTATAATGTGATTTATAAGTTACTCTAAGTGGTCATTGGGTGCTTTAAGTAAAGTGAGAAAAATATCATTAATCTAGTGTGTGTGGTGAAGGAGGGTTCCCACACTGGGTCTCGAACCCTGTCTCCCAGACCACAGACAGCTATGCTAACCAGTCAGCCAAAGAATTTAGCCATTGGCTAAGGGCCAGCACGTCTAGTCATGCGTGGTCGTTACTCTCTAGAGGGCATGGGCCTGCACTATCACACTATGCAAGTACAACACACAGAATGTTGTTAAACTAATATATATGTTTAATGGGTCATAACAGATTACTCCAATTTGACTCTTTTTTTTTTTTTTTTTTTAGAGTCACGACCACAGATGACTAGACACACTGGCCGCATGGCCAACAGCAAAAAATTATATTATAAAATACTTTATGTTATAACTATAATTATTAATCATTATGAATATTTCTGAGTGCTTATATATATAATTAGATATATAAATATAATTATACAGTTCTATAAGAAGATTATAACACATTATAAGTATGTTTACAATGCATTATAAAATGGACTTCATAGAAAGTGTTAGCAATTTGAAAATTATTTAACTTTTTTTGTGGAAAAAACATATTAGACACAAATGATTCAGAATATATATATATATATATATATATATATACATATATATAGTATTTTTATGTGTCTTAAAACATGTCTGGAGGGGATTTAAATTCTAAAGAGAAATGTTTTGCCCCTCAGCTGGTAACATGATAAATCCCCACCTCCCATCCCCCATCCTAAACTTCTTAAACAAGCCTTTTAAAAGAACTAAGCCTAGGCAGAGCACCATGGGGCATGCACCTTGGCCAGTGTTCAGGGTTAGCTATGTTAACTGGGCTGTATCTTCCCAGCAGCTGACCTGGCTCCATATTTACTGAAGCTCCGCCTGATTGCAGTGCAGCTCCCTGTTACCCTTCTGTCCAAATTCAAAATGAGCTAATTTGTTTATCCAAGATTTGGCTTGCTAATTCTCAGATCCAGGTGCATCTCAGTGCCTAACGGGCCTTACTTCATGTACTGTATCTGCATTCAAACTACATCAACTATGTCATCACATTCATCATGACTCATTGCTATTAAAATATCTGTCTTTATCAGTTAAAACCAGCAGACAACAGCTTATACTGAGCCACCAGGGAGTCAACGTCTGCCACAAGCTATTTTAACTGTTTCAGTTTGTCTTCTGAAATAGCAGCGTTTAATGAGATTCTTTCAACTTGGTACTGTGCAGTCTCACTGTGAGATATTGGGTCACTGGGCATCTGAGAAAGATGAACACAGAAAACTGCAACATCTATTTGAGATAGAGAAGGAAGAAATGACTCAAGGCAAAGGCATGATTTGTTATTTTTAGCTTAAGCACAAAAAAAAATGAAATCTGTAACACTGGTGTCTTAATCCATCTGTTAACACAATGGCTTTTTGTCATTCACACATACAGTAGGTGTCTGTTACATAAATGTTCTGTCATTTCTTCAGACGTGCCAGAAGACACAATGTTTGGGTTGTATTTGCCACCTCAGTGTTTCCCCACAGGATTTAGTGAAACTGTGGTGGGTGGATCTCAGACCTTCTAGGGGGGGCTGGGGACATGCTCCTCTGGAAGAACATTTTCTACATTTTAAAGTTAAATGCATCAATCTTGTGCACTTTAATTAAGAGGTTAGATCTATGAAGAATTTTGTGCTCCTAGTAAACAATTTCATCATTAACACATTGGTTGTATAAATATAATGGATATAACCAACTGTTATAACTATTTCCTGGTGTGTTCTGTGTTCACTACTTATTTCTGCTGAAAACAGGAAGACAAAACATCAGTTGATGCAGGTTTAAGGTTTTGTGTCACTGTGCTCAGAGATATCAGTTGAGCTAAAATTAAAAAAGGATTGTTTAACTGCATTTAATGAGACTTCCAGGGTGTTACTGAACATGCTGTCAGCTCAGAGGCAGTGAAGCCCGTCAGCCAGTCCAAATATCTGGGCAGTGGCTGGTGTGACTGGCTGAAAAACCAACCACAATGTGTGGTGGCAGAGGAGGCTGCACTGCTGTCTGGTTCCAAATGACTCCAGCAGACTTCGCTGCACGGAAACAGAAATGAGCTGTTTGTTTCCAATACAGTTACTTTTGCTCTTAGATAACATTAGACAAGACTTTTATAGTATTGTCCTGCATTGCAAACTGACACTTGAAAGCAGACAATATTGAACCGTTTTTTTCCCAGATTGAATGAAATACACTTGTAACACCAGCACTGAGTTGCTCTGTTTTTCAGTAATTCCTCTCCTTATGGGTGAAATATGACTGTACTGTACTGTACTGAATGTGCAGGTTTGTATTAGCTTGGAGCTGTGACGGTTAGCTTAGTATGCCTACAGGTAGTAGTAGCTGCTAGTAGCTAAACCTACCCGTATTTAATCTGCATGCAGCCCCAGCAGGGCTCCGGTTTTTGGCAGCTGGGTGAAAACACACCTAAATCATTTCACATAACTCATCTTCAGACAAACCCAACAACAAAGTCATAAGCACCACCAGCTTCAACATCACTGAAGCAATGGCGCAAAACACGCTGTTAGAGATCTTTTATGTTATTATAAGAAGTGTAAAAACATTTTCAGTTCATTATGAAACTGTGGCGGGCCACCGGAGTCCAGGTAATTAATGGGAAACACTGCACCTGATTGACAGAGGGAGTGGTAGCTCTGAGGTGAGTTGGGAAGTAATGATATGAAGGAAGTTTTCTGTTCACTCACAGGCTACATCATTGATGGATTTTAAACTTATTTTGCAGTTGAGGCCTTAATGAGTGAACATGGTGGGTACAAGACGTTCACCCCGCTTCTCCCTAGAGAATCCCTTAGCTTCCATCAAGTACATAATTTATTAGAGAATTCTGCTGCTTCTGTGCACAAGTATAGAATGACAAGATGTTAAGTTGGGACTCTCATTTAATTCCTAATTGCTTGCATGCTGTACGCAAAGTGTTTTGCTGGAAATTCTTACATCCATGCAGTTGGCATGTGTGAAAGATGAAGGTATAGAGAGGGAGTGCTGATCTCAATATTATTGTTGATGTAAGTTTTTTTCCTTTTACATCTCTTTCCTACGAAGGGGGAAAAAAATCTTTATAGACTGACATGAGAAGAATTTGAGCTTGTTTTTTCTTTCTTTGTGATACATTTATTACAGTGATCTTAAAGAATAAGGATAGTGATATTGTATATTTTCATTGTCAACAAATCCAGTGAAAAGACCAAACCCAAACAACGATGTGTTAATCCGACTCAACTTTCTGACTTCCCTACCCCGTCTGTTGCTTTCAGCTCCAAACCAGCTCACAAATATAGAGTTTCATTTTTTAAAGGATTCAGTAATGTCCTACAACAGGAGGAAATAGTGCATTTGTTGGGGATTATTTTCAGCAGCAGTAGAATCCACATTTGGTGTTTAAGTGAGTATTTCTGGCAGCAGGACAGTGTATTTGCGGCTGAGTCAAAATAAACTACAGTGTGTGTGTGTGTGTGCTGATGGTAATGAAGGAACATGTCACCCAGTGCAACAGCGTGACTCATTGATTTATTTTAATAGTTTTTTGACAACAATGGAGCTCTACAGCACAGAGAAATAAGACGGATCAGGCCATATAAGATATATCTGACAGATATACACACATAATACATGCTAGTAGGATCAATTTGTTGTTAGTTTCTTTCCATGGGATTGTTTTAAAATAAAAGAAGTAGAGACTTATCCTTTCAGAGGGTAAAACTGTTTATTAACCTTGTGCTGCTGTAGCTGAGCCTTAGCTAAATTTAGACTTGAACCATGTAGGAAGTGTTATGGAAATGTTACTAGGGCTGTGCTCGTAAGATTGCTGTTGCCACTTTTATATAAAAGCGACTCAAATGGAGCTTAGCATAAGTTCAAGCAGGAAGACTGTCTATTACTCATTCATTCATTCTCACTCCTCTCTCTGTCCCTGCTTCTCCTGCTCTTATATTAGGGGCGTTATTCTTGGTTAACAAATCAGATTCCGCTGCGATTCTATCACTCTATCATGTCTTAGCTGACAAATAAATCTGTTCTTCTCTGTTGCTGTCATCTGTCATTTCAGTCTTTCCTGATTGAACTGCTTTTATTTGACATTTGACCAAATTATCACAATTACTGTTACAGTGGTCATGTCTGAAAGGAGCTGGATTTACAGAGTTATTAGAATTATTTTGTTAAGGTGGAAATACACTGTAAAAACAAACATTGAGACAGATTTGTTTAAGTCAGATCAACAGTATAGATGTCCATGTCATACTGTTACAGGCCTGGGTCTTGTTTGGGCTGACGTTGAGCTTTGTCACTTCTTATATCTCATTCATGGGTGTGTCACATTTAGAGTGGAACATGATCCTGTAATTTAACAGCCACAGAAGTTACTGACATCTGGAATGTTTATATGTGTATTAGGGGATGATTACACAGTAAACTACTCATTAAATGACACAAACGAAACATCAACCAGAGGCTGAAGCTATACATTTAGATTTGACCATTAGGATCAACAGTTTACTACAGGTATGCATTAGCAAAGGAAAAAAAAAGAAATAAAGCACTGGTGTATCTAATTTAAAAATGAATTATGAAAACCTTCACTCTGTGTGTCCTAAGCCCTTCTGTATCCAAACCTCAGCTCCTGGCTGATAGACAGTCAACTTGCTCTTGCATGAGACAGAAAAACGTTGGCGGTAACCAGCCTTGTTACCAGCCGCTGAATTACTCCCACATGACCGCCCACTGCAGAATGAGGATGGAAAGCGGATGGAAGCGGCCATTCCATTCAGTCTGAATGTCAGAGATTATTTCAGCAGCCTCTTCTCAGGGCAATGAACAGTCACTGCACTGCCTCTGTGCATCTGGGAAATACTGCACGACAATCACACTATTACATTTTACTGGCTTTCATCTGACTAACACAGACTCCTTTAAACAGCATGATAACATCGCTGTTTGGGAAGCAGCGATTACAGACTCGATGGTAGAATACATTATACATATTTTAGATCTGATTCGTTCACACTGACTTATTACAAACAAATAAGTAAAAAGTAAACATATGGACTGACCGGTAACTCATTCATAGGGCAGTTTTGGTGACGTCATCCTGCATCATGGACTAATGGGTGCAAATCAAATTCTGGTAATTGACAGAAGGTCATGCTGCACTTTATTGATCCTGATCTTAAGCTTCTGATTATGAGCATTAACCTGACTGTAAATGAGAACTCATGTCAAAAATAATGATGAACAGACAAAAAGAGGAGTCTTGTACCATAATATGACACGGCAGACTGTGTGGTCACTACACTTGACTCACTTTTCAATGAGGAACTGATAAAATACACCGCACACCTCTGTTTCAACTGCTTGTCACTAGTATGTGATGTATTGGAGATAATTCCTGAGCTCACCTGCTGGCGCACATACACGTTACCATGGATACCAAATTATCTTGTATAATCATATAAATCACATATAGACTGCTTAGGAGATAACATTTTGGCAGTTTTTATGATCAGCAGATTTAATAGTAGTTTAGCTTGAATTCATGCCAGAAGCTGGTGCTCAAGTGATTGATTAGGCAATTGACAGAGAATTAATCACCAACAATTTGTATAATCAATTATTATTAAAGTCCTTTATCAAGTATAAATGTCAAACATTTGCCCCTGCTTTTCCAGTGTAAGGATTTGCTGCTTTATATTGGTAAATCTCTGTGAATCTCTTTGGGTTTTGGTCTGTTTGGTGCATTTTTCACCAATGTTGGCCACTTTCTAGACTCAAAAGTTAATCTATCAATCAACAAATAATCACAAGATCAACAGAAAAGAAATACATGTAGTTGTCTACTTTGGACCACACCAGAGCTGAGTTGGAAGTGGACTGAGACCCACCTTTTCAAGCATTCTCAGCTCCTGAGTTCAACAAACATTTTTTTATGTCAGCCTCAACAAACCAAGCTGTCGTTTTTGGAGTGTATCACACCCTTAACACAGACATTTATTTTAGTCCATACAGTGTAAACCAACACATATATGATATTTGAACAACCATGTGTACTGTATATGTAGTGCACCCAGGTGGCTCTGGAGTAATGACATTTGCCCACCAGCCACTGAAACCTGGGTTCAATCCAATCCCAACAGTGGTGCTTCTGACTTGCACTGATGCTTCGTCAAACACTGTCAAAAATATTCAAAACCAGACTGATATCAAAGAAGGAACTCAAACATGGGAATCAACTGTGACACAGTTGCACAGCTGTAACTGATAATGTATTGCAGCAGTTTGGTCAATGTGAATGATGCTGAGATCACCTAGATAGTGGTTCAGTTACCCTCTATGAAGGTTCTAAATATACTGAGAAAGTGCTCTGTTGGATGCTCTTGACCTGTTCATCTGTGTGTGCCAATAGATATCTTACACTGTAAGTATGAGGCAAATGCTGGTCATTGCAGATAGTGACTCTGAATTCTGTTCCAGGACCCCATCTGGGGCTAGATGCATAAGCAATGCCTACAGAGACAGAATCTTTTAGTAAAACACTGAGATCTGTAAAATGCCAATCAAAGGCACATTTATAACCATAACATTGATCAATTACTTTTGTGTGATTAATTTTATCATTCTTTTAATTTACACAGGAGTCAACATTTTATTTTGCTGTTAATATTCTTTTATTTTGTCCTTAGTTGCGTCACACCTTGTAAAGTCAGTTTAGATACAAGCACTACAAACTAATCATTGATTACATTTCTGGAATATCAATGGCTCATGTGATAAATGAATGATGACGCTATAAAGAGATGCATGGCTGCATGTAATAACAGCTGTTGGAGAACCTCGCCGGTGCAACACCGGCGACAACACACCTTGGTTACCGTGTGTTTCATTGACAGGTGTACAGACTGGTGGAGCAGGCAGCATGTTGATATGAAAACAGCTGGATCAGGGTGTGTCTTCATCCATTTATGGAAAATTGTGGGAGTGGAAATGAGGCTCGTGCTCCACATTATTGTTATTGTTTTACATTACATGCACTGTTCTAACTAAGTTCAGTTGACAGTTAACGCTTGAACCAGTGAAGCCACCGAGGATCAGTGACTCACTATTGTATTTCTCATTTATTCTTTCAGAATAAATCATTTCTAAAATATGTCACCCCTTGAATCTGCTTGCACTAGCACATACACAGTTTTAGTCATGAATCTACACAGAGTTTTATGCATCTGGCCCCTGGTGTTTTTTGCAGAACATTTGTATACCAAACAATGTGAACAGAAAAGATGAATACCTAATTAATCAATTTCAGTTGAGATATCTTTATTTATGAACCTCAGTTTAATGAAATCTTTGGAAACAGTTGAGGGCTGGGTTTGAATCTTTGCTCGGTTTACATATTCTGTGCCGAGTTTCATGACCTAGAAAAAAAATGGTGAACGTAATTTGCATTTCTGACACATTTATCTCATTTTCTCTGTATTTTTTAAACTCTTATATGGCTCTTGGTGAAATATGTAGAGCAAGGGACAGATAATACCAGGATCACAGGCTCAAAGTCTGAGGTGAACAGGAAAACTCTCAATGAAAAAGAGATTCTCTGAACTGAGAGTGTAGGAATTATTTAGAATAATAAGTGGGCCATGTTTCTGTGATGCTCCCTCAAATCACAAAGCAAACTGCTGCGTCCTTATCATACCTGTGTGCAGTGATCTCTGCTCAGCCCCCAGGTGTGCTGCTGCAGCCTTGGTTGTGGCTTTATTTCAGCTTCACTCTGTTCTTACAGGGACACTGCTGGGTTGGAAATAAACAGGGTGGCTGCATGTTTCATGACTTTTTTAAAAGCACGATTCCACAGTATGCCAGCTCATTCATGCTGTTTGTCTAAATTAAAAAGACTGTCAGTCCGGCCACTGGTGGAGAATATGAACTCAAGAGGTGACTAATTACTTGTAGATTATAAAGCCTTTTCTAGTTCCTTTATCACCACATTTGTTTGATTTTTATTGTTAATGAAAGAAATGACACTGCAACAAACAGAATAATGATGCTGGGAACATAATCAACAGCTGGTATGATTCATATTTTGCTTCAAAATTAATATAAAAGCGGAAATGCTGAACAGACACCTGGTAATGCATGGTGAACAAATGGAACAGCAAAACTTCAGAAGCCTTAAATTCAGATTATTTAAGGAGTTTTATCCTTGTAGGCTCACAGGTGGTGCAAGGACAGAACAGTAACCCACCACCACGGAGACCTGGGTAGCAGAACCTCTGGCTTGGCCAGAGGTTCCGACAAACACCACTGCCAGTGTGTGTTGGTGGGAAGCAGGTTGGGGATCATGTCCTTGTAGCTGCATGACTAACTCAACAGCCTGCACAGGGGAGGATTTAGGGCCACTGCATTTTACTTGAAATTCAAACTACAGATAAAACAACATTTGATTCAAAATTCTCAGTCTATTGTCAAGTACAAAGGGCCATGCCTTGTACTCTAGTGAGTGACATTCCTAAAATACAAATAATCACGCCTACTTTCTCCCTTGTGTACAGTCTGTATACAAAGATGGATGTAGTGAGGTGTGACATCACTCGTTGGTTTACAATGGAACCAGTACGAAGCCCAGAGTTGCAGCTTATAGTCAGCGCCATCTTGTCCGATTGCATCCAGGACCTTCCAAATAAGGAGTGCAGGGTGTTGCCTTTCACACTCTGAAAACACTCCCCGCTACTTGTGCTACCTCGGACCCAAGCTAATGCTAGCTTACTGGGAACACTGAGCGCTGCACTTGGGCTAACATTATCTACTTTAGTTAAATTATGCTAAATGGGCAGGTATCCTAATCAAGTAAAATTACACTTTGGGACTGTAGTCAACCAAAAATTTTGACTGAAATTGTACTTAATTTTCAACCAATAGAACGTTATGTCTAGACTAACTAAGTCGGCCACAGTGCACTGAATGCACTCTACCTGGTAGCCTTATTAGCCTAAATGGATTATAAATGAACAACATAAAAAGTTATTTGCAGCATATTAAATCATTTTTAACCTATTTATTTTATACTGAAATGATAACAATGTACTCAGAGCCGAGAGAGGAGGCTTCATATCCAGCTTAGTCTGGGTGTAACTACTGCTACTGGCAGACGCTGGAGCCATTGAAGAAGTCGCAGGATGCACCTGCAGTTATAAAACGATTATTAGACTAAACATATTGAAATATGCCAATTCTGATACGTTCACACTCAGCAGGTGAGCCAACTGTCAATCACAGCTGTCAATCAACACCAACATGGCAGACATCAAAGCTACTATAAGTCTTCAAATCTTATTAACAAAGCAACAATTTCCAAAATGACCACCTGCACACTTATTAGAGGACCTGAACTTAGAGATTCAGACCATGGTAACTCGATGAAAAAAAAAGTTGACTTAGTATTTCTAGAGAGAAGTTGAGGCTTTCGGAATGGGTGTCATTTGGAGCATCTAGCGGCCATCGGTGACATTAGCACTTCCTCAGCCTCAAGCCATGGTAGTTGCTGCTTGTTCCGCATACATGGCCAATCACTGCCTGAAGTGGGCGTTATGGAATTGTCGTTTCATAAAGTTACACTGATGCACTTCCCGAATTACAACGTCAGAAATGCGGGAGGAGGGGGGTTTCCTACACTGTTTGACCCCGACAACTCCTTTGTTTAAAACCCAATGACACCTTTAAACAGTCAGTCAGCCTTTTATTATAGGGATTATTTAGTTACATCTTAATTATAATGCACAAGCTTTTACTGTCATTTGAACAACTGCAGCCATTACCATTATCACAATTACTATTTCATTGATCGTCTCAAGTGCATGTCACTCATTCTAACCGTAACAGATCATGTACAATAGCATAGATCTCTCAACCTCAATATGCACAACATGCATGGTTTCTTAATACCAGTATAAATGGCAATAGCATCGGTGTTAATCAGCTTGTATGAATAATGTGAAAATAATTTCATAAATAGCAGTTATGTCCGAACTAAATGTTCAGGGTCCCTATCAGCTAAATTAAGTGTTGATCTAATCAGAGTGCACTGACATTAACATGACATGGTTGTATTCTGTGTGTGCATCTGGCTGGTCTCTCCTATTTAAATGAAATTCCTCAAGTGCCCTGATAGGAATCTGGTAGGTGCAATAAATCCAGTTGGGGACATGCTATCACACGGTTCCAATTAACTCCAGTAAATGACTTGTTTATCATCTTTTCTTCAGTGCAGTAACACTGGATCCGCATACAGTATGAAGGACAACATACACAGTCTGAGAGGAGTATTATTGATGAGGCTCTTCTTTTATTTTTCTCCCCAATTTAGTGAGGAGACAAGAAAGAGAGATTCATATTTGTGCTATGTTATGTTATATTGCAAAATGCCAGATCAGTTGTGAATATCTTAAGTCAAAATATGTATTAATAGTGCAACAATAATTAGGGATAACATGTATCATGTGGAGCAGTGACCTGGGTGTCGGTAGAGGTCAAACTGTTCTATCTGCTTCATCGCTCATAAGACAGCAGTTTCAGGCTTATCTTCAGTGAAGCAGCATTAACATCCAGAATATCTCCAATGATTACATCATGATGAGCGCATCACCCAAAATGTGGATGTTTAATGCCGCCGGGCTTGAACACAGAAATCAATGAAGCAGTGGACAGAACAGGCTTGTTTGCTGTTCCACCATACATCCCCCTGAGGGTTAGCCTCCACGCTCATTAATGAAGACAAACAGAAATAATACTGATGCACTATGTGTCCAGGGACAGGTGGAGATATTGCTTGTCTTCTGATCGTCTGAAGGTTATTGACCCATTAGGTGTGAGTGTCTAAATCTAAATGCTTAATTCTCTGAGGTGAGGTCAACTTATTCACCATGCTTGCGATATAGGTATTATGGACAAAAGACCTTTTACAGCCAAGATAAATTTATGCAAAAGGTCAGTTTTATCTATACCTTGCATAAGATTCAGTGTGACTCTCTATTGAATATTATTGAGTATTATGCTCATAAATTCTGAATTACTGGATTGTCTCATAAATGCAACGTCACCAATGCTATTTTTCTTGACATTTGAGATATTTCATCTGACAGCAGCAATAGGTTAATAGATGTTTTTATGTAGTTTAAATACACGATTTGATGTCTGTCACAGTGCCGAGACAATCAGTTGATATACGGAAACTTTCCCACCAATAAATCTGATGACCCATTAAACACTGAAGTCACTGATCAGCCAAAGACATTGAACATTTACTGGTTCAGCTTCACGAGTATGACCATTCTCTGTTATCATTTGTTTCATGACGATAGGCTGGTCATCAAGCAAATATGAAGACATCAGTTTGAGCTTGGGGATAGAGCTGAAATAGCCTAATTAACCAATTAATTTATCAGTTGATTGAAAGAAAATTAATCAGCAACTATTTTGATAATGTTTTAAGTCATTTATTAAACAGAAGTGCCAAACATTCTCTGGTTCCAGCTTCTCCAATGACAGGATTTCCTGCTTGCCTGTGTTTCCTATCTGTGTATAAATTGAATTGGTTTAGGATTGTTTGATGGACAAAACAAGCAATCTGAAGACATGACCTTGGGCTCTGGTAAACTGTAATTGGAATTTTTCACTATTTTCTGACATTTTATGGACCAAATGATTAACTGATTGAGGAAAATAATCTGATGAATCAATAATTAAACTAATTGTTACTTGCAACCCTAATGTGGGATCTTAAGGTCAGTATTTTGTTTGTTTTTGGTGATATTTAAAGACTACACAATTAATCAAAAATCACTGATTATTGTCAGTTTGTAATGATGGAGTGTGTTTTTTATGCCTCCAGTTGTACTTCTAGTTTCTCCCCAGGTCATGAGCATCAGGTGGAAGCAGCCATCATAACATAGTTTAACCCAATCAGGACAAACTGATCACTGCTGTGGAGTGAAAACCACACAACTCAAAATGTGCTGGTTTTGAATCTTTCTGACAGGCTGAGAAAATTATGCTCCATGTCATGTTACATAAACCATTTCAAAACGCACTGCACTATCTGAAAAAATATACTGTGACAAAACTGAAAACATGGCTGTTTTTTTTTTTAACTCATAAGAAGTTTTGCAGATACGGGCTTTGCACAGAACAGCTATGAAATGCAAAATATGTTGTTAATTCAAAATAAAAACTTTTTAAAACTAAATTTAGCTGATCTAGCAGAACTCTACACCTGGAATTTCTTTGATCTAGACACAAAGCAATTTGTGTTTTGAAGGTTTATAATTATCAATAGTTGCATTAGCCTACATGTATTAATGTGTGAAATGTAATATGTAATATAATGTAATATATTTTGCCATTTAATGTGTTATACTAGGTATAATAACCATGATAATAACCACCTTGCTTTTAGACGGAGTAGTTGATGGAAAATGATTAGCTGGATTAGCTTTATATTGGCTTTCTCATTTAACAGCCGTGTTTAACGCCACCACTAATCTGCTCCAATGTAACACTGTAACGTTGTAACATTGTAACTTTAACGCTGTAACACTGTAACATTCTAACTGTAACTCTATAACTGCAAAACTGTAATGCTGTAACACTAACTATAACGCTGTAACTTTAACACTGTAATGCTGTAACACTGTAACTGTTACATTGTTACGTCTCTCCGTGCAACTGTTGCCGTTTTGCTCGTGCCACTGTCACGTATAGTATAGCTGTTTATGCATCCGCGTGCTCCCCAACAGCACGCGCAGTAACTGGACAGGGACGGGAATTAGCATACTTCTAACAACAGACTAACACAAAGATATTTCGCGCTGTTCATCCACATTTCTTAAGCATAATTAGTCAGAGTCTGACTGCTGGGGAACTCAGAGGAGGGTTGACTGGACCCATGTGCTGTTAATCCTCTCCTCCTGCTCTATTTAGTGTTGTATGAGAGGGAATTAAAGGACCGTTTTTGTCCCGGTTTCTGTCGGTTTGGGTGATTGAGAGCCTAAAATCTGCTGCGTTGCTGCGTTAACTCTGAATTATTCACATATAGAATAAAGGCCCGAATGAAAATTTAAGCACAATGACTTTTTGTGGTTATAACAAGTGAAAACAGACAAGTCAAAAATATCTCGGGGGCAAGCAGTTTAAGACAGCTACAAAGCCTGGTGAGGTAAGGTCGACGTGCTGGTCAGTCGTGTATAACTGCGGATGCCACTCACCTGATGCAGAAAGGCTTCAAACGGGAGATTTTATTGAGCTTTAATCAAATAAATCCCTCGGTAATAAAGCCCACGGTGCTGCTTGAAAAGACACTGGCGTCTATAGGTCAGTCATAACAGTTCTTGCACAAAATGAGACGGTGGTCCGCCGCCGACTTGTTCCATGTAGTTTGAGCCTTATCGGGATGGTATCCGGTCTGGCACCCGGCTGTTAGCCCCGGTTACCCGCTACAACAGCTGACCCTTCTGTTTCCTCCGGGCGGGATAAAGACTCAAATCTCAGACAGGTTTGTGGCTGCGTCGCCACACAGCAGCTTCAGTCTCATTAATAGCAGCGGGTATGGGTTACTGTGACCAGCACGCAGCGACACACAGTCGGAGGGGAGAAACAGAACCGCGGCGGCCTCGACAGCAGCAGCACTGAGACCCGGCCGGTGCCCCTCTGAAGCTCGGGCGTTCAGTACAGTATATATCCCTTCCTCAGAGGTATTCCACTGTCGTCCAGGTCCTGGTTGTGTCTGAGTTTTCGGCCTCAACACAGCAGCTCTTTCTTCCTGACAAGCAGTCAGCGTCCAATCACAGCGCTGCATTCAGAGGGGGAACGCGGGATAAAAAGGAGTGGATTGTAGGACTGGAGTCTGACTGACCAAATGACTGAAAGACCTCAGCAGGGCTGGATTACACCTCTTGCTGACCTCAGGGCCAAAAATTGAGCTGTAGGCACCATTTGGGGCCCCGTGCTCCCCAATTAATGCTCCAGTTTTTTATTCATTGCCAGTTTATTAGGTACACCTAAAACTTATGCAGTCTAATAAAACAGATCTGCAATAGCATATAGAGATGTCAATTCAACTTTAAGGTTATTTTGGAGGCTGGAGTTCGTGGTGCTGTTGAATTGCATTTGGTTATATACAGAGGTGTTTAAATCACCTAAATAAATGGGATGGATGAAAAATTAGAAACATCTGTCAGTTTAATGGATCCAAAATGACCATAATGTTGAATTAACACCTTTAGACAATGATTTAATTTCATTACAGTTTTATAGGGGTATCATATTAGATGCACAGATTGCATTAATTTCAGCTAGGTGTACTGCTCAGTGTAGTTTGGTTATAAGTTGATTAAATTCAAATTTATTTAAGAATATGCACCATTTATAATAATAATGGTGATAATAAGCTATAGGCCTATTTATATAGCACCTTTCATACATGAAATGCTGCTAAAGTTTCTTCACATAAATTGCATTATAAATGCAAACAAGCAATGAAATACAATAAAAATGAGTAAAAAGGGAAAAAAAACACTTCAGTGAGATTCAATAAAAGGTAAAGCAATAAAAATGTAACAATCACCTTAAAAGCGAGATTAAAAAGTTAGATCTTAAGATGTTTCTTAAAGGAATTCACAGAAGTTGCATGTCGTTCCACAGTTTTGGTCCATAATAAGAGAGGGTTGCCTCTCCATACTTCTTTGACTTAACTTGTTCATTGACCTATGATCATGCCTGGGTATACAGTATAGAGAGAGAGACAGTTGATCAAGTAATGGTGCTGCTAAACCACTCAGAGCCTTGTATGATACAATTTTTAAATCGATTCTAAAAGAGACAAGAAGCCAGTGTAAAGATGCTAAAATGGGTGTGCTGTGCTGTCTTTTGCTTGTTTTGGTAAAAATTCTGTCAGCTGCATTATGCATAATATTAACTAAAATATTTGAAGATAGATTTTTACACAGGGCCCCTAAACAGTGCCTTGCAGAATTTGGTACAAACGCAGGAGTCACCTTAAAGCACTTGCATTTCAATTTATATGAATAAGTAAATCAAACTACGACACACTTTGCCACTCAGTGACTTGAACTTGTGGCCTTTGGGGCCCCTGACGGTTTGGGGACCTGGGGGAAGTTGCCCACTTAGTCCTTTGGTTGAGCCTTGAAGAGGCACTTGTCTGAAAATGTTTAAGGCTATGGGAGAATATTAGGGTCATGTGGAAAAAAAAGGTGCACATTAATTTAACTCAGATTTCTGAGATGAATGTCAGAATATGTCATCATATACTATTATATATATCATATATATATATTATATATTATCATATATATATTTGACATTGTGAAAATATCAAAGGTAGCCCAATGTATATGCTCTTTTGGGGCTTTTTCTCCCTGCTAATTATTTTAAATTAATATTTGTGAAAATATATATAACTCTACCTAAAGAAAGAAGTCTAAAATAAAAAACTTCTGAGACTTAAGTCAGAAATCAGTCCCTATTTAATATAGTCTACTGTAATATGTTTGTTTTTGTTGTTTGTTAGATTTGACATTATGAGAAGGAAGGCAAACACACACAACTACAAAAATATCAAGGATAGCACAACACAGGAGTCCAGGTGATGAGGCTTCATCATACTACCAGCCAACCTACACAGTTAATATTCATGATCAATAAAATCACTCCAAGTCTATATATATGTATATATATATAGTGTGTGTGTGTGTGTGTGTGTGTGGTATATATATAACAGGTGGTAATGTATTACTTTGATGTGCAAAGGTAACTTATTCTAATACACCACAGAAACTGCATACATTACATTCTTTTAAAGGAACATGTACCCATGCTGGTATTAAACCTCTGTAAGCACAAGTCAGCAACACTAGCTCTTGTCTGGTGAGCATGATTTCCCAAGTGATCTGTGAGATATTCACAGACTCTCACATGTGGACAGCCCGTCAGGAACACTGGTGGCCTGAGGGTCATTTTGGCCTGCCATGAACAGTCAACTTGACCGGCGATAATAGGGATGAGTTGATGGACCTCTCATCCATGCATCAGGTGCAACTCTCTCACTGCAGTGTCACCAGCATGAAGGCACACACCCCAAAAATGATGTCATGTCTCTTGGCGACGCACATAGCAACCGTCTACCTGCTTCCCTACCAATAACATTTTAAACAATTTTCCCAGCAAAATGGACGGTCAGAAGAAAAGGAAATGTGGAGCAGAGAGGGAGAAAATAAAAAAGAGAGGGGCTCTTGACACTGACGCAGCTAAATGCTGCAACATAAGTAACAAGTTCGCCAGTAAGGGACCAGGTCAGTCAAAAACAGTAGCTTAAACACACACACACACACACACACACACGACTAGCATGGCTAGCTACGTAGCTAACAACAGTGTGACACAACAGCCCGTAAGGGTGAAAGAATGTTACACACTCCTTTACAGTAGGTGGCAGTATGCACCTTAAAGTTGTTTGCGAAGAAGAAGGGTGAAAGAAAATTTGCTGCAAGTTAAAGCTTTTGTACAGAGGCATGTTTTTTGGACTTTCATAGTATACTCGCAGTTATGTAGCCAATGTTCAATTTCATTGACTTTATATATTTTGTGCTGTTTGCTTTATGAACACCAGTGAGTGAACATTGTAATCTAACTTTTGTGTTGTGTTGTACTTACTTACAGTGTTGTAGCTTATGTTCATTTTCAGTGGGTGTGGGTGTTTTTTGATTCTTTTGATATGCTTGATGCTTGAATATAACAGGGCTGCCAAATTTTGACTTCAGCTTGGAGTGAGATTTGAGTCCCAATTTTTTGTATATTGTAATCTGGATAACTTTCCCAGATGAACATAGTGGCCAAATTTATAACTAATATGGTACCTGTTACATCAACAAATAGGGTTGGCCTACAAAATTAGTGGTCTGGTGGTTTGCATGAATTATTGTTTCAATCCGCCCCTGCAGACTCTGCTTTTATTTATCGTCTGTCCTTTAATTTGTATCCAAATTGTGTGTGAATGTGAAATTGATGCTTTATAAATAGCACCCTCAAAATTTCCAACAGTGAGACCAAACAAATACTATCTGCTAACAATCCTATGTGATAGTTGCACAAGGAGCCACACTACTCCCCTGTCAGTGATGATTCTATTTACTGCTCACTATTAAGTAAAATATGAAGTGCTCCAGTGTTTTTACTTGTGTTTTTCATTAACAGACATTGTCTACTTACACACAAAATAAATGTTGGAGTATGCCAAGCTACTACCACAGAGTACACCTCTGTCTTTTGTGCAGTGAGTGTTATATGTTGATCCTTTGCTTTGCCCTTGTGTCCTCCAGTGTACACCATTATTCATTGCCAATAGTCTGAAACCCTTCAACAATACTTAATAAAAGAAAGGTGGTGAGTTTGGTTAATTCAGCTCCTACCAGACAGACTACAAGCTAACTCATTTCTTTTCCATACTACAGACTGATAAGGGCATTCATTATTGTCTGTGTACATGTATATTTGATTCTGTATACTGTGTCAGTCATATTTACTTAAAAGCCATGTCAGTACGTACAGTATGTGTATAATGAATTTCACTATTTAACAGATTCACTTAACTAACCTCAAGTGACATGACATCATTTCTGGGTAGGGATAACCTTGGTAAACTCATACTGTTATTATGAGATGTATTACATTATTTAATGTTCCTATTAAAAATGTATTTGTATTTTTCTCAATGTTATTTCTCACACCATGCACAGTCAATGGAGATAGTACTTCACACTACACTGTGTACAATTGTGTATGTTACAAATAAATCTTTGAGTCTTAAATTTTTTCAGTGCATCAGTGCATGGATAAACTACAAACAGTGTTGTGTTCTCCTTT
This sequence comes from Thunnus thynnus, assembly GCF_963924715.1. Classification (NCBI taxonomy): domain Eukaryota; kingdom Metazoa; phylum Chordata; class Actinopteri; order Scombriformes; family Scombridae; genus Thunnus; species Thunnus thynnus. Next base: position 1,836,216 of record NC_089539.1, on the reverse strand, counting down.
AATATTACTGCTTTGTGATGTGTCATGATGAAAACATTTCATCAGTGATTCTGAATGGGAAAGAATTGTATTGATAACACAGTCAAAAGTGACATTGTATCACTTTCATCTCCGTATGTCTGAATCATGTAATCATAGAGCTGTGCACATAATTTGCAGCAAGACAAAGCATGATGAAATGTGACCCCAGTGTTAGACACTGATATGATGGTAATGATTGGATTTATTCTTTCATTCCATTTTTTTTCATTGGCATTGCATACAAATGTTGCCAGAGGTACTTGTGTGTAATTGGACTCTAGCTGAGAAAAACACATCTACTGGGAAATACATAAAGAACATACTAGAGTTTAAGGGACTTAATACCTGCAGAGTGCAAATACCTTCTAACAGTCTCCTGTACTTTAGACTGATTCACTTAGCTGCACAACAACATCAAGAAAAGAGTGTATGATAAAATGTTGCTGTAATATTTTAGAACAAGATGATATTGTGAGGGCTTTTTCCTCAAATGATCTGCCAACATAACATGAGTGTAGTCCAAGCACAGATGTGATATCTTGTAATTTGTATCCATTAAGTGATTAGTGGACTGCGTTTGTTTGTCCATGGGAGAAATAAGAACTTTTTGGCACAGTGCATGCATACATACAAAGGAAATACATATAACAATATGTATTATATTTCACTTTATTTCTTTGATTTGTCTTTATTTAGGAATTTCAAATCTTTCATAAATGAACAGATCAAAACCAACAATATGTTAGTCCATCTCTCAATACTGTCTGACTTTCTGTGGCTCTCAGCTCCAGAGCCACAGACAGAGTAGCAGAGAGGGATGGCTCAGAAATATATAGTTTCATTTTTAAAAAAGGTTCAGTAATTTCCTAAAAAAAAGCTGGTCGTTTTCAACAAATGTAACTTAAACAGGAGGAAATAGTGCATTTGTTGGGGACTATTTTCAGTAGCGGATTATTTTGCTGTATAGTGAGTATTTCTGGCAGCAGGTCGCTCATGGTAATGAAGGAACATGTCACCCAGTGCAACAGTGTGACTCACTGATGTGTTTTAATAGTTTTTGGAAAAGAATGGAGCTCTATGGCACAGAGGAATGATATATCAGATTGATTGATTGATACACATGCACAAAACTTGTTAGTAGAATTCATCATCTAGGAACCATGAATGTCTGTACAGAATGTCATGGCAATCCATCCAGTAGTTGTTGTAGCATTTCAGTGGTGGACTGGCTAAAAATATAGATTAATACCGGACTTATCCTTTAAACACAATGGCTGAAGGCTGAGAATTTAACATTTTGACAATGATGATAATTAATGTGTCAGTATAGGTAAATACAAAAGAACTCCTTTCATTTTTGAGACCAACAGAAAATGTAATTTAGAGGTTTTCGTGGTGCTCTAGGTGTCAATTAACGTGTCCAAGACCCCAAGAACACACTCACTTAATTTGTGCAGCAGCTAAATGAGTTTGACAGTTAAACAGTGAATACTAGTTCACTAGTTTTAAAAAAAACAACTGTGCTTTTTAAAATAAAATCTGAATACAACCGAAATAGCTCTTAGCTGAAGTTTGCACCAAGCAGGGTTTTACTCCCCACACAGCTCATCCCAACCTTTGATCACTTACATCTGAACCACATTCTGTTTTCTGAGTCTCTTTACGTTGCGTCATGTTCCTACATGGCTGCGATTTTTACTCCAATTTGACAAGGTTGAATCTAAGTCTCTTCTTAGCAGGTGAAATCAACATTTCTAGAGGATTCCACAGAGTGTGAGAGTGTTTCTCCTGGCTCTGGGTTGTGTGGGGACGACCTCAAAGTCCTAGCAGTGGGATCAGTGGTGGCAGGCTACTTTAAAGCCTGCCTTCAAAGCCCCCAGCAGGAAGCCGGTCTCTGAGCTGCACTGCTGGCTGGCAGGAGCTCAGGACTCTCTAACCCTGGAAATCCTCATGGAGATCTAGCCTGGCTTTGCTCTGCTCAGCCTCACTCTGTCCAAGTGATGAGCTTCTTGGATACTTTGAAATATGATTCTTTTCTTGCTCTGAAAGAAACATCAAAGGTTAGTTTTGGATGAGCAGCCAATCATCCTATTCATTCTGAGAAAGACTGTTAAAGAAAAAGATGATTGATGGCAGTAACTATTATTTATCTCATGGAAAATCAATACTAATTTACACATTTTGTCAGTATGAAAAATTGTGGCCTGTATGAATTCAGTGAATGGCAGGCGACTACCAGACACATTTCTACTCTTCCTTGAGTCTCCACTGATTGCTTCATGGTCAACTGCAATATAAGCTCTTAGTGATCTCATTTGCACTTGATTCAAATTGATGCTTTTTTACATAAGGCAATAAAAAATAAGCATGAAATGCAAAATTTGATGTGGGACTATGTAACTTACTGAACCTACAGCCACTATAGCCACAGTTTTCACATCAGATTTTGTGACATGTGACAGTAGGAGAAGCACAGGTGTAAATAATAAAATGAATGATGACTGAATTCCATTTCGCTGCTTCAGTTTCAGGGTTCTGGTATTTAGTGTGCCAATGATATGCAGTAAGAAATGAGAGACACAGTAAACAAACTGTTGAAGCTATAAGTCATGGTCAGACAGTGTGTCGTTAGCAGTGGTATTGAGGAGTTAGGACCAAACCAGCATCTAACTGGACTAAAGTGACATTTTCAGGTATGTCTACCTGCTGTTTAATGTGCTGCAGCTGAGCAGCTAATTCACTATCTAACGTGTTAACTGACGTTAGCGGTGCACTTTCCCCATTGAATGTAGCTTGTAGAAATTGACGTTAGCAGGAAAGCTAGTGTGGGTTGTTCTTCAGTCTGTGGCTCTTGTGTTGTGTAGCAGGATGCTATCAGGTTCAGTGTGACTGTCTGCTCTGCCTATGAGAGAACACCATGTTATTGCTTTATGCAAGCTTTGATTTGTTGTATCGAAATAAGGTCTGACAACAGAACACTATTCCACTTAATTAATGAAAATACATAAATGTCTCTCTTTTGATTTCTCAAAGGAGAACACAGGACGAGTGATTTACTACGCAGATATGTATTCTGTAGCAGACAGAAAAGTTTTTTAATTTCTTTTTGCTCCTACAGTTGGATGTTTAAGCTTCACTGTGCAGAATGATGTACATAGACAGTTTGACACTAGAAGGCTGTTTTTACATTCATCTGCTGAAAGGGGAAAGTTTCTCTGTGCTCATTTAAAATCTGATTTTTAGGGATGAGCCTATGAGCATGATTTGTGACATCACAACTAGCCGATCCTGGTCCAATGTTCAACTTACAAAAGTGTGATGTGGGAACTTAAAGCCTCCAGTGCACATACACTGAGAATGGACTTTTCAGTGAAGTACGAGACATTTTGTGTCCAGCAGTTAAACGTTTGAAATGAACAATATTTACATATTCATAGATTCTAGAGTTTTAATGAGGGAGAAGGAGTCGATGCCATTTTAAGGATTTTAAAGCAGTAATTATCATTTCTGTGGAAAAGACATATCATACACCAAGCAGGGTATTTTATGTCTTAATATATGTCTAGAGGGGATCTTTAACAATTGGTTATTTGCCATAACCTTAATCTTTGCCTAACCTAACCATACAATAGTTGCCATCTGCACATATTGTAAACAACTTTATTGTGAGACTGATTCTGAGACACACTCACTATGAAGAACAACACCAACATCATCCATTGATCATGAGTCTTATATCAAATACCAAATGTAATTTGGTTTAGCCAGTAGTTATTTCTTGTTCTGGACCAAAGTGTAGCTTGTACAGACTAACCAATTGTTCTGCTGATGTGATAAAATAGGAAGGAGGACGCAGTAGACAATAGAGTGCTGGACACTGAGTCAGCATTAAAAAACAAGGGCTCCTGCTGATTTAATGCAGGATTTCACAGGGCTACAGCCTCATTAGCCAACCAACCCCCCATAGTTAGGACCACACAGGGCTAATACATGTTAAACACTATTTCATTATTTGCCATACATCATTGACTTGTTGAGGGTGTCTCATTTACCACTCATCAATGGCAGATTGGTGTTAAATTCACATGTGATGCTCGCCTCAGGTATAATAATAATAATAATAGTAATAAATAATAATAAAACATTTAATTTCAAAGTGCTACAGTATTAATGACATACAACACATAACATAGAAAATAGTAATAAGAGGTAAGATGAAAATGCCTTCCTGAATAGAAAGGTTTTTAGGCCTTTTTAAAAGAGACTACAATCTGTGCTGCCCTGGTTGGGAAGGCTGTTCCACAAGTGTGGTGCAGCAGAGCAGAAGTCTTCATCCCTCATGGTGTGGAGCTTAGTACTGGGGGCCTGGAGAAGCAAGCTGCTGGCAGATCTGAGGGTGCGGGTGGAGGTGCGGGTGGAGGTTTGTGGTGTGATCAGTTCCTGTAGGTAGGGAGGCACTTGACCGTTGATGGATTTGTATGTGAGCAGCAGGACTTTGTAGTCCACCATGAAGGAGACAGGGAGCTATTGCAATGAAAACAGAATTGGTGTTATATGTTCATGTTTTCACAGTCTCATCAGGATCCTGGTAGCACTGTTCTGAATGCACGGGAGTTTCTGGATGCTCCTGCCAGGGATCCATGTGAAGAGCACATTGCAGTAGTTCAATCTTGAGAAGATAAAGGCATGGACAAGTTTCTCTACATCTGACAGGGTTAGAGAGGGGCGGAGTGAGAGATGTTTTTGGGATGGCAGAACAAGGTTTTGCATAGATGTCTTATAGGTCATCAAAAGTCAGCTGAGGGTCAAACCTAACACCCAGATTAGTGACTGAGGAGGAAAGTGGGACGTCCTGGCCGTCAAAGGTGAGATGAGGTATGGGGGATGACTGAATCTGGTGTGGAGTGCCAATAAGGAGAGCCTCAGTTTTGCTACTGTTTAACTTCAGCAAATGTGTGCTCATCCAGGCCTTTATCTCCTTGAAGACAGGTGCTGATGCATGACATAGCTGCAGAAGGGCTTGGGGCAGTTTTGATGTACTGCTGGCTATCATCAGCATAGCAATGAAAAGACATTCCATGTCTGCTGAGGACATGTCCAAGGGGGAGTATGTAGAGGGTAAACAGGATGGGGCTGAAAACTGATCCTTGTGGAACACCACAGATGACAGGGAGTGATCTAGACCTGCATTCTCCCAGTGAGACATACTCAAATACTGAAGCACTGAAGCCATTTAAATGCAGACTCTAACAGTCCAATGGTGGTGTCGAGGTGCTCTAAGAGGATAGTGTGATCCACAGTGTCATCAGCAGGTCATTCACAACCCTGAGCAGAGCTGTTTCAGTGCTGAATGAAAATACTACTGGTTTGAAGGGAGAGGTTGACAGTTTAGGTGATCAGGGGGCTGAGAGTGGGGATGTTTGATTTGAGTAGAGCTGTGGGAACAGGGTCCAGGGAACAAGTACAGGGTTTCTTCCTGAGGATTTCCTCAATGTGTTTCTGCCTGATGCCAGTAAAATGGAGTAGAGATGGTGAGCTGCCGGACACATGGTCGATGACTGGTGGAGGCAGGGAGAAAGAGCTGGATATCAGAGAGTGGATGTTGTTGACCTTGGTTCTGAAAAAGTCAATGAAGCTGTTACATTGCTTTTCTGTAGCTTCATTTGGGGAAGATGATTTTGGCTTCAGGAGATGATTTATGGTGGAAAAAAGATGCTTAGGGTTGCCAGGATTGTTATTTATTAGGTTGGAGTAGAACTGTGACCGAGCATCTTTAAGGGACTTTGAGTAAGTTCTTTGATGTTCAGGGAAGGCCAGTTTATCAACAGTAAGCCCAGAGTGTCTGAAGCATCATTCCAGGGCATATCCAGCTGTTTTTATTTTCTGCAGGTCATGAGTGAATCAGTGAGCAGAGTGTGAAAAATTGACCTCACGTGACAGGAACATGAAGATCAAAGACCATGCTCAGAGATGTATCATAGAGTACCACTAGTTCACTCACTGATGCAGAAGCTGGGCAGGTGATGTGCTGGAGGTCCATAGTCATGATGGCTGGGTCAATGCTTTTCCAGTTCCGAAAAAGCATTTGTCACATAGGTTTAGTAGAGGATGACAGGAATGTCAAATCCATTGAGACCACCTTGTGGTTGGACACACCCAGATCATAGACCTGTACGTTATTGATGGGGGCAGAGTCAGTGATGACCAGGTCATCCCCTGGTGTGAGTAGGGACATAAACATGCTGCTTCAGGCCAAGAAACTCAATCAGACTGAGGAACCCTACTACAAAATGACAGCAGGGGTTGTCAACATTTATATTCATGTCACCAACAATGACAGTGTTGGTTGACATCTCTCAGAGAGAAAAGATGAGTTTGTTTTTGGGGCGGGGGGGCAGTTCAGTTCAGCCTGGTGTATGATTGCTAAACCACTGCCATAGCCAGAGCTGCAAACTTTTTCCATGTACCTATAGCCAGGAGGGCATGCCCACTGAGTGTCCTGGTTTATGCCAGGCTGGATGTAACAAGGTCTGTTTCTTAAAATCTCTTGCCAGCGGGTTAAAAAAAACCCTTGTTAGATATAATTATGTTTCTGAAACTTGAGAAGATCAAATACTCTGTCAGAGGATCCACCAGAAAATTTTACAAAACCTGGGATCCTTTGCAGACTTATTTTGATAGTCTAACAACACTTTCTTGTTAGTAGTTAGCATAAAGTAGAAATTAATAACCATGAGAATATGCATAATATGAACATTTCCCTTATTTATTTATTTATTTGTTTGTTTTTTATTTATTTATTTTTCTTCCTTCTGGTTTGTTTTGTGATGTTTCCCTTTTATGTTTGGCACAGGCGTTTGTGAGTTCCCCATTATGAGATTGTTATACAATCTCATAATGCATCTTTAAAACAATAAAAAATACACCTAAAAAACCCGTGTTAGGTGTAATTTGAAAGTTGGTCAACTCCGTAGCTGTGTGGTGGTGTAAAACAAAATAATTAAAGCTGTTGCGTTGTGTGGGCAGAATGGCAGCATTGGTAATAGCCACAGTCACACATTGGAGATTGCAAGAGCAAACATGAGGGGACCTCCAGTTCAAGAAAAACCTGTCACTAGAGTCCATCAGTGACTGTGCAGTTTTGGGTGATTTCCACTCTGATAGAGAGTGCAGGGGAGTCAGAATGTATAATAAACCTGTGTCTTATACATGGTGGAGCTCTGATTATGAGAAGCATGCAGAGTGCTCATGTACACGTGCCAACTCAGCCACTGCTGCTGTTGTAAAATAGAGCCGAGGGATGCTCACAGCACCTAATGAGATGCATTGGTAAAAGCTAATTCTATTAGAGTCGATTAGCAGGGAACACAATGAGAGTAAAGAAGGCTTTAATGACACACTGGCCCTGCAAACAATGATATGACTATGGTAAATGGTAAAGGGACTGCATTTATATAGTGCTTTTCTAGCCTGATGACCACTCAAAGTGCTCTACAATACAACATTCACCCATTCACACACACACGCTGGAGCAGCAATTTAGGGTCCAGTATCTTGCCCAAGGGCACTTCAACATGCGGACTTGAGGAGCCGAGGATCAAACCAGGAGAAACAAGTTCTGTTCAGGCCTAAGAATCCATTTAGTTTTGAAGTGAAGTGTTAAAAGTGTGTTTTGTAGGACAATGGGCTATCTAACCAAATCCCAAAGTATTTATAGAACTGTGCTGTAGGAAAAGGAAATGAACAGGAGTGGGGACAAGTTTGTGCTACGCTAAAATCCATACTTTTTCTCATTTACATACATGCATTTTTACATTAAAGGCACCCTGTGGAGTTTCTGACCTCTAGTAGCACTATGGAGCAGTTTTTTTTATGAGTGGGTCCCTGTTTTGTTTTTCTTGTGCATGCAGGTGATGCAACACAGTCCTGCCAACACTATTCCAGTGAACTACACTGGAATCAGCTTTGTATTTTTTTAGGATGAAGGAAATGTATTCAACATATTTGTTAAACCTTAAGGATAGACACATTGACTTTTGTTTGTTTACAATAAAACTAAAGGTAGGGATAGCTGGTTGAACAGGATTTTAAATCTATTAGATGATAGATCCAAGGATAGGAGTTGCCATAGCCAGTGTTTACTCAACTATCTAATGAAAGTTGTACATCTGTTCTAGGTTCACTATGCATTTGCTTTTATGTCTATTCCCATTTTGCCTTAGATGAAGACACAGTAGTGTAGTGTAGAGTAGTCAAAACACTGGTCTGGACTATTAAAGGCTATAAACCAATCAGTGTCCTCCAGTCCTTCTTTCTTCTGAAGTTTGTTGTCCTTGTTCCGAGAAGCACCTGATTCAGCTGCACATTACTGGAAGATATGGAGAGAACCTCTTTTCAGTGTTGAAGCTTATTTGTGCTGCATTTTTAGAAAAATATTGGAAACCTCTCCTTGTATGATTTCACATATGATGCATTACCACAGCTGTTACATTAAGTTGACATTGGATATGTTTCTGTAGTTAAATGAGTACTGTTGCAGGAAGAATGTGTTTATTGTTAGACTGGTCTAATGTACTGGGCAGTTTTAAGCTGTTAGAGCTACTTGGTGCTTGAGTAAAGCAGCTGCAGCTGCCTGCACGTTCACCTTGTTTGTCCAGCTGTTTTGTTGCTGCTTCTTCTCTAATTCTCAGTCATTTGTAGATTAATTTAGTCTATAAATCTCTTTATTCCAAGAAGCGGTAATATCAGGTAACATTACTGACAGACACAGAATGTTACTGAATGCAAGATGCCTCTTAACAGTAGTTAACAAAGTTTCAGCAGTGTGAGGATTGGCGCCACCTACAAATTCACCTGTAAACAGTATTTTTACTGGTTTCCATCTGGTTGCTTCATTTATAATTATTAAAAATGTCCATATATAAATTATCATGACATTGTAGCGGTGAGTTTTTTCCATCCTGCTACACGATCATTCCTTATTTTTTTATAAACGAGAAACTGCATATACTAGGGACAGATAGGGCCTCTACTACACCCTGTTTGACCATTCTTTTTAAAATCTGTTTCTCACAAGTCCCCCAGCTTAATGGAATTACAATTCTAAATCGCCCCCTTATTACAACAATAAATAAAATCAAATAAAGACCTTCCTTAACTTTTAGTTGAGGTAACTACACTAAAGGCCACTATTTTATGCACTGTGCATCTTTTTTAGCCATACTGGTGGCATGGCACTCGTGATAGCAATATCAGTTGGTTAGGTTAGGTTATTAGTAATTTGCCACAGGATAAATCCTACTGATTTTGGTGAACCCCTGACTTTTCCTCTGGTTCCACCAGCAAGTCAAGGTTCACTTATGCTGTGATATAGCTCAACACCTACTTGAAGAGTTGGCTTCAGAGTTTGGTTCAGACATTCATAGTTCCAAGACCAAGTATTCTGCTGACTTTGGTGATCTTTTCCTTTCCTCTAGTGCCACCATGTTGACTTTTGAGTTCTTTATTGAAATACCTCAACAACAACACAATCATCAGGTCAAAATTTTATTTTGTAAAATACTTTAGTTTATGAACAAATATTTGCAGAACTAATGGCATTCCTATCACCCTCAGCTGTACTTTGTGTTTAGTGCTAATTAGCAAATGTTAGCATGCTGACAAGCGGAACCAACATGGTGAACATAGTAAACATTACACCTGCTAAACATCAATATGCTAGCATTATCAGTGTGAGCCTGTTAGCATGTTGATGTCAGCATTTAAAAAACTGCTAGTTTAAATGTAATTTTATTTACTTCAATGTTAAGTAGAAGACATTCGGTTTAGCTGAAGCTGATGGGACACTTAGCATTTGCCGGCTGCACATCACAAAGTGGAAGTATTGGTTTTAGTTATGTGTTCATGGTTTGCTGTGGTTTTATATTGCATAATTTATTAAACTAGTTTGAATTGCTTTTAGTGTTGTGCTTTGCTTTTATTGTTCTGCTTGGTTTTATTTGCATGCTTTTGAAATCTGTTTGAAAATCAGTTTGAAATCTGCTGTGTTGAGTCAATGCATGTTAACTTACTGCCGCCATGATGATTACATGTGACCACAGGACACCTGCACCTGGTTGAGCCCTTGTAGGTTTGATAGGCTCAGGAGGTAGAGCGGGTCGTCCACTAATCGGAAGATTGGCGGTTCGATTCCTGGCTCCTCCAGTCCACATGCTGATGTGTCCATGGGCAAGACACTTTACCCCAAATTGCTCCTGATGGCTGATGGCATTCATACACTGACAGCCATCAGTGTATGAATGTGTGTGAATGGTTAGCTTCCTCTGATGGGCAGGTTGGGACCTTGCATGGTAGCCCCTGTACCCATTCAGCGTATGAATGTGTGTGAATGGGTGAATGTGTTTCGTAGTGTAAAAAACGCTTTGAGTGGTCGGAAGACTAGAAAGGGGCTATACAAGTACAGTCCATTTACCATTTACCATTTACTGTGTACGAACCAATTCAAGAGGAGACTACAGCCTAAGGAACCAATGGCGTGCTGAGGAGGAGGGACCAAACACTCCTACACAGAAATAAAGCTGAGGCAAACAACATGGCAAGAAGGAAAGAGAGGAGAGAGACAGACAAAGGAATCAGGCAGAGAAAGAACAAAAGAGCATGTGTCTGGAGGAGGAATGGCAGAGATGAGGAGCAGAGGTTAACCCTGTCTGTGGTCCAGGTAGGAACCAGGTGTGGGCAGCATTGATGTGGACAGTGTGAGTATCCCTCTCTTTGTTGGTGTACCTAGGGGTGCACCGTGGTGGAATCGTGGGGAAAGAGGGAGAGAGGGAGAAGGCCCATAAGCTGCCCCACCATGGCGACCAGAGACTGCAGGCTGGGTGATCCTCTCTCTACCATAAAGACTGTACGCTGTGCAAAAGACATTATTAGGATCAGGCTTCATTAGTATTTTTTTTAATTTTAGTGTAGTTTTAGTATTTTTAGTTTCAACATTTTATAGTTTCAATATTCTACATTTTAGTAATTTATAGTTTAGTAGTGTACTTTCATTTCAGTATTTATTAGTTTTAGCAGTATGTTTAATAATTTTATTGTCTTGTAGTCCAACCATTTTTAAACCATTGTATTTATTGCAGATTGCATTAAATTATTTTCACGGCTTACAAATTTGCTGTGTGTTCCTTGGTTGCCACAATGTTGCTCTCCAGCTGATTTAAATAGAACTCTTCCCTTCTTCACCTCACTCCTCCCCTTTTACACACAGAGGCCTGCAGCCCGGTGCAGTTCCACATACTTTAATGCTGATAGTTATATCACATCAAATGCATTCAGTGCTGCAGTGAGTGAGTCCTGCTTTGAGTGCTCTCTCCAAAGACACTCTCTCTGATCCACTCAGGTCAACAGGGACAGATGTGCTGATGATATAGTGCACTCCAGTGTATCCACCTCTCCACAGTGCTCAGTATTCACCGACTTTGAATCCATTCTGCAAGACAAGCCTACTAAAAAGGTGTGGATGTGTTAAGTGGTCTAACAGAACTTCATGCCACATGAGAGTTGCGAGGGGAGAGGGAGCCGTTGCATCAGTCACGGGGCTTTAACTCAGAGTGGCAGTTCGTGACAGAAGAGTGTGACTGAGGCAGAAGTCTGCAGGAAACGCCTGAACAGCAGCAGAGCAACCAACCTTAAAACTGTCAGTGACAGTGGCAGACAGGGTTGACCCCCTCATGATGAAAGACGATCACCACTGAAAATATTGGCATGACACTAGAGAAGCACACCAGTCTGCTGTATATGGAAGACATGATGCAGAATTGGCTTGCTCATTGAGTTGCATCTATTTCCAATGGAAGCTACACAGTACAACCACATTTTTATGCATGTGCCCTTGCTCTGGGATAAATCAAATAGCTGTTTTGTAACAAACATTGTATCCTCTACAGGCTATAAGTGGGATTTTAGACTTTTAGTATTGTTTAAATCATTGCTAGCCACTGCATTTTGTAAGTCTACAATCAAAGAAACAATATTGGACCACTTATCCACTTCCCCCAGTGAAATATTGATAGATATGGCTTGTGTGTTTCAGGGAGTGAGAGATTGTCAGGACTTAAACAAGTTGAAGGCATGGAGTTGAAGGCAATACATGTATGTTGAAATGATGAAATGCAATGACAGATAATGTTGTGGTTACTGTACATTACAGATGATGGTGATGATTATCATGGACAGAAGGTGAAATTGTTAACAGAAGTGTGAAACAGTTACTGCTCTCCCTTTTCACTAGGCCCTGTTTCCCAAAATTGCCAGTATAGTTCGATGTAATAAATAATTCATTTCAGTCCAGTGTTTCAGTTAATCTGTTAATGCAGTCATTTCAATTGAGTAGTTTGTGTTTCACAAGGTTATGTTTCATTGAAAGGCTTTTCAGTCTATGTTTGAGTGTGTGCAGATCATCTGCTTAGTGATAGTAAGGACAGGTATGCATGATTAGGGGCTCTAAGTAATGAGTGACTGCACTGTCAAGTTGAGGTAAGAAGGGTATAACTGTTCTGTGGTAAATGACATTCTGTTAAATTTGGTGCATTCATGGCTGAGTGTGTGTGTGACCATAAACAATGTGATTATCAGTAATAACAGAGAAATCCCATACTTATGTTTGTTTGATGTTCTATATGCTTTTATTGCCCCTCAGCAGGCTTCCGGAAACTGGCCAATCAGAACAGAGTGAGCTCATTGAGAGGGGGGCCTTTAAAGACACAGGAGCTAAGACTGCTTGTTAAGAGACAGAGGCTGAACCGAGGGGCTGCATAAAGGGCCAATATAAGATAAATAAAGAGTTTTTTGAACTGTGATTTATGCAAAGCTACTCTAGTGGAGTCCAAAAATAAAAACATAGAGCTGGAAATTAGTATAATAGGTCCCCTTTAAGTTTTTTTTTTCTTGCCTCTGTTTCATTAATATTTTTTGCACATAAATCTGCCTACTGACCTGCTTCTTCAACAACCCTTTAAATTTTTCCAGTACCAAGCAACATTTTCTGCCCTTTATATTGGGTGGCGGTCGTGCTACAAAGCAACAGGTCCTCCAAATTAAACTTAGTTAATTAAACTAAATTAAAGGCTGTTTGTCCATGTATTCCAGAATGACACATATAGGTTTAGGGAAAGATCATGGTTTGGGGTTAAAATGATCACTTTTTAAGGTTCGAGAAACATGTGTTGTGGGTTAAAGTGACTACATCCTTCAAGTTAAGCAACCTTCATCGTCATGGTTAGAATGATAACCATGGGGGTAAGGCTAGGGGATAACTGTAAGTTGTTAACTTTTTTGAAAAACTGACTCACAGTTGGAAATGTGTAACCAAACAGCAGTCTCCTGTTGCAAAGTCCACTTTTGGATTAATGTGCCACCCCTCTGAATGGTATATATATATATATGTCATCTGATTTGCACCACTTCTTCGGGTCATAATTACTACTGTCACTCTACTGAAACTGCTCTAACCAGAGTGGTAAATGATCTACTTGCTATGGATTCAAGTTCCACCTCTGTGCTTCTATTACTGGATCTCAGTGGAGCCTTTGATACCATTAATCACTGTATACTATTAGACGGACTAAATTTTGGTGTCTCTGGCCTAGCCCTCTCTTGGCTTAAGTCCTACTTGTCTGAAAGAATACAGTGTGTCTGCTATCATAATATCACATCTAAATTCTGATGTTAAATTTGGAATACCTCACGGCTCAGTTCTTGGCCCTCTGCTTTTCTCTGCCTCTTGGCCAAATTAAAAACAGTCATAGAATAAATTTCCATTGCTATGTGGATGATACTCAGCTTTATGTGCCTATGAGGGCTACTTCAAGTTCCTTATTATTACTGCAGTAGTACACACTTGGCATACATAGGAGCAAAATATCATTCTCCACAGTACAACATATACAACAGACACTAAAAGTTACTAAATACCACTAAAAACAGATATAAAATTGCTAAAAACAGATGTACACTGGTCAGCCATTGTCATGTCTTTTGTTGGTACTGCTGAATATGCTTGGGTAAAATAATAATCTTTTACTGCATACTGTACTGTACATTTTTGTGGTGCATAAATAAGGTATATTTATAATATGGGATTGTATATTACATATAATAATTTAGGAAATATACAAGATCATTACAGGATACATTGCATAGTGCAAAAACATAGGATCCTGAGTGTTCAGAGTCCTGATGGCTTGGGGGGAGAAGCCGTACATAGTCTGGCAAGGCAGCCATGTCTCGGTACAAGCAAAGACACAGCATCTCACGCCGTGTAGTCCTCTGTAGTCTCAGGTAATCCAATTTGTTATCCAGGGAGTGTACATTCGCCAGCAAGATGGATGGTACAGCCGGTAGATGGGGGATAGCTTTTAGCCGAACCGGGATACCCCCATGCTTACCGCGCTTACTGCACTTCCTCATGCCGGCTGCAGATATAATTCAATTCAATTCAATTCACATTTTATTTATACAGCGCCAAATCACAGCAAAAGTCATCTCAGGGCACTTTTCACATGGAGCAGGTCTAGACCGTACTCTTTAATTTACAGAGAGAGAGACCCAACAATTCCCTCATGACCAAGCACTTGGCGACAGCAGTAAGGCAAAACTCCCCTTTAACAGGAAGAAACCTCAAGCAGAACCCAGCTCTAGGTGGATGGCCATCTGCTTTGACCGGTTGGGTTGAGAGAGAGAGAAGAGGGTGGGGGGAGTGGGGATACAGAGAAGTAGAACAGCAACTGCAACAACAACAACAACAACAACAACAATAGATACATGACTAGCAGCAACAAACAGCAACAACCGCAGGAACAGAAGGCAAGGCTGTGGTCGGTGCAGCATCCAGAGTGACTGTAACTCTTCCCCTGGAACACTCATATAGATGCAGTATATAACAGAAACTGTCGAGTGCACACATGCCTACTGGAGCTGTCTCTGTGAGTGCAATTAACAGATGCAGACGAGCACTCACACAAACAAACACACCGACAGTGAGAAGCTGTTGCGACCCGGTGTGCCACCATCTCACATTCTGATGATCATACTTAGCTTAAATTAGAGGCCTGCTTGGCTGCTGCAAGAAAAAGTGGATGTCACTAAATTTCCTGCATTTAAATTTGGATAAAACTGAGATGTTGGTCGTTGGCCCTGCTAGACACAGACACCAGTTTGATCATCAAGTAACAGAAACGCTTGACAACTGTGATTTCACAAAGTGATTTCACCACAAGGTGAGCCAAGAATCTTAGTGTTACATTTGAGCCTGTCTTTTGATAAGCACGTTAAAGAAATCACCAAGACTGCCTTTTTCCTCTTACATAACACAGCTAAAATTCAGTCTTCCCTGTCCTGACGCAGAGACTCTTCTATATGCAATTGTTTAATTCAGACTTGATTTCTGTAGTGTTCTGTTTTCAGGTCTGCCACATGCTAGTACTAGACATGCTATTAAAAAGACAATTACATCTGATTGACAAGAGCCGTGACACTGTTTACATAAAAGTTGGTAAACTCTTCAAGTAAAGGCCTTTTAGTAGTTTTCAGATGGTTCACAATGCTGCAGCTAGAAATTTAACTAAAACAAGAAAACTTGACCATATTACATCAATTCTTGTTTCCCTTCATTGGCTTCCTATCCATGTTAGATCAGATTTTAAGGTGCTTCTCATGACTTATAAAATCCTAAATGGGAATGCCCCATCATACCTGTCTGATCTCCTTAAACTTTATATTCCATCTCAAGCTCTCAGCTCTCAAAATACAGGGCTCCTGTGTGTACCCAAAGTTAAAAAGAAGTCAGCAGGCAGGCAGCAGGGCCTTTTCCTATCAGGCTTGTTCTTATGGAATAATCTCCCTGCTGTTTTTGGGTGACTGACATTATGACACAACAGGTCGTAATGTCAGTTTATTTAATATAGCACCTTTCACGGAACTGAAATTCACAAAGTGCTTCACAGGAATAGAAGTTAAAAAAAAAATCTTATATGAAGAAAAAAACACCCACAAATGTCACACTTATAACAAATCTGGTGAGCATTGAGTGGACCCAAAAACAGGATACAGAGGCAGAACTGGTAAGGTAAAACAGCAGGTTACCTGGTCTTGGTCCAGGTTCAGCAACAGGTAAGCATTCAGCTTAAGCAAACAAGTCCAAAAAAGGAGCAGGCTAGGGATACAAAAACAAAACTACCTGGGATAAATAGCAGACAGGCAGGGAAACAGGCTGGATGCTGTGTTTAGGGAGCACAATAGACTTGAGGCTTATGTGACCTTGCCTGGAAAGTGGACAAAATCTGAAATGAAAAAAAAAAGAAGTCATGACGGATAGTTTCCAGCAGCTGGTTAGATCAGATCTCGACTGAATAAATATTCATCTTGTTCAAATTCTCCACTAGTTGTTGTTTAAATCATGATCTGTAGTATCAAAATGCCATAATCTCCGGCAGAGATTTTAATACATCTTTCATTTCCTGACTCTTGTTTGGTGTTTGGTGGATTGGATGATAGAAGTTTGAAGAAACAAGACATATTATTTCTTCAAACAAGACACATTATGTCTTGTTTCTTCAAACTTCAATCATCCAATCCACCAAACATCTAACAAAAGTCAATGGCAGAATAAGCTGTTTGGCATTGGCAGAGAAGATTTGGCATATTTTTCATGGGTGGAACCCACATACTCAGCTGTGCTGCTCATCCCACAAATGCATGTTCCTTACAAATGTGGCACCATTTAAAAGGGAAATGAACAGGCTTTCCAACGGTATAAGATTTATTGCCAAGAAGCATTGTTACGACAAAGAAATAATCCACCAAACACAAATTTCCTTACTTTTTGTGCTAAGTTTGTTAAAGGAGGCAGAGTATGGGAATAAGAGGCAGGTGTGCAGGCAGGTGATGATCAGGTGACTGAGGAAGAAGGGGAAGAGGGAAGGGTTGGAATGACAGATGTTAGAGCATGCAGATATGATGAATGGAAGAAATCATGCAAAATGACTAAGATGTGGCTGTTGTCATGACAACACTAGATGCTCTTGTTATGAGCTGCAACTTGCAACTGTACATGCTGCTACCTACAGTGACGACAGTAATCAGAGACTTTTAATCCTCAGAGTGACTGTTATGGATCAAGCACTCAGGGTGTTATGGGAGAAACTAGTGAAAATGTACAAAACAGCCTCTATTTCAGCACTAGTTTTATTAAAAACAGAAACACACTCATATCAGACACAAAGAGTAGTAGATTTAATGCGGTTAAGATTATTGGCATTGAGCATAATTTAGATGAAATTCATGGTTGTCTCGGTTTTTCTACTGAGGCAAATATCTCTGGGGGAGGAGATCTCCCTCGGGGAGTAATTACAACCAACATGCTCCCGCTTGCACACACATCCACGCTCCTCTGTTTCTCATACGATATCAAATCAAACAGCCAAAATGAAAACTCCCTATAGAGCAGGAAGCAAAGAGAGGGAAGGGTTTTGCTGATGTAAACAGATGCTGGTTTCTCTCCCACTGAGTGTGCTCTGTTGCACATTGCTAGGAGAGCAGGAAATCCACAAGGTGAGCTGAGCAGCCCCCCCAGGACAACGGAGGCTAATTCTGCCTGGACCTACTGTTATATTAGCTTTGTTCTGTCCTCTGATCTCGGTGTCTGGATTAATAAAAGACTGAGACTGAAAAATAATGTATGAAAAGCACTTCTGGAAAAATACTATCAGAGACTGGTGTGCTCTTGCTAGTGTGGCAAACAACTCTGCAAATAAATCAATTAGTCTAAATGAGATCTCAAGGGAGACAAACTAATGTGCAATTCATATTTGTTTTGGGACCTCACACTGCCTGTTGTATTTTTGCTGACCCTTTAAAGAATTCAAAAGCATTTCAAGAAAACTTCCAGTTAACATTAGCATTTCAGATACACATTATGCAGATAAATTAAGAATGAGCTCAGAGAGACTAGCAGTGCTCTTCGATGGCATGAGACGGGCTCAAGTACAGCTCATCACTGTCATGGTGTAAAATCATGGATTGATTTCAGGCTCATTTGCTTCCTACTGAGACCACAGACCTGCATGGATGATCATTACAAAGACATCACAGGCCGATGGGACTGGAGAACTACAACTAATGAAGAGTCTGAAGAGAAAGTGACAGAAAATACTGAAGTAGCAGCACATTTTGTATGCCCCAAAGATCAATGGGTATATTAACAAGAATAAGAGATTATTTACTGCCTGTTTTTGTGCTTAAAGATTCAAATTGCATTTATCCTTGTTTAGCCTGTAGTTGTACTGAGGTTTTGCACAGGTAAAATTGAAGAAAAGCAATATCTATTTTGAGGCGCTGCTGGTTTAAGGTGCAAAATATAGCCACACAAATAGCAGCTACACATGATTCATCACTGCTTCAGAGGTAACCATGTAACCATGAGAACTTGGTTTCAAATCTGAATTGTTTCTCTATGACATTAAATATTCATGACTAAATAGACATCAATAAAAATGAAAGTTTGGAAAAAATCCTCATAATATCTTAGGTATTATTTATTAATTGTTTAATTCTTAAAAATTCTGACAATCTGCTTCATCAGACACTCAGTATAACCTTTGTCTTTACCTCACTGGGCTCATGGCTTAGCGTCAACTCATGTAACCCAAAAGGCTCACTCTGAAGACAAATAAATTGCAAGATGGATAAAGGTTGAGGTTCAAAATTAGTTTCTGACCCTTAGACCCTTGTTTTGAAGTAAATATAAAAGATGCTAGCAGTTGTGCTAACATGTTCACAATGACTTTGCAATTGGAAAACTGGGGTTCATAGCTTAGGTTTGAAATTATGAAATTATTACTCACACTGCATCCATCACAGTTTACAGATCCACTTCCTATTACTGACTACTGCTCACTTTTAGTTTGACCTCCAGGTTTAGATAATCTGGATAAAGTGTTGGCTTGTTTAAAATGTGTCTCATCGACCTATTTTTGGTGATGCTTCCGTGTTCCGAGATCTCAGCAATTACTTTTGTTAGCACAATGTTGTCATTACTGGGTGTGACATAACCAAGTCCTCCAAATTAAACAAAACATACATTGTTGTTCCATTCACTCCAGCATGACACATAGAAGCATTTTCTATCACTAATAATAAGAGGGACAACATAATTTGTCTGTGCCTTCCAAAACAAAAATAGATATGTTGTATGACATGACAACAATATGGTTAAGGTCTAGTTAGGTTTAGCACAAAAAAAACAAAAAAACACTTGGTTAGGGTTTTGGAGCCACATTGCTAGCATAGTTAAAACATTACTATGTATTATATTTGTCATAACTCATATAAACTAGACTGAGCTAAAAGTTCAAGGCATTCTTTACCTAGGAAAACATTACTTGACCAAAGTTGAGAATTTTGGGAACTTCCAGGAGGGGGGATTGTAACCTGTGTCTCTGTTTATTCAACATAGCCTAGGTGTTCCTGTTGTTCAGTGGTGCTTACTCACCACAGAAGAAGCTAAATCTGCTGCTGCTCTTAAATGGAAGTCTCTTGTGTCTATACCACTCGGGATGTGACTGACAAGTTAAGTCTTCCAAGCAGAGCTTCTGAGACTTCATTTAAAATCAGACACTGTTCCTGACCCTAAACCTAACCTTAATTAGTTCTAACCAAAAGCAGTCATAGGTAGCAGTTGTAGCTCCTAGGAAGAAGCACTGCCTCAAGAGAGAGGCAGTCCATCAGGCATCTGTATGTACAAGGAAGTTGGTTCACTGAGCTTAGAATTTATTAGCTTTTACTCAAAATGTCAGCTTCTAGCAACACATACTATGGAACAGACGGCTGTTTATGGGCACGCATGATGAGCCAACGTCAGCCTGTTGGCAAGGTAGAAATAAACGTTGCAAACGAAGCATTCAGATCAGGTTGAAGCCCTGACTTATTTCTTGCAGGGGGCATTTCTACATAAGTTAAAAGAGGTACTGCACATTAAAACGTGTTTTTTGAGCTGTAAACTAAATTATATGACTGTACTGTGATGAAACACATCAATGCTGGTGTTAATATTGACATTGACACCAAATTTATAAAAATAGGCATTTCACCGTTTGAAAATGGCTCAACTTGTCATCTGCTGTCTAAAATCAGCCCTGAAAAGGTGGGGCCTCTACGTGGGTTCTCTTCGTCATAAAATTTATATAAATGGTAGAATGATAACATCCATCTCCCCCAGTGCCACTCTCATTTTCAAATATATGCTGATCGAGAGAGAGAGTTTTAGCTTCAGGAGCTAAAACTGGGGCTGCAAAAACAACAGAAATCCTTCTTGCATCTCGCCCCGCAGTTCTTCAACTCTCCAGCTGTTTGTTCCTGCAGTTATCAGCTTGTAAAATCTTGTTTTAAAATGTTAAATCGCAGTGTAACTGGAGCTCCGCCGAAACTGTCTGTCCTGTCTGTCAACTGAACCTGTTCACTGCAGAAGTGCGGTTGCACAGGTTCAGTAACAGCTCCGGTTAAAATTGTGCGTACTAAATTTTGACACCAACATTTTCATTATATATATATATATATATATATATATATATATATATATTATATATATTGGTTCTTAATATAGGTTATCGGTCTCTTCCTGATTACTGATAATTGGTATTGGTATCGGCCCTGAAAAATCCATATTGGTCGACCCTAATATAAATAACAGAAAACCACAAAAAGCACAATATGTCCCCTTTAAAGTGGCAAGTACAATATTTCTCTATTAACATTGGATCACCCTTTATGAGAAAAGGTTTCTAAAGGAGAGTGAATATTGGACTTAACAATCAGAGAGTGACACAAACATCCAAATGAATGTTGCTCTGTGTCTGCTGGATGTGTAAATGTTAAAATCTGTAACTGTTTACTTACACGTTTGTCATATCAACTTTATAAGATTGTAATATGTCAATGTTGGGTTTACAGCTTGTTAGTTCTGCCTCCAAGCATCTTTCTGCTCCCTCTATACACAGCACTTTAAAAAGCCTGTATGCCATACCTAATAGGCACATTTTTGGATGAACCCAAGTACCACTCCCTTTCTAGTTAAGGGACCAAATATGGTGTCACCCATGTCCCTTCTTGGACACTCCCCTTGCCTCTTTTAATCTTGGACAACGATTGGCCTGAAACCACATGACCATATATCCAACCCATCTTTGTAGATGTCCCATTGGCTGATATGTGTCTATTGGTATATGACTGGTTGTCTTTTATATTTTTTTTAAACTTTTTTTTACCTTTTTTCATACCCAACTTACTTTATTTAAATGATGTTTGTAATGTGTTTTATGATGACCCTGATGAAGGCCACAAGCCAAAACGCGTTGGTCAACTAATAAAGTTGTTCCTCATACAAGTGTTGCGGGAGTTCTCATCTTTCTGCCTCCAAGTGGCCAGAAAATCAGTTACTGTGAATTTAAGGTCACGGCAGTAACTCCTCCAAACCAAACAACAATGTTTCTGGTTGCCTTTAAAAATAAACTATAATGGAATTTTCTGAGTGGGTGGCCCTATCAACAAAACATCATTTGTCAGCGCCTTCCAAAACCATTGGATATGACAGAGCAATCTCAACTTCAGGTCCACACACTCATGTTCAATCATCCTCACCAACAGATAAAGTTTTCAAGGAACTTTCCATGATTCTGAGCACTTAAAGGACTCCTTGTCCATGTTGGCTTACAAGTTATGCCTCAGTGCATTTTTGACCTTGGACACTGCAGTTGACAAAAAAATCTCAACTTTGATTTTTTTTGTCAAAAGATAGCCATTGAGGAGGGTGTTCTTGGAAGCTAACAACTCTGTAAAAACAAAACTGAACATCTGAAAATGAAAAACATGGCTTGTTAAGACCCACATACTGCTTATGCAACACATCCTGTATAGACAAATTTGACAAAGCATCAGGAGACAACAGCATTTTATCTGTGAATAGGAATATTTCATTTGGTCACCACCAGGCCAGTTACAGCTTCACATTTACTGTCAGCCATTAGAGACTTGGTAAACGTGCATTGACATTCACAGTCGTTATCATATGACCTTTACTCCTTATGGCAGTTGTCACCATTTTAATCTCCTGTGTATAGAAAAGAGAAAATGTGCCACTGTATAGACAGATGCAGTGCAGGATCCTTCACTCAGGTTTAGCAGACTTGATAAACTGGATTTTCTTTATTTAGCTCCTCTATCAGTGGGGACAGCAGTGTTTGAGCTGAGATCAGCACTGACATGGCTTGAGTAATGGCACCCTGCTTTAGACAGGAAACTCATAAAGCCTCCTATAGCACCTCCTATCTCTCTATCACCACCATATCTCCCTCTGTGGAGTACAAACAAAGACTCATTTTGCCACAGTTGCTCTGGCAGAGCTGCTGCTTGTTTCTGAATTATGGGAAATAATAGAAAGAAAAAACAGAGTTGACACATCTTTCTAAAGCAGAGTCTTTTTTTTATCCTATTCACAGCTGCTGTCTTCTCATTATACACATACAGTATATATTCCACATGTTGTTACTGTATGTGAATGCATGACATACAATATTTAGCCATGTCTCTGGGGGTTCCATCACTGTATTCATGCCCATGAGAGGAACAAGGCAATGAAGCAGCTGACAGCTGACTGATGTGTTTCTTTAAAGTCCATGCAGCATTTCTATGTGAATTTTTACATGCCCTTTGCTGTAGGAGAGCATGTACTGTGTTTGTTCGACAGACAGCAAGAGAGCGAAGTCTTTCAAAACTTCACATCAAATGACATCACAATCGCACAGAAGAAAAACAAATGATACAACCTCGAATGGATCGTTGGTTGATGCTACATTTGATGCATAGCTGAGGAATCAGACGCATGATATATGGTTGGTGAGGGGGGACATGCTTTATTTTGGGATATTACATTTGGGGATAGTGATTTGTTTTAAATGCTGTCCCTGTAGGGGAATAGTGAATTATTATTCACTCCAATGAAACAGAGTCAGTGCTGCTGCAATAACAATCTTCCAATGTCACCTTGCTTTGGCGAGCTATAAATATACAGTAGAAAGCTGCCATCATATCCGCTGTCTGTTGACTGATAGTCAGGTAGCACACAAACTCCATTTGGCTTCATTGAAGATAATCGAAAGAGGTGCATAATGGAAATTACTGAACAGCCCACTCACACACTTTCATCTGTATCACTGCAATGTGAAAGCTTCAGTGGGTTTATGTGGAGTGATGCAGCAATGCAAGCCTGTCCTCTAAAAATTATGTTAATATACAACTAATATGCAGTAGCACATATGTTTTGTGAGAAACATAATGAAAACAGGTTTATGTTTTTTTCATCAACATAATGAGGAAAATTCATATATACCAGCAAACTGTTCCTACTCATGTGCAGAAATATTGAAATATAAGGCTGATGTTATTGTATACATTTTTCATGCTGTCAAGAAATCCCATGTGCAGATGCAAACTAAGACTGTGTTAGTCTGTATTTCAATACATGCTGATCCCTACCCTGACTTGGGTACTCAGCTCCAAGCTCATTGGCTGCTACTGAAAATCTTTAAAAACAGCTCAGAAATATATAGTTTCATTTTTTAAAAAGAAAGACTCAGTAACTTCCTAAAACAGCTGGTCACTGTAGTTTTTAAGAAACATTATTCAAACAGGAGAAAATAGTGCATTTGTTGGGGACTACTTTCAATGGTGGATGAATCCACATTTAGTGCTTTGAGTATTTCTGGCAGCAGGATGGTGTGTGTGGGATTGAGTCAAAATAAACTGCAGTGTGTGTGTTCATGGTAATGAAGGAACATGTCACCCAGTGCGAGAGTGTGACTCATTGATGTGTTTTTAATAGATTGTGGAAAACAATGGAGCTCTATGACACAGAGGAATAAGATATATCAGACTCTGATACACACACAATATTTGTTAATAGATAAATTCATTGTTGGTTTGGATCTGCACTTGAGATTGGATCAGATTTATTCTAGCCTCCTCTAAATAGTCATGAAAATATTATGCTGAGGCTTTGTCAAATTACTTGGCTTGCTGACTCTTTATTTTTATACCTTAGCTAATATACAATTTAGGTTATTTTTCATGTCCAGCTACTGACAGAATTCTGAGGAGAAACACTCATTTAAACACCTTAAAAATGTAATTATAATTTTG
Source organism: Thunnus thynnus (assembly GCF_963924715.1). Classification (NCBI taxonomy): domain Eukaryota; kingdom Metazoa; phylum Chordata; class Actinopteri; order Scombriformes; family Scombridae; genus Thunnus; species Thunnus thynnus. Next base: position 1,811,952 of record NC_089539.1, on the reverse strand, counting down.
TTTCTGCAGTGGTTTATTTAACCAATGTGCATACAAAATAACAACTACTCTAAGTGTACAATATTATGAATTATTCAAATTATAATTCTGTGTGATAAATGCACCAGGAATTGTGTGATACAATGTAATTTGGCAGGACTGCAAGCATGAAGATGTGCAATACAGTGAACAAGAAGGCGATCGAAAAAGAAAGGCAGCTCAAATTCACTTAGTTGATCATTTCAAGCCCTGTCTAATATTTCTATAATAATCTGTTGATAATAATGATAATCTATTAATCCAAAAGAGAAATGTTAGACAGATTGAAGCCGGCTGGAACACATAGTGCTAAACATGTAGATAGTGATCCTTTGATCATGTGTCTCTGTTTTGGACTGAATGCTGTTTACCTATTGCAAACATTCTCGTTGCAATCAATCATTCCACTAGACATGAAGAGATACACCTACTCTGCTGAGGTCAGAGGGTCATTAGCAATTCGCACCCAAACACAGCAGACAATTCTGTGACAGTCCTCATTTTCAGCGTTCTGACTAGGGGATTCATTTAAGCCCCTGTGATTTTCACATGTGATGAAAATCAACACAGAATAAAGAGAGCTTACACCAGCTGTGACCCTCTAAAGGGCCAAACTGAAAATCAATCCCAGAGATGATGTAGGTACGCATCACATACATGTATTTTGCTTGGTTGACATGAATTTGTACTGTTTCTTTTTCGTTTTGTTAATTTTTCATAATTGCACTGTGACCTGTCTTATTCTTTCTTGTTTAGACACTGATATTTTATGGTATGTAGATGAGGATGATTTTAATGAAAAACTGGTTGAGAACATTCTGATTGCACTGATTCATTTGTTTTAAAGGACGGTTCAAGTGCAGTTGCATGTTTTCGCCCATTTGCAACAAGTGCTGTGTGCCTTTCATCAAAACCAATCATTTTCCAAATAATAATGCTGTATTTCACTGTATTTTTCCCACTGTTCCAGGCATCTATTGGTGTCCATCAGTGATGGAAAGTAACTATGTACATTTACTCAAGTATTGTACTTAAGTACAATTTTGACATCTTACAAAAAGCAGTGTGTAGTCGGGGTCACATTTCAGATGTCTATAAGTTGTTAACAGCTCCACCAAAAAGTATTTTTTGCTTTTAAAGTTTAAAGTTTCACATTAATTTAATAATTAATAATTTCAACAATTAATAATTAATTTCAATAATGTTCAAATGATCCAGTATTTCACCAAAAATCAAAGATTAGAGAAAAGTCTGCTGTCTGCTAATTGACAGACATGAATGGAAACCAGTGACAACATTGGACAGTGTGGAAAATAATGCATGCAAATATACTGCATGCATTCAAAAATGGAAAAGTATACATGCAATTCAACATTTGTATTTAAAGTTGCTGTAATTAAAAGTTTTAGCATACTAATGTATGAGCTGTCAGTGTGTAATGTGTTGGTTGTGGCTCATAGTGATGAACTTACAGAGAATTATCAGCAACTCTGCAGCTCCTCTCGGCTTTACGGAGCTTTATAGTGAGTTTCAGCTCATTGTTTAGCTGTCCGGCTGCAACTGTTTTGGTTCACTCTCAGTGCTCTCATAGTGTTGTTTTCAAAGAAAAAGCTCTAAAAATCTGCTGTACACTTCGTGCTCAAACAGACACAGTTAGTTGTAGACTAGCTGGTAAACATAGTGGAGCATCTGGCAGCTAAAGAGTCAGATATTTCCCTCAGGAGTTGGTAGCAAAAACAGAACTAAAAGACAGTGAATATTGGACTTACATTCACCAGGTGGACAGAAATACGACTCCAAATGAATGATAATGTTGCTCCGTAACGGCTGGATGTGAAAATAAACAACTGTTTGTGCTTGAAAGGTGATGATATGTCGACAATGTGTTCACAATTTGTTTCCACTGCCCCCAGGAGGAAAAAAATAAATCAGTTATTGCAGGTGTAAGGAGCAAAACCACAGTGGCATGGTTCTTAAAATAATAATAATTAGGACTGTTGTGTCTGCTTTGAATAAAGAGAGACATTCCTATGTAACATTGAGGATTTTGCAGATTAAACTGCCCAGTAGGCTATATAAATTAGTTCCACCCAGTAAAATGTTACTTACACATGAGTGTATCATCATAGTACTTAGATGATATAATATAACTCAATGAAAGGATACTTTTACTTTTGATTATTCAAGTACATTTTGCTGACAATCCTGTGTTTTTTACTCAAATAAACTTTCAAATGCAACTATAGCAATAAACTTATCTTTACATTGATGTATTACTACTTTTACCTCAGTAAAGTATCTGAGTATTTCTTCCAGCCATGGATGCAGTAGTGTGGAAATTAACTATCACATCAGAACATGAAATGAAAAGCGCTGGCTGATGGCTGCTGGAAACACAGACAAATAGAGACAGATGAAGAGGGGTCGAGCCTCAGTGTCACCTCATTACTCTGATAGCTTTCACATTATTCCACTGACGCTTTGCATCATCTGCCTTACACCCTGATCATTTCCATTTTGTCAACACTGTAGGGTCAGAGTGAAGAAAACATCAGAGTGCAGGAGGAGGCGGATTGTCATTCATCCCACTGCACTAACATTCACTGACATTCACATGAACCCATAAAAGCAAACAAAACAATTCTCCATCCCTGACCCGCCCGCTGATATTTCCCCCCAGCAGAAATGTCCATGCATAGTGATGCCATACAGCACACAAACAATGTCTCAGCACAAACCCAAGCTTCAGAGTCAGGTCACGTTGGCAGCCTTCACATGAGCCGCAGAGGATGTGATCAGACAGTGTATGCATCCCTGAGCTGTGATGATCCAGCATCCCAGGTGTCCGTGTATCCATATAAGAGCCCTTATCTTCAGTTCATGCAGCAGCAGATTCACGATCACAGCAGTGAAAGGTTGAATCAGTTCCTTGAATTTCAGAGGGGCAACAAGAGCCTATTAAGAAGTTTCCAGAGCTCATGTTGAGCATCATATTAATGCCATGCATGTGTTTGTGAAACTGGTTCAGCTACTGCCACCGTATGTTTCAGCACTAACATGGCAGTTATGCTACACTGTAAGCAACTACTGTACATCTGTGTAGTGGTCTCTCATTGCACCTTCATGAGTTCTCATGGGTAAAATCTCTGGTACATTGTGAAATACAGAGAGATTTACCTGGCAGTGACAGGTTTAATCAGCATTGTGTGAACTTGTTTAGCAAGGGCTTGAATGTAACTGAAGTTCATTTATATGTCTAAGTTTTGCACTACAGGTGTAAATCACCCAAAAGTGTGGTGGTTGTTTATTGTTATTATTATGGATTGTTATTGTCTATTTAAGGTATTTAGGCTTCTTTGGTGATTTAAATAACATGAGTCATCTCATTATGAGATGAATGTTGTTTTATAATAATGCCAAGAAGCACCCCAGCTAACAGGACCAAAGTGACATTTGCAGGTATGTTTACAAGCTGTTTAATGTGCTGCAGTTGAGCAGCTAATTAGCTATCTAGCCTGGTAACTGATGTTAGCGGTGCACTTTTCCCCAATCAAAGACAGACATAAACACAAATCAACTCTGAGCAGTGTGGCGAGATTAATTTCATCCTCCTGCCACAGAGGGTCCAGTTATTATATACTGTCTGGATATCATCCATAATTCAGAGAACAATAATTACATGTGTAATTTTTGTTTAGAGTTGCAGTTTGAGATCTAGAGATTGACAGCATGAGACTGACAGTAGTTGGGCCACAGTTACATATATTAAGCTGTCTTGATAAATTTCAAACTCAGACAACATGATATTACACAGATAATGGACCGACCTGTCATTGAACATTGAGGAATGCTGGAGCAATGTATTTCCAGAGCTGTGAAGGGAGGGGGAGTGTCTGTGGTTTTGGGGTAACTGCAGTGGGTGGGGGGGTGCTCTAGATTTGAATGCATTTTCTGCATAAGTGGGGTGATATGTACAGTACTTGAGTGCTGTTACTAGGGCAAAAGGATTCATTATTTTTATATATAAAAATTGCCATTGTAATTTTCAAATTGCAAGAGCTGTATTTTTAATCAGGCAACTTATATCATTAACAGTATGTTGTAAGAGTACTCCACAGATATAGCAGTGCACTCCACAATATCTCAAGATTGATGCAGCAGCACCAGACATATTATCTTTTTTATTCCACACATTGTTCTTCTTTGTCAAAACCTGGTGCCTTCATTACCCGCAATGCAACTTGACTCAGTTCACTCAACTGTACCAAGCCCCCAAAGAGCGCCAGGCTGTGAAGCCAATTTGACATACTGACCAAATCGTGTAATTACATCTTCCAGGTCTGTCAGGTGATGCACACTGGCCCAAAAAGCACTTTTCCCCACACACAATCAGTGGAAAAGGAGTGGCTGAATACTTTACTGTCAAAATTTGATCCATTTAGTCCAATAACAGACATGATTAAATTATTTCAACCCTATTCAAGTTAGTGTAGCGCCAACAGGAAGCTAGCTGGCTTGGCCAGTGGAAGTCCCTACCAAGCGGCAACCTCCGAGGCTGAAAAATGAAGCCAATGCAGAAGTGCCAATGAATGCAATTCCTCAAATGGCCACTTGAGGCTGGCACCAAAAGCGAGTCAATCCCCAATCCCCCAAAATGCCCAACTTTACAGCAGAAATAAACATATTTAGAGCCTGGTAAAAAAAAAAAAAAAACTGTTTTGGTCTCTACAGCTAATTTACCCTTTCATGACAACTATACATGGGGTGATTTTTTTTTATAACTCATCCATTTAAATTTCATTCAGCCATAAAGTTATGCATAAGTAAGGACATGGTGGCTATGGCTCAGGAGGTAGAGCGGGTCGTCCACTAAGATACTGAACCCCAAATTGCTCTGTGCCATCAGTGTATGAATGTGTGTGAATGGTTGGTTCCCACTGATAGGCAGGTTGGGACCTTGCATGGTAGCCCCTGTACCCATTCAGCATATGAATGTGTGTGTGAATGGGAATGTGACACATAGTGTAAAAGCAGAGTGGTCAGAGGACTAGAAAGGTGCTATACAAGTACAGTCCATTTACCATTTACCATTTACATGGCTGCTTTGAGTGACAGGTCGCTAGCTGCTTGGTGGCTTGTTTAACAACCAGGCTTCATTCAGCCAGCATCAGCTCCACCTCTTTTGTCCATTTTGGATAAGCCGAGATTTAGGAGGAGTCAGGCATTGCGAAGATGGCAATGGTCAGAGCCGCTCACTTTAAGCTTCAAAACCACTCTTCAGAAACCAATGGGAAGGTGGGCTACGTCCATATTTTTACAGTCTGTGGTCTCTACTGAGCATGCTCTATGGGCCCCAGTGTTCAGGAAGCGTGAGCAACATCCAGGTAGTTTCTCTATAATGGGAAACCGATAACCAGTTCTCTTCAATACATCCATCCATTTCACTTCTTTCTAACTCCACCCCCCCAGATTTTTGTCATCTTCAAACTTGTAGTCTTCAGCCCCAACCCCCGCTGACTCAAGTGACATTACTTGAGGCAAAAATAAACTCTCAGCTCTTGTCTGGTTCTTTGCAGGCCAGCGTCTGAACAATTAACATTCAAGTAAAGATGGTATTGTGATAGAAGAATGTAACTTATGATGCTTGGAAAAGTAGACAGTGGACTGTGTCTGTTCAGAAACACCAACCTCATAGTGGGTCTGGCCCTAGATAAATTATTTTGATGATGCTTCACATCAGTTTCAGACAGGCAGCTAGCAGGTATCTCTGTAGATGTTAACTGTAAATGACCAATAGCTGGCACAAATGTTGAAATCTCCTAGTGTAAATGCATCATATCATAATTTTAAGCATATCATCCGAATCTCCAAATCTAGACCTTAAGAACTGTGAAGCCAATGTTAGCTCATCCTGTCAGTCTGTCAAGCTAACATTAACATTAGCTTAAGAAGCTACAGTGCCACAGAACTGGTATAACTAATACTAAAAATAACAAAATTTAAGTAATCAGTATATTGCATGAATTAATATTATCAAGTGAGGTTAGGTATTCCATTAATGTAGTGTTTTAATAAATGTGGGCTAAATAGGTCAGTTTCTCTATACAACACTAAGTTTATTCAGACATTTACTTCCTAGAAACCTGTGAGAACCTCAAGAGTGAGAAAGTGAATTATTTTTTATCTAATTCCACCCATGTATAATCAAAAATGTTTATGATCATGGCTGGTACAAAACATATTGTGTTTATACTATGTGCACCATACATACAGGCCTGCAGGTTAATCACATGAAAAACCTGCTTTTTGAATTAGTATTGATTTGCGTTGAATTTTTCATGTTCATTCTCTTCAGCTCTCCCATGATGGCAACTGGATGGAAAATAAACGTGACAGAAAAAGATTTCGCTCACACTTTTCTCCCATGGTCAGATGGAATTGGCTGGGGGAAACAAAGGTACCCAGCTTGCTGAACTGCATCTAATCCAACACCCTCCCCTCCCTCTCCCCATCATCTCCCAGCTCCACCAGCTCTTTACCTGAATCATTTCAAACAATCCAGGGGCTGGTGTGGCTGCTATGAATACGTTTATGTCCTCCCTGCTGCAGCCAGGAGGCTGTAGTGTAAGAGCAGGGAGCCCAAGGGAAGCCTCCTCCTCCATAATAAAGGCACTGGGAAGTGAGAGTCTCTGCCTCCATCAGCTCTCCACACAATCAGGGCTTTGACCCACCAGCAAGGAGCGCTCAGAATGGAAATGAACTCGCCGATGAAGTGATAGTGTGGTTGAAAGAGAGTGTGTGTGAGAGAGTGATTGTGTGTTGGAGGGGTGGGTACAAAGGCCTATAAAGTGTCTAGACAATGAGGAAGCACTTATGGACTCTCTATGGTCTCATTACTTTTGAGCTACCTGCTGTTATCGTCCTTAAGTGTTTGCAGTTACTTCTTGTTTGGATGTAGATGTCTCGCATACCTGACAGCAGTTGAGGGTCACAGCATCAAGAGAGGACTTTCACCTACTCAGCATCCATACTAATGCAGCAGCCAGCAGCCAGCAGGGAATTCTTAATCATCCTGCAGGACATCCTCCTCATCCCTGCAGAGGAGTTACAGCACAAACACACTGAAGGTCGTCATATTCATATGTGCGCGACACCAGGACTCTCAAGTTCCCTCAGTGACAGTCACTTCTATGAAACTACCTTCTCTAAATTGTTTTATTATTTGAAAGTCTCCCTACTGAGCAGGTATTTTACAAGCTGATTGATTAATATTTGCGGGCTGGACCACAGAGAACAGAGGCAAATAAAGTCACAGTGCACACGCTGAAGGTTTCCTTCCACAAACATATGGGGGAGGCAGAAATAATCTGACTGACTGATTTAACTCTTGGCTATAAGTGACAAATATCCACACTGACCACTGGAAAGCACATCTCAGTTCTATCAGGATCTGTGGTATCATGCTCAACCTGCCGCACCAAGGGTGTCAAACTCAATCAGTGTACAGGCTTATTAAACTAAATCACAAATCAGCTGTTACCTAAGCACCTTTGAAACAGAATGAACTCAGATCTATGAATAATAACATTCTGTACACTTGGCATCATAAAGGAATACATAATATTAATGACTAGTGGTGGAAAGTAATTAATCATATATACTCAAGTATTGTACTTAAGTACAATTTTGAAGTACTTTACTTGAGTATTTCCATTTGATGCTACTTTATACTTCCACTCCACTACATTTCAGAGGGAAATATTGTACTTTCTACTCCACTACATTTATTTGACAGCTTTAGTCACTTTTCAGATGAAGATTTGACACAATGGATAATATAACAAGCTTTTAAAATACAACACATTGTTAAAGATGAAACCAGTGGTATCCAATCTTTTTGGCTTTTGACCTCTTACAAAAAGCAGTGTGTAGTCAGGGTCACATTTCAGATGTCTATGGATTGTTAAGAGCTCCACCAAATAGTGATTTTTCCCTCTAAACTTCTCACATGGTTTCATTTCAATAAATGTTCAAATTTATTTTTATTTATTTATTTTATTTGTTTATTTGATAGGGACTGAGCACATTAATACACATCAGAATACAATATAAGATGTAAACATGCTGGAGTTAGCAAAAAATCATCTGTATTCCCTAGGCAGGTGACAAAAGAAGAAACAGTTTAAATAACAACATGCAAATACAAATATACAAATACACAGCATAAAGGGACAAAATACATTGTTCACATGTCCGGTTAAAAATGCTCACAGTTCTGGTTTGCTGTGAGCCATTGTTTGCGATGAGACTTAAAGGTGGAATATATGGGGCACTCCCTTATTGCAAGTGGTTGGCCATTCCAATATTTACTTCCCTTTACTTATAGCGCAGTTTGTCCAAATGTGGTGTGTCTAAATGTTACCACACAGTCCCCTCTAGTGGTGGCCCTAGTGCTATTGCCACTTTCAGCCCTCTGTCTAATAAATTAATCTAAATGAGGTGGGGTAACAAGCATATTTAAAGTTTTTGAAGTTCTCAAAACTTAATACATGATATTTTTCCAGGATGTTACAATGTTGGAATGAAAGTTTTTTTTTTTTTTTTTTATGTTTTTTTATCAAGGATTTTTATAGCTTTCTTGAAAAGTAATTCTGTTGGTTTGAGTGTTGTTACACCTGCAAGTGACCAGTTAGTGTGATGTAAGAGTTAAGGAGGCTTCTTGGACATCTTTTGCCTGTGTAAAAATTACTGCATCATCTGCATACATTTGAATATTGATGTTCTGACATGCATTGGGTAAGTCATTAATATATAGTGTGAATAACATTGGTCCAATAATAGAGCTGTGTGGGACCCCTACAGGACAGTCAAGGTAAGGAGATTTGGTGCCATCAACACAAAGACATTGTTTTCTATTGGATAAATATGATTTCATCCACAGGATAGCTTCTTCAGAAAAATTAAAGTGAGTTAATTTAGATAAAAGAATCTGGTGGTCAATGGTATCAAATGCCCTCTTTAAATCAAGAAAGACAGCACCGACATAGGAACTCTTATCCAATATGAATTTAACTTTTTCTAAGAAGACACAGATTGCTGATTCTGTGGAATGGTGGGCACGGATCCCAAATTGCATAGGGTGCACAGGGGTGTAGCTTTTATTTAGATGTTCAGTCAATAGCTTTGCCACCCACTTCTCAGCAATCTTAGATATAACTGGAAGGATGCTGATTGGTTGATAGTTAGCCATGTCTGTTTTATCCCCAGATTTAGAGATTGGGGTAAGTGTGGCCACCTCCAAACTGATGGGACAACTGTTTGCCTGAATGACAGATTAACCAAATATGTAATCGGGCGTACCAGGGAATCTTTGTCTAATTTTAAAAAGTTGGTGTCAAGCCCATAGGCATCTTTAGCTTTAGAGCTTTTTAGTGCACTGATAATGTTGGCCACTTGTCGTTCTGTAATTTCCTCCATTTTAAAAAGTTTTGAAAAAAGTATTAAAATTAGGGTCATCATATTTTTCACTAGTACATTGTTAATTTTGAGTTCTAGTTCTTAATTGTTTTGTTTGTTTTGTTTACAGATTAATTTGTTAATATTTTGCCTTTTTTTTTCTTCTTTCCTCTCCCATTAATCATCTCACAACCCTTCAATTTTCCTGGTGACTCTTTGAAGGCGGCCTGACCCCTAGGTTGGAAACCACTGGAATAAAATAGCTAACTGTATATAAAGTAGTTGAGAGGTCCTTGAGCATACAGTCATAAATGTGCACAAAAAATATTAGGCTGATGTAGTATGTGAGATTAGCTGCGGACAGTTATATACACACAAACAAATAACCGATTGCATGATCTCCTCCAGGCTTACGCCTGGTGGAGATAATGATATGTCAGTCGAGGGAACCAAACCACTACTTTAACTTTAATACTTTAACTACATTTTGCTGCTAATACAATACTTAAACTTCTGCACTTAACTATTCATGGTTAGTAAAAATTTACCAATAAGAATAAATTGTTGGTTTCTATGGAGCCAGGACAGCAATTTTAGATTTTGACAAACAAAATTTGAACTGAACAAAGAAACACTGGCATTAAAGTATTGAAAAAAAGTTGTATTTACAGTGAAAAAACAACATGACAATCTTTGATTGATCTCTGATTTTTTTTTCCTTTCAGTTTTTTTTTTCATGCTGACAGTTTCTATTCAGTGACAGGGATTTTCAGTTTCAAGGAGAGCTTGATTTCCATCTGATCTGCATAATAAGGAAAGAACATCACTCTTCCTGACCTGATGCCTCTGGCATGACCACACACCTACAGAAATGCCTTCCACGAACTCACTTAGAACTCCCAAGCTGCAAGTAAATTTGTTTGTCCCCTGGCTGATGTTTATCCTCATCTGAACCACACAATTTAGCCTTCTTCTTGGAGTTATGGTTGATAGGCAACTCTAACATCATTCTCCACATGTAAACATATCCTGTGCTTAGTCTTTATTGCAGCCAGTGACTGCAAAGGTGAAAACATAGGGAAGAGGAGCCATATTTTCATGTCCTCAGCAGTGAGTTAAGGATCCTCCTGTGAAAGGGTGAGATATCTGCTGGAATTGCATCTTCATTGTGACAAGATAACACCAGCAACTGCTCCTCTGCCTTACCAGAAAGGCCACTTATAGCCTCTTTCTGCTACCACGACTGTACCCTGTGCTACCTTTCCAACTGCCCATTTTGTTGTGGTGATTTGTCTCATAATGTCCCCTAATGTAATATTCTTTCATTATGGCCACATCAGCTGTGCAAATGAGATTGACAGCTCTGTCCCGAAAAGTACTTGTCTTCCCTCCTGTCTTGAAAACCTCACTGGCCACTTTTATTTGTAGCATTTTACCTTTTACTTGTGGCATTTTAATCAAAAACTCTTCAACCAGTAGTAGTGTTTAAATAGACATCAGAAATAACATTTAATGTGGTTAAAACTGGAACACTGATAAATCAGTCTGCACTGATATATAAATGAATGTGGGTGATTATTACAGTATCTGTTGTCCACAGCTGCAACTATATGTTGATAAAACATATAGATTAGAGAAGTGCTGCATCAGAGCACAGTGCCATTACGCACAGTCATTCACTTTGTTTACCTTCATTAAATCACCTGCAGATGAAACCAGGCTGCTACAGAATAACCACACAAAACTCTACACACTTCAGACTGGTCAGTTATAACTCGATATTCAGCCTGTTATATCTGGAGATGTCGAGTTACAGGAGCTCATCAGTCCTGTATGTCATGACCTGCCCTCCAACTTTAGTTTTGCATTCTTTCAGCAGTTGGAATGCATGATGGTGTAAAAACTGCCATGTCATATTTTGTGATGTGATGTTACAATGTACAACATGAGATAAAGTAGAATTAATCATATAAACAGCTTCATCAAACTGTTTTCATTATTTATGTCTAGCAACATTGCACCAATGAAGTGTTAAAAATGACAATATGCCAGTTAACGCTAAAAGTGTCCCTTCAAATAAATTATGTTGCGTTCGATCACTTAATTTGGTAGCCTCCCCAAGCATGATGTTCTGGCACCACTTATGATTGTCTTTGTGAGTTAGCATGTTGACATTAACATTTAGCTTAGAGCACCAATGTACCTTAGTACAGCCTCACAGAGCTGCTAACATGGCTGTAGACTCTTCATCTGGTTTGATGTGGGACATTGAGCTTGGCTAAACTGCCACTGAAATTGTGAGTTGAAAAGTGGATGGAAAGATGCAGCTTCACAATCAGACCAAATTGCCATTCTAATTCACTTTATTCATTCAGTCATTCAAAGTCTCTAAGGATTATGTAGTAAGATGTGTCAGACAGCCACAACAAAGGACTAAGGAGAGAAAGGATCCCACTAACCAAAACTCACAAATAGAACAGTCAGTCAGACAGATCCAACTAAGAAAAAGTCTTGTAAATTAAAAAATCTAAAAGTAGAATCTGCTTTTAACCTATATAGAGAGGACATGTTAACTCTGGACAAAAAAGAGCAGGACTTAGAAGGCCAGAACCTCCTTACTGTGAGGTGATGGTGCAAACCACAAAGTCACCATGCCAATAAGATTATTTCTGCTTCCAAAGCTGCTCAGGCTCTAAAAAATATTTGTATAATCAAAAAACTGCAATGTGCATCCACTGAGTAGACATCTCAGTGTGACGTTACAGATACTCACCTGGAGGATTTTCTTCAGTATGGCTGAAATGAGGTTTTTTATGTCTTGCTACACACCTTTGGTATATACTCTCTTCTCTTCTTCCCTGGGTTGCTGGATTGCATTCATGCAGGGTAACTCAATGACGGAACATCAAAGTGAGTTTGTGACTTCCTCCACAAGAGAAATCCAATTCGCAGTTACTCTTTACTGAGAGTGTGGAGGAGGCTATAAAAGGAAACCACACAGTCAGTTGAGATACACTCACAAACTCAAAATGACATTATAGGATATTATGTTTGTGTGACCCAGTTAACAAACACAGACATATATAGGAGGTGGACAAAATACAAAGAGCACAACAACATAATTCAATCAATAATTCAATCAATCAAATATAACCCAGAAATAATTAGGACCTTTTAGGAGCTTGTACTATTCAACCTCTGTTTAAATTGTGTCAGAGAAGTTTTGAATTGGATTAAGGTTTAGGGTCCATTCTTGACCTAGGAAATATCAGTTTGACAAGACAACAAAGCAAAACCTATTACCAGGTCCAGTTACTGGATTCCGCTGAACCTCTCAGCCATGCCTCTTGGCCTTCATCTGCAGATGGAGTTTATTCAGGTGTTATGGAGATGGTTTATCTGTTATCACACAACCTAAGTATAGAATTTCAGTCATGTGATAATGGAGTGTCATACATGTCTCTGTTCAAGGTAGAGGTGGGACTTACTTTCACTTTGCTTGTTTCGTTCAATTCACTTAAAATATTTGTAGTAACTGACTATGTTTGTTTGTTTTTCCTTTTTTCCTAACCTAAGTGGTCATACTGCTGCAATGTTCAGCACGTCAGTACATTACGTTCAGTGTGTTGCTGGTTCAAGCTATCACATTCACATCAGTATAAAACCAGGCCTATACAAGCACTGTTTATAAGCTTGAACCAAGCCAACTATTTGCGACAGTTATCACATCATGACTGTTTCTGTGTGCTGACAACAGTGCTCTTAGTCACCACTGAGAGAAGCTCCATTGCTAAAAGTATAGTTAGTTCAGTTTGAAGATTTGGTGTTAAAGATTAGTTCATACATGTACTGAACATCTCTTGGATGTGAATGTCCTCTTTGATCTCTCCTAGTTGTCCACTGACTCCTGATTGACATCTGACCTCCTCCCAGTTGATGCTATGAATGGTTTTGGTTTGGTGTTTAGACCAACATTGGTCCTGTGTTAAAAAAGAGGCCCCCTCTTCACTTACCAGAGCAGAGGGCTCCAGCAAACAAATGCAGGGTCGTCCGGCCAAAAAGTTGAGCCAGGTTCAACTCTAGCCATATCGTAACATCATATCATCCAGTAAGGCGCTGCTTTCTGCCATCCCCTTCAGCAATAGGATGTTTTGCTCTGTCTGTGTACTTACCACAAACCATTAAACACCTTAAAATCTCTGCTGGTACCCCCAAAGACAGGACCCATGTTTTTGAATGAAATTCAATACTTAAGTCACATTATAACAGGTAAACCATCTCCATGATAACTGAGCAAACTGCATCTACTGATGAATGACTGAAAGCTTCAGAAAAAAACAAGTAAGCAGACCTTGTGACAAGATTTTTTTGTCAAATTGGATATGATTACTTATATTGTACTGTAAGTTGTTCCTGTTATTTTGTCTTCACCATATACTTTCATGTTTTTACCCCACTAACAATGGGGCCTTAAACCCAGTCTACACAGGTTTCATATTTTTTTAGTTGTCATGCACAGTTTACTGAACAGATACACTGAAGTTTTAAGTCTGAGGCTATGGGACTCTACTCGACTCTACTCCCCGTTGGAGTGAGTTGCTGGACCCAAGTAAAGGAGTTCAATTATCTCAGAGCCTCATTCAGAAAGGAGGGTAAGCTATGTGGGTGTTGTACTGGATGGACTTGGTAGTGGCAGGGTGGCTGGTCTCACCCTCAGAGATTGGGTGAGGAGCTCAGCTGCACCTTTGAATTGAAAGAAGCAGTTGAGGTGGTCTGATAGGGAGGGGTCGAAGTGGCATCCCCCATAGAGGTGACCCAAGACATGCTTGAGGGATTATATATCCCATGTGGCCTGAGAACACGTTAGGATTCCCCAGGAGGAGCTGGAGAACATGGTTGTGGAGCTAAAGAGCCTTTGGGCTACCTTGTGTAGCCTGCTGCTGCCAGAGCCTTGAAATGCATAAAAGGCAGAATTATGGAGGATGTAGTTGGATGTAGTTACAGTAAACTTTGATGAACTTTGATAGGCAAATCTGTGTCATACATGGTAGACATAATGTAAACTCTATTCTTCCTTGATGAAAATCAGAGAAGTAACAACTCATCCACCACATTGATCTCCACAAACTTTTTTATTCCTATACTATATAATGGGCACAATTTTTCTTGCATTATCATTGAACATTGGCATTGAACATAAATTGTGTTCTACATCATCCAGTACAGTATCTTGTCCAATCTGTTTGTTCATCAGTATGCCAAAACGCTGCCAATCAGCTCAACCTTAAGCCAGTTTGCTGTGGAATTTGGTACATATATTCATGGTCTCCATAGGATATTACTCAAGACTTTGGGGATAGATTTATGTTCTGTATTGTACTACCATCATGCCAGAATTTTCCTCAACTACCACTGTGGTCCATAAAAAAGCATCTTTGCTGAATTACGTGGAATTCATGATCACCAGAAGATACATTTGGATGTTACGGGTGACCCCAGTAGGGTTAGGTTAGGTTAGTTTCTGGTTGTTGTGACCAGCTTAGAATGGCTGTTTCAGGATAAGGGGGAGATCATGTCCATTAACATCTGAGTAGTAATGAAAAACTGGTCTAGTCTAGAGTCTGGTGCAGAACTCCATGAATGTAATTTAATACGTGAATAATGGAGTCTTTATATGACCTTATACTGAATTAAATGATATCTTGAATGACATCAGTTAATTCAGCCCATGCGTCTTATAGAATTTTTACTCCTATTTCACTCTCTCAAGATGTCCTCAGGTGCTGTGTAGGTGGAGCAGTCTGACCCGCGTATATATTTACGAACATAGAGACCAGCTTTTTGGCATCAGGTTCAGTTGCCAATAGGGAAGTTCATCAGGAGAATTATAAGTTTCAAAATTTGAAATGTTTCCTCTGACATAGTTCCTGATTTGTAAATACCTGAAAAAATGGGATGACTGTAGTGTAAATTTTGCTTTAAGCTGAGCAAATGACAAGAATCAGTGTGCAGGTCATTAATAGTAACAAGGCCTTTCCTTTTCCAGGTTAAAAAAAACAGCATCTAGCTGTGAAGGGGAAATGCGAGATTATAGCAAATGGGGGCTGAAATGGAAGTGTTTGGCAACTTGATTTTTTTTTTTTAATTTGATACCACACCTTGAGTTTTTGACTATAAAACCAATCCCTTTCAATGAACGAGGGTTGGGTTTTTTTGTGCTGGAAGGGAGGAGCCACTAATGTCCCTTTCTATAGTCACCCATGATGGGTGGTGTCTTTGAGTTCTCTAGGGTATGGGTCCTGCCAGAAAACAAAGGCTTGCATGGGCTTGAATGTCTCGAACTGTCAATGTGTTTCCCCACCCTTTCTTGGGGACTTGTTTCACATTATATCCCAATTTCCACTTATCATTGGTCCATTTTAGTTAATGACTCATTCAGCAATTTTTTGTTGAATCCGATGAAATAGTTTTTATATAGTGTTATATAGTGTTTTTGTTTTCATCAAGGGTTTAATCTAGCTGAACTCTCATTCCTAACAGAGTACACTTTGTAATATTGGCAAATTCACAGATCAATTATGGATGCATGGATAGTGCATGAAACTAAATTTATAAACCTCAAAATAAAAAAACTCTATTTAGCACAAAAACTTAGCTTGGGGTCATGACATGTTAGAATGTTGTATTAATCCTATCATTTATATTTTCATCCTCACTATATTTCAGGAATTGACCTCATCAAGCAGCACATTGAAGAACCCTCCCTGCAGCTAGGTGATGCCACCAGGTCCAGTTCATCTGATGAAGATGACTTCTCCTCTGCCCTGCAGTCGTCTCAAGCAAAAACAGCTCAAAAAAACTGGGCGGATACTTGGCCGGTTCAGCAGATCACATGGAAATCCTTCCCAGCTGTGTGCAAGCTATCTGTGAAGCTGAACACACCTACTGGCCTCAGCGGCCTGTGAAAGGCTATTTAGCATTGCAGGACTTGTCTTCAGCCCAAGAGCGAGACTGAATTCTCAAAATTTTGAAAACCAACTTGTTATGAAGATGAACAGCAAATCTTTAAGTTTAAAGTAATGACTGGGTGGTTACTGTAGGGAATAAGGGAGGGACGGACAGATAGACAAATGAATGGGAGGGAAGGAAAAAGTGGATTTTGTTCTTTAAATTTTAAAGTTTGGTGGTGTCCATGCTTAAAAGAATAAACTTAATAATTCTCAAAATTCTGACTGCTTGCTTTTTTATTAACAGTATTTACTTGACTTTTACTTTCTATACTTTAGTACATTTAATATCAGAATTACTTTTGATACTTAAATACAGTAAATATCAGATACTTTTACTCTAAAAAATAATATTCTAATATGTGACTAAAGTCATTTTCTGGTAAGATATCTGTACTTTTACTCAAACTGTGGCTTTCAGGTACTGCATCCACCACTATGTCTCCCTCACTGTTGTTATTATAAATGTATGTCTGTAGTAGTGTGTAAAGAGGAATGGTGAATACTGATGTCACTGGTAGACAGACAAAGGTGTAAGTAATCACTTCTATTCCTAATGACCTGTTTCTGAAGATTGTTTACTTCATAGTTGTACATCAGACATTGAAATTAGTTTAAAGTGAATGTGGATATTGTAATGACATGAACCACTGAGCTGAACATGCTGGTTCAAGCCTGTTTCTAAAGCTCTGTCCTATTATCAGAGTGACTAGGTTGAATGCTGGCAACAGACAGACCGAACGTTGCCATATAGAGATTAGTCTTTCTAAGACAAAAGGAGAACATTTATAGTAAGTGCTGAGCACTGAAATCCTTATGACCCACCACCCACTTCTCTGGATTGTTATTAATCCTGCATTCTGCCAGACTGCTTTGTTGGATGCAGTACAATGCCAAAAGAAGACTTCTCATGCCAAATATCTTCCAGCTGGCTTTGCTGTATCGTGCTGCAACTTCGTTGTCTTAATTCTCCTCTCTTTGGTACCATTTACTTTTCTCAGGATCAGTCATATTCATTTGTGGTCAGAGCTGCAGTACTCCTGGTCTCAAGTCAGTAGGTTCATCAGGCAGTCTGCTGGTCCATCCAACACTTGGACCAGCTCTATCTTCCTGCAGATGCAAAATTAGCGCAAGGACAAACAGTTTTTATGTAGGTTTCCTCATTCTTTCTTTTAGTCTATTTTTGTGTCTGCCAAACATTTTTAAAAGCACTGATTGCATGCATTTTGCAAATGGTGGCAAATACACATTTAACAATTGATTGACACTCGCAAATTTGCAAATATGGGGTGCCATTTAACTAGTTTAACATGTCAAAATCAATATGGGATGAACTTTCTCTTAATGCAAATAGCAGCTGCAAAATATTGCAACTCTGGTTGGTCTGGGCCTCTGGTTGGTAATTCCCTGGCTCCAAATGCACGTGTTTGGGCCAGGGTGGGATGAGAGGCACAGCTGAGGCTGTGCTTACGCTGTGGTGCAGTGCAATTTTGGTGCTCACCACAAAATCAATCACCTTTCATGGATGTTTGGTTTTGCCTCTTTCAGTTTGCTATACATTTTTTCATTTACTGCATATTGATATGTGCATCAGAATACAATTTTAATGTGACTTTAATATGACTTTTTAACATGATTTTGTATGTGAGGAAGAGTTTTGCCAATAATCATCCAGATGTCGCTGAGTGTAATTTGGTAAATTCTGCAGAAACATCAATTCCGTTTGATGAGTGAGTTGCCCACAACAACATGTAGAATGTTGGATCTTTTCCATGCAGTTGATTTAACACCTGTAGTCATCACACAACAGCATCTGTCTGATTCATCCTCTGGGGATGCTCAGAAAACATGGTGATTACTGGATCATCTACATGTCTAGAGTAGTTAATTCATCATATTTCAGCATATTTTAGCTGCTGTATTCATATTTGAAACTCTTTACGTCTCAGACAATAACACGTTTCCTCTGAGGAAAACTCTCCACAGAATTCAAACTGTCAATGTGTCATGACGGGGAAAGCCCTGTGCTTAAGAGATAAAGGTAGCTCATGTGATTGGCCATGATTGTCACAGCCTCTAACAAGCCCACCTATAATGTATGATAATGTATTCTTTCTGATGTCAGCCTGAACCTGGCCACAAAAAATACCATGCCCCCGGCACACTGTGCAGGGCACACTTGACTGCAATCTGTGCTGCTGGGTCATGAAACTATAGCCTCTCTGTGTTACTCCAAACATGGCACTGGAAAGCTATCACTCACAAATTCCATGTTGAACAATAAAATAATGTGGGGTAACTCAGCTGTCATCAGAATGAGTCCTGAGCTCCATCAAATCTATCCAGACATTTGTATTGGGCCTATAAGAAAAAGTCCTAACTCTGGAGAATCAACATATTTGTTCTTTAATGTAATCATGACCTTAGAATTATAAGGTTCCATCTGTATTATAAGTGGTTTTGAGATATTGAAGTTAAAAGTTCTGACATCCTATTTAGCAAAACCTCCTCTGTTAACAATCTCTGCCCTCTAACATCCAAACCTGCTTGCAACACCCCTCCTAGTCCATGGCTCACTGAAGTCATCTGAGAGCAAAGGATGGAACTCAGAGCAGCAGAGAGAAAATGGCATAAATCCAGAGAGCCCACTAACCTCATTGACTGTCAGCGTCTCCTAGCATCATTCTCCTCCAGTTTACAGCTAAGACCACTTACTATCAGAACAAGATCTGTGGCACCACAGAGCTTGGAAAATGTTCTCTGCTTTTAACTCACTCCTCAATCCGCCTCCTCCTCCGCCCTCCACTCTGCTCACTGCAGACATGTTCACCTCATTCTTTAAGCATTCTCACTTTACTTTTAGTGCCTAAAACTTTTGCACAGTACTGTATATACAGTACAGTTCTCTTTTATTTGTCAAAATAACACCGTTAATGTACTCTAAATAATATAATATCAAAATCCTATCATGTTTAAATGGGGTTTTTCTGATCAGGTGATTTTCAGATAGGTACCTTCCAACTCTGAGAGCTCACTTTGTGTTTGCTATTATAACATTCTAGCTGCTGAGACTTCACAGAAAGTGATGATTTTGTTGAAAAAGAGTAGACAGATCAGTCTTGCTTTGTTTTAACACAAAAATCAATGATTTAATGGGGACCAGTATTGGAAATTAATTTTTCTTCCACCAGCCAAAGTGGCTGGTAGAATCTAAATTTTACCAGCTACTCATATTTTTACCAGCCACCATTTTGCAATCTCACTTTGTGTATAACTAACTTTTGTGTAATGTTTGTCCTGATTCAGAAAAAACAAACAATCAAAAAAAAGAACTAATAAACATTTTCCCATAAAAAGTATTAATTTAATATTTATTCACTTATGGTTATCCATTTTTAATTCTCTCTCCCTCTCTCTCTCTTTCTCACACACACACACACACACACACACAAACACACACACACACACACACACACACACACTCATTGCAGCCATTTTCTCCGGAGCTGACTTTCCTTATACGATGCAGATCACCTCCTTGTGGCATTCCAGCTCAAACATGTATGGATGTCTTGGAGAAGTTGACGTTTTGAGTAAAGAACGAGAAAAGTAGTGAAATCCTACTGCTATAGTTTGTTGCGTGGTTGTTGATGTAGCCTCTGGAGCCGACAGAAGTCTCCCAAGGAACAGCTTCCAAGAGACCAATCAGAAGAGGGTTGGCTCATCAGGAGGCGGGCCTTAAAGAGACAGGAGCTAAAATGGCCTGTTTCAGACACAGGCTGAACTGAGGGGCTACATAAAGGGGAGTTTTATGGAAATGTAAATCATGCCAAGATATTCAAGTAGAGCCCCAGATTCAAAATATTGACTTGGAAATGTGCATAATACAGTTGTGCTCATACAACTACAATACCTTGGCAGAATTGTGAAATTTTTACTATTTTTTGGAAAATATGACTGATTATGCTCAAAACTTTTATTTTATTTAGGGACAGTGGTCAGGTGAAGCCATTTATTTTCACATAATTGTGTGTGCCCTTTTTTTAAATCATGATGGCTGAAATCACCTAGATGGCCCTGATCAAAAGTTTACATACCCTTGAATGTTTGGCCTGATGGTAAACACACAAGTTGACACACACAGGTTTAAATGGCTATGAAGGGTAAATTTCCACACCTGTGACTTGTTTGATTGTAATTAGTGTCTGTGTATAAATAGGCAATGAGTTTCTCAGCTCTTGAGAGACCCCTGCACATTTCATCCAGGGCTGCTCTGACTTTACTGGATACTGAGCCACGGGGAAAGCAAAAGAACTGTCAAGGACCTGCAAGAAAAGGTGGTTGAACTTTGTAAATCAGGAAAAGGATATTAAAAAGATATCCAAAGATTTGAAAATGCCAATCAGTAGTGTTCCTCTTTATATGATCGATGTAAATCAGCATAATGCTCTCTGACCCACCTTTTCTGGACATGTCCAAAACTGTATAATTTTTGGTGTGACATATTCATGTAGTTCTCTGACATGTATAGCTGTGTGTTGGAACCTGATCCAGAGATTACACAACTTGGATTTTCTCCCTCCCTATGAAACCACAGTGTATTCATTATGTATGGAATGCTAATTGCAAAGAAAGTCATTTTAAGGCTCTGGAAGACAGATACAGTGCCACAGTTTAAGACCTGACTAACTGAGCTCACTGGTGTATTACATATGGAGAAAGTTTGATATGGCATGATGGACAGTCTTAATACATTTTCAGATATATGGCAACCATTTCTGGATATACTTGCTCACCATGATGCTGAACCTGACCAGCAACAAAATCCATAGTGTGCCATCCACCTTTGTCATAGAGCACTCGTGCTAAGACGTAGT
Source organism: Thunnus thynnus (assembly GCF_963924715.1). Classification (NCBI taxonomy): domain Eukaryota; kingdom Metazoa; phylum Chordata; class Actinopteri; order Scombriformes; family Scombridae; genus Thunnus; species Thunnus thynnus. The sequence goes on along the minus strand of NC_089539.1, from coordinate 1,790,594 downwards.
GTAATTCATTGTTTTCCTTAAATATGCCCTGTTTCTTTTTTGTCTTTTGTTTCTACTTTGTTTCAGTTTTCTGATATATGTCTGTGTTTTTGGCACTGTATTATGGAAAATCCCAATGAAAATATCATTTAAAAAAAAAGAGTGCCTGGCCTATCTCCAGTCAGTTTTTTGGACTATAAGGTATATTCTGCTCCACCAGTGTCTAGACTCTGAGGGATTCCTACACCTGTACAGAGCACATAATCCATGGGATCGCCAACAAGTATATATATATTTTCTGCTGGAGTCTAAGTGCCAAAGACTATATTGTATTTTCATAATAAATTCAGCCTACTTCAACTTCTTTATCTTTATCTCTTTTATTCATATAGTCTCTCCATGAATGAAATAACCACTCCTAAATTGACATATTTCTTTGATTGGCCTTAAAAATGTTAAAGCTCAGCTGAAATCAAATTGCACTTTTCTGTCTACTACAGCATACATATTTGCTCTACAAATCTCTCATCCTGTGTTTTCCTTTGATAAAAAACAAAAGGAAGAAATGTATTTTTAATTTATTCTTCGTGTCATGATGGCGCCCTCTAGTTTTGCATTCATTTGACGGAATACTGTTAGTTTGTTTCCACACAGCCAATCAAATCTTTGCATAAAGCATTAACATGGCATCCATCATAGGCAGAACAGATGATCACACTGAGCCTGATAGTATCCTGTTACACAAGAGCCACATACTCTGAACAACCATTCAGGTTAGCTTTCCTGCTAAACTCTCCTTATCTAGAATAACTGCAGTTCAATCAATACAGTCAAGGCCAAATTAAAAAATCTACTAAAGACCAATCAGCTCTGTGACCACTGAGTCTAAAACCCCTCTAACAAGTCTTGCTTTTAATTTGACAAGTTTACATTATTGATTTCTAATTGACATTGTGGGTGTATGTGATGTGCTGTTGTGTGTAGCTTTGTGTTTTGTATGGTGTGTTCTGTGTGTTTTTTGCTTTGTACTGTTTGTTGTTGTGCTGTTGTATGTTTTGATTGTGGGGGACTGTGGATGTAAATTAGCGTTGAGCTAACTCTGGTGCTGTGCATCTTTTATGTTAAAAACTGTACACTGTCCCAATAAATAAATATAATAAATCTAACTTACAAACATTACCATAGCTTGTTGAATGAGCCACCAAACACATTTACCAGGAAAAGTGCACCACTAACATCAATTTAGTTTAGTTTTGTGTTCTTTTGCTGTGTCTAAAATCACTCCCTATTTACTATATAATACAATACACATTCTACTATTTTATTTGAGTGTCCAAATTCTGAGTGTGTGTGTGTGGACACTACTTTTTCCTACAATCTCAATGCAATGCGCTTCATTTTATAGATGTGAAAATGGTCGTTGCTCAACTGTAAAGCTGGCAGTGATGACGCAAAATGACAATGATTAGGGAGCGTCCGAAATCCCGATGCATGGGCTTTTCTATTATCCAATGATGATCTTAGTCGAAGAATATTTAAACCACCTTACCCGTTTTGTCTCTCTCTACTATCATTTCAGTCTATGCTGCATCGCTGTTTCATCCCTCCACCACCTCACCACCACCAGTGTTGACTATGGCTCCCCTGCAGGGGATCTCTGATTGGATGCAATTTATTGGGCTCCATTCCTTAATATGCATTTAATCGACTGAGTCAATACCAAAGGCTATCAAATAAGGCATTTGAATTCATGTCAACTTGGGTCTTTCCAGATTGAATTGAGTAAACTATTTAGTGTCTATTATACAGGGAGTAGTGAATGAGTGAATAAGAGAGTGATTTCGGACACAGCCTTTGTCTCTTGTTCCCTACGGTGCAACATCAGCACAGCCTGCCAGCTGCTGTCAACCAAACACAGACAGGGACACACCCCTCCATCCAGCTGAGACAAAAAGATGCATTTCTGATATTTCCTCAAAGACATGACTGGTGCCAATATGTCACACAAAAAGAAACATAGAAGTTTGTTAAATCTGTTAAATTCCTTTCCTTTGATTTGTTTCTTTGACTGTACATTTTTTAACAGAACTAACTAATGTCCCATCAACATTGTTCTTATATTCCTGGAACACTTTGTCTTTTATCCGTTCATGTACCAGCCCTGTATACCTAGGAATTAGGTGTTACATTAGATACCTCAAGATTTACACTCAATGCCAACATTCAGTGCTAACACAGAAGTATTTAGGGGGGTAAACATGAAATGAGAGAAAAGAGAGATGTAATGACATATAACAGCCAGACTCAAACCAGCAACATGGTCAGTGTCTTAAACCCCTAAGTGACCAGGGCACCATAATTGGCCATAGTTTAAAGGATCATTCTACTATTTTACAACTCAAGTCTTGTTTTTGTCGTCCTGGCAATCATTATCAATTATAATAAACATTGTAGCCAGTAAAGTAATTTCTGAGATCTGAGAATCACTGTGACATAACTACTGCAAAGTGTGACAGAGCAAAAGATTTCAAGATTCAAGATTTAGTTTATTGTCATTTTCTTGTGTATTTGTATACACAAAAAACCCCGAAATGCTGTTCCTCCCAGCCCACAGCAGTGCAACAACAACAGAATGGATAAAGATATACTGTATATCTAAAAGTTCCCATTCAAAAAATGATAATAAAAAAAACAAATAAATCCCAAGAGAAAAAAAAGAAGAAGCAGTTGGCAGCACAGTGCATTGAAGTGCACTTAGAGAGAAAAGTAAATGTCTCAGTTCAATGTAGACAGCTCTTACATGTCAACGAGTGACCAGCACTGATGGAGGAGTTATATAATCCAATTTACTGTCCAGAGAATGAACATTGGGCCGCATGATTGTTGGAACTGCCGGTTTGTATTGGTTAGCAGTTAGCCTAGCTTGCACCCCTCTGCACTTGCCCAGCTTCCATGTCCTGTCACATTGCTTTCGATGTTTCCTCTCCAGCGCAGCTCCAGGCAAGGCCGTGGTCTCCTTAGGGTCCATTGGGTGTAGCAGACCAAACACGCTCAGCTGATTTAGCTCTCCCAGCCAGTATTTTTTGTTGCAAAAGTCTTTGTTACTAGTGTCCAAAAGAAACTGATGATCATAGACATATTTCCCTTGCACTCCACACGATGACACAGACATAGACGTAGACATGGACAAAGACACTGCATAGTTAGAACTAGGAGAGGCGTTGCGCCGCCATCACGCCAGTTCATGGAGTGAGAGAGAATACCACCAACAAGGACCCCTTAATTTCTCTTCTTGTCCTCACAAAATAACTCTTCTGTTAGCTTCCTCAGTGCAGTTTCTCCTTTGGAATGTTGGTAACAGTGGCAGGTAGCAGTTAGCAGGTGACAGTTAGCTAGTTGTTCTGATTTAAAAAATATGTCCAAAGATATTTCCTCTTCTGCTCTTGCCGATTAATGCTGTTACCTCTTCTTTAGAGTCTTTTCTGAAGATTATTTGAAGGTTATTTTGCAAAATGTCCCACTTTTTTAGTTCCAAGTTTGAGATGTATTAAGGAACCCATCTCTAGTGAAGCCACTGTCTCTCATAGAACAGAACAGTCAAGTATCAGACAGTTTGGAAACAAGCCAACAGTATATCCAGATGATCTAAACCACTTTGAAGCAAAACTGAAAATGAGCATGCCTGAAATGTCACTAATAATCCCAAATTGCACATGAAGATTGTGCCCACAACTACATTAGGTTTAGTAGGTCAAAACTGAGGCAGGAAGTGGCTCTGTAAACTGTGCTGGATGACCGAGTACTCATTTTACTGTTCACCTTTGTTTACCTCTAAAGTTAGTTTATCTAACCGTGGGGTATGTTTCCAACCTGCCTGATCATCCAACTATATGTGTTTTGACTATGGATAGTAAGGACTGCCAAAAATAATAAGTTATAATAAACTGTATTACTTTCACTAAAACTAATCTTAGTTATGGAATTAACTTGGACACAACGATGAGTAGCTCTGATATAAATCCATTAGCACTGAGCAGTTGATGGTGTGTGTACCTGCCAGGCACTGAACCGACAAACCTAGCTATTATTTATCCATCAACTGGGAAAAAAGATTTTGTAAAAGGATCACTGTTGGTCAGGAACTGTTGGGGGTACAGTATATGCTTCTGTGTAGCAACAAAGACCTTGCCCAAGGTCGTATCATCAGAGTGTTTTCTGTAATTGAAATTTGGAGTTGCTCTCATCCCTTATTACTGGAGAACCTTCACATGCCTCACTGTGCCCCTACCTAATTATACTGTTAGTGATTAAAACATGCTGGCAAGCCAAGCTATTGAGCTGGGTTGGTGCTCCTCTAATTAATTTGTCTTCCTTCCCTGGGTACATTATGCTATTTTCTCTTCCTCTCATGCAGTCTCAAAGTCTAACTTTAGATCCCAAATCTCACCATGGTAGCTCCAAGATTCTGTGAATTCATGGGAAATGTTCAATTGTCTCTGCTGTGAATGTTTCATCATTATAAGTTCTTTTACCGGTAAAACAAAACTTCTGAGTGGAAATGACAAGTTAATTACAAAACAAACACTAAACCTCATATGAGATATTGTTTGTGTCCTTCAAGTCAGTGGAGTAAACAGCAGCCTCCTTTACCATCCCTGCAAACTGTACAATGATGTCCTAGCAGTGGAAGTTTACTCATTCCTCTTGTCAGGAGAGCTGGGAAGAGAATGGTGGAACGAGGACCAGAGTGTTGAGAGCAGCCAGGGAGGACAATAAATCATGCAGGAGAAGCAATGCCTGAGGGCCGGAGCAGCAAAGCAAGCACTGTGGATGGAATATCTGATGAGGGAGGGGTGGAGGGTGGTGGTGAATGAGTTGCCTTTGAGCATGAGACAGACAGAGAAAGGTGTGTTAGAGAGGCATAAATAAAAAACAGAGGAGGGTGAAGCAAAGAACTGTGAGATGAAGGTATACATGACAAAGGGTTAGACAGGGAGAGTAAAAGTAAAAGTGGAGAGATTCTACTCTGAGGACTGTTCCTGTCAGAGGAAGTTTTGAGATCTTCACATTGGAGAAACCACTGAATCAAAGGTCCTCATTTGAAGGAAGCACTGCAGAAATATAGGTACAGTAAGCAGTATATGCCAAATTAAATCACTCTTTCCATGGTTTGACACTGCTGTTAAATACAGCAAACACTCCAGTGTACACACTGCAGGTGTGATTTTATTTAATGATGTCTACCTTAGATGATTGACATGACTCAAAATGTCCTACACTGACTGGTAACTCTATGGAAGTAGAACAGGAATGCTAAAACAATACTCAGATAGTAGCACAGGGTAGGGGTGTGCCCGAATACAAATACGTTATTTGGCAAAGCACAAATAGTGAGTTTTTTATGAATATTTGTTTCATACAAATATTTTAAAAATGATTTGTTTTTGGGAAGAAAAAAACAACACATCAAATACCAGCGTGCAGGTCGGTTACATCACTATCTCAATGTCTCTCCTCTGCTCCGCTATTACGACTATCAGCAGGTCTCAACGAGGGAAGTCACATCCACCTGCTGCATGATGCACATTTCCTAATTTGGACATCACTCCCAGAGTTGGGGGTGTTCCCCAGAGATAAAGCTGAGCTACTGACAAACGAGAAGTGCTCCCAAGGAACTCTGCATAACCTGTTGTTCCCCTTCTCCTTTCCACTCTCCTTTCCACGTCCTTTCCTTTTCCTTGTAAAAAATAGGCAATAAATGAAATGTGCAAAACAATAATCGCCTTTGAAGTTCTTCCCTACACGTTACATGGTGTGCTGTCTCTGTGTTATGGGTTTATAAATAGGTAGAGGTCTGTCTGCAATAAGGTGATGAGTAAAGTTTTAGCTCAGTAGTAAGCACAGTTGTCTATGATCTGGGAGACTCCAGTTCAAGACCCGGTGTAGTGACCTCCTTTGTAAGGTAGTTTATTCATGAACACTTCTTGTAACATTTTCATTTTCTAAAATTAAAAGTGTAATAAAAACAGGTTTTTAAGCCTCTTTCCACTTTTATTCGAATACAAACACAAATAATTTAGCTGCCTCAACAAATAGGGGAGACCAAGGACAGTTGTAACACTTTTTGTGATTTTCCCAATAAAACGAAAACCATTTACACTGGAATAGTCCATTTGCTATATTATAAACTGCAATGTGTCAACTAGTGAAACAATGCATTTAAGTGGTTTTATGAAATATGTACAGGTTACAAAATTGATTTAAATACAGTCACTCCACTGTCAGTGTACAGGGACAGTTGTAACACATGCCAGGGATGGTTGTAACATGTCAAAAATATACATAATTAATCAATCAAATACTCATAATGAAAAAGATTATTTGTCATTCATGTTATTGTGACTATTCATTTCTTTTGTAAAAATAATGAATACCTTTTTTCACACGACATGACAAAAAAGAGGGGAAGCCATCAAAGTATAATGCAAGAAAATTTTTTAATGGGTAGAACACACATCCTAAAAAAGTTTAAACCTGAAATCAAAAAAAAAAATCTATCTATCTATCTGTCTATCTATCTAGTTTATGTAGGCCTTTAGGTTTTTAAAATATAAATGAAACGTGGTTCATGGGCGGTTGTAACGAGGCATTACAATCGTCCCAATATCACCAGCCATGTTTTCACCTCATGTGAACTAGCTTAACTGCTAGTTTGACACATGTTAGCCACTTCTATTTTTAGCTTACAAAACAGTGATTCTAATAAAACTTGTTTGGATTCCTAGACATTTGATCTCAGGACAGTATCCAAAAAATACAGTTAATTTTTTTAAATTTTTACCTCCAAAAAACACTTTTGCTGGTAACTTTCTCTTGGAGTTTTAAATGTAGCTCCTTTTTTGCAAGCAAGAGGACAATCTAACTGAGCATGTGCAGAATGAGTGTAATCACTGTAGCTTGTTTCTGATTGGAGGAATTCAAGATGTTACAACTGTCCCATGTTACAACTGTCCCTGGTCTCCCCTACAAATACAGATACAAATACAAATACTGGGCCCTCTGCACATCCATGGCACAGGGCCTGTATTTACTCCATCTGAAGGAAGAGCCAAGCCTTTATTTGAGACATTTAGAGATAGATAGATATTAGAGATATTAGCTTAGAGATATTAGATTCTTTCTTAGCCAACTTTCATCTGTTTTCTACAATCTAATTTAATGATTTGATGTAAAAATAACACTTCTGTCATATGGTTCATATTTAGACTAAGGGCCCTATTTTCGTGGAGGAACAAGTTCTAGTTGGAACACTTTTCCTGACCTTTGCCTGTCTGTGTGGTATTTTGGGGCACAGCGCAAAACGCACAATGCACAGGTGAGAGGAGAACAAGCAGTGCAAAGCAAGTCATTGTATTTTGGTGGAAATTGGGTCCCAGACTTTGTGCTGAAAATGGACATCTCATGGACTTGAGCATAGCAGTTATGATCAGGTTTTTGAAGTATCATGTTTTTGTATTTGCACATGTAGACATCATAACCCGATTTCAGAAAACTGGATAAGCCCTTATCCCAGTTTTGAGAAATCCAATTATGCTAGCGGGAGTACTCTGAAAGAAACCTGGATACTGTTGCATGTATACATCTTATCTCTGTTTCTGACCACTGCTGACTACCTGCACAGGCGTGGTTTCAGCCAAATGACATAACAGAAACACAAACAATGGTGGCAACAAGGGTGTCTCACTTCTGGAGTGATGAAAAAACTGAGTTTTGTCTTTCGAGAATGAAAGAATTAAATATACTTGGCAGTTTAGATGGGAAATGCTGACATATTCAAGTCTTTGATATACAGGCTGCAGGACGCTGGTTTCCCAACAAGTACAATGGAGAAAGTCAGGTCATGGTGGAAAAAAATAAAGAAACATTAGTACGTGGCCAAACAACAAAACAAAAGAAGTGACTCTAATCCAGTAACTTTCAAATCTTACAAAACATCCACTGCTCTCTTGTACTACACGGTGACAGTGACAGCCTGACGCCGGTCAAAAATGGAGGACATATTTAATATTTCCTGTCACTCTCTTCTCCCATTGCTGGCAATAAGGTGCATAAGCCAAATCCACAATGCAGTTTTGGCATTTAATAGTTAGTTCTAACTGCGCTATAAGCTAAGTGGTCTCATTTTCAATAGCCACGGTCAAATTAATTTAAGGTTAACAATTACAGAGCCAGTTTGTGCTGTAAAGATCACAGGCGCCTGTGCAAATAGCATGAAATAATCAGTATACTAGGGATACTACGACTTATCATGGATACAGGGGTATGAATAACCAGATTTCTCTATGTTCCATGTAAACGCCATATCCCAAATATGATCAAAACACTTTGGTAATTTTATCATCGGGATCAAACTAAATACTTGCTGTAAACATGCTACAATAACAGATTAATGCTTGAAATATAAATAAGTTAATTAAACACTCTCTGAAGCAATTAGGAAACAGGAAATATTTTTTAATGTGGTTAAAGCAGCATCTGAAGGCATCAGGACTGATATGTTGATAAATCTGCAGGGTTTGTGCAGAGTACAGTGCCGTTACACACAGCTGTTCACTGTTTACGTAGCCTCTTTTCTAATTTTCTTTTTTAGCAAAAGTAGCATCTCGTGTTTTATTCTTGAAATATATTGTAGTGCAAATGTTTTTGTGCCATGGACAATATGACCTTTTACGACCTTTTACAGCAATAAATGGCTTCACCAAATTTTGTTATTATTTATTTCTATCAACATTGTACAAATCATTGTTAAAAAAAAAAATCACATTATCTGCCTCTGGCTGGAGAAGTTTGAGCTGATGTTGTCATGCTTCACTGTGATTGGCACAGCTGTTTCAGAGCTATGAGACAAGGATGATGTGACTCGCTGAGAGAGTATTTATTAATCACCCAGCCTGATCTCACAGAAATATATATTACATGGTGGTGGCATGTAATGTGTTAATGTGTGTATTGTGTTAATTATGTGCCAGTCCCACAGAAACAATGCCGATGGAAAGTCAAGTAGGATCCTTTGTTGTGGCAGACACACTAATATAACCTGGAGAAGTGACGCAGTTCAGATTACATCTATATAAAGTGACAAAGGTCTATATTCAGAGTTGGTGGGTTGGGTGGATGGCTAAATAGATAGATGGTGTAGGGCATTATACCTACTTACATCAATTAATTCACCTTGTAATAATCAGGGCACCACCTCCTTGAAGGGAAATCTTTAATACCTGGAGGAAACATTAAACTTTACTCAAATTGATCAATTAACCAGTCTCATAAAACCATAAGTTCGTTTCAAAACAGTGACCTCTGTCTCCTGTGCTCAAAGGAAACCACGACAACAACTTCTAAACAAAAATGAAGACATTCATTAATAGCTAAATGTCTTAATGATACATGATAAAGCATAGGATAATAAAGAAAAAGAATAATAACTATTTAAAAAATAGTGGCTCGAAGTGTGTGACTACAGGCTAATGTAGAACAACAGGGAATGCTAAGTAAAGCTAACTCGACTTCTCTAAAGAAATTATTTTAACTTTACGGAGTCACTTTTGCGTCTTTATTATGCAATCAAACAGAATAGGTTTCAATCAAAAAATAGATTTGAGAGTAAAACTATCAACACTGCAATCAAAAAAAATGATTACAAGTAAAATAAATTTGTGATTAAAATGCAAATCAAAAAGTTTTGTTTGCGAATCCAAAAGTTTTTCTTGCTGTTGAGTTTTGTTTCCTGGGCGGAACCTACACTGAAAGATGTAATGCCTCTATTGGCCAGTTTCAAAGGAATGACAGCTTGGCAACATCCACATTAGTAAACAAGAGAGGGAGTTTTGAAGTCCACGGAGAAGACAGAACAGGAGCAAAGACAGAAAATCAATGCACAGGTACGTTTACACATAACTTCTGTCTTAGTAATAGCAAGAATGTTTGAACTGGTGCATATAGATTGCTTTTCTTTAACGATCTGTGATGTTGGAGTTCAAGCATCCTTGTCTTCTTCAGAGCGATGTGCCAGTTTTGAGTTAGGCTTCTGTTGACTTTGTGATGCTTGTGGTTGAGTCAAATAAAACTTGGTCTGGCTACACTGACTTCTAATTCACTTGGTTGGATAACTTCAAAAGTAAAATACTAAGCATGAAAACACAAGACTTAATGTTACAAATAAAACTAAAACAAACTGACTTGTTTCAATAGAAGATAAAAATATTCACAAACTTGGACGAAAAAAAGGAAAGAGACACCCTGAGAGGAAATAGAAGAAGTGTCTTCACTCATGAGTTACTGGAGACCAGCTCAAAGGGAAATCCCTCTGAGGTTTGTTTTTTATCAAAGACAGGTGGAGTTTGAAAAGCTTTCGTGCCGAAACTGATGAATATTTATTTTCTTTGTTCTCCAGGGACCTTAAGGTGTAGCTGATAAATCTGACTTGAAAATAAATCAACCTGCAATTTGTAAACTAGTGACTTAGATTAAGTTTACATTCATAATCACCTTTCAGAGTCACTGTGTCTGGATACATAATGTCAAAATGTAGATAATAATGTATTGTAAGACTATTCAGAAAAACAGTTTAGCATTATGTGTTTATTTCATAATAAGTCAGTCCTTCCACATGACATTTCTGGTTAATTTGACTGACAATTTGACTATTTTATTCTCTGTAGTTTAATACTACAGAGAATAAAATAAAGTTAAAGCAAGCATTTGGTGACTGCAAGCATAACAACTGTAGTAACTAGAAAATCTTTCAGAAACAATTTTCCAATATGCATTCAAATGTGCATTCATGTGCCGAAGTGAAGTTTTGACAACATTCATAAGCTATGATGTATGAAGTATGCCACTCGGTCCTTTGGTCCACACTGAAATATCTCATTAACTTTTGGATGAATTGCCATGAAATATGATACGCCAATTCCTGTTTCCCAGAGGATGAATTGTAGTAAGTTTTGTGATCCATTGACTTTGTGTTTAGTGCCAAATAACAAATGTTACCGTTTTGTTTTTTACATTGTGACACAGTTATGAGATAAAATGAACTCTTACAATCCACTCATCTAAATACTGCCACAAGCAAAAATGGAACCCCTGACCTTCTGTTCCCTAAAGGCCCAAACACAAGTGATAATTGATGCGCCTCATTTGATGCGCATCATTTGAAGCTCCTATGGCGCACTGCAGGCATCAGATTTGAAATGCCAATACCACAGAACCAACACAGATCTGTTGTTTTTTGTATTAACTGTTGCATTAGTTAGATGTAATGAATGAATGAAAAGGAGAAATGCAGAGAAGGAAAATGACACTTAACAGCTTCAGTTTCCACAGTAAATCATCTGTTGAGTGTTTAATGGTTATTTATTTATGCTTTAGAATGTAACCACTATGAAACAATCAAAAAATAACGTTTTATTTCTCTCATTCACTCTATCGCTGCTCCCTCTCCTTGCTCGATCACTGCGCTGTTTCTCTCTCTCTCTCTCTCTCTCTCTCTCTCTCTCTCTCGCTGGTGCTCAGCTCGCTCATACTATCTCTCTTTTTTGCCTGCAGAAAAAAACAGCTTTGGTCGCTGGTGCCTCATTTGATGCTCCAAAATCGAAACAAGGTCGGAGTAGGGGCGTCAAGGCAGTTTGACGCGCTTCATAACACTTTTGGTGCGTGTTCGGCCATTTAAAACAATAGGTGTACTTCAAAATGTGAACGTCAGACACTTTCAATGCATTTAGGCCTTAACACTCTATCTAAAGCTAGCCAGGAACAGCTGAGGGATGTGGCTGGGGAGCAGGATGTCTGGTCAAATGGGAAATCAAGGCAGACTGGCACATTTACAGTGACTCTGCTCTCTTCAGAGAGAGTGAGAAAGATACAGTCCATAAACTAGAAACCAATCTTAACAGTTATTATTGCTCTTGTCATTAGTGGACAGACTGTCAATGGTTACAAAGGTCAAACAAAATCCTCAACCACACATAATTGTGTCTATTTTTTCTCTGTAGCAGTACAAGGGCAGCTCCTCGGTCTACTTCTCTCGCCTGTGTCTCTAATCTGGCCTCCACTTAGGCCGTCTGATGATGTGCCTCTGAGAAAAGGCTGCTCATTAGAAGATGCCCCCACAGCTGCCTGTAATTGTGCAGATCTCAGTGAAGCGTTGGGACCTCTGCCCACTCCCCTCAGTGAGAAAGCAATGAGGACAGCATCATTTCAGTACACCTCAGGCATGCCTCATCCATGACCACACACAGCTGCCGTGATGCAGGCCTCACACTCTGGAGTATGTTTTTGTCTTCTGCTGATCCTGCTTGTCTGTGATGTAATTTTATGTACAGATTGATAACGTCTATAGTTTTATATTCAACATATTCATTTAAAATAGTTTTTTAAATTGAACCAAAACTATAGTATACCCTTTTAAGACTTTGTTAGGTTGACCTAATTATTGTATCTGGCATAAAAACTGGTAAGGAATCTTTATATAATCATTGGAATTGTCAGCAAATCTCATGAAATGACCAAACCAACAATGTGTGCCTTCCCTGTCTTTGGCTCAACAATATATTGTTTCATTTTTAACAGCCGGTAGCAACACTGTAGCAAATGTCACTCAAAAAGAAGTAAAGAGTGCTTTTGTTGGGGACTATTTTCAGCATTGGATTAATCCACATTTGGTACATTAGTGAGTAATTCCGGCAGCAGGATGGTGTGTGTGGGAATGAGTCAAAATAAACTACAGTGTTTCCATGATAATGAAGGACCATGTCACCCAGTAGAACGGTATGGCCTGCTGATGTGTTTTTAATAGTTTTTGTACAACAATAGAGCTCTATGTTGCAGAGAAAAAACATATATCAGGTTTTGGATATGCACACACCACTTGTTAATATGATGAATTTAGTGTTTCACATCACAACTTTATTTTATCACAAAATCAAGAAATTTTAACATTTCATTAGACTTAAATAAATGTGAATTATATTAAAAAAAAAAAGGGAAATCAATGGGAGCATGTGGGATGATTTTATAGACATATATTTATGTGTATGCTCCGTTGCTTGGTAAAGTGAAGTACCTGAGGAAGATTGTTTGGTTTATTGTTTGGTGGGTCAAGCAGCATGCTGTCAGTCATGGCAACATGCTAGGTAGTTTAACATGTTGTGAGCTGTTTTTCGTCAGCTAACATGTTACCTAATGATGGTGCAGGTACAGATGGGGCCTCTGAAACACACTGTTGAGCCCTCTGGCTGTCGTGGGCCCAACTAAACGAACAATCAGTGTTTGCGAGGGTACCCACATGCTGACCCTGTAGACTCATCTGCACTCTTACACACAACTTCATATTGAAACCATTTTCTTTTTTCTTTGAAAAGACAGGTCAAGAGACATGATTTATGCACAAGATAGTTTATCATAACAGAAGGTTGCTAATTAGTGGCAATTTGTAAGACTAGTGGAACAACATCAACATTGATGTTGGCTGGACACCTGAGAGGGCCATAGCATTTGGTCAAAAATGCCAGTGCAAGCCAGTGGGGTCAGCCGTTGCAAGTTAGTCCATGCAGATACAATGTAGATATGAGGCTGGGACAACTGGCTGGGTATCTTCTTTTTGCTTGGATGAGAGTATGATTCAAAGGCAGTTTAAAGGAAAATTCTGTTTCCTTTCAACCTCACGTATTTCCCCATAAATATGGCCACATGTAACTATAGGTCATGCTAACTTTGCACTCACCAGCTCCTTTATAGAGATTTGGGGAAATAACAGACTCATGCAAAGTGATGTATCTACATCTGAGGCAACTTGCTGGCTTGCTGGTCAGACTCAGAGACAAGGGTTGGAAATGATTGAATGATGATGGAGGAATCATGTTTATTTTGAAAGCTGTGGAGGGCTAGCATCCCCAGATATACATAGATTTAAGTCCTTGTTTTCCTGAATCTCTATAATGGAGCCGGCGAATGCAAAGTTACCATGACCCATAGAGTGACAATGGCCACATTTATGGGAAATAAATCACCTTGAAATAAACCAGAATTTTCCTTTGAGGGTACGTTATGGTTAGAGAATGGTATCGCTTTCACAAGGTTCAGTAGATTTGTGACAGCACAGCGGGGCCTAATGATAAGTCAAAATATAATTTAACATTAGCTATCATTTAACATTCCTATGGAAGCTGTGCTCACCCAACTTTTGGTTCATTTCATTTTGTGTATTGATAATGATGTGTAAATTGGTGTCTGTGTAAATAGTGCTTGTTTCTGGTCCAACATCATTTATTCTTTCCTGTCAAAAAGACATGTATGATCAAAAGTTGTGACAGTAGTGAGTTTTCACCAGTGAACCTGGACACATTATGAAGGTGCTAAGGGTTAGTGTATTATCGATTCTACATGCGGTTCTAAAAGCTTATGGTGAGTAATTGGAGCAGATGGAGAACTTCCACATCAATGCATTGCTGTGAGTTCCCGAGATAATTCTAATCAGACACACATCCACTGTATATTATCATCACCTACTGAGGTCTGGTGCTCCGCTGCCACCCGGCACAGTGAGCAGGCTCTGCTGATGAAGGCACTGCTGTCTGCTAAGTAAACACATTATTATCATGCACACAAGATGCTGCAATAACAGAGCTGGAACAAAGACCTGATAAAGTTGCACTGCAGCATAAAATACATCATGGATAGGTTTTATGGGGGCTTTGTTATACTCTATATCATAGCATACAGATCCAAGAACATCCATTCATTCATTTGATATATTAACATGCATATCCACACTGAATGGGAGAACTGGCAACTGATTAGTTAGCTGTATGTCTGTAAGTGTTTAGCCTACTGTAAGTTATCAAAGCCCAGCAAGAGCTTGATGGTCTGTTAGATTTCCTCATTTCAGAGTGTAACACATTACACTGATTAATTATGAACATCACATCTAAATGTTTGTTAATTCTCATTAAAGTCTCTTTATGGAAACCTGAAATTCCAACTGTCAAATTTTCAACTGCAGAGAGAATCAGTCCTTTTTAAGAAAATAGGCTTGTATTAGAGAAAGGCCTTTATTCATTTTTTCACTTTTTTCTGTTTTTATAAGTGTATTTGATCATATTTTAATTAGAAGTCTTCCTGTTTTCTGGTCTGTACTGTTTTAATTTGATGTTGATGCAAACTGAAACACTTCCTCAATGTTTACCTGTTAGTGTTGGCTCTAGGTGTAGTCCTTGGCAAGATCTGAAAATGAGATGCTATCTACATATTCCTGCTGCTGATGTCTACAGCTATTTAACTGAAAAAGAACATGGTCTGCAAATGAATGTGATTGACTATCAGTTTTTTTTCTTTTTCTTTTGTAAATTTATACAGGTTTGAGTGTGCATTAGCAAACAAGCCTTACAAATAGGTTGTTAGGTGGTCGGAAAAGACGGAAACATGAGTAAACATATTATATTAACAACATGGAGGGTACATTTCCAATTGCATTTTGCATGTATCATTGAGACTGTCCTCCCAAATATAACAAGACCATCGGTTATTTGAGCAATACAATAAAAGCTTACCAGTAGGTCACAAAGCATTATCAATTATATTAGCTAGGAGCTTAACACTGATCAGAAATGCGGCAAACTAGAATTAATTAGTGAGTGAAAACAATATTTTTGCTAAAAAAGAGTGAAGAGCAGCAGAGTGGTGAGACATTACTCTGCTGTTGTATTGACAGAGTTAGTGCTGTGGAAATGTTCATTATGTCGAATTAATCATGTGAACCATTATAGAGCAGGATATTCCAACTCTTGCAGCCTTTTTTACTGATCAGCGTTATTTGTTTATATCAGACTCACATTGAATATTATTTGAATACTGGCTTTTATTTGAATGTTTACTTTATTTTGAAAATGTCTACTAGTGGTGTAGAGGTTACAGTTACCGCTTTATATCATCAACTGCCATTTGATTCAACTATAAAATTCAATGACTCAGAAATTATGAGCAGGTACTTGAGTGAAGCCAAATGAATGAGCAGAAAGAGGCTCAGAGGCTCTGATGTGTGATGGTGCAATTGCTGTAAGTGAGCTGTTGTGTTTGACTTGAAGGGATGACCCTCTCTAATAGAAGCCACTCCAGGTAACCACTGTTTTCACTCACCCTGTCATTTCCACTGAACACAGTGTTCCCTCTCCACACAGCTGAGAGGGTTGAGAGGCATGTCCAAGGCAAAGCCCTGCACATAGGGCCACCACTCACCGGGCCAAACCATGGTTAAATTGCTCTGCCATTCAGACAGAGCATTGATAGATAGATACTGTTAACCATGGACATTGAATTCTGATTGTCTCGCAGGTGTCTGTTAAAAAAACACCTCAAACATTGTTCTTCTGGTCAGCAGTTTGACAACTGTTCTAAATCATTACACTAATATTAAACTGCAGGTAACCATGGCAACAACTCCAATGCTTCATGTTGTGTTACTGGTTATTTTTCACTGATGAAACAAACCTTTCCACTACTTAAGCTGGCTACAAACTCCACAGGGAACCTTTGAATATAGCTTTTTCTTGGTATGTCTTGGTATATTTTACAGTGTACTGTAATGCACCCTGAGGTGTACCGTTATAGAGAAAAAATGGACTGCTATTGCAGTACACTTACTATGACATCTTGCTTTATACCAAAGCTAAGAAAAGTACTGAGTTCTGAAATGCTTAAGGCGCTGAACCCCCACCCCCAACTGAACAGTCTCTGAGCCTCTGAACTTGACAACGCTTATGCCAAACTCCCTTAAAAATATACAATTTATAATAGGCCTTGCTTGAAAGTGTAAGACAAGCAACATGGCTGATATTTCAAAAATCAAGTAACATTAGAAGCCACTGTTTAATTCGGCACTTATTTTGTCGGTGTGTGTGTGTGTGTGGGGGGGGTCACCCCTAGTCACCCCTTTACGTCATGATGCAGCTGTTTTAGGCACACCCAACAAATCCTGAACACAGAAATGGTGAAAAACAGTTTAACTGTAACTCCACAATTCAGTACTATATAGTTCACAGTCTTTTCACATGTTTTCAGTGATGTATAATGTATGTATAATGTATAATGTGTCTCAAAAGAAATCTCTGATTTTCCTTGACATAGACTTTAACAATAAAGCAAAGGTTACAGACAAGTAAGAAAGAAGCAAGTTCATACCAAAACTGACAAATATAGTAATAAAACAAAGTTTACATTAAATAGTTGATTGCACCAAACTATGAATAAGAAATGTTAGACATCACCAAACCCTAGAATTCATCTGTAGGCCATGAATAACAGAACACATTTTAGCAAAGTTTTATGGAAATCACATGGGCCTGAAAAACTCTTTAACATCAATCTAGCAAATAACACATTATAATCAAACAGCTTATCATGCTTTCCTTTATAATGGTGATCCAACAAAAAATGAGCTATGTAAATTGCTGTATTATTAATGCATTCATCTTCTTAAAATTGACTTTAACTTCTTTGATAGACATCCAACACTTAGTGACAGATAATGTATTTGCATATTTACACCTAGATCCCACTGGGCACATCTGCGTCACATTCCAGCTCTGACGCGGTTTTGTTCTGTCCTCCACACAGTGTCATACCCCACAGGGAGCATTTCAGAAGCAGGGCGTTTTGACCGCGGTCAAGCCATCTATCTTTTAAATTCAGTTGCACTGCTACTACAGTAATTACGGCAGCCTAGTCAAAGCCAAATGAGCTCCTTTAAGCTACCATAATTACTGCCCAATTTTGTTGACTTGCTCAGATTTTATTGATTTGGTAATTTAACTTGATTTTTGTGCTTCTACTATGCGTAGGTAGACTATATAGTTAAATGGTTTCTTTATTTGTCTTAGCTCCAGTGACTGCATTGGAACCGCAACGTGACGCAGATGCGACTAGTGGGATCAAGCTGTTACAGCAAAGAACAATGTCTTTTACAACCTTATCTCTGACTTATGGTCAATTGTAGTGTCTTCATAAATTATTGTAAATTATTTTGTTTTAACCTAAGAGTCTAGAGAGGGGATGGTGTTATATTTTTCAGTTCTGATTAATGTCTTCAGATCCTCTTCTCAAGTTACCCAAGGCACCAAAAAGCTCCATCACAGGGCAGCCTGTATGTAGCCTGCAAAGCTACCTCTTCTCTCATCTGGATTTTGGCAGCTGGACAATCAGAGGACATTGTTTATAGATAATGAGTCAATAAAACATATTCTGACAAAGTGGATTGACAAAACTAGGATTTTATAAGTGTGGAGGACATGTCTCCCTGCCCCTTCCCAAGTGGACATTTCACTCTTGCATTTGTTTGCCAATAGGTAATAGGTGGACACACCAGGATTTAAATCTACAAAATTTTGCAGCATATTAAATCAATTCCAATAGAATTGCTGTGATCAGTGCATTTGCTCATGGGGATGAAATAAATCTGTGCCTATTTGTCACATCAAGTTTGGCGAACGTTGACCCACAAATTAATGCTGTTGACCAATAGCAAGCTGTCTTGACAGCTTATTGGCTGCGTATCACCATCCATCTCCTCTGTTGGAGTTAAACTGTTTCACCAAAGAGCAATGGTTTGTAGACAGTTATGAGACAGGAGTTGTCTCAAACTGTCTTACCTTATTGTCCCATTAGCAAGTGAAAGCTGAGCTTTATTTTCCCAATTCCATAATTTCTTTTTTTAGTTTTTTTAATGAAATGGTGTACAATAATACACAATAGAAGCAAATAGAGAGTAGAGAGAAAATAGAGAGAAGCGTGGCTATTGTTCCTGACTAGCGCTAGTTTGGCCAGACGATCCCTGGCTAGCAAGTTAGCAATTAGCTTGCCAGCTACAGCAGTTAACCAACTAGCCACTATGTCACCAAGCTTCCAACCCCACCTATTTTGCATAGACAAGCAAATGTGATTTTGTGGTGTGAACGCCACTTAATGATAATGTTAGAGAAAAGGCCATGGAGTCATCAAAATGATCAGAGAAAGGATCCATCCTCTGTGGGATGTAGATAAAATGCTATTCAGCCAGTATGTTGCTGTGGAGCGAATCATTGGATGGAGCGAATCATTGGATGGAGCGATAGGGAGTCTGACCAAAAAACCCATGAACCAATATCATCCTTAGGCTCCACCAAAACAAACTAACCAAACCTACCTCGTTTGTTTGAAATATGTCTGATAGCACTAGGAACGTGAGAATGTGAGAGTGTCATCTTCAATTCATCTTAACTATTCTGGATGAATTATTAATACCAAAGTATTTTTAGACATTTAAAAATATCTAAAAACTGCTCAAAATATGATCTATATATAATGTAGTAGTGTGATAAGTGAATATATTGTAGGAGATGTGAGAGAGGCAGCACTGATGAAGGCTGTAATACAGACTAATGAGAACTTATTGGAGAAGACAGCAGAAACCAGACTGCCCCTTTAGAAAGGCTGCAAAACAAAGAACAGAGATCTGCCATCAAGGTGACAATTACAGCTCAAAAACAAAACACTGCTCCTTTTACTGGGAGACACCTCAAAGGTGAGCCTCATCTAAGCTCATCAAATATCAAAATGGGTTGTTAAGTAGGCCACATACAATAATTCTTTATCAGGGACTGCATAATCCTTCTGGCTGGTGACTGCTAATTAGAGGCTGGTAAACTCTAAGCATGAAAATGACAGAGTTGAACTTGACCGCATCAGTTGTTTCAGCAAAATCAGCATATGCTTATTTTCAAGTGACACAGATTTCCTGTGGCCATATGAATTATGACTCTGTCTGTCCCAAAAAAGGAACTTGAGTGAAGTTAATTCAAAGCCACAAAGTCTGCAGAGAGTGGAGGTCTTTCTTTAAACCATGACCTCAATTGTTCCCTTACCTTCCTTTTTTATTGATAATAACCATGCAGTTGACTTGTGACAAATATTTCACACTCAGGTCAGTTGTTGACACCTAACCCAGCTCCACTTGCTGATGAAGACTGCAAGATGCAATGAAATCTCAGAAAAGCTAGTATGTGGACATTTGAGCTTTGATTATTTTGTCACACAGACTGTTCCCAAAGGTCAAGAGTGAACCTCCATTCTCAAATTTAAAAAATGATTAATCCAAAAAAGGCTATTATAAAGCTATCTACTAAATTACCAAATTTGCATTAATATTATGCATTAACAAACTAGAAAGTAAGAAAAAAGTAATACCAGCTATCATTAAATTTCCCAGTCGATAATCTATCCCCCTATTCTGCTTTTAAATGATGACTGATAACTTTAATAACTTTTATATGGAGGTACAAAGTAGGAAACAAAACTTAATTGTGAGATGAAATATGAGAGGCAGACACATACATAAACCAAATAATAATAAAACAACTCCATATTTAAATTCAAGTATAGAGGAAGACGGAAAATAATAATAAGAATATGAAAATCAAGTCAAAAATGTAATGTATTAATCTTTTTAAATAAAAAAAATACTATTAAATTCATCATAACTGTCATTTCAAACTTTAAAAAAAGGTTCACCTTCTTAACTATTGTGAAGCTTTTGGTCATATCCCCAGCCTTCAAAAATAGCTAAGCGAGTGAACCTTAAATTTAGTTTATTTATTTATTTATTTTATCACAGATATGTGCTCCCAAAGTCAAGCGTGAACTTGCACACTAAAATAATATATTAATATAATTACAAATAGTTATGTTACAGTGTATATGGAGACATCTTTTGAAACCTAAACTCAAACAAAGAGAACATTTTATCAAAATTTTAGTAACAAGGTAATAAGTTGTAATGGAAGCCGAGTTGTGTATGATGTAAGTATGAGCAACTAAACAAGACTTGATCCAAGCTAATGCTCTTTGTGTAACTGATAAAGATTCTGGGGTTTCTGGGGTACTGATGCTCTCAGACATAAAGCTCTCTGCCTCCCAACACTACTCCCCCACGCATTAGAGGAGATAAATTAGGGTTTAAGAAGAAGCATGATTGGAGACTCTTGAAATAGCTGTCAGCATTTTGCATCTAATTCTCCTCTGAAACCAGTGCCAGACACATCAATAGATGTTCAGTAGGAAAGAAAAAGACCAGTTAATCAATAGTGATCTGCTCTTTTCATCTTACTCTAGAATAATCCAGTATGGTCGATGACTGTAAATCACAGCCACTCAAGCTAGTGTATTGATATTTGGATTGAATTCAGTTCATGTGTTCTATCTTCATCACTGCATTTTCTGCATGCTCAGTTAGATTTCATTTGGTTGCTTAATGTGCACTGATCTGTTAACAAGGGTTAACTCTTGTGATCGTCTTGGATGAAACATGTTAATTTGAGTAGATTCTGAAGAGATGAGTACAATGTGCAAAATGATCCAACTACTTTGATCCATTCAATTATGTTGAATTCTAAAGTAAACATGAATCAGCAAAGACAAGGCAATGACAATCTGTGTCTCTGACCATCCAACACTTTGATCCAGTTATCTCAGTAATTACTGGCCAGACCTCCCATGAAATTTCTTATACCGTAGATCCTCATCAGTATTCAAATAATAACCAGGGTCCAGCATGAACAAATACAGCCCTGTCACTGATAAAAAATGACCACCCTGCTCCTCTGAGATCCTATTTTTTAGATTTTTTAGAAATATTGTTTTCATTTACAATAACCTCTACTAGAGGTATGACGGATTACAAATACGTTATTCGGCAATGCATGTCATACAAATATTTTAAAAATTATTTGTTTTCAGGAAGAAAAAAAAAACATGTCAAATACCATCGCGTAGGTCGGTTACATTGCTATTTCAGTCTCTGTCCTCTGCTCCACTGTTACGTCTATCAGCAGGTCTCAATGAAGGGAGTCACATCAACCTGCTACATGACACACATTTCCTAATTTGGACATCATTCCTGGAGCTGAGGGTGTTCCCCAGAGATAAAGCTGAGCTACTGACACAAGCAAAGTGCTCCCAAGAGACTCTCCATAACCTGTTGTTCCCCTTCTCCTTTCCACTCTCCTTTCCATGTCCTTTCCTTTTCCTTGTAAAAAAATAGGCAATAAATGAAAAGTGCAAAGCAAGAATCACCTTTGAATTTCCTTTCTACATGTTACACGGTGTGCTGTCTCTGTATTATGGGTGTATAAATAGGTAGAGGTCTGTCTGAAATGAGGTGGTGAGTGAAGTTTTAGCTCAGTAGTCAGCACAGTCATCTATGATCTTGGAGATTCAGGTTCAAGACCTGGTGTGGTGACCTCCTTTGTAAGGTGGTTTATTCATGAACACTTCTTGTAACACTTTAATTTTCTAAAATTAAAAGTGTAATAAAAACAAAAGCAGAATTTTTAGGCCTCTTTCCACTTTTATTTGAATATAAATACACACACAAATAATTTTGCTGCCTCAACAAATATACACACAAATACAAAGTCTGGGCCCTCCGCACATCCTTTGCTTCTACTTTGACTTTTTTTTTTTAAAATCACTGCTAAAGGGGACATATTCTGCACATTTCCTCGTCTATATTTTTAATCTTGGGCTCTACTGGACTATCTTAGCATGATTTACAGTTCAAAAATGTATTTATCATATACTGGTCCTTTATACAGCCACTCAGTTCAGTCTCTGTCTGAAATGGGCTTGTCAGTTTAAAGCCCCCCTGCCAATGATCCCACTTTGTTCTGACTGGATGGCTTCTAGAAGCTGCATCACAGCTGATTTCCGGCCACTTGGAAGACTAAGTCAACAAACCATGAAACAAACTATAGTAGCAGGATTTCACTACTTTTTGTTATTCTATACTCGAAATGTCAACTTCTCAAATCCATCTGTACATGTTTGAGTCAAAATCTGATCTGAAATATGAGAGTGTACAACGCAAACAACACATGGAAAAACCTTAGCAACAACCTTAGCAACCAAGGCTACAGAACGGACAGCTTTTTATGGGCATGTATGACGAGCCGGCGTCAGCTTATCACCAAGGTAGAAATAACCGTTGCAAACAAAGCGTTCAGACCAGGTTGAAGCCCTGACTTTTGACTTCCAGGGAACATTTCTACATTTGATAACCTCAAGTTTTGGAACTTTGACCATGTTTAACATAGATATCCGACATCAGTATATAAATAGTACAGTAGTATATAGATGACAGAAAACTACAAAAAGCATGATATGTGCCCTTTAAGCTACTAAGAGCAAAACTCAACACATCTTTTTGATTTTTTACAATAAAAGCCTGCCAGGAAAGGAAAGGGACAATGTAATATTGCATATGTCGGGTTTTCCTGAATACACATCACTGATCATCAACCTCTCTCTTCAAACTGGTAGTGCTTCATCTGCCCTCAAGGTTGCAGTTATCCACCCCCTTGTCAAGAAGCTCACCCTGGAACCAGAAGGTCTTGCCAGCTACAGACCTATCTCCAAACTCCCTTTCCTGTCCAAGGTGTTGGAGAAGGTGGTTGCTTCTCAGCTTCAGGACCACCTTAAACACAACAACCTATTTGAAAATTTTCAGTCAAGTTTATGTTCAGCACACAGCACTGAAACAGCTTTGCTCAGGGTTGTGAATGACCTGCTGATGGCAGTTGATGCAGGTTCAGGTTCTGTCCTGCTTCTCCTTGACCTAAGCTCTGCATTTGACACTGTGGATCACACTGTCCTCTCAGAGTGCCTCCACACCACCATTGGACTGTCAGACTCTGCACTTAAGTGATTTCAGTCCTTCTGAAAAGGTAGGTAGTATATCTCATTGGGAGGATGCAGGTCTAGATCACTCCCTGTCATCTCTGGTGTTCCATAAGGATTGGTTCTCTGCCCTATCCTTTTTACCCTCTACATACTCCCCCTTGGATGTGTCATCAGCAGACATGGAATCTCTTTTCATTGCTTTGCTGATGATACCCAGCTGTACATCAAAACTGCCCCAAGCCCTTCTGCAGCTATGTCATGCATCAGCACCTATCTTAAGGAGATAAAGGCCTGGATGAGCACACATTTCCTCCGGTTACACAGCAGCAAAACTGAAAGTCTTCTTATTGGCACTCCACACCAGATTCAGTCATCCCCCATACCTCATCTCACCTTTGATAGCCAGGACATCTCCCTTTCCTCCTCAGTCACTAATCAGGGTGTTAGGTTTGACCTTCACCTGACTTTTGATGACCATATAATACATCTATGCAAAACCTCTTTCTTCCATCTCAAAAACATTTCTAAACTCTGCCCCTCTCTAACCCTGTCAGATGCAGAGAAACTTGTCCATGCCTTTATCTCCTCAAGACTGGAGTACTGCAATTTGCCCTTCACAGGGATCCCTCGCAGGAGCATCCAGAAGCTCCAATACATTCAGAACAGAACTGCCAGGATCCCGATGAGACTGTGAAAATACGAACATATAACCAATTTTGTTTTCATTGCAATAGCTCCCTGTCTCCTTCAGGATTGACTACAAAGTCCTGCTACTCACATCAACGGAACTGTGCCTCCCCACCTACAGGAACTGATCACACCACAAAACTCCAAACACATCCTCAGATTTGCCAGCAGCTTGCTCCTCCAGGCTCCCAGTACTAAGCTCTGCACCATGAGGGATCGAGCCTTCTGCTCTGCTGCACCATGCATGTGGAACAGACTTCCTAACTGTCTGAGAGCAGTACAGACCCTAGTCTTTTTTTTAAGAAGGCCTAAAAACCTTTCTATTCAGGAAGGCTTTTTTTTGTATGTTTTTAACGCTGTAGCATGTAGCACTTTGAGATTCACTGTGAATGAAAAGTGCAGAACAAATTAAATGTATTCTTTATTATTTCTATGTCTGACCCCTAGTGTTATAGAACAGCAGCTTTTATGACTAGTATATGATGATTTTAAAATGAATATAAATTTCCAGTCAGAGCCACAGTGCTATATCTTCATTGTAATTCATGATGGGACTTTGACTAAGAGAAAAAGCTTAACCACTGCCTATCCTTGTATTTGTAATATTTAACTTAATCTTGGTTCATTGCACCTAGTCTACCTGGGTGGCAAGAGAAAGTAAAAAATCAGATTTTTAAACAGCGAATACATATTTCATAGCACACAGTTCATGCTTGTTTGACAGACCTACATAGTTTTTTTAATATTCTGGACCTGCTTTGTCCTATTCAGATTGTGTTCCAAGAAGTTTGTTAAATCAATTGGAAACATAAAGTAGCAAATGCACATTTATTTAAATAGTGTAAAATGTTACTGATCATTACTTAAACCATTGCTATTTGTCTGTTGTTGGTGCAGTGTCCCTGAGAGACTATACATTACAATGATCCATAATATGATCAATACATTAGTTTGCTGGCTGTACTGCTGGACACAGAGAGGTGATAATGTCTGTCTGGAGGAAAATACATTGTGTTACTGCATGATCACTCGGCCAGTGCCAAATGCTGGCAGAATATGTCTCTCCTGGATAAATCAATAAATGCCACCTGCCGCAATGGCTGTTGACTTTTTGGAACTGCAACATAAGAATTCTTCACTAATATAAACCTTTAGTTTCTGCCTGTTTTCAAATTAAAATAAAATATTTATTTTACAAGAAGTAGGCTTTCGCTTGTTACACTGCTCTACACAAAGTGCTATTGTGTAACTTTGTGTTTCCCTGCTGTGTAGCACATGAGGCCTGCCCTTGTCAAGCTGGCTCACTTTTAGCTTCAGACATATGATGCAAGTTTGTGAGTACAGCCAAAAATATAATGGAAACTGAAAAACACTGATAAGACATAACCAACACTGTCTGGATGTTAACTGAGCACCTCTGCTCGATTACAGGATTCATCAAAGTGCTCTCGTATTCCACCTCTTGCTGGGCTGCAGGTTGTTTAATCCAGACACACAGACTCAAATACACTGTCTCACCACATTCTCCCTCAGAAAACCACTGCATACACTTCATGCTTTTGAAAAAAAAAAAAATGTGGTTTTGAGTTTGAGTTTGAATGGAGATCAAGTCACCATTTACAGGTGAAGACACCTGTGATTTAATTCCCTTATTCCTCGCTTTTGTCAGGAACCTATTTCTATAGAAGACCTAATTTCCTTTATCATGTTAAGGGATTAAAAGAGACCTGAATCAAAATTCCTGCTATCTGATTGCCATCTTAACCCCTTAGCTAAATTTCTCACTGGTTTTTTCAGTGTGTGCCTCTGCATGATAAAAATGCTAGGTAAAATATGCATCACTGTGGTGGCAGTACAGTGGGAGGTAGCAAAGAAATCTGATTACTGACCAACAGCATGGAAACTTGGGTGTCACCATAATCAGACCATTGCGTTATCTATTCTTGCCTTACCTGATTTCTCACATAAATGTTTTCTTGTATACATGTTACATACATATATACATGAATAAGTACAGTCACTATAACTTCCATGATAAGCAGGTCTGAAATCTGAATTCCCAGTACTGCACTCCCTCCATATTTCTCCAGAAGTGGCGTTGTTTGGTGGATAATTCCATTCAATTATTAATTTCAGCTGATCAAGCTATAAATTGGGTTTACAGTTTTAATTTTCGAGTACAATTTAGTTACTGAATCATTAATAATAATAATAATAACTTTATTTGTACAGCACCTTTCATACAAGAAATGCAGCTCAAAGTGCTTTACAACAAAATAAATTACATGCACCAAGTGCTGCACATTAACATGACATAAAAAGAACATAAAAGCATGTAAAAAAACAACAACAAAAAAACAAAAACAACATTACTATAACATAAAATGGAAAATAAAAGTGATTTGATAACATTAATAAAAATAAGATAAAATAAAGTGCAAATATAATACATAGAATACGTACTTCAGTGGTGGTAATTTGAGACTTAATAAGTGAAAACTCAGAAAGTATTTCACCATGTGTACACAATCTGTAAATCAGCGCCTAGGTCTCTGAAACCATAAGCAAACGGAACCTCCCTTTTCCCAACAGACACAGACTCACCACTGGTCTTGACTAACTGAAATAAGCCTCTTTCAGCTTACCCCAGAACATCTTCCCACGGGTTTAACCTCACTGTGGGTCTTATCTATGTTACCCCAAGCTGCCCCAGAAAAAAACACCTTTAGTGTTGCTGTTGGAGTTAAAAACAGACACCAGTCTTACTCAAACCTACCAATCACTGATCTCAGCACCTATGTAACATAAGGAAGGACATGCTTCTATATGTCATTCCAGAGTGCATGGACCAACAATATATTTTGTCTTTTAATTTGGAGTACTTGTTGGAGCAGCCCAGTTCCCTAGGAACCATGTTAATATTGGATGATTCCATTTCTCACAATTATGTCCAATGCCAACGTTCAATGCCAATGTAAGGAGGGAAGCCTTTATAAAGCACAACAGAGAAAGTGCCAGTGAGTAGGTCGGGGTGGTGGATGGACATGCAGTGCATCTGACTTTTATGCAGGAGACCAGAGTTCATGTTCTGTCATGCTTGCAGGTAACATTTGTTTTTTCTTTAACCTTAACCCCAATTGTTCCCAAAACTCAACCAAGTATTTTACTGTAGTTGCTTGACCGTACCCATAGTAAATTTGCCATACCATAATTTTCCTTAAACTTAATGTAATTGCAGAAAGGAAAGATAGTAAGAAAAGTTGTCATTGAATGTAATCTAGGGTTTTGCAGAGCTGTCCAGTATTAACATTCCAAACAAACACTACAGCAGCCCATCTTGCCAAGCTGGACATGCTGATTGATGGGACACTTGTGTCAACAGGAACCATGGGTTTGGTTTTTTTTTTTTTTTTTTTTACAAATATTTGTTTCATATAAATATTTTAAAAACTATTTGTTTTTGAGAGGAAAAAAAAAACAACATGTCAAATACCAGTGCACAGGTCGCTATCTCAGTCTTTGTTCTCTGCTCCACTGTTACGTCTATCAGCAATTTGGACATCACTCCCGGAGTTGGGGGTGTTCCCCAGAGATAAAGTTGAGCTACTGACACACGCAAAGTACTCCCAAGGGACATAACCTGTTGTTCCCCTTCTCCTTTACACAAAGTTAGGTTGTAAAAAATAGGTAATAAATGAAAAGTGCAAAGCAACAGATGCCTTTGAAGTTTTTCCCTCTACATTACACGGTGTGCTGTCTCTGTGTTATGGGTGCATAAATAGGTAGAGGTCTGTCTGCATTGAGGTGATGAGTAAAGTTTCAGGTGCAGTCGTCTGTGAACTGTGAGACTCCAGTTCAAGACCCGGTGTGGGGGCCTCCTTCGTAAGGTAGTTTATTCATGAACACTTATTGTAACACTTTAATTCTCTAAAATTAAAAGCATAATAAAAACAAAAACAGGATTTTTAAGCCTCTTTCCACTTTTATTCGAATACAAATACACATACAAATAATTTTTCTGCCTCAACAAAGACAGATACAAATACTGGGCCCTCTGCATATCCCTACTCTCCACTCCCACCTCTCATGGTAAAAAGTGTTAGTGCCTATAAGGGAGCACACCCTCTCCACCTCATTAACACCCCTGATAATACTGTAATGCTACATTCACAGCTTTCTGCTTCCTCAACTCCTGTCCACTCTAGTGTACAACTAATGTCCTGCCAGGACAGACTGATTATGATGTAAGTGCCATAAATCTTTTTCACAGCTTGTTACTCGCTCTTCTTAAACACAAGGATGGCATGGCGGGTCCTATCTGCAAAAGGAACAGGTAATATGATCTCATGTTATCACAATATTCTCTCAGTGGAGGATCATTTAATATCCTGTGCTTACAGATTATCATGATTGGTACTGTTATTGACTGTGAGGTCTCATCTCAACATCTTACATTACCCCTACAGTGTTGGCCAAAATGTGTGTTATATGGAATGGAGTTGCATTAAACCACCTCAGAGACTGATATGGTATACAAAGTATTCACTCGCCTAGGACTGTTTCATGATTTATTGTTTTACCATTTTAAATCATAATTCATATAATGTGGCTTTTTTTTTACACAATCACCCTTTAGTGGAGTTGTCCTGAGTGTTCCTTTGTCCTCATGGTTTTCATAGGTTTTGTCACAATACTGACTCACCAAAAGTTGGACCCTCCAGATACAGCTATATTCATACTACAATCAACCCATCGACTACACACAGGTCAGCTCCATGGAACTAATTACATGACTTGTAGAACCAGTTGGCTGCACCAGTGATGATTCAGGCGTGACTTATTAAAAGAGGTGAATATGTATGAATATTTTGTGTTTTATATTTGAAATAAATTTAAATCACCCTATAGAGATCTGTTTGCACTTTGACATTAAATGATCTTTTTCCATTTATCAGTGTTGCATTTTTAAGTTCCTTTGGGCTCTAACATTTTTTTTTCAATTTATCCCATAGTTTTATAATAATGAGACTCAAACAGTATCAATGTCTATTTACCGTAAAAAAAACAAACAAAAAAAACCTCTCAACAATCTGCATAAATCTTTCTTCATTAAAGTGAAAAGCAAAAAGACGCTTTTATGTTTCACCTCTTTTTGTGGACCTGAGGAATATGTGAAACTCAATCAATAAAATATTTTACATACAACATAAAACATGAAACATTTTAAAGGATGAATAAATAACATTTAAATTACAAAAAGTCATAGACTATGCATCATTGAAGTGTGTTTTCTATATAGGCCTACTTCGATCTGGACATTCCTTTTGGTAGTGATTTTTTTGTTGTTGTTGTTGTTGTTGTTGTTGTTTTTATGATCAGAAAAACTAAATTAGTTTTAGAATGAAAAAAATCCTTATCATTCATGCACATCTCAACCACTCAGTTCAGCAAGTTTTAAATATTAAATAAATATTACAAAGACATCAGACTTTTAAGGGTTATGCATTTACATCATTCATTCATGTTCAGTAAGATCTAATAAACTAAACTAAAGAAAATATGGTTACCTCTCAAAATTCCACCAAAAGCACACCACACATTTTTCTGTTGCTAACTTCTTAGAAGCTGAGAAAGTCTGGTCATGTTATTTTAAACAGTGTTTTAGTTGAGTGATGCACTTTTGTTTTCGAAATGTAGACTAGTAATAGAAACCTATTTTCACTGCAATGAAATCTTTTTCTTGTTTCTTGGCATCTTATCTCATGGAATGCATCAAAAATAATGATGCTGGCACACACACACACAGATACCCACACACACTGCCCTTGACTGAAAGCTGCCATTAATCTAAGCCCGGGAGAACTGCGGACACAGCGAGGAGGAGTAATTGAGCACAGACTGTACCAAAGGTAAATAGTATTGGCGTTGACGTTCATCAACAGAGCTGAGATCAGTGCTCAGCCCTGTGGACGAGCTGATTCATCATCCCCATGTTCTGTTGACAGATATCAGACATGGCAATGACTCGAATCACATTATTACATAGTGCACAATGCATGTTTGTGTATGTTAGTGGGTGTAGTGTAAATGGTAGAGTTGGACATTAGGTGGGAAAACATTTTTGTCTTTCCTTTTTTCAGCAGTTCAGATACAGATTAGATGTATTTTGATGAAGTGTTGTGTGTTCAGTTTGCTGAACGGGTCATCTCTGAACCAAAACTCTGTTGTTAAAACATTTCACTCAAAACTACAAATATCCACCTGCTGGTGGTGCTAAAGGAAAAATGTCAGAGAATCACCAAGTCATAGGGATTTACCCACTGCTAACCATGAATGTTTGTGTACATTTTTATGGCCACCCATCCACTAGTTATGGAGATGTATTTCAGTCTTGACCAAAGTGGCGGACTACCTGACCGACCTACATTTTTATGTATGATGGTGCTCCAAGGAAAGCCATTGGTTCATAAAAATGTTGAAGATTCCTTCCAGACATATTTTAAAACATACAAATACTCGTCTTGGAATTATAGTGTGTGTCTGAAATGGTTTTTTACACAAAAAATTATGATTTGCATTTTAAACTCCTTAATATGGCATCTCCTCTTTCTCCCTCATTAAAAATTGTAGTAAGTTGAATACTGGACCATGATTGGCTTCCAAACTAGTTGTGATGTCACAAATCATGCTCGTAGACTCACCTCTTAAACTAAAATGAGTATGGAGAAACTCCTCCAGCAGATGAACATGAAAACTACTTTTAAGTATCAAACTCTGCACATACATCATTCTGCGCAAAGCTCAAACATCCAACAGTAGGAACAAGAAGAAAAAATTTTTAAGTGGATAGGGACCTTAATGTTTCATCCACTTTGGAGCATAAATGTACTCGGCAAACAATGCAAAAAATGGCCAGATCAGAAAAAACTAATGTTAATAGAGGTGTAAATGCACCCAGAATCCATTGTAACTGGAATGTGAACTAATCGTCCAGACCACATCTGGAGGTGTTCTGGTTCACACTGTGATCAGATCTAAGCCAGGTGTAAATATGTACAGCTTGGTGACATTCTTAAAAACCCACCCAACAGGTCAAAAATGTTGACTAACTCTGCCTCAGAGTGGTGTTTGATAAGGTGGCACTCATGGCAGCTGCAGAAAATATTACTGTCAGTAGTGTTGGAGGAGTGTCTTAATGCAGGCAATTACCAGAGACAATCCCTTCCAGGATCACTTCCTTTGAGTCTGCCAACTCAGCCTACCACGTTTTCATATTACTGTAAGATTTGAGATAAAAATTGAGATAAAAAGAGCACTTATTAATACATGGCTTAAATGAAAAGACCTTAAGGACAAGCAAAGCTCCATTAGCTATCAATTTACAAAAAAAAAAAGGGCCTTGATTAATTCAAGTCCAGAAGATAACGGACAATTTTAGGAATATAAATTCATATGTACTTTAGGGCCCTTTCACACCTACCTTGTTTGGTCTGGACTTTTGGGCTTTCCTGTTTGATCCAAACCAAAATTCCAGGTGTGAAACCTCCCCCGGACCACAGTCCGGATCAAACCTTGGTCCAACAAAAAAGAGGTGGTCTCGGTCCAGATCAAACTGAACCATGGTTTGGTTTGTCTCCAGTGTGAAAATGTTTTTTGGATGGTTCAGACTTTCAAACCAATTACAGGATGTTCTGGCAGGCCATCATCAGAACCAGACAAAGGAAAAATGAATCGCAGTAGCACATGGGGAGAGGAGACCAAGTTTTTAATTGAAATATGGTCCGATGACATTATAAAAAGTCAACTGGAAAAAACTCATAAAAATGCGAACACTTTCCAGGTATTTTCGAAGAGGATGAGAGAGAGAGGATATGAGAGGATGGGAGAGCAATGCCACCTGAAGATAAAGAAACTGTAGTATATACAGTGCTGCTTGAAAATTTGTGAACCTTTTAGAATTTGCTCTATTTCTGCATAAATGTAACCTAAAACGTGATCAGATTTCCATTCAAGTCCTAAAACTAAATAAAGAGACATCAGTTAAACAAATGAGAAAAAAACCTTACACTTATTCATCTATTTATTGAGGGAAATGATCCAATGTTACATATTTGTGCATGGCAAAAGTATGTGAACCGCTAGGATAATCAACACATTTGAAGGGGAAATTAGAGTTGGGTGTTTCAATCAATGGGATGACAATCAAGTGTGAGTCTGGGAGGCCCTGCCTTATTTAAAGAAGAGAAATCTGGGTCTTTAATATCAAAGTCTGAGCTTCACAACACAGGTTTGTGGAAGTGTGTCATAGCTGAAACAAAGGAGATTTCTGAGGACCTTAGAAGAACAGTTGTTGATGCTCACTGAGCTGGAAAGGGTTACAAAACCATTTCTAAAGAGTTTGGACTCCACCAGTCAACTGTCAGGCAGATCATGTATAAATTGGAGACATCCAACACCGTTACCCTCCCCAGGAGTGGTCGAACAACAAAAATCACACCAAGAGCAGGCGTGTAATAGTCCAGGAGGCCACAATGGACTCCAGGGTAACGTCTAGGAAACTAAAGGCCTCTCTTGCAGTGGCTAATGTCAATGTTAATGAGTCCACCATCAGGAGAACATTGAACATCAATGGTGTGTATGGCAGAGTTGCAAGGAAAAAAGCCACTTCTCTCCAAAAAGAACATTACTGCCATCTACGGTTCTCTCAAGACCACGTGGATAAGGTGATTGGAACAATGTTCTGTGGCTGGATGAGACCAAAATCGAACTTTTTGGCTTGAATGGAGAGTGTTATGTTTTGCGATGAGCAAACACTGCATTCCAGCATAAGAACCTTCTCCCATCTGTGAAACGTGGTGGTGGTAGTATCATGGTTTGGGCTGCTTTGCTGCCTCTGAACCAGGACAGCTTGCAATCATTGGAGCTATGAGTTCTGAGTTGTACCAGCAAAGTCTACAGGAAAATGTTGAGGTATCTGTCTGTGAACTGAAGCTCAACAGAAAGTGGGTCATGCAGTAAGACAATAGTGAACACACAAGTCATTCTACGAAAGAATGGTTAAAGAAGAAGAAAGATAATGTTTTGGAATGGCCGAGTCATAGTCCTGACCTTAATCCTATAGAAATGCCCACCAACATCCCTGAATTGAGACTGTTCTCAGGGGCGGCTGTGGCTCAGGAGATCGGCGGTTCGATTCCTGGCTCCTCCAGTCTGCATGTCGATGTGTCCTTGGGCAAGATACTTGACCCCAAATTGCTCCTGATGGCTGTGCCATCAGTGTGTGAATGATTAGATTTTCTCTGATGGGCAGGTTGGGACCTTGCATGGTAGCCCCTGTACCCATTCAGTGTGTGAATGTGTGTGAATGGGTGAATGTGATTCGTAGTGTGAAAAGCACTTTGAGTGGTCGGAGGACTAGAAAGGCTATACAAGTACAGTCCATTTACCATCCATTTGTTCTGTAAGGAGGAATGGGCTAACATTCCTCCAAGCTGATGTGCAGAGCTGATAAACAGTTACCGGAAACGTTTGGTTGAAGTTATTGCTGCAAAAGGGAGTCACACCAGTTACTGAAAACAAGGATTTACATACTTTTTCCTCTCACAAATATGTAAGATTGGATAATTTTCCCCATTAAATAAATGAAAAAGATGAAAAAGTGACATTTGTTTAATTGGGTTCACTTTATCTAGTTTTAGGAGTAGATATCTGATCACATTTTAGGTCATATTTATGCAGAAACACAGAAAAATTTAAAAGGTTCACAAACTTTCAAGCAGCACTGTATAGTAAAATAATATAAAATTGTGGAAACTAAATGAATCTGTTCATTAAATTTTCTCCATTATCAAATGGCAATCAAAGGCTACCCACCAAATTGACAACGCGCCTACATCAGACGCACACCCATCTACAAACCAATCAATGTTAAGAATAGGGAGCCCACATAGATGATGACAACAGGACGTAGGTATGTCATGTAAAGTTCTTTAGTGCGCTCAAACAATTGCAATGTGAAACCAAAACTAACTGGATCAAATGTACACAATGTAACAACAAACATAAGCCTTGGTTCGGACCTTGGTTCAGACTTTCAGGTGTGAAAAGGCCCTAAAATTCAGTACCTGCTGCCACAAAAATCTGCTTGTAACATTTGAGCCAGGACTCACATCTCTCATCAGCACACATTTCTGTTTCCTACCATCACTTCAGCAGCAGGAAAGAGATATTCCATAGGGGTGATCTGCCATAGAACAAGGACACATAAAGAACACAATCTCCATGGCTGATTTATTTAATAATGGCAGCCTTCAAGTCAAGGCCCACACGTATATATATATAATGTGTCGCAGCCCCCAGGAGAAGAATACGACATGTTTTACACTCTCAGTCATTTGTTTGCATGCACCACCTTTCAAACTGTGGTCCTGACCAGGCCTGACTGCAGTGAGCAGAGCTACACAGCCTCTGCCTCTCATTGACCATTATCTAGTGAAAAGGTCATTGTGCTGTGACTCATCCACCTGCTGTGTGTGATGGGAATAAATGAAGGTGGGGAGCTTTGGTCCAAACAGGAGGAGAAACAGATGAGAGAGAGAAGAACAAAGCATCAGAGAGACAGGCAATGAGAGGGCTGTACTTACTAAATGAATGAGTGAAGATGAAGAGCTGATGCTGGATTGGATTTTGAATTAGAATAAGCTTACAGGACCTGTAAGCTTATAGGATTAATGTGAAAGATGGACATTAGCCTGTGGCCTTGTGGCTGCTCAATGGAGAGGCTGCTTAATTTAAATACTATATTCAGCAAAGCACAAATAATGCATTTTTAAAAAGCTATTTGTTCTTCCTGAACAATTCTTTTGTTCAGTGTTATTCATGTTGGGAAGTGTCTGAGAATAACAAACGTACAGCCTTCCATCAGTGACCTCATAGACGGGGTGCAGCACAAGGAAGGTAACAAGAATATGATTCTGTTTTCCATTACAACAGCAGTGTGGTAATCACTCACAGGCCATTTATACAATAGACCATATTTCATTCAGAAGTAGTGATTTGGTTATAGCTCTTTATTATAAAATAAATCTAAGGTTTTGAGGTCTGGTATGGTATGGTTGTGGCATTTAATTATGTCAGCATTATTTAACTAACTCTAAAAAAAAAAGAAAGAGAAAGATGGGGAGCTAAAATATGCTGCCAAGAGCAGATGATGACTCTTTTTAAGT
This sequence comes from Thunnus thynnus, assembly GCF_963924715.1. Classification (NCBI taxonomy): domain Eukaryota; kingdom Metazoa; phylum Chordata; class Actinopteri; order Scombriformes; family Scombridae; genus Thunnus; species Thunnus thynnus. Next base: position 1,754,940 of record NC_089539.1, on the reverse strand, counting down.
TCAATTCACTTTTCTGGACACGTTGATGATTCAATAATTGCCATTTTTTCCTGGGTAATAGCTTGCAATTTTACTCAGCATCACAATGATCCATACAATAACCATCTGCAGTTAAATATCTCAGTTGTGCCACATATAAAATGAAAGTAGAATTTAAAATGTGGTTTGTGTGTTGAATTTTTTATTCAAGTTTAAATCCACTAGATCTGACTGTTTTGCATGCAAAAATAGCAGAGAATTTGGTTAGGAAATAATTGCTTGTTTAATCTTCATATTGCGACATACCCGTGATCCTGTTAATGGTTGGGGTTTTTAAAATAACACACTTTTGCATAAAATGTAATGTGAAACCATCTCTATCACATGTCGCGCATATTTTGTTTCTACACCTGGTGGTATTTCAGAATGGTGTTCATCCCTCCAGAGGAGTTCCAGAGACTTGTAGAATCAATGCCAAAGCTGAGGAACAACATTCTTTGAAAATATATTCCTTCATTTGGTGTTTTGATGATGGTGGTGGAGAACGCTGTCTAACACGCCAGTCCAAAATCTCCCATAGGCTGGTGACTATGAAGGCCATAGCATATGATTGACATCATTTTCATACTCATCAAACCATTCAGTGACCCCTCATGTCCTGTGAATTGGGGCATTGTCTTCCTGGAAGAGACCACTCCTATCAGGATAGAAATGTTTCATCATAGGATAAAGGTGATCACTCAGGACAACTTTGTATTGAATTGCAGTGACCCTTCCCTCTAAGGGGACAAGTGGACCCAAACCATGCCAGCAAAATGCCCCCCGCAGCATAACAGAGCCACCAGATCCCCTCACTGTAGGGGTCAAGCATTCAGACCTGTACTGGTTTTTCCTTTAATTTGTCACCCGTCTGTATATGATAAAGTACATTGTTTTTCCACATCACACATTTTATCCATGGTTTACATTTTTGGTTATCCTGTTATTGAGTAATTTTCTCCTGCTTTGTGTGTAACAAAGTGAATTTTCATTGTTAAATCAGAAGTGCTTACTGCTCATATCTGTGGAGTATATCAATAGAGAAGAAAAGAGATAGGAAAGATGCAACTCAAAAGAAAGCTTGGAAACTCATTAAAATATGCAATAATTAAGATCAGTGTATATGATTGGATAGTGGCATTAGGATGTGGGAGAGGGAGGCACAGATACAAAGAGTTGTCTTTTAACACCCTTAAAGCTTGTTTTTTTACACTCAAACTTGTTCTCTGCTTTAGTTTTTTGTTGTCATATCTGAGTCAATTTAGAAAACATTGTTTGCTGTTCCAGAGAGAGCTGTCTGCATTGGATAACCTTCACTTGAACACTGAAGGGAAATGGCTTTTTTCTTCCTCAGTATGAGCTCTGACAAATGATTGGCCTCATGGAACGCATGCTTCCAGGCAGCTAATCCATGAGGAGGATGGCTTGGACCAGCCACTTGTATTGATTGCTGATTCTGCTCATACTGAAACATTCTTCATGTAAATGTGGTGAGCAAGATTGTGGTGTGGAGGAATTTTCTATGGGAGACCCTACAGAAAGATACGGCATGAATATTTTAAAGTTGTAGGCAGCTGGTTTTAACACCATCCCTTCTAGCTATACTGCAGGGCTGAATATATGTGTGTGTACATAATGAGCTGTATACATTTGAAGGTGTTAGCTCATCTTACAGTCTATACCTAATGGCTGCCCGTATGCAAAAAGAAAAAAACCCTTACTGGTTTGGAATTTCGATCTGTCAGGTTCAAGTGTTGATACACCTCAAGCCTCAGGGTTTGCAGCCATCATTGGATCAATACCACCTGTCAGTCACTCACACAGTCTGCAAGAGCTTTTTCACTCTATTTTTACCACAAATCCATCAAAACTGGAGTGAAAAAGTGATTACATTTAGTGCTCTTCAACGAGGAATGTAGGTTTGACTCCTATTCATATCAACCCTGCTTCACAGCAATAACGGTGCTCCCCAGAGCAACAACAACCCTGTTAAGAAGGATGGCGACCATTACATACTGTAGCATGTTGAAGAGCCATTGATCAGAGGCAGCTCTTAGCACGGGGAAACCTGTGAGGGGAAAGTGAGGAGGTGTTATTGCTCTTATTACATGTATCGATCAGTGGCGCAAAATAGATGGCTTTCCACTAAGATGCCATCTGTCATTTCAGGTGCAACAACCAGCTGAGTTACCCCACTGGGAGAGTCTCCCTCCTCTTTGGCCTAGAGTTTGGCACAAGAGGAATGTGGGATGTCATGCAAATGGCAGGAGAGGAGGAGATTTCCAGCCATACAATAGACTACCTATGCTGGGGCCATTTGTTAAAACAAATGGTTAGACCATTTGTTCTGTCTTGTACTGCAAACTCCTGTGATGATAAAGCGCTGAATGGTCCATCAACAAAGCACAATTCTGCTTTTTTATGTCACTGTATATTTCCTGTTGGCCCTTTGCCCCAAACACTGGTTTCTACATTACTGTCCCTCACAAAGGCACATGCAATTGCTTATGGCACTCTGGCTCTTTCAATATGCCTAGGCCTATTCAAATTTGCTTGCCTCCCTCACATGACATCAAATTATTGTGTGTTCCAGGCATTTGTGCTGCCGAATTGGTGCATCATTGCTTTAATATAATATTGCTAAGATCAACAGATATATTGGTGTCAGCAGTGAGGAAAACCTCTTTCACTGTTCATATGGGCACCTGACTGTTGTTTTAAGAAACACTTGAAAAACTATGAACCTGTCCTTTAATGTTAAAATAATTTTACCTCATAGGGTGGTTAGGGCAACACTCACAGACCCAAGTTTATTTGTAAGCTCACAAAGTGACGGTGTCCTGTATCATGTCATTGCTGGAGGACTAGACCTCACCTATATATTGACCAATAATAGCTCGTAGAAGATATATCGTATCAGTGTATATGTCAGTCAATAAATGTCATTTCACTGACCAAGACCACGCAAATGAAATATGGGTTTGAAATGGTTTAATTAAGAATGATGGAGGAGAGCTGGCATGTTGAATGATGGATGGGTTAGAGGGAGGGATTAGGGGTAGAAGGATGAAGGGATGAGGGGTGAGGGTCGAGGGATGAGAAGATGAAGGGGGGGTGGAGGGTGGATGTATGGTGGTTTGTCGATGAGACAACAACAGCCAATGGCGGAAAGGTAGGAACTACGGGGGTCAAGACAGAGTGGGGGAGCTGTCTCATCAACCAGCCAGATAGAGCCCCCTAAAAGAGCTTCATGTGGAGAGGCGTTTGTGAGAGTTTCTGATGTTGTCCAGCTCATGGCGGATGTAGGTTAGGTAAGCAGAGGAAGACCAGCGCCTGAGAATTTTAATGATGTTTTCTGGGATTCCTTGTCTTGAAGTGGTGGAAGCGGCTCTGATGCAGAAAGAGTGTCCTGAGAACTGGTCGGGGGGTATGCTGGATCTGATGAGTACTTGGCACATGTGGTGGTGAAACCAGAAGCATGTTGCCATGCATGTTGCCGGGCTTCTCCTGTTGTGCGGGCTCTGGGATCTCGAGCAAGACAGAGATGGGTGCCGGGGACAGGCGACATCCCTCGGATGCCGAAGACAGGATCTCCCCCTGGAGCCATTGGGATGTGAGGGCTCGGTGATGCTGATGTCAAGGGGGGATGGAGGTCGAGAAGCTCGTGTGATGGAGACTGACGAGCGCAAGCAAGGCTGCCAGAAAGATCACATGCCAGGAAGGGACTCTGAGACATCAAACAAGTCCTCGTCTGATGTGTTCAGAAGTAATTCTGGATCCATGCTTCAAGTAAGCTAGAAGATTAAAAATCGATGTGAGTGTGTCACAGTGCATTTGCAGACTGAGAGAAAAGGGGAGCGGAATGGATAAGGTGTGCCTAAATACTCTATTGTGCTGGAGTGCGATGTGTACGAGTCTTGGTCTTTGTTCCCAAACTTTGTTTATATAAATCTATAAACTTCATGAAATTGAAGTACAGAAATAAGATATGTTTTGGATGTCATCATTCTATAGTTTGCCCACCAGAGAGTAGTGACTAGTTTATTTTTCAACTGTAAAACATCCTTCCCAGCACAATAGATAAAATGTATTCATCAAAGATGTGTATTTACGTATGTAATGGGTTGGGTAAAGAAAACTAATATCAGTTGATATGTTATCATCCAGTCAGCATTGCCTTAAAATCCTGTATCAGTCTGGCTGTAGTTGACACTTGTTAATTCACTGGGTAGCCACTGTCCTTTTTCCCAGCATCTTTGCTTGTCCCCTATTCAGAACAGCAGCAATTTTACCACATTCTCTCCCCCGCATTGACACATCCCAACACCTTTCTTGTTTTTCTGTTGGTATGATGAGTGGTGTTACACTTGACTCAGTGCTCCATCAGGTGGCCCACATGCATTGTACTTTAGGGACAAATGAAAAATCCAGAGGGAGCTCGGGGTAGAAATGCACCTGTGCCTCCTGGACATCTCCCTCTGGAGGCCTTGTGGACATGTCCAACTGGGAGCAATCTCCAGGTGAGACCCATTTGAACTGAGAATGCTTTGGGATTCCCCAGTAGGAGCTGGAGATTGAGATGGATGTCTGAGCAGTGATGGTTGAGCGAGCTAGAGAGTGAATGAAGAGAGGGAGCAATACTGATTAGAACAAAGTCGGTGACTCAGAGAAATAAAACATTATTGTTTCATGGCAGTTATACACTAAAGCACAAATAAATACACCCACACTTCCACACATCTCCACACAATCCTGTGGGAAGGTGACGCATTGCCAGATTTTGTGTGAATACAGAGCTGTCCGCTGTGGCCTCTCTGCTCTGCATGTGTGTAGCTCAGCCCCGCCCTCGGTCAAACACACACACAGACCTGCAGCTCTTTATATATCCATGACACAGAGACAGAGAGCAGAGCGCAGCAGAGGAGAGAGACGGAGACAGCCATGTAACCTGGTCGCTTTGCTCACACCCTGGGCGCTGTTATTGGCTGGAGGCTACACACCCACTGCCCAAAGGTTGATGCCCAGAAACATCTTGAACACAGCAAAATAATAAGAAAATACAGGCAGAGGGCAGAGTCTCTGCAGATAAACAGATCCATGATTGAGGTGGTATTTTCCATTAATCAGTCCTTGCTGCAGTTGGTTTAATTTTGTCACAGATATTTGTTTGAAATTCAAGAACAAACGGCTCCAATGGGATGTCTTTCATTATTAACCTCGACAGAATACCTGTTATATCCTTCCAGAATGTCCTATGCCTTATGCCTTTAAGTGCCAAGTGTCCCATCGGTAACACAGATCACAACTTGGATTGGTAAAGCTAAAAGTGAGGGAGTGACAGACCCCCATGTTTTCCCTGGCATAGATACTGTATTTATGAAGAAATTGATCCAATTTCTTATGGTAATCAATTGGAGGAGGAGGCGCAATCATTATACTAATTATATTACTTTGTGGTAATACATTCATTTTGGCTGCTGCAACTCTAATCTGCACTCAAGCAGGCAAATTTGTCCACTTGGCCAAGTCTCACTCAATCTCTTTGTATATCTTCCAATAATTGTATTTAAATACACCATACAAGACGGTTTGTGTATTTATGCCCAAATAATCCAATTGTGTTTTTATTTGGAAGAATGAGGGAACAAAATTGTGTTTTACAATGGTGGTCAGAGTGCTGCCACTCAGTGGAGGAAGAACAATTGTGCCCCGACCCCTCTGAACTTTACAACAAGATTTTCAGCCGTCTGACATTCTCTGCCCTGCATGCTGCTGTGTTGGAAGCAACTCTCTTCTCACTGCAAAGTGCACACATATTTGAGGGGAAATGATCCTTGTATTAACTGCATGATGGTGAACTCTAAAACAGCTTGTGTTGTGACAGTGCACACCCTTGATTTTGCAGTTCACACAGGGCCAAAGGCTGGTGGAGGGAGATCCAGACAAGGAGTGAACACGTCTGAACACATGTGTGGCCTGGTCATGAATGATGGGACCAGACCCCCCTCCACCCCCACTCTTTTGTTGTACTGCACTATAAACATCAGTGAAATCAATAGGGAAGCAGATATGTCTCCTATGAACAACCTTTTCTGAAACACGTTCCCTAGCAAAAGCTTAATATTGACATATGGCTCCAAATTGTTCACTATAGTACGAATAAACAATGGTGCAGGTATGCCACCCAGAGTATCACGGTAAATGAATGATTACAGTAGACAGACTCCAGCTCGAAACCTGCAAATAACTAAACCTAATGAACTCTAGACATTAGATATCTATAGACAACAGTAGTGGATTGTTTCTTAATGAAGAAATTAGATATATAACATAAATAAATCAATTTGTTCAACCGCACAACTTGTATAATTATCTTACAGTTAGTTCACTGGGAAATATACATTCATAAACTAAATATACTTTTACAAACATTCTTACATGAGCTCAAAATGAATTTTTCAGAAGAAAATCATGAACTCACTCTCACTCCAGTGTGCAGTCTGTCCACTAAGACTCACACACCTGGAATTCAACACAGAATTCTGTCTCCCCTCTAAATAAGGCTGAAGCATAATATGATATGAGTACTTTATCACTACTCTTGCTGCCCCACTGTTCAGTGTTGCCCTCAGTGGGGTGGTGATATCACATCTAACATGTTTTACCAATCTACAAGAATCAGCTAGAATCCAAAATCATCATTCATCAACCTTAGTCTGCTAGCTTAATTATAGTCTCATCTACTGACACTGGTAACCATGTTTGTATTTTATCAGTGTTTATAAGGATATTTTTCCTACATATTGGCAAAAATACACACTTCAGCAATTGTTGGTTCCCCGATAGTGCCACTTCCGTGAGCCTAACGCCTTACAGAAGCTTTGCACTCTTGCGTGATCTACCCTTAAGCTGATCTTAAAGTGACACTGTTACCTCAACAAAAAGAAACCGCTATTACAGCGTTTATTCCACAAGCAAATCATATCATGCTATCTGAACAGCCCAAAAACACCCTCAACCCATGTTCACCTGGCTACACATGTTTTACTCCTCCCGAATTCAGCATGGACAGAAGGCTGTGCAGTACAGTGAGTGGTTGTGTCATTCAGGTTATAGCATATCAGTAGTAGCAGTAGTAGATCAAAGGCAACTGGATATGACATTTGGCCTTGAACACTTTTTTTTATTTCTTAACCCTAATGTTCTTTCTGTATGTACTGAATAAAGACGGAAGATGGTAATATGCCAACAAATCTTTCGTACAGATCCAAACCAACAATGAAATGATCTACTAACAAGTATTGTATGTGTATCTAAAGTCTGATATATCTTATTCCTCTGCGCCATAGACCTCCATTGTTCTCCAAAAACTATTAAAAACACATCAGTGAGCCACACTGTTGCACTGGCTGACATATTGTTTTCTAAAAAACTACAGTGACCAGCTGTTTCAGGATATTACTGAGTCTTTTTAAAAACAAATTTATATATTTGTAAGCTGTTTTTTAAAGATTAAACTCTTTGGAAGGAACTAATGGGCTTAGGGTTAGTGCTGCAGAGTAGGAAAGTAAGGAAGTATTTTGAGACAAACTAACACATTGTTGGTTTTGGTCTTTTCACGGGATTTGTTGACAAAAAAGAAACCTATAAAATGTAGAATAGCTCAGTTTTGTGCTGAGATAGGAAATATGTTTTACAATGAGAGACAGATTGAATATTCATAAATAAAGGTGCAAGTCTGAGAGTCTAGGGTATATCCCTAAAAAACACCTATCTCTCTGTTCAATTGCAAGTCACATACAGTTCTGGCATGTTTAAACACATATGCCAATGCTGTACTTAAACAAGATCAAGTGCAATCAGACATGTAAAACTAGGTGAAGCACATAGATCTCTTCCCTGTTGGGAGCCAGTATTGATTGGAGTGGATATAATTGTCATTGAGCCTTCTGGCTTTAGCCTGTGAGTCTCCATATATGAAAGGAGGCATCTGCTGGAGCTGAAAACGCTGGAGCATCCTACTGGAGCATCTGCTGTGCTGACAGGTGGAATAAATCACCTGCTCCATTGCAGTCTGTCACTGCAGAGCCAAACCTTGTGTGGACTGCAGCATCTCTCTGCTCTGGGCATTCAGCCCTGTAGACTTCTACAGAGACACACTGAGCCAAGACTAGACCAGAACACAAGGACTGCTGAGAGCCAACAACACACAGGTATATTCACGCATTGTTGGTAAAATTGGCACTCTTCATTGTGATGCAACACCTATCAAATGTTAAGAGTTATTTTGTTTGCTTGGCTTTCTAGTTTAATGAAATGACACAACATTGCCAATTTAAATGAAAATGTTTTTCAAGCTTTAAGGTTCAGAAAAAGATTTTTAATTTAGTCTTAAATCACTTAATTTGGGTTTGGGTTATTTAAAATGTGCTGTATCACTAAAGTGTGTGCTTGTGTCTCCTCAACCAAGTGTCTTTAAGGCTTTCTACCACAGCACACCTTAGACAGTATGTTCCAAAAATCTCAGGGTACAACCACCATTAAGATGGCAAAGCCTAGATGGGTTGTGTGGGCCAGTGAATACAGTACAATTTAACAATTATGCTTTTAATAATGTGCTGCAACAATGAACAGACCTAATATAACCTCACAGTGTATAGTTTTGTATACAGATACAGAATTCAATTAATAACCTTTTCCCAATGCATGACAGGTAGCATGTGGTCACGTGATAAGAACTAAACCATCTCCATGACAACAGAGCAAACTTCACCTATTGATAAAGGCCAAGCCATTGAGAATTTTTTGCTTAACATTTGTCAGTGCCTTCCAAAACGACCCATATGATAATTTTAAAAATGATTAATTGGAGAACATCCTGATCTGCTGCCTCTGGTTAATGTTCGGGTGAGTTTAGTCGACTATTAAGCTCAGAAAGACAGTGGTCATGCTGTAAAGAAACCTAGAATGACTGCTGGTAGGAGGCAGGATGTGTCATTTCTGTTGTGACAAAGTTACTTTGTTCGCTCATCCATCCTCCCTGACTCAAGAGGCTTTGCAGTAGTATAACAATGTCATGCTTCAACCTTTGTTTCTCTGAAACAACAGTCATTATTCTTACAACCACAAGAGGTCACTTGTCAGATAAATGTAACATAGGTTGTTATACAATGCCGTCATTTGTCACAGAGAGGTCATTAATTAACATGTTGTATTTCATGTAAAATGCACATAAACAGAAAAAAATGACAATTTGTGATTTAAGAGCGAGTTCTGTGCTGGCATTATTACTTGACAAACAGCAGTGTATACTGTATATCCACCCAGTCACTGGTTGTGATTTAGTCTCTTTACAGGCACGTTGGTACCAAACCTGGCATCCCCTGCACCTGGCTGTTCACCAAGAAATGTTTCCAGCAAATAATACCCCCCAAAATCACCAACTGATGTTTTTGCATTTCTGTTTGATTAAACAAATGAGATACACCATGTAAGCCCAATTAGTGAGCTTTAGAGGTGTTGGTAAGTGTATTTTTGAAAAGGATTGGACAGAGCCAGACTAGCTGTTTTCCTCTACTTCTCATCTTTATGCTGAGCTAGGCTCACCACATCGAGCTTCATACTAAACACATAGACATGATTGATATCCATCTTCTCATGTAACTCAGTAAGAAACCCAATGAGCGTATTTCCCAAAATGTCAAACTATTTTTTTAAAGATACATTTCTTTATTTTGTGAAATGATTGTCACCGGTAATAGAATAAAAAAAACTCTGTGGTTTTAATTGTAACATTTGAGACAGAGTTAATGATCCAAAGCTTTATTGTATTGTATTGTGTTCTATTCTCTGTACTTCACTGCAGTATACAACAAGTCTTTATTCCAGTAGAGAAGTGGTGCACAGTCCTGCACATCCAGTCCAGTCTGAGCCCATCTGACAGGTGGCCACTCAGTTCATTTCCAGAGGGCCACTTGGGACTTGTGCAGTCTGGCCATTTACTGTGTGCTTACTCACAGCTCTGAGGCCTGGCTGTGGCTCTGCAGTGAAGAGCACCAGGGGAGTATCAGGATGACAGACGACAGGCTGTGAGCTGCCTATAAGTGCATCCGACAGCAGGAGGAACAGATATAACATCTCTCAGTCCCTGCCTCTCACTGTTTAGAGCATCTGACAATCTCTGGGTGCCACAGTGCATTTGACTCAGAGATTTACAGTACACAGGACTGGGGAGGAGGCCTGAGCAGCACTATAGAATAAGGATTTGGTTTAACACACGTTTTCCCTGTAGACATTTAATATTAATGCTACATTTTGCGCACATTTAAATGTCTTGATGTTGCAAACTGCCTCATCCAAGTCAAGAAATTTTTGCCAGATCCAAGTCCTCAGAGAGTTCAAAAATAAGAACACACACACATGCTAATGCTGTCATCATGTTGTATTTAGCCTGGGTACATCACACTTAGCACAGCAGTGAGATTGAATAAGAACACTGTGTGCTGTTCTGCTGAGAGACATTCACACAGTGACCTTTCTTTAAAGCATTCAATAACAGTCATGTTGTCATAACAACCCTCTCCGGCTGCTCAGCGGACATCATTTGGAAAATCCAGCTACAGTAAACTGTGGCCTGCTCTTTATAATATTTCTTTCTTGCATCAGACTACTCTGGATTATATACTGTTTATCCCCTGGATATTTTGTAGAGTCTAGGATTTAGATTTCATCAGTCAGGTTTGAGATGGTTTGCTAGGCTTGATAGTTTAGGACTTGGTCTTGTAGTTTTTCCTGTTTTTCTGCTTTGTTCTATTGATTTCTCATTGAAGGCGTTTTCAATGAAGCACGTTTGTCATTTTAACAGGTGAAAACAATGATCAGTCCCAGCTAAAATTGAAAAGCCTACACTTCAAATGTTTTGTACATCATATTTGCGAGTAAAAAAAGAGTGAATAGAGATATAATAAGAGATTCATTAGCATCTGAGTTTAGCAAATCTGGATATTTACATGGTGAACATCTTAAATCTACAGTGCAGAACTTTTACATATAAATAAATGTCTGTTACATTCAAGCCCTTGCCAAACGAGTTCACACAATGCTGATTAAGCCTATCAATGGCAGATAAATCACTCTGTATTTCACAGTATATGGACTAAATTTCATGTCTGGCGCGACATTCCCATGCTGGCCATGTGGCTGTTAATCATGCGGCTCTTCTGGACCTTCCAAATGTTGTTGGACCAAATAGATCAAATTCTGATAGTGAAACAAGTCATTTCATGGGGTTGTGTGGCACTCAAAACAATTTATCCACCATTTTACAGTAGGTTACGGCCAGTGGTGTACTTGCGGTCGGGCATACTGTTTTGTGCCTACACTTTGGTTAAGTGTAGGCACAAAATGTTCTTGGTTAGGGCTGGGGAGAGATGGTTTGTGGTAAAATAACTACTTTGCAGTTACTTTGTTCATTGCAACAAACAGATAAAATTTACTTTTATGAATGAGGCATTTGGCTAAAATTCGGAAATAGAAAATAATAAGAAACAATGAGAAACGGCATATTTTGTCATAGAGTTTGGAGGACTTGCTCTGCCTGTATCTGTGTGGCTCTCTTCCAGCTGCTCTGGTTTCTTCCCACAGTCCAAATCCATGCAGAATAGGTGAACTGGAAACTCTAAATGGCCCTCAGGTGTGAATGTGTTTGTCTTGGCTGTGCTCAGTCTTGGACTTTGACCTGGACTTAAGTGGTCTTGACTAAAACCCTGGTTAGAGAGTGTGCATGGCATTACTTCCTGCAGCACACAGGAATGTATATGAGGCTTCACACCACTCTCCTCTGTGAGTTTTAGAATGACATATTGCACAGAGTGCAAAGCTTTCTAGTAAAGCTGTATCATCAGATCAACATTCAGCAGAGTCGAGACAGAAAGTGAGTCTGAGATAAACAAGGATACCCCAATTATAGAAGAAGAGACACTTTGTCATGCCTGTGGCATAAACAGTCTACATATTTATGAGAGGTGTAAATAAGGAATGAAGATCCATTGTGCTAGAGAAGCACAGAATCCACAAAATCTGATTTGTGTAAAGAGGCATGTGGAAGTAAGATGCTTATTGAAACATTACCTGGAGAGACTGCAGGTGAACTCTTGAAGACCGTGGCAAGGTTGGACTGGGAACAAAATTCAGCCCTGGCAATTTTCACCTGGACCAGCCCCATTATTCCTCACCATATGCACTTATGAGTTGCAAAAAGCAATTTCAGCCTATTAATAACATATAGGCTAAGCAATAGATATCAAATTGGCACACAAATAACAGGTGAACTTATAGGGTTTTATAAAATAATGTAATAAATAAATAGCCAAGAAATACCCTAGAGGAAAAGTCGGCATCCCAAGAGGCACACTTAGGATTTTATTCATTTGACATTTGATATGGGCAACCGACTCTCAGTGCATTTAATCTGTAACTTCACAAAAAAAACAAATATGACATAATCATATGTCATGAATATAGTATAGGACAAAATACTATGCTGTCATCACAAAACAAAATAGCTAAAACTTCATTCTCACACTGGACAAAAGCCTTCCTATAGTCCTAACCTAATGAAGATCTGGAAATGTGTCTGAAATTAGACAGCTGACATCATTTTAAAAAACACCATAGCACAGCAGCCTTAAGCAGCAAATAGAATACAATAGCATGTCCTCCCTTAGGCAGTGAGAAGACATCTCATCAGTGTGCTCTTCTCCACCATCCTGTCGAGTATTCCATCAGTGTGCAAAGCCTGGGGGGTGGTGATGGTTGGTACCCCCTGTAAGCCCCCAGTAAGATGCGCCCCCAGTAAGATGCAACCCCAGTAAGATGGACTGTTCAAACATCAAGTGGGCTGGCCGGCAGGTCAAATTTTTTTCCCCACAATTTTTTTTCCCCACATTGCTGGTGTTGGCCTTGAGGACCACTAGATGGGCCGGCCCATTTGGCATTTGCCAGAATTGCCAGATTGCCAGTCCAAGCCCAGTCACTACACTACATGACTTTTGGCAAACAAAAATAGTTGAGTCAGCACAATGGCGGGTCATCTAGTTTGAGTGGTTCAGAGGCACATCATTATTAGCTGTTACAGACACTATGTGGCACTTTTATTGCAGCCCAAAACACTTAAAATTGGATCACCTTGTCGACAAATCTGAGACAGTACAGCAGTATCCAATGAGAGGGCAGGAAGGGAGGGAGGTAGTTCTTGTTAAAAACATTCCACAGGTCTTTGAATCTGAAATCATCTTGTATCAGCACACTTTGTCAAAGGTCAGTTATGTTGTTTATGTACATCGGCATCATCATTCTAGGACAAAATATGTATCTTAATGTGAGCAATACAGCAATTCTGACATTTTGCAAGTTATTTGGTTTGTACTAAACTTTAGTGAAGTTGTGTGGAGGTTATATGCAAGATGGACATTTACAACAATTTACAATTTCATTTAGCAGATGCTTTTATCCAAAGTGACATACATCTGAGAGTTGATATAACACAAGCAAGGAGTAGTAAGAAGAGTAAGGAGAGAACAACGTGAGTAAGTGCCATGAAGCAAAGTTCAACGTAGGATGTAGGTGCCAGTGCACAAAGGCAATGCATAAAGTGCATAGAATGCATAGAGGCAGATTTTTTTTTTCAGTCCATCAAGTGTGGAGGCGTTTGTGAAAGAGCTGGGTCTTCAGTCTTTTCATAAAGACCGAAAGGGACTCTGCAGATCGGACGCAATTTGGTAACTAATGTCAGGTGCCTTTCATTGGCAGAGTGTAGTGAGCAGGAGGGAGTGTAGAGCTGAGTTAGGGAGTTCAGGTAGGTGGGAGCTGTTTTGTTTGCTGTTATGTAAGTGATTGTCAGGGTTTTGTCTGGGAGCCAGTGGGTGACATGCTATTTTGGGTTGGTTGAAGACCAGCTGTGCCACTGCATCCTGGATCATCTGCAGAGGTTTGAATGCACATGTGGGGAGGCCAGTAAGGAGTTGCAGTAATCAGTGTGTGATATCACGAGAGCCTGTACCAGGAGTTGTGCTGCATGCTCAGACACGTAGGGTCTGATCCCCCTGATGTTGTACAGGGCAAATTGACTCAACTGAGCAACTGAGGCCATGTGAACCTTAAAGGTTAGTCATCAATTATGACACCCAAGTTTCAGGGAGACTTTGTGGGCATGAGATCTGCAGGCATGACAGATCTAGCAGCAATAGAGCTGAGGACTGACCAGCAGCTCTAGCTGAACGCAGTGATTCCATCACCGACAGGAGTGCAGTCTCAGTAGAGTGACTCTGCTTAAAGCTGGATTGATTTGGATCATACAAGTTGTTCTCAAAAAGGAATTCAGAGACTTGGTTAAAGACTGTGCAGTCAAGTATTTTTGATAGGAAAGGCAAGAGTGTAGGCTTTTTGAGCAGCGGGAAGACTCGAGCCTGCTTAAATGTGGTGGGGAACACACCTGTTTTAAGTGAGGAGTTGATGATGTACGTGGCTGCGGGGTTAACTGCGAGGGAAATAGTCTGTAGAAAGTTGGATGGTATTGGGTCTAGCAGACAGGTAGTAGGACGAGAGTCGAGCAGTAGGTTGGAGACTTCCTCCTCAGTCAGAGGGGAGAATGAGGAGAGTATGGCCCTGTTAGCTGGCAGCTGCAGATTGAGTTGGTTGGGCTCAGAGAACTAGTTACTGATGGCAGAGACCTTATCAGTAAAGAATGAGGTGAACATGTCTGCAGTGAGCAGAGTGGAGGGCGGAGGAGGAGGCGGATTGAGGAGTGAGTTAAAAGCAGAGAACAGATCATGTTCTGATAGTAAGTGGTCTTAGCTGTTTTTAAACTGGAGGAGAATGATGCTAGGAGACTCTGGGCTCTCTGGATTTACACCATTTTCTCTCTGCTGCTCTGAGCTCCGGCCTTTACTCCCTGATGACTTCAGTGATCCATGGACTGGGGGGATATTGTGAGCAGCTTTGGATGTTAGAGGGCAGATTTTTAAGAAGGGAGGCTAGTGAGGAACAGGGTGTCTGTAGCCTTGTTGACATGGAGTGAGGAGAATTCATTATGAGGAGGCATGGTAGCCAAGACCTCATCGGAAAGTTGAGTTGATGTGAGGGATATTTGCAGTGACATGTTTGTCTCTAGCAGCAGTGAGTAAGGATGGCAATATCAGTTTGAAAATTTCTCCAGACTAAATGACTGAATATATTACTTCTCATTTTCTTTAACTGTTGGCATTTTCTGATCCGATGCCCCTATCAGCAGGACTACATTGTTTGTTGTAATCGCCATTACAAAAATTATTTAAATGACCATTTCCTGATCTGCCACCACTGCTGTGATTAAGGTTTAGTTAAGTTTAATTTATTTCTAGGCTGTGTGACAACAACAATGTGTTGTGACCAAAAGCGCTGAGTCAAGAGCAACTGGACTTAGATTCTCCAGAAGGCTTCTTCAGTTCTGAGTCACTGGTGGGGAGTCAGGTATTTAACCTCTGTGCACCTGTACACCTTCAGGATCTTTGAGGTCATATATGAGTCATTAGTCCTCTTGTTTGTCATGTTGTTAAAGTTATTAGAGTCACATGAGTCCAGGTGTGAATCTGTGTTAAACTGCCTGGGAAGGGATGAAAGGACAACACGGCAAGTGGCTGATAAGTGGTGTGGTAGACCACCTCCACTTTGACATAGATGGGCTTCCTTCAGTTTTTCATACCATCTGTCTTTTCTGTCCAATATGTGCACATTGCTCTCCTAAAAGAAGTGTCCTTTGTAGATAGACTGCTGAGTGTTGACCTGAGGAATATAGGTCTGTGCATTCCTCTATGCATTGGACTGCATATAGTAAATTGCTCCGTTTGTAATAGGGTGTGTGGTCTCTGTGTGGTCTCTTCTCAGTGTTGTTGTGATTGTTCTTCTTTTCTTCTCTAAGTGCAGTTTTGGTGTTCTTACTGGATCTTGTAGCTAGTTTCACAAAGGTCCAGCTGTGTTAGCCACAAGCTTTTAGGACTTCCTTGAGGTATTTTTTCCCCTTCTCTTTTGCTGTGGTGCTTGTGGGCACATTCTCAGCCTGGTGGTGCAGGGCTCTGATGATCCCTAGCATGTGTTTCAGTGGGTGGTGGCAGTCAAAGAGTAAGTATTGGTCAGTATGTGTGGGTTTCCTGTATACTTTAATGTGAAGGCTTATGTCCTCTTCAGTGTGTACTGCACAGTCCAAGAAGGCCAAATTATTGTTTCTGACATCCTCTAGTGTCAACTTGATGTTGTTGTCCACTGACTTGATGTGCTCTATGAAGGCTTGTACTTCCTTTCCTGGGTTTTTATTTTGACCCATGTGTTGACCACTGGCAAGGTACTGTTCCTTTGAAGGAGCTCGGGGCTCTGCTCTCTACTTCTTCCATGTAGAGGTTGGCCACAACGGGAGACACTGGTGAACCCATGGCACAGCTGTGCTTCTGTCTGTAAAAACCCTCATTGTACTCGAAGTATGTGATATTCAGGCAGAGGTAAAGCAGGTCAAAGATCTGGTCTGGCTCAGGGTGGTTCTGTTGCTAAGGATGTTGTCTTGTAGCAGCTGCTTTCTTACAGTCTTCTACACCTCAGTAGTTACATGAGAAGAGTGAGATAATGTTGTAGGATGCCATGGTTTTATCTGGGTCTAGCTTCAGTCCTCGAACCTTGTTGACAAAGTCAATGGAGCTAGGATGTGGTGCTCAACAAGTGGATCTCGTTGCTCTTTAAACACAGGCCAAGGTCCCCACTCAGGCTCATCAGCAGCAGTATCAATCCAGTTACATACAACACTGCTCACTGAACACTGGAACAGTGACAAGTCCAGTTGCTCTCAAACTCAAAACCCAAACTCAAACTCAAACCTTTTAGATATACCATGACCTGCATGACAACCTTCACAGACAGTGATGGTGTGAGTCTACTGCATGTCACATTTTGCAAAATGGTTCTAATCAAATCTTGGTTGCAAACTGTGTCACACTGTATGATATCAGTTTGAGGCTGTTCGACTGTGATGAATGTGTGGTGAATTGTAGAGCTGCAATGTGAATAGAAAAACATAAGTGAGACCAGAGGCACATCACCTTGCATCATCCATCTGTGCTGCTCTAATGTTTAATGTTTTGGGTTGACAACTGTATATTTCACCACTTTTCTCTCACAATTGTCAAGTGTTGTCCCAGACAGCCTAAAATCGCACAGTATAAAGAGCTTTTAGGCAGGAGCCAAGTACCTTTAGGTACCTTTAGGCACTTGGTTCATGTCAGGGTAAGACGATAGTTTGGGTAACAATATTTCTTTAGAAAGGTTAGGGAAATGTGGTTTGGGTTAAAAACAACTAACTTGTTAAGGTTAGGGAACCTTCATTGTCATTATTAAAAGAAGTAAAATTAAGTTGACTGTTGGTAGGCAGCAGGAAACAAACATCAGTCTCCTGTGTCAAACTCACACTTTGTTGACCCATCCATCCACCTTGACCTTCCTGTGGTGCTGTATCAACACCAAGCTATGTACACCTTTGCTCCTGACAGACAAGAGGGCCAACACGTTGGCCCAGACTAAAATATCTCAACAAGTACAACTACTATACTACAACAAACCAACTCACAGGCACATGCTCACTAGCTATGTTAATTCACCAGAGTAATGTCATAAAATGCAATAATGCAGTGCTTCACTATGCAGCTGCAGACCAGTAGATGAAATCAGTGTCTCTGACACCACCCACAACTGGTCAAAATAGAAATTAATTTCAAAAATGTTAATCGATAAAGTTACAAGCAGTACACACTGTAGAAAGCAAAGTATGGCCATTCATTGTGTCGTAAGAGTGAAAGCAGCCAGGAGCTGCAATCACATTTGGATGGAAGCCCAGAAGGGTCACCATCAACCTGAAACTGAATTCTGAGCCAAATGTTTCTGGAGGATAGCAGGCAAGATGCTGTGCCTGAGGAAGAACACCAAGAATAATTATGGTTCATGCAATCGACCCATGAAATGAAAATGGTTCATCCATTTATCTATGATACTCCTTCTGTTCACAAAAAGGCTTTTGACAGGAAACAGACTGAGTGGATCATACAGAAGCTCTCAACCACTGTGCCTCTCCTCCTTCAGTGTATCTTGACTGACAGAAGACATAGGGATGGACAAACCAAAAACAAGTGTTGAGTGCACTTGTTTGGCCAAACACTTGTCAGGCCTCCTACTTTCAGCCTGTACAGTTTAATCATTTTAATATCCTCCAACTGATGATGGAGACAGCCTCACTAATGCCCAGTCAGATTAGTAATAACCCACCTGTCAATCACAGTGAGAGGCTATAGAGCTAATTAGTCGGGCTAACTCTCCTCTAGGGTTTCATTTTCTCATTTATTTGGAGTAAGTGAGCAAGTTGTTTGACACAGAATGAACTGTGGTTGCAACTGAAATAGTTTTTGACAGCAAGACAAATGATGTGGCAAAACAATGTTTGCAGTTTTAAAAAGAACAGAAAGTGTTTTCACATGTGCACAGTACTGCAACTATTGCCAAAGCTCTGAATAAAACTACTTTCTGCAGGTTTTCCTTCTTTGACAGGTGCATTGTTAGGCTGGCCCTCTTTCTTCCTCCCCAGCATGCACCTTGACTTGTTGTTTTACCCAACCTGTAGCTGATGTAAAAAGAAAACAGCGATCTGTGATCGCCATACAGATGCATCCGTTCTTCAGTTTGAACACTTACTGTTTTGCTCTGCTTTCAGTGATGCAGCTGCTTTCTCACTCTATGGCTGTGTCTGACTGTTAATTTCATAAAAATTAACAGTCTCTGTATTTGGATTTACACTGGAGGTAAGTGGCATGTCTAATTTTCTTTTCATTTTTTTCTACTGCCACATATTTACATCCTCTTCATATACAGTATGAGCTGCTTGCAGTATATACAAGATAATTACCTTAACCTAGAAATAAAGAATTATTTAATTGAAGCCTATGACCAGTCTAAATAAAAGCTGTTTCTATTTCTACTTCTATTGGTCCCAGTAGACATGAAGAATAGAAATAGAGCAGGAGGTTGTAAAATTGCGAAAATACAAGTCAGAATAGGCCATGTCATGATTTTAGTCTCTGTGTGTATAATGGGAGGAATCACATACAGACGTGGCTGAAAATATTGGTACCCTTCCACCTTTTTTTAAAAAAAAAAACTAAATTTTCTCTGTATTAAGTTGAAACTGACAGAATATATGGTATCCATCATTCTTCATTCTGAAACTTTGCTTTTGATTTACAACTTAACATATTATTTATTACAATAAAATAAATGAAAATGGCATGGCCAAAACTATTGGTACCCTTAACTTAATATTTTGTAGCACAGCCTATGGAGGCAACAACTGCAGTCAAGTGCTTTCTGTAAGTCTGAATAAGGTTTCTACACTTCTCCACTGGTAGTTCGGCCCACTCTTCTTAAGCAAACTGCTCCAGCACTCTCAGGTTTGATAGGTGCCGTCTCCCAACTGCAAGTTTCAGCTCTTTCCACAGATGTTCAATGGGATTCAGATCAGGAC
Source organism: Thunnus thynnus (assembly GCF_963924715.1). Classification (NCBI taxonomy): domain Eukaryota; kingdom Metazoa; phylum Chordata; class Actinopteri; order Scombriformes; family Scombridae; genus Thunnus; species Thunnus thynnus. Next base: position 1,735,337 of record NC_089539.1, on the reverse strand, counting down.
TCATAGCAGGCCACTTTAGAATAGTCCAATGTTTTCTACTCATCCACTCTTGGGTGCTTTTTGATGTATGTTTGGGGTTATGATCCTGCTGGAGGACCCATGACTTGTGACTGAGACATGGCTTTCTGACAGCTTTTCACTCCAAAATGCCTTTATAGTCTTCTGATTTCATTGTGCCCTAAACAGATTCAAGGCACCCCGTGCCTGAGGCAGCAAAGCAACCCCAAAATATCACTGAGCCTCCTCCATGTTTCTTTCTTCTTTGAAGGCTTCATTTTTTCTTCTGTAAATATAGGGTTGATGTGATTTATCAAAAAGCTCTAATTTTGTTTCATCTGTCCAAAGCACATTCTCCCAGAAGGACTGTGGCTTGTCAACATCCATATTGGCAAAGTCCAGTCTGGCTTTTTTGTGTCTCCCTCTTAGACGTGGGGTCTTCCTGGGTCTTCTACCATTGAGCCCATTTTCATTCAGACAGTGATGGATGGTGCAACTTGAAACTATTGTACCTTGAACTTGAAGATCAGCTTGGATCTGTATTGAAGTTTTCCTTGGTTATTTCTCGACCATTTGAGCAATCCTTCTGTTCAATCTTGGGCCAATTTTCCTCTCGCGACCACGTCCAGAGATGTTGGCTACAGTTCCATGGGCCTTAAATCTCTTACTAATATTGGCAACAGTGGTCAAAGGAACATCAAGCTCTTTGGAGATGCTCTTGTAGCCTTTACGTTGACCGTGCTTGGCTATTACCTTTTTTCTAATGTCTTCAGACCACTCTCTAGTTTTCCTTCTGTTTTCCATGTTCAATGTGATGCACACAGTGGCACAAAACAGCAGAGTGAATAATTTTCTCCTTTTAAACTGGCTGCATGAGTGATAATAAGATTGAAAACACCTGTGATACTAATTAAAACACAATAATCTGATTAAAGTACCACTACGCATCAATTATCTCTTACAACTTCTAAAGTATACCAATAATTTTGTCCAGGCTATTTTAGAATAAGAATCTTTGTAGAATAAGCATGAATTTAGTTAGTTATTTTCACAACTTTTTTAGATTTGTTCCACTGCAAACCAAACATAGACATGCATTGATTATAATGCATCTTCTAATTTCAACACTGCTCACTGCTCATTTTTTTAATAAAATGCAAGGGTACCAAAAATTTCAGCCATGTCTGTATGAAAACAAAGTTGGTTTGAAGTGTCTGTGATGAAAAAAAGAAAAACAAGAATGCCATTGACAAAAAATCTGGAAAGCCCTCAGTTCTTTTGAATGCACTTTTGAGGCAGTCCCTAACATCAACTTGTCATTTTCCAGTCTACTGTCAAGTTGCACAAGATTTTCAGGTGAAAATAAGACCTATGGAACATCAGTCAAACTTTATCCTACACTGCACAGCTTATCTGTTAAAAATGATGACATTATTCAAACATTACTGAGGACTAACCTTCCTGAATATCTGAATATCAAACTATAACAATGTCTGTGTTCAGACTTATTTGAATTATGACTCTGAGAAGAAGTGCATGTTTGAGGCAAACTGTGTCAATTGGGTGACAGGTCAAATATTAATGCACCATCAGTGGCATAGTACAAAAATCTGGACCCTGTACTGTACACTGTACAAATGCAGGCTCAGTGGGCCCCCTTCCACTTTTAATACATCCACTATCACGGTTGTGCAAATAACTGAATGCATCTGTATTAGTTTTAGTCAGTGAGTGTTAATAACACATTTAAGAAAGTCTGCACAATCTGAAATCCCATCATATGCCAGCCCCCTTCTCTCAACATACTTACTTTCAGAAGCTTTCACTGTGACATTTTTGAACATTATTTTCATTCATAGTCTTCATTATGCGCTGGGCCTCTACACTAAGAAATTATTACTGTCGGACTGTATTTCATAATCAAAGACAACGAAATAAGATGTCACTCAAATCCTTATTATTTGCAAAATTAAGGTGAATTAGTTTCCAACGGTTGGAGGCCAGTTTGTTGCAACATGAAAGTAGTATAATAAAACTTCAGTGACCTAAAGACACAATCCAAATATAGATAAACAAGTAGCCCCAGTATTGAACTAAAAACACAGGATTACAACCTGCTATCACTCAACTAAACGACTGTCTGATCTTAATACAAGAGGTATAGTTGATGTGAACTTAATCTATGTTTTTTAACTTTATTGTGATGCTGCTGAAGGCTTATTTGGATCAGTAATAGCTTCAATTTCATCTGAACTCCTCAGCATTAGCACAATTACAGTGTCTGAAGACCTGCTTGGAACTATTTTTGTAGAGGAGGAGTGGACTAAATCATGCGCATTGAAGGAGAGGGCCCCTCAGAGGCTCTAATAATGTTTTAGATGCAAGGAATAGTCTGTCAAACTGTTCATTCAGCCAAAACTAATAGTTTAAATATAATGCTAATAAGGTGACATTTCCAAATTGCAGATGAAAAACAATATTTTAACTCCAGGCTTGCTGACGGTCCTCCCCATGTCCTGGGTACTTAGTTCCACTATTCCCCTCACTATGACGCCACTATATAGAATAAAAATATAACCGCACAAATTCGATGAATTGTTTGAATCTGTTTGGAGTACACTATCTATTCATATCTGAATGATGTACTTGTATCGGTTACATCCCTGTTACATCCATGTCATAGAGCATGAAACATCCTGTTTGCAATGACTGGGGAGATTAGTAAAATAAATATAGTTGCCATGATATGCTTGATGATACAGCATTTAAACATTACAGGCATTATGATTATGTGTTATTACATTATTAATGAATATTTGGAAATTCCAAAATAATAACAATAACAACCAGATGTCAATATAAATATATATAAAACTTTTTAAGAGAATTTTGGATGGTTTGCTTCACTTGCTTTACTTTTGGGATATGATGAGAATAGCAGGTTTGTGTTGTGATAAGGTGCTCATAGATTTGAGCCTGTTCTCAAGAAGTACAGGCTCAAATCAATAAATAATCATGTTTGGCATGTATTATACTGCAATTGTTTGATTTATGATATGATTTATGATTCTTTTTTGTGTGACCAACATTTTAAAGTTAATTTGGTTTATAGAAACATAACAAAAAGGAAGATAGACTCCATAATTAAGTACCCACATACACTAGAACAAACCAATTAAAGGTTCTTAATGATTCTTGTTCAAACTGGAAATGTGTTTTACTTCCCTCCCATGTGTTGACAAGATCACAGAGTAGACCACAACATCACAAACCGATATCTTTAATTTTACTTGACTTTGCTTCTGGTTTTCAAACTGTAAAAACATGAGCTTGGACAGGCTTGGACAAAATGTTCTGTTATTTCACCACAGTCCAGAACAATCTGTTTTTGACAAGAAATAAGGTACGTGAAAGAAAGTGAGGATCTAGATAATCCAAAATACACATACACTCTGATTCAAAGTGAAATATTTTGATATGCTATCAATTCAATGGTAAATAAATCTCAATATTGAGTATTTAAATACATTATTCAGTTGTTTTAACACTAAAAAAACTTATCATAACCCTTCTTTGCCTTCATAAGACTCCCTTTTGTGAAACATTTGCCCTGATGAATGTCTAGTTAACTGCAGTTTGGCTTTATTATTACATGTTTTTACAGTTGGTTACATACATGGTTCAGTACTGAGTACACATCGTCAAACCTCTTCACACAACACAACAGCAACAATTATGGACTAAACTATGACACATTTGCATTGCTTTCACACAAAAAAAACATTCAATGACTACAGCCTACAAATTTCAAATGGATAGCAATTGCCAAATCATAACCACACTGAAATGCATCTGTATTAAGCCAAAGAAAACAAGACAAACTATCAGAAATAAAGCCAACTGAAAGCTTTCCTGCTGTATTTCCATGACTTGTTCCTGTAGATACACTGTAGTATATTCTATAGAGAGCTACACATCTGACTGTATTTAAACAATAACACATTTCCGACACTCTCAATGACACTATCAACAACAAAAACTGGAGATCAAAAAGTGATTTACTACTACAAAGACAGCCTTAAAAAGATGCATCATGTGTTGCCTGTTTAAATGTTTATCTCGGTATTCTAGGTACTCTGGTTGACACACAAGTTGTTGTCAATTGAAATCAAGTGTTAGTGTCTGCTGGAAGGATTTGCTTTTGTTTGTACAATCAAACTGCTGTGATGTGGACTCATTATTGAACCATGCAGGGAACCAATCATAAAAAACTGTAAACTTGTGCATTGAACCAAAGAGTTATAGCCTTACTTTCTGCATATTAAGGTGGAGGCAGAACTCTCAGAGACAGATATCTTAAAACATGGACAAACCAAAACTACTTTTTTTCTGTAAACACTTTAATCTTCTAAATATTACAGTCTTTGAAATTGAGATTGATTATCGTCATTCTCTTTTCACCAAAATAAAGCAGCACCCTGACTGAGATCTGTTTTTGAAAGACAGATCATCTGTAAACATACACCAGCACAGTGCAGGAATTCAACGATGATCACAGCTGATCCACACAAGCACACACACTAACACACACACACACACACACACACACACACACACACCGGGTAAGCCAACCCACTGGGGTCAGTGTGTGGGTTTGCTACTCTAGCTTTCTATATATCCAGCATGTTGAAATAAGTTCTCTTCTATCCACCACAAACACACACACACACACACACACATGCACACACACACACACGCGCACACACACACACACACACACACACACACACACACACACACACACACACAAACAAACACAAACACAAACACACCCACACACACACACACACAAACACAAACACACACACACACACACTCACACACACTATTTGTCTATTTGTATATAGCAAATAGCATGTAAGGTTAGGCTGTGGAGCTGTACTTCTGCAGTATCATCACCAAGGGAAGAAGCAACTCGTGTGTGTGTGTGTGAGTGAGAAAGAGAGAGAGAGAGAGAGAGACAGAGACAGAGACTTAGACAGAGACAGAGAGACAGGGTATGTAACTTGTGTGTGTGTGTGTGTGTGTGTGTGTGAGAGAGAGAGAGAGAGAGAGAGAGAGAGAGAGAGAGACAGAGAGACAGAGAGACAGAGACTTAGACAGAGACAGAGAGACAGAGTATGTAACAGGGTTGTGGGTTGTCTCCTGCAGGATTAGTCATGTTATTGTTTTCTGTCTCTGGACTCTGGCCGTGTTTTCTCCCACAGGTCTCTCATCTCCCTGCTCTGAGGAGATACCGGTGCCTTTTATTAACAAGCCAAGATAGAGGAACCAGGCTCAACACGGTGGAGAGTCTGATAAACACAGATGTTAGCTGTCAGCACCTATAATACTGAACTGTTGGATTTATTTGTAGTCTATGTGTCCATTTTAAATTACAGCTCTGTAATTGTGTACCTATTAAATGCTACCTTTCAGTACTCACCCATATCACTTTTAGATTGCCTAAGGATACAAATATCCACCTGTGTGTTTTGAAACAAGATATCGCAACAACTGCTGGTCAGATTTCCATGAAACTTGCTGTGGATATTCATGGTCATCAAATTCCTTATGATATTGGTGTGCCACCAACCTTTCAACTCCAGCAGTGAAAAAAATCCAGTGTTTCCCCAGAAGACCATTTGAGGAAAAAATTCACTTTCTTTGAAAGACCATATCAGTGATTTTGCATGTTTGTTTAAATTTCATGTATAGTTACCATCACTGCTAACTATGTTGCAAACCATGCTGTAGTGTTGTATATACTTTTAACTATGCTAGCAGTGTTGTTCAAGGGATGGCAGTGTCTGTCAGTTGGTTCACCGTTGTGGATGGATTGCCATGGAATTCTGAACTGACATATATGTTCCCAAGAGGATGAATCCTACTAACTTTAGTGATCCCCTGACTTCATCCAGCGTCATCATGAGGTTCTCATTTTTGGGTTTTGAGTTAAATGTCTCATAAACTGTTGCATGGATTGCCATGAAATTTGGTACAGAAATTGACATTCCCCTTAGGATAAACTGTAATAACTTTTGTGATCCCCTGACTTTTCATGTACCTCCATCAGAAGATCAAAATTTCACTTTGCCCAATGGTTTGGTTTATGATCAAACACCCATAAAACTAATGACATTCCCATCAGCCTCAGCTGGACTCTGTTTTTAGTGTTTATTAGCAATTGCTAGTATACACACTAATCTAAGAATGTGAGCAGGTAGCATTGTCAGTATGTTAGCATGCTGACATTAGGATTCAGCTCTGTAAGTCACTCACACTTAAGGGTGTTAGTTGCACTTATCACTTATAATAAAGGTTAACTGGAACATAACATAACAAACTGACATCTCAGGTCTAGTCCACTTCCTTTCTAACCATTTGAGATTGATGGGAACATATTCTGCTTTTTGCTGCTTTCTGTTATTTAAATACTGTTCTGATTTCAGAGGTGAAACATGGTCAAAGTTCAGTATGTAAAAATACTCCCTTCAAGTCAAAAGCCAGGGCTTCAACCTGCTCTGAACACTTGTTTGCAGTGTTTTTTTTTCTACCTTGCCGGTGAGCTGACATTGGCCTGTTTCGGACAGAGGTTGAGCTGAGGGGCTGCAAAAAGGCTCAGTATAAGATAAATAATGAGTTTTAACTGTAAATCATGCAAAGATATTCCAGTAGAGCCCCAGATAGACCTGGAAATGTGCAGAATATGTCCCCTTTAAGCATGAGACTGAGACATTCTGTGGAGCATGGGTAGAGTTGTTGTATTTGCTGCTGGTGGAACAAAGAAGATGGTAGATGGAGGAAATGGATTCCCTTGTCCATGATGTGGACATATAACTGGTCTCGAAGGCTCTGAAGGGCCCACTTTACACACATGCTGCTGCCACTGACAGCAGTGTGTGTATGTGTGATTGTGTGTGTGTGTGTGTGTGTGTGTGAGAGAGTGAGAGAGAGAGAGAGAGAGAGAGAGAGAGAGAGAGAGAGAGAGAGAGAGAGCATGTGTTTAACTCAGGGCAGCAATCTGTCACACTGGGCTGTCTCACACTTTGATAAATGTGACAGTTCCATTGCATTGCCTGATTGGGTTCCATCACCCCAAAAGGATGCTTGGCACTTAGATACCAAGCAGCTCACAGCCTGTGGATTCTGAAAACTTCACTCTCATTGGCTATTTACATTGTCAATCACAAGAGCGTCTAAACTCCTCTGATTGATGGAGGAGCTTTGGTTTTCACCAATCTGACAGGAAATAAAAACTTCTTACAAAAATTGGTGCAGAAATTTCTTGGAGTAATATGATAAATGTGTGCTTTTATTGAAGCTCTCAGTATAAACTCTTTTGACATACAGCACAGTATTTAAGGGATTCTTTGAGAGGTACTCCTAACTACTGTTTGTCACTATGATAAGATTGAGCACTGAGCTGTGAAGCAACAAGTCCTCATACATGAATGACAAAATAGGTCATTTGTCATTGTCCTACAAAACTGACCCAAATGACAGTGACAGAATTGATTCATATAGAGAGCTGAGAGAAAACAGCAGCAAACAGCATTGGCATTAGAGTGGTCAACAGATTAATGATGTCATTATAATGTCTGTGTTGTACACCTGATTGAATATGATTGACCCATACAGCTGTGAATAAGTTGATAATTGTGCAGCATATTGGAAACAGCTGCTGGCAATCAGCCAAGTACTTTTTATTTGCCATGGGGTCTTTTCCTAACCTTAGCCATACCATAGTTGCCATGTGCAGATATTGTATAACATTTTAATAATGTTATCACTGAATGTAATTCAGGGTTTCGGTCAATACTGATGTTCTTGTTTTGCAATACAGTTGGTTTTCTGATGAAAACCAATTTTACAGAGACATTTTTTCTGGCTGCAGTGTTCTATAATTGACCGCTGCAGTCAGACAAAAGCAGGCAGCTTTTGAACACAAAGAACATGAAAAAGAGCGCTGTAAATGTGTAATACCTGGACGTGTTCCTCATGAAAGGATCACAGGCTTGTTTAACCCTATGGGCCCAAGTCTGTATTTTTTACAAAGAGCATTAGATAGAGCATGCCTGATTTACCACAATAACTGTGTGGTCAGACAGAATGCAAGGGGAATTTTAGAGGTGGTGTGATTGCATGCAAAATCAATAGCTAGATGCATTTAGATGCAAACTCACCAGAATGACACAAATTGACATGAGACACATTGAAAACATTGAAAATGCTTCAACTTCTTAAATATTCAGGCGTATGGAACTCCAAGAATCTGCTGCATAATGTTCTGAGATGAGAGGAAAAAAGAGAGAGACTGGAGGGAAATAACAGAAAGAAAATGAGTTTCTGGGGAGTTTAGTCAGAGGCTTACAGCTTGGGACAGTACATTGGCTTTTTGGGGTGAATAAACAGTACAGTGGTCAAATTCACACAATTCATTCATTCAAACCTTTATTTATACAGGGTAGGCCATTGAGAGCAAGTGAGCAATATAAAATATAAGAAACAATAAAAGCGATGTATAAAAGCAATAAAAACACATAATATGAAACATATTAGGGCAATATACGCACACAAAAGTTAAAGCTCAGTTAAAACACACACATTCACACTGCTCTAATGTCAGCTAAAAGAGATTTAAAATGATTAAAAGGGATTAGCTCATCTAATTTTACTATCTTCTGCAAGTTGTTCCACTTGTGTGGAGCATAATATTTAAAAGCCAATTTCCCAATCTCAGTGCTAACATGATGATTTTCAAGGACCAAATAGTCTTGGGACCTAGTGCAGTGTGAAATTGAACTAAAATTAATAAGACATGTTAGGTACCCAGAAAGTTTGCAAAGGGGAGTTTTGTATACAAATAGGATGCAGTGCTGTTCTCTTCTCACTGCTAACAACTGCCACCCAGCTTTCTCATAAAGTATACAACGATGAGTTCTAAAGCCATCCCCAGTTATTAACCTAAGGGCGGAATGACAGACTGCATCGAGAGGTTTAAGAATAGAAGCAGGAGAGTGCATATAAATTACATCACCATAGTCCATAACAGATAAAAAGGTTAACTGAACAATTTGCTTTCTATAATTCTTGGTAATACATACCTTATTTTTTAAAAGAATGCCAGTTTTGCTTTTAAAGACTTCATCAATATGTTTTTGAGGTACATTTTGTCATCTATCCAGAAACGAAGATGTTTATAAGAGGATACACTTTCAATTGGTGTCCCATTAAGGGTAGTAAAATTTACTTGCATGATACATTTTGTTTTATTTGAGTTTAACAGTAATTTAAGATCAAACAATGTTTGCTGTATAACACAGAAATCAATATGCAAGTTTTGAACAGCTTGGGTGGCAGAGGGCGCTAGTGTATAGATAATAGCGTCATCTGCGTACAGATAAATTGTGCTGTTTGTCATTTTTTCACCTAATTCATTTATGAAAATAGTGAATAAAAGTAGGCCTAAAATGGAGCCCTGTGGCACACTTTTGTTAACACTCCTAAAACTTGACATATAGCCATCAGCCACAACAGCTTGAGTTCTACCACTGAGATAATTTTCAAACCACTTAGATTTTTCATCAAATCCAACTTACTGGAGGTGTTTCAAAAGAATTAGATGGTCAACAGCACAGAAAGCCTTAGATAAATCAACAAAAGGACACTTTAGCTTGACATAGAAATTGGTCAGAAACTGGTTGATAATTATGTAGCTCACTGGATTGCCCCCTCTTTATGTATAAATAAAACGTAGGCTGTCTTACAAATGTCAGGGATGCATGTTGTTACCACAGTCAGATCAAAAATATAAGTTAAGGAAAAATGGAGCAACTAATAATAAAAGCCTCAGCTCTAACTGATCAGCCCCAGTGGACTTTTTTTTAAAAAGAAAGAGCATTAAACACTTCAAGATTCATAAAAGGCTTCAATGAAAAGGTCTGAGTGTGTAATTTGTTTTCCCAGCAAGGTGTGCTATGATCAGAGACATTTGCTGGATTTCCTTAACTTTCAGATAGTGCAGAGACATAAAATGATGATTTGGTTATTTGAATAACAGTGAGACACCTCTTACATTGTTGACGAAAATATTGCCAATCAGAGGATGATTTAGTTGTTCACACTTTGTGTCATTTAGCATCCCTTTAATGTAACATTTCAGCAATTTCTGAACAGAACCAAGGATTGTTCCTGTTTTTGACTCTGAATTTCTTAAAAGGCACATACTTGTCTGCAATGTAATATTTTTATAGAATAATCCAGGGCCGAGTGTGGAGCCGGAATTACAGTGCTAAGCCCAATATCATTGTAGTACAAATCAAACAAAAATGCTTGTTTAAAATTCCTTTTGACAGTGATACATGGTTTGGATCTTCGTAGTTTTGTGTCATTTGTGCATGCTGTTGGGCAGTGGTCACTTAAATTGAGAGGAAATACACCACTAGATTTATAGTTTTTGGGTCCATTGGTCAAAATAATATCTAGCAGTGTGGCCTTTCTTGAATTTTTTGGATCCGGCCAAGTAGGGAAAGAAATAAGCTGTGTGAGATTGAATTCATTGCAGATATTTTTGGTTAACCAGTTAATGTTCATTTCACCCAGGATAAGAAGTTCTGAATTTTCATAGCTGAATATCAAATCAAGTAAAAGATCTATCGCACCCACAGGTGCAGAGGGTGAATGATAAAACCCAATAACTAGTACCTTTCCAGTATTAGTTTTCCCCTTTAATTTTGTTCGACAACCATGTTTCAGAAAACACAAAAATGTCAGAGTCAGTTTGTTGCACCCAGATGTTAATATGGTCCATTTTGGATATAATACTACCACACCATAATACTACTACTATAATACTACTATACTATAATACTACCAATATCATCCATTTTGTATATAATACTATGCACATTCATATGAATAATTCCCATGCCCTTGCAATTCATAAAGCTTTGTATGCAAAAATCAGCATTCTGAGTTTCCTTTGCATTTGAGTCACAACCTCCAGAACTACAAGTGGTGTTGTTTATAAGCTGCGAATATATTAACAAGTTTTGTTTTGAATGAGGATTCATGATCCTTTGATTTGCATCCTTCTGTGGCAAGCAAACAGTCTGAATCATGATCAGGTTATTAAAATTAACACTCCTGTGATTATTCCAGTGATAGTCAGGCCAGTTATCATTCATTACTACTGGGATATTAAAACCAAGGGGAATGTCATAAAAATAGGTTACACTCAAGACCCATGGGCAGCAGGGAGAGCTAGTGGTACAAACAGGAGGCGCAGAGGTCACTGGGGGCGAGCAGTAATCAGTGACGGGTGTCTAGTCTGTTCACACGAATGATGCAATTAAAAACATTTCTTTGCTTCTGTGTGAACACACCTTAAAAGGTGCATTGTGTAGTGTGTAGTGGCATCTAGCGGAATGGACTTGGCAGAAATGGAATATAATATTCATAAGTATGTTTTAATTGGTGTATAATCACCTGAAAATAAGAATTGTGTTTTCATTACCTTAGAATGAACCCTTTATATCTACACAGGGAATGGGTCCTCCACAGAGCCCGCCATGTTACACCGCAATCTTTCTAAAGTAGTCCAGAATGGACAAACCAAACACTGGCACTAGAGAGGGATTTTTGCATTTTCCGCAAGGTTTTCGGCTACTGTAGGTTCTCCTACATGCAAAGGGACCTATCTAGGGGATTAATCTGCAACCTCACTACTAGATGCCACTAAGTCCCACACACAGCACCTTTAAGAATGAAAGATTTAATTTAAAAATTGGCAACCTGTTCTCACTCCCATGTCGTCAAATACCAACATTTTGTCATGCCCCTCGGCATCACATACAGATGCACAAGGTACCCTTTTGCACCTTTATGAGACACACCAGGCTTTCAACTGGTCAACCCAACTGCAGCAATATTAGATGCCCAGAGAGACTGCTTCGGCCGTCCATTAACACAATGTTAACCCAACTGCAGCGCTATAAGACGTTTTGGGCATCAGTCCCATTGGAGAACTGAGGATAGGAGGACCTGCTGCCTGAAGTCCCCACTGTCAATTCCCATGTTAAGGTTTTCTTTTAATGATATCCCATTTCTCAACACAAAAACAAGAAGGTGTCCTTATTCCTTATTAAACATAGAGTCTTCTTCAATTAATATTGAGCATCATCGAATAAAGCACTCCAAAGTTTTGTGTGTGTATGTGTGAGGGGGGAACTCCATGAACCAGGTGCACATAAAATCTTATGGGTAGGATATCATTAAAAGAAAACATTAACATGGGAAATGACAGTGGGGAAAATACATCCAGGCAGCAGCTACTCTAATATTGCCACAGATGAGTTTACATTGGAGTTAGATGAAAGCCTGGTGCGTCTCATACAGACGCCAACAGGGAACCTTGTATGAGACACTGAAGAATGTGACAAAGCATCAGTATTTGACAACCTGGGAATGACAACAGGTTGGAAATAGATACATTGCCAGTGTAATTCAGTCAGTCCATAGTTATGACCTTATCTGAAACCGATCCATGAAAAAGTTTATGCAACATAAATTAATTTTAAAAAGAAACCAGATTTGAAAGGAACTCAAGGACATCAAGACCTCATCCGGAATTGACTCTAGGATAATTACACTTGATCCAAAATGTGGTTGGCCAGAACAGACCCAAGTAGACAGCGAGAACACTTAAGACCGGCAGTAGCATGATGCTCCTGGGTCCAGCAAATGCACATCTTGAGACTCATTTGTGTGAGAGCACCTCCTGCAGATGTGATTAAACTTTTACTGACTGTTAATAAATGTACAAACATGAGCATTGCTGACTGCTATCCACAGTAAATTAAATATCAATGATGATATCACTGCATGTTTCTGATGGTGAAATTAAATTCAACCTGTTGAGCATAGAGGCAGACACAAATCAGTGTGTGCTGTGTGTGTCTCTGTTCTTATTATTTCTAATAATAATGTGCATCAAATGTTCTCTTGTAGACAAAGAATCAAAAGTAACTGATGACGCAATGGTTTTGCACAAGGTCAAACACTGACAATGAAAGACAATCAACACCAGTTGTTCCAGTATATGATGGAACATTCTGTGCAGATGATGTGAATGTACAGAGTTGTGAAAAATAATAATGTGAATTTGTAGTCATAGATTGCATACTGTATGTGTTTATGGAAGCACATTGCACTCAAACCACAGTCTAACACTTGATAATTTCATATTGAAATGGGCCAGTGTGGATACATATATAAAGACAATTAAATGCCATTAAATATGAAAGGACCCAGTGGTTAACCAACCACCCTGCTTGTAGCTTAAATGTAGTCTATGAATTCTGTATAATAACTGTGCTTGCCGAAGTAATCTGTTCAATCAGACTGTAATAAAAGACTGTTATAAACCCTTTCTTTGCTTCCATAAGTTGCCATTTAATGGTAGATTAATCAGAAACACCTGTACTTTGTACGTTAGATATTAACACCAACACATTAACTTTAGACATTAAGGTATAAGCAATCAACAACCACCGCAAGAACAGTTCCTCTAATGGCCACTAGTTGGTAGCCCCAAAAACACAGCAACTAAGTTAAAGTGGCCTAACATTTCTATACAGAAATATAAAATACTTAACACATTCTTTCTTTCAACAACAATTTGTGGTCCTGTCTTTTAATTTGTTGAAAATGATTTCATTTAGACAATAGTATTTCCTTTCCTTATGAGTATGTTTCATCATTTGAAGGAGTCTTAGACACACTGCATCTTGTATTTCATTTGTCCAAATTAGGATATTTGGCCCAGTGAAAAATGAAACATGACTGTAAGGAAGCCTGGCCAGAGTGTCTGGGAAGGTGGCAGGAGGCAGACTCAGAGGACTTTGTTTAATTTTAAAAAGGTTTTAAAAGGATTTATTTACACTGTGCCATTCAGTACACGTGTGACAAGAGTGAGAAACTTTGTTGTGCCTCTGCTTTCAAAAATGTTTATATTTTAGTAAATAAACAGTTAATAAATGGTTTATAACACACTATAATGTAGTTATAAGAAGCTATAAGTGTTTACTAATGTATTTGTCAACAAGTATATTATAACTCCTCGTGTAGGTGCCCATAAGTGGATGCTGCTGTATGAATAGAGAATGAATGGCAATATGGTAAAACACAGATGTAATAATATAAAATATGTCTTCATAGGAGAGGTTATAATTGTTGGCAAAATACTGCACATTAAACACTTACAAATGCCCTTATACCTGCTTATAACTACATTATAGTGTTTTAAACCATTCATGACATGTTTATATATTAATTATAAATGATAAATTGGGGGACTGAAAGTGAAGTGTTACCCAATGATTGAACTTCAACATTATCTGCTTAAATTGAAACACAGATGAGTATTGTTCATGGTATAACTGTAACAAAACATAATGCTTAACACCAACAAACACAGGATACATGCTTTCAATGCTACAGATTAAAGAAGAAACGATGACTAAACACACAAGCATTGTGGAAAATGTAAAGGTGTAGATGTGAACAAATGTTGTGTTCTCACCCACATTATCACACTGGCACAGATTCTATGGATGACATCACCAATGCTGCTTCCTTGTTTCTCTAATCCATGAGTGTCAACACTGAAGGGCATCCATCTACTGTATAGTACAAAGACAACATTCGGTCCACAATTATTGTTTTTGGTCACCCTACATGTTTCCAGTCTAAACCCTCAGTACCACGGATAGCTCCCTCAGTGCAGACAGGTCCAGAATTAGCAGTGTTCCTCATACCAACTCAAGGCCAGGTTTTACTGCCTGTGCAGCTAGTTAGTGTTAGAGCACCTTAATATTTCTTTACTTCACTGACAGGTTTGTGAGTAGACCACTTGTTTTCCACATTGGGACAAGATGAGGTTAGACAGCTCTGTCTGTTATCACATTCAATATTAATGTCTGTGGTTTGCTTCAGTGATAAGAAACAGTTTGTCAGGCTCTGTGATCATTACTTTTTATTTGATACTCCTTCATGAGTTTTGGCAACTGAAGTCTGATATGTGTGTTTTTGTTGGCTACCAGCAGGAATCTCATAGGTTACAACAAGCCTCTGTGTTGCTAATCTCTGTTTGAACCTATGGACATGTTATTCACCAGACAGGAACACTAGCCAGATGGAATATTGTTCGCATTCAACTGGATTTATTAGTTCACACAGTTTGTGAGAGTCTATTTTGTGTGGGAAATTCTCTTCTTCTAAAAAGCAGATTTAAATTACACATGGGGTAAATTAAAGGAAGGCTGAGCTGGGAGGAGGGAATTCAATTAACCTGTATTTCACAAAGGTCTCAATGATAGCATACAAAGACTGAGGATACCACCAAAATATACAACCAGAGCTGAACTAAATGAGATTCAATACAAGAAAAAAGAATAGGTAATACTAAATAAACTGACCATTTTAAAACAGTTGCTGAACAGTTAAAAGAGTTATAGCTGGGTCATAAAGATGTTATATAGTCAATAAAATGTCATATAACAACTTTATTTTCATAATATTATAACATCTTGTGTGTTTTGTCTTGTAAAATTATAACTTTATTTTTGCAATACTACAACTTAGTTTAAAAAATTATGACTGTTTTCAAAATATCATCTTTTTCTTGATAAATTACAGTTTTATCTTGTAACATTATTAGCCGGGTTGAAGACCTCTGAATTGTGAACCCACATCTCCAACCCTTTCAACAATTCAAATAGTGTATATAATATTGTACCTATGATATATTATACATATTGACAAGATCAGTGGTCTCAGATCAAATTTCAGCCTTGGTGTTCATCGCTCTGTTTGAATTACCTGCTGTCTTGTGCTGTCTGAGTTCAACCCTATTTCCAGGCAAGATCTCTTAGGTATAGTTTCTCATATTATGTTATCACCCTGCCCTGCTGATATAATTCCATCCAAATTTCATAATGAAGTCCTACCAGTCATTGCCCCATGCCTTCTCTCTATTGTCAATCAGTCTCATTGTCAATCAGTCTCATGAATCAGTCTGCGTCTGGCTGCATACCTGACTATTTCAAGACAGCAAGTGTCTTCCCTCTCCTCAAAAAACCTTCTCTAGATACCACCAATTTAGTAACAGAAACTACAGGCCCATTTCCAAACTTCTTTTCATTTTGAAAATTCTTGAAAAAGCTGTCACTCACCAGCTTCTCCAACTAGTTGAGGGTCAGAATATCTTTGTTAAATTTCAATCTGGCTTTTGCTGAAAACATAGCAATGAAATGACACTGCTTAAAGTGACTAACAACATTCTTATGTGTGCAGATAAAGGCGAATATACTATTTTAGTTTTATTTGACATATCTGCTGCCTTTGACACCATTGATCATAACATTTTAATTGATAGACTACTGAACTGGGTTGGTATTTCTGGTACTGCACTCAAATGGTTTTTCTCATACTTGTCTGACAGACATTTCAATGTACACATTAACGATTACGTGTCTTCCTCCACTCATCTCTTATGTGGGGTCCCACAGGGATCGATCTTTGGACCTATTCTGTTTTCATTATATATGCCATCTGCTTAACTGGTGGTATCTCTTACCATTGCTGTGCCAATGACACACAGCTTAACTTCTTGGTTAAACCTAATAAATTCAATAACTTTACCACCCTTCATGACTGCCTAGTTACAAATTGGATGTCTCAAAATTTCCTCCATCTCAATTCTGACAAAACTGAGGTCCTTGTGATTGGCCTCTATTGTTTTACTAAGAAGGTTGGTCACTATATTGGCTCCCTCGCTAGCAATATCAAGACCACCTCTAAGAATATTGGTAATAATGCTTTTTGACCAACATTTGAACTTTGAACCTCATATTGCTAAGCTCATTCAGTCTTGTTTCTTCCAGTTGAGAAATATTGCAAAAACCAAACCTGTACTATCAGTCAAAAATATGGAACTTCTAGTGCATACCTTAATCTTTTCTAGCTTAGACTCCCTCTTTATTTGTATTACTCAGTCCTCTCTAGCTACTCTTCAATTGGTGCAAAATGCAGTCGTAAGGCTGTTAACAAAAACTAGTCATCGATACCCATCACCCCAATTCTTGCCTCTCTTCATTGGCTTCCAGTAAAACATATGATTGACTTTAAAATTTTACTAATTATTTACAAGGCCTTGCACGGCCTGGCCCCTACATAGCAGTGTTGCTGAGCCGCTGTTTTAGCTGGCAGCCACCTTGATATTCTGATCAAAGCCTTTTATCTGTTCCTTGTTCCTATTTTAAATCTAGAGGTGACCATGCTTTTATGGTTGTTGCTCATAAACTTTGGAACAGCCTTCCCCAATCCATCAGATCTGCTGAATCTGTGGTTTGTTTAAATTCATTTCTATAGGTTTGCCTTTTCTGTTCACCTTTAGTTTTGATTATCTTGGTCATGGGCTTATTTCTTGTCTATGTATCTTTGTCTGTGCATATTTATGTATGTATGTATGTATGTATGTATGTATGTATGTATGTATGTATGCTTTATCCTATATGTGAAGTACTTTGTAACTGTTTAAAAAGTGTTATATAAATAAAGTTATTATTATTATTATTATTATTAGTAGTAGTAGTAGTAGTAGTAGTAGTAGTAGTATTAGTATTAGTATTATATACATTATAATGAAGTGAAACAAAAAGGCAATTCAGTTTGATTATCAGGCTATAACATCAAAAAATTGCCATAAATATCCTGCTATTTTATAGATTTTTGTTTGCTGAACAGCTGACACACTGCAGGGGTTTTCAAAGTATGAAACTTTGGCCCCCCAACAACCCCCACTTACTGTCAGTCTGGGTGCAATTTCAAAAAGTGAGTTTTTTTGTCTGCATGCCCACTGGTTTTCAACACGGGAAAAATGTCTGTAGATTAATGTGTTCCAATTAAAGCAAGCATTACATTGCAAACACATCATATGAAAGTGTATAGTGTCCCAGGAATATAAGAGTCTGAGCATTAGTAATGTCATAAAAATATTGCAACATCAAAAATGGATTTGTCCCAATATTATTATCATAATGCTTTGGGGGATGTAAACAGGAAGTATAACATTGCCATTGATTCAGTGAGTTAGCTGTGTGCTACAACTTAAGCCCCGTTTTTTTTTTTTTCTTTTACCTTATGTTTATTTACATTTTGCCAAATTGGCATCATTAAAAGTATGCCAAATTAATTATTATCAGTTCCTGTTTGCAGTGTAATAATGGATGTACTTTCATCAAAGAACATGATGATTATCATACAAGTTCTGGAATTGTAGGGAGCATCTTTTTTATAATTTCTAACTAGATTTATGGATGTTTATCTTCGGGAAGTGTAAGGCACACTGAATGTAAATGTCTGTGTGTTCAGATTTGACTTATTACTTAAATTTGAGTTATTACTTAAAGACAGAGTATGATTTTGACATGAATTCCAGCTCACGCCTCCTCCTTTATGTCAATGATGTTGACTTGTCTTTAAAGTTTTCATAATCTTTTTTTTTCTTTTGTGTGCATTTTTTGCTCTTAAATATCATTTTCTAAGGAGTTTGTTTATTGACATTTCATGTATGTAAACTGTGCTTTTTTTTCCATAGGGCACTGATAGAGAATGTTCTAAGTTGTTCTTGTCAGCCTCCAATAGAAACTGTTGAGTTCAGTGTTAAAGTGTACTGAGCACTCGCTTGCAGTTTTGTTTTACTCTTTAACTTTCAATCCAGTACTTGCCTGTTGCAAGTACTGTCACAACATGCACTCACAGATAAATCCAAGGACAGAGGGCAATTATTCAATTTGCTTGAAGTGAATCATAACATGAAAGTGATTGGTGTCCATGGTGATACATCTCAGCTCTCCTCACCTCATGCTGTGGTTCATCGGTCCATTCAGGACATTCTGTGTCTGCAACAGCTATCTGAAAGACTGCAGGCTCTGTTCATGCTCAGTTCCATGCCTTAACTCTTATTAGTTCATAGTCCCTCCACCCACACACTCACAAACACACAGAGGAGCAGAGGAGATGGAATAAGTCAGATGTACAGACTCGGTTCCACTGAAGCCTGACACACTTTATGTAGATGTACACAACAATGTCTCCATCACTGGTGGTGTGTTTGCTGAAATAAACAACCTCCCATCCATCCTACTTTTAATGCCAAGGAGGGAGAAGTCCTGGATTCTGTGCCCCATCTCCTCACTGAAGCAATTACCATAGTTAATTTAACTTTCATACTTCCATAGACACTTTGATAGAACATCTGGATGTTTATTTATGACTTTTCACAGCATGCAGCAAGTGGGATGTTGTGAGGGCATAAATTTATAATGGCAGGCGTCTAAGGCCTGCAGAGTGCCACTGTATATCAGACTTTTAGATCAGGATCACTGGGAGCAGCTGTCTCACTCGTTGGCTTCACTTCAGTGGCTCTCTCAGGTCACCCTGCTGGACCACAATGCCTGTGGAGCATATATAAACAGCCATGACCTCCTTATTCAGATCATCCACAGTAGCCTGCTGAAAGTGAACGGTCAGAAAAGCCTGGGAGAACATCTGGCAGTGGTTTAGATTCACTCTGGTTTCCAAAGCAGTGGCCTTGGCACCCTAGGGTGCATAAAGGATGGGCCAGGGGTGTCTAGACATTTGTTCATTTCAATTTTTCATTGCACAATTTTAATAATCTTTAACTACATTTTATGTTAATGTTTGTTCAAACAGCACAACATGCTAACTGGCTGAGTGCTGTGGAATACTGTATAGATCAGAAGGTGTGGTGATTAATAAATACACTCTCAGCCAACCACATTGCTCGTCTCATAGCTCTGAAACAACTAAGCCAATCATAGTGAAGCACGACAACATTAGCTCAACAAATGGAAAGATGCTTTTTCAGGAAATCAGAAATCTTTACCCTAGATCATCAAATCTCTAGAAACATTTTCTGTGTAAATTGTCAGAATATTGAGTTATAACCAACTGGTCTGACGTGTATAGAGGTGTGTGTGTTTATTTTGTAGAAGCCAAGTGTCATTTGCATGTAATAGTTACAATGAACAGCCTCGTGTAATAATGGCACTCCACTCTGGTGCTGCACTTCTCAAATCAGACATTTATCAACACATCAGTCCCGCTGCCATCAGATGCTGCAGGGATTTAATTAACTGAGGGAGAGGCTTTTCATAGAGTATAAACAGCTGTGGACAGCACATACTGTGAAAATCACTCACATTCATTTATAGATCAGTGAATTACTTTAAATGTTTATTTTTATGCTAATTTAACCCACTGGTTCATTCTACAACCAGTAGATACATATTTTATTACAACATATTATTATATGAGTTAGCTTAGCTTGTTGAACAAGCCACCAAACAAACATTCACTGAGGAAAAGTGCACCACTAATGTCAGTTTGAAGGCTAATTAGCTGCTCAGCTGCAGCACAAAACAGCATGTAAACATACCTGCAGATTCACTTTGGTCCTGTTAGATGCCAGTGGTGGAAGAAGTACTCAGATCCTTTACTTAAGTAAAAGCACCAATACAGCAATATAAAAATACTCCTTTACAAGTAAAAGTCCTGCTTGAAAAACCCTACTTAAGTAAAAGTACATAAGTATTAGCAGCAAAATGTACTTGAAGTATCTCTCTTCTCTTCATATAAAGCAAGGAATCTCTGTCTGTCTGTCTGTATGCATGTACGTGGATTTGTCCTTCATGTGTCTCGAGAACTGTTCATCCGATCTACTTCATACTTGGTTGGTGGATTGCTGGGGAAACGAGGAAGTGCAATGTCAATGTGTGAAGTTGTTTGGATGAGCTATTCTCGAGAAATATATAAAAATACCTCCTAAATAACGTTGATAATGCTGATTTGCTTTTTCTTCTGCCCATGGAGTCAATGAGCGAAAATACTGACGGCGGCACTCTGCCATTGCAACCCACATTGTGGTCAGAGGTGGGATTACATCCATAGTGTTAATGACTTGAAAATGTTTGAGAGACTTAAGCTCTGTGTAATGTTACTGTGAATAAAACTCAGCATGTACGTGTAAGACTTAGTGCTCAATGTCTAAAGCACGTTCAGAAATATATAAAAATACCTCATAAATAATGATGCTTCTACAACGTTGATTTGCTTCTTCTTCTGCCCGTGGAGTTAAAGAGTGGGATTATATCCATAGTGTTAATGACTTGAAAACGTTCAACCATTGAACTGTGTAACATTATTGTGAACTGGCAAGTATATTCAAGACTTAGTGCTGGATGTCTCAGGCACGTTCAGAAATATGTCTACAACATTGATTTGCTTCTTCTTCTGCCTGTGGTGTCAATGAGCGGAAATACAGACAGCACCACTCTGCCATTGCAACCCACATTGTAGTTGGAGGTGGGATTACATCTGTAGTGTTAATGACTTGAAAACATTTAAGAGACTTAAGGTCTACCATTGAACTGTATACTTTGGACGAAACTTGGCATGTACGTTCAAGACTGGATGTCACAGGCACATTCAGAAATATATAAAAACACCTCACAAACGACGTTGCTCCTGCTTCTTCTTTTGCATGTGGATTCAATGAGCAGAAATATGGACAACACCACTCTGCCATTGCAACCCACACTGTGGTCAGAGATGGGATTACATCTGTAGTGATAAGAACTACCATAGAGAATCAATTGAAAAAGTACTACCAATAGTCTGCATGAGAGGTGTTCAGTGGATGGGCACTGTTCTCTCTAGGTATTGAGAAATTGGCCCATTCCGAACAGGCACATTTTGAACGGGCACTGCACTAGTTAAAATAAAAGTAGTGGTTTGGTCCCTCTGACTGATATATTGTTAGAGCAGCATGTTACTGTTGTAGCTGCTGGAGGTGGAGCTAGTTCTAACTACTTTATATACAGTTAGCTAGTTTAGTCCAGTGGTTCCCAATCTAGGGGTCCCAACCTGGGCCCCTCCAAAAGGTCACCAGATAAATCTGAGGGGTCATGAGATGATTGATAGGAGATGAAAGAAGAAAAAACAAAGTTCTGATACACAAATCTGTTTTCAGTTTTTGGACTTTTTCTCTAATCTTTGAATATTGGTGAAATATTGGATCATTTGAACATTTATTGAAATGAAAGCATGTGAGAAGTTTAGAGGGAAAAATCACTATACGGTGGAGACATCTGAAAGTGACCCCGACTACACACTGTTTTTTGTAAGACGTCAAAAGACAAAAAGGTTGGAAACCACTGGTTTCATCTTTAACAATGTGTTGTACTTTAAAAGCTTGTTATATTATCCATTGTGTCAAATCTTCATCTGAAAAATAACTAAAGCTGTCAAATAAATGTAGTGGAGTAGGAAGTACAATATTTCCCTCTGAAATGTAGTGGAGTGGAAGTATAAAGTAGCATCATATGGAAATACTCAAGTAAAGTACAAGTACCTCAAAATTGTACTTAAGTACAGTACTTGAGTACATGTACTTAGTTACTTAAAGTTACTTTCCACCACTGTTAGATGTTGGTGTGGTTTTTACTCTTCAACACCACTGCTAACAACACATTGTCTGTCTATGACATGACATGATAGCAGTTTGTTTACTCTGACAGCCTGCCAGCTGCTGTCAATCAGACACTGACACACCCCTCCAGCCAGCTGGGATAAAAAGGAACATTTCTGATATTTCCTCAAAGATTATTTTTCTTCCTTAGAATGATTTTAAATTTCTATTTTTAACTGAAAAAATATTTGAATTATTCCATTATCGCCAGTTGAGTGACTTGGCTCCAGATACAAACACAATGTCATCTCTATACCGTCCACTCTGCCCTGGGCACCAAAACACCACACAATCAGGCAAAGCAAATTTCAAGGTCAGGAAAATAGCACAGAGTACTGCTCCAGCTCCAAATATTTTATGTATTCATGGCAGGTTTTATACCAGGCTACTAGTGTATAGTAAGAATGTTTAAAAAGCAGAAAATTAATATTTCTTTTGGCGAATATTGGGTTTATTTAAAACAATATATTTGCTACAGGATCATTAAAGATTGTTATCATATCCGCAGCAATGAGGATGAAATTGCTCTTTAATGGTGTGTGCTATTCAGGCAAAGAAATGAGTTTGACCTCAGAGGCCCCCTCTGATAATGCAAAGTGCAGTCTATGAGTCCAGAACTCTCTGTTTTACTGCAGGTGAGAGCCCCTTTCACTGAGGTGGAGAGGCCTGTCACAGCAAAGAACATCATAAAGTATCTCCTCATTGCACTGAGGCTGAAAGATGATGTCAGTGGGTCACTCAGTCTGTCTGTTCCAACACTTCCAGAGCAAGACATCCTGACAACTACTGATAGATATTTTCTTCCCTAACCCAAGTTGCTGATGACTGCCAAACCTTCCCTCTCATCAGGTCAAATATTCTTCTTCTATTCTATACTCTTGACACAATAAATATAAAAATATGCCATTAAATTTACTGAGTGTGTCAAGGCAACCTTTTTAATCTAATGACCCCCTGAGCTCCCCTCTTGCACCACTGTCACACAAAATTCTCCATTTCCACGTGAGGAACATTTTGTCAAGATCACTCAAAAATTAATAGCTGGTTTTCCATGGGATGTTATTCATAATGATGAGACTATTACTGAGCACCATGCTCCCATCAGGTTAAAGAGCAGGGTCTTTCCTCTAGTGCGTACACTGGGGCAGGAGGTAAGAAAAATACACCTACAAACAACAGGGCAAAATTTTGTTTTTTAAAGGTATGTGAAGGGGGAATAAATATTCCAGCAACATCTTGGGCAGTGGGCACAACATTAGATGGTTTACTGAGTGAATAAATTAGTATTCATTAGACAGGAGGTTTTTACCAGCAAAATAATCAAGTGGCAGCATTACGGACATGTGTGTGTGCAGCTGTGGTCCCTACTTCATGGTGGGTTTCACTCACTGTGAGGGATCAGTGTACAAGTGTAGGGCACTACTGAGATCTGTGTTTCTCCTGGAAATTGAGGCACTACAGAGTCTGTGCAGCTTCAAGTGTTGTAAAGAATAAATTCATGATGGTGCACAAGCTGCACAGGTTTATCCTTGTTCTCTTATTATAGTGGGTCAATCAATATAGCAAAGCATCTTCATTTATTGGTGACTGTTCTCATGTTTTGCTGAAGGGAGTATTAGATTTCAAATCACTGCAAATTTGAGATGCCTTTGTAGCTCTATTATGTTTCATGTTTTATAGCTGTCTATATCACAGAGGTAGGATTAATATTTCTGCTCCTTGGTGTCTTCAGGGACAGCTTCAGACATTGTTATAACAAGCTCAGCTAATAGATCTGCCCGGCACATCTGCACGCAGAGAACACCAAGCTTCACTGGGGAGACTCTCCAGGGACCACTACTACATAGAAGGCCATGGTCACATGACTGAAGGAGGCAGCTGACACATCATTGGCAGGCTACTTTGTGGTAGCCTTGCTAGCTTGGCATATTGCGCTGTGAACAGGTAATCACTGAAGAGGCAGACAAACATCTGTCCTTGAAACTTAAAACTGAGTTCAACACAAACTACCTTTCAGCCTCTCAACAATCAGTAGCCTCACACTAGGGCTGTACCATTGAGAACAGTGGTCACATCCTCTGTATTTCCTCTGATAATGGTAAATAATTTCCATTTAAATAAACAGTTAACACAAATAATAATATAAAATGATTTGTCAGGGGTGGTTGGTTCTAAAATCCTGGTTACAGCCCCACCTCACACAGATTTTATGTACTGTTGAATGCTAGAAGGGGGTGATGATAGACCATCACTATGCACCATAGAACTGCATTTATTAAAAATTAGTATAGTTGTGTTTGGGGTGTGAGAGGGCGAGATGAGAAACACTGCTGCACAGACCTGCTGCACCTAGTTCAAGCAGATAAGCTAAAACAGCCCATAGTAGCATATAAAGTAATAGAATTATTAATTTGATATTTTTACAGATTCATAGCTTATATAATACTCATGGCCAAGTAGGACTGGTACCAGTTGTGTATACTGGTATACGAGTAAAGACTGATGCCGTATATGAGTAAAGATTATTATTATCATCATCTCTCCATTATTTCCTGTTATATCTCTATTGCCACGATCTAAAAAAAAGGTCCATGCCTGATCTGTCTCTATCTAACAGAAAATGTAGAAGACTGTTTATAATTACTTATTTTGCAAAGAAATGTATTTTGTTATCTTAGAATGAAAATGCTACTCCCACATTTAAGTTATTCTTTCA
Source organism: Thunnus thynnus (assembly GCF_963924715.1). Taxonomy (NCBI): domain Eukaryota; kingdom Metazoa; phylum Chordata; class Actinopteri; order Scombriformes; family Scombridae; genus Thunnus; species Thunnus thynnus. The sequence goes on along the minus strand of NC_089539.1, from coordinate 1,709,970 downwards.
TCACCTATCACAATTCTTATACAGACGTGGCTGAAATTATTGGTACCCTTGCATTTTATTAAAGTAATGCACCATTCGCCCTGAACATTTAAAATTAAAATATATTTTATTATCAATGCATGTCTATGTTTGGTTTGCAGTGGAACAAAACAAAAAAGTTGTGAAAATAACTCAATTCATGCTTATTCTACAAAGACATTCTAAAATGGCCTGGACAAAATTATTGGTACCCTTTAGAAGCTGTAAGAAATAATTGATTTGTAGTGATACTTTAAACAGATTAATCACTCATGCAGCCAGTTTAAAAGGAAAAAATTACTCACCCTGCTGTTTTGTGCCACTGTGTGCATCACACTGAACATGGAAAACAGAAGGAAAACTAGAGAGTGGTCTGAAGACATTAGAAAAAAGGTAATAGCCAAGCATGGTCAACGTAAAGGCATCAAGAACATCAAGCTCTTTGGAGCATCTCCAAAGAGCTTGATGTTCCTATGACCACTGTTGCCAATAATAGTAAGAGGTTTAAGGCCCTGGAACTGTAGCCAACATCTCTCGACGTGGTCGCAAGAGGAAAATTGGCCCAGGATTGAACAGAGAATGCTCAAATGGTCGAGAAATAACCAAGGAAAACTTCAATACAGATCCAAGCTGATCTTCAAGTTCAAGGTACAATAGTTTCAAGTTGCACCATCCGTCACTGTCTGAATGAAAATGGGCTCCATGGTAGAAGACCCAGGAAGACTCCACTTCTAAGAGGGAGACACAAAAAAGCCAGACTGGACTTGGCCAAAATGCATGTTGACAAGCCACAGTCCTTCTGGGAGAATGTGCTTCGGACAGCCTTCAAAGAAAAGAACACCATGCCTATCATGAAACATGGATGAGGCTCAGTGATGTTTTGAGGTTGCTTTGCTGCCTCAGGCACTGGGTGCCTTGAATCTGTTTAGGGCACAATGAAATCAGAAGACTATTTGAGCATTTTGGAGTGAAACATACAGCTCAGTGTCGGAAAGCTGTGTCTCAGTCGCAGGTCTTCCAGCAGGATAATGACCCTAAACATACATCAAAAAGCACCCAAGTGTGGATGAGTAGAAAACGTTGGACTATTCTGAAGTGACTTACTATGAGTCCTGATCTGAATCCAATTGAACATCTGTGGAAAGAGCTGAAACTTGCAGTTGGGAGATGACACCTATCAAACCTGAGAGAACTGGAGCAGTTTGCTCAAGAAGAGTGGGCCGAACTACCAGTAGAGAAGTGTAGAAACCTTATTCAGAGTTACAGAAAGCACTTGGCTGCAGTTATTGTCTCCAAAGGCTGGTGTGTGTGTAGTTGTATTCCTCATGTTGTGGGGACGGAAATCTTTTTACACAGTCACACTATGGGGACTTGCCTCCCTTTTGGGCACACAAAGCAAGTCTCCATAATGTAATCATTCATTTTAGGGTGGAGACTTGGTTTAAGATTAAAGTAAGTTTAGGGTTATGTTAAGGTTACTTTAGGGTTATGTTAAGGTTTGGGTAAGTGTTAGGGCAAGGTATGTGGTGGTTATGGTTGAGGTTAGAATAAGTCCTCTGAAGTGAAGGAAACACGGTTGTGTGTGTGTGTGTGTGTGTGTGTGTGTGTGTGTGTGTGTGTGTGTGCGCGCGCATGTAAGGGTACCACACTCTGTTTTGATTTTCCATCTCAGACATATGGAGGATGAAATAGAGCCTATATGTTATAACAGCGCACACAGCCTATTGTGTAATTGTAGTCTAACTCGCTCGTTAGCACTAGCACTAGCTCTGTGACCTCTGTCAGTTATGTGACCCTAATATTGCACATCACAGCAGTCCCTGGAGATTCACTGAGGGGGAGGGTGAAAAGACATTAATGGCATTAAAGTGAAATGACTGATAAACTGATGTTGCTTAATTTACTTTGTTGCATTAATGTGATTTTTTTTATAATCATTTACACTGTTATTATGTGTGTGAGGGCTCAGGGAGGAGCAGATGAGAACACCTTGGGTGGAGAAGTGAAAGACATTTGGCTATTAGCATGGGTGAGTGGAGAAGGGGAAGGTCACATTTGATTAGGATGCCTTCATTGGGTTCGTGCACACGAGCGGGCTCAGCTCTGTAGGATGTTTTCCTTCAAACACAGAGCAGCAAGCAGACGCACTTTCAGCTCTGACTGCTTTTATTTTCACTACAGAGGGTCTGGGCTATTATGAGAGCAATTACACACAATGAATGCCTCGTAAAATGGGTTCTGCTGTCAAAATGAAATGCCTGGAAGGCAAAACATCTGCCCCGAAGTCAAAAAACAGTCTAGCATGGTTTAACTGGGCTGAATCACAGTGAGAGGAGGAGTGCTGAGACACAAAATCTGAGAGGATATAAGTGGAATGAAAATGTTGTTAATGGTTAATGCCAACTACCAGCTCTGCTTCGCTGTTCTTGCTACACGGAGTGGTGGTCAGTCGATGACCCCTTACCTCCTGCGTCACACACTCCATAGCCAATAGGCCTCACCCCCTACAGTCGTTGTCCTGTCTGGTCCTCTGCTGCAACTTTTAAATAAGCTGGGAGGGAGCTCGCAGAATTTGTGGGTGTAGTTACGCTTTAATAAAACGAGGCAATGAAAAGGAAATCTAAAAAATGAAATGTAAATTGTGTAAACTGTCAAGTGATTTGATTATATCAAAGGCTTAATTGTATAATTCTGTTCCTCCTGGTCTCACTTTGGATGATCACTATATTGTTATTACATTATATTTGTATCTTATTATTGTTGTTTTGTTCACCAGTTATGTCTGTAATAACAAGAGTGTCCTATCTGTTGCAGATAGGGGGACAAAAAAGCTAAAATGCACTCACATTAACAACCAGTGCTTGATGGGGGGGGGGGGGGGGGGGGGGGTGTCAGAGAGAGGGGCGGCTGCCTCAAGCACACAGCTCCCTCCAGTTACACTAAAAGGCCCACCTTGGGCCCAATCTGCCTGGCTGAACATGCATGTTTTGTTGTTTTGTGGAATATTTTGAATAAAGTTTATTTGTGTGTCTTGATTGCGGCAAAAAATAAAAAGTCAGACTCAGACCATGTCTGACTCTTCTGCAGAGCAGAGGCAAGCCCCCACCGCTGCCAAGGGGTTCTTGTCTTATGCAACTAGCAGCACCAGCAAGGAAACTGTGGCCTTTTTGTATTGTTCTTGATTTCATCCCTTCAGTACCCCCTTCATCAGGCCCCTGCCACTCTATTTGGCTGCTGGGAGTTAAAGCTAGCAGCCTGTGTATCCGTGAGTGTGTCATGTCACACACTATCAAGTTAACGATCAAGGTGATGTGTTATTTTAATCTAGATAGGACATGAAACACAAAAAGCTAGAGAGTAAGAGAAGTTTAATTACATCCTGTGCTCCTCTTACATCTTACTTCTCGTCTTGCTCGTACTTTCAACACAACCGCGATGATGATGGAACGAATAATCAAGCTAACATTACTGCTAGCACTACCAGCCTGACAGTGGCTAATGCAACCTCCCTTTGCTGTGTGTTGGCAGAGAGGAGGATGAAGTTTTAAAAAGGGACTATGATATGTACAAAGTTTGTGAACCTAGATTATTTTGTTCTATGGAGGATGGTAGAATACACAAATAGAATTGGTGAGTAAAACATGTAACTTCTATGACATATGGAAGTTATATGTACCCGATCTTTTACTGGGACTAACAAGCCTGCCAAGGCTTTGAATAAGGTGGATTTGTCCCAGTTTTGCATTTATAAGTGGTTCAGTCACCTGTTGACTGTGTGGTTTGAGAATGAGCCTGTGCAGAAGCTCTGTCTGCTTGTTGTTTGTGAGAATTCATTCATGCATATAGAAAACAAGAGTGAATAAGTCAAGTACTCGATACATGCAGATACTTTTTGACATGAACAAAAACATGAAAATAATACATAAAGAAATATGTGTAAGTCATGTATCTACAGTGTGATATGTGCATTGTTTCTTTTAGATGAGAACATAAATATGTTGTCTAAATGCCATCCTAGAGTTTTCTAATTGAATGTAATGTAGTTTGTCGTATTACACCAATATAAAACAGTCTGAATTTGTTAATGGTTGATAAAATGACATGTTATCCTATTTTATATCTTATTTCTTTATTTGGCTTCTGACCACAACACTGCTATTATGTGCTTAGTTTCAGACTTAATTCAGCTAACCTTGATCAATGCGTGGGGTCACAAGATGACAAAAAGTATGAAACAGAAAAAACAGCAATTTCTGTTAATATTTTCAGACTCTAATTGCACTGCTGTTTTGTTGGGAAATACTTGGTGTTTTCACCTTTTCAGGGCTCAGTTACACAGTTACAAACATCCATTATTAGTCTTTATTAACTTAAATTTTGGTTATGAGGAAATCAGTCATAATGTTAGATTAATGTGTTGTTTAACTCCATGCTTACCACATCTCGGCACCTGTCTGTATCATTGTCTGTGGCATTGTAGACTGTCTGCTTTGTATTTGAATAGGCCTTGTAGTGTTGTAGACCGCCATGTCTATTTTAGGTTTATGTTATTCCCGTGTAAGAAAGACATAGTACTGAGATGGTGCACCTGGCCTGTCGCTGTCTATCAACGGTGGTGCTGAACCGTGTCAATCGATGCATGTAGAGTGCTTTGTGCTGTCCATGGTGCTGAAACATTTGAACGTGACAGGTAGTCTTTCTTTTTTTGTTCTTCAGAACAAGCTTGTATGACAAAGTGGCTTCACTTCATGTTTTCTTAGACATAGGCTAGTTTGGCTCAATAAGTGCTTCACTGATTTGTGTGATTTGTAATTATGGATAGGATAGGATATATCAGTTATTTTACAGCTGTGAATTTTAAAATGACTTTATCAGAAGGGCCCCTCGAGAATGTTCCGCCCCGTGTTGAGATTCTAGCTCTGCCCTTGATTGTTTACATACATGTTTAGTATGCACTCTTTTTAAGTGCATTTCTTGGTGTGTTACCATGTCCTGTAGATCAGTAGAATAATGTGAAAGCACTGGCAGAACTGTGTATTGCATGCATGTGTGTCCCCATGAACATACATGAGAGAAGCAAAATAGGACAAGCATTGATGGAAAAAATAGTTCTGTATTACTACTAGAGGTCCGAAACAAAGATAATGATTGTGCACTCTTGTGGAATTTTGAAAAGCAGGATCGCACTGCTGGTTGTAATTTCCTGCACTGACTTATGTTACAACAGCTATCAGTCCAGGAGCAGAGGCAGAAAGCTGACTGTGGCTCTGAGTGATGCTCTGAGTGTTGTTCAGCCTGAGGCTGAGGCTCTTTCTGTTCACTGTCACCACCTCCTCGCTGTCTTTGCTTAAGGTCGTTCAGGCTGAACCTCTCCCTCTACGCTCTTCGAACATTGATTTTCTTCAATTTGGCAATGCAGAGATCTGTGTAAGTTTACTTACTGACAGAGTAGCAGATGGATAAAGGACAACGACCGATAAAGAGAGAATGAATTATTTATTCAACCTAGTAACAGTGAATTTCCTGTGAGGCTCATCCACTCCAAACACCCTGAAAAGAGGCCACAACAAAACTGTAGCACTGCAAGAAACTCTTATTAATGGGCAGCACAATGCTTTTTCCTACTGTGAGTTCACCTTTTCAGAGTGGACAGAAACTTTTCTTGTAGATTCTTTCATAATGTCAAATATATATTTCTGTCCTCAGGTAATGCTTGCTCTTTGTTTGATCTGAACAGCAACTTTAACCTTGTTCTCAGTAAAACGCACTCTAATCTCTCCCCCTGTTATATCCCCATGCCTATAGTACTTTTCCTCTGCTAACACAGAGGTCATCTGTTGGTGTGATGGTGAGGAACTGCTGCTTGTGCTGGAGTTCACGATACTCTCTGCCTTCCTGTCCTCAGTAAAGATGTGTGAACAGATTTCCTTCCTTTAGCCTTTCCTGTCAATGTCTCCAGAGGGAAGATATTGACCTGCTAACAGAAGCCAGGCAAGCCATGACATCCTCGGCAGCAGTCCAGCTCTCTGGAGACTGCCATTGTTGCAGAGAAGCCATGCTGTGGAGTCACTATGGTTTCTTATAGCAGTATTCATTTCAATTTACACTCTTCTGTTGAATAACCACAATCTTATTGCTGAATATTAAGGTGACCCTTACTTTACCAACTACAAACTCAGCTCTTTCCCTTACCTTAGCCACATAGTTTTAGTTGTCTAAAACTTCAAAGTCCCCTTCCAGACAAAAATGTGTTTTACTTATTAATCCTTCCCTTGGATGTTTGAACTTCTCTGTGCAGAATGATGTGTGTGCAAAGTTTATTTTCACATTCATCTGCTGAAGGAGGAAAGTTTCTTTGTGCTCACCTTAAATCTCAGTTTAATATGTAACTGTACAAGTGGGATTTTGTGACATCACAACTTTTTTGGAAGCCAATCATGGTCCAATATATAATTTAGACAGTTAAAGTTTTGAAATGAACAATATTTACATATTCATATGTCTTGGATTTTTTAATGAGGGAGAGAGTGGGAGTTGCAGCAGGTCTAAGGGGCACTCATGGCCAACAGGTACAAAGACTGAATAATGACAATCCTGACCTGACTTAAAAAAAGAAGTCAGTATTTACTCAGCAGGCACCACCAGAAGAAACCATCAAGCCAGAGTCTTCAAGTCACAAGGAGTCAGCAATTACTACAAACCATTCTTTCTTTGAAAAGAGACAAGGGTCACTATCTCCCCCCATCTACAACTTCTGGAATTTGATACCTCACATCATGTGACATCAACTGAATCATGTCCATGGCAACTAAGTAAACTCCCTCTACAGATAAAGGCCATGAGATGTGGCTGGAACTAATCTAGTAAGTGGATCTTGGTTGAGAAGTCTATGTTAAAGCAATATTCAGGGGCTGCTGGGGTGACCTAGTGGTTAAAATCCTAATGGTTAATCTAGTTGTAACATCTCTGTTTTGATTCCAGAGGATTACTCCCTTTTCCCCTCATTTCTTGTGACCTCTCTGCTGTTAACCTTTTAATGAGGCAAAAATGCCCAAACTCTGTATAGGATATAGATATTATATTTGACTTTGAAGCCTTAAATGAGGCTTTTCAAACATGTAGAGGAGGTCCAGGTCTGCAGAGGTTAAAAGTATTAATTAGCGTATACATATTTATAATTTACAGAATTTGTGAGGGAGGCTCCAGTATTATCGCCATGTCATTAGCTGCAGCTGCATCAGCTGCCTGCTCACTCTAAGTTAATTTTTTCTGTGCTGCTAAACACCTTTTGACATTTCATGTAAATACACTTTACAATGTGGAGCGAAAAATGGTGAGCTTTTTGGAGGACCTAGGCATTGATAAAGGGCTCTCATATTTTGCAGACTTTGTGCAATATTTCCAAGAAGCCATGTTGTCCACATAATATGAGCTGCAGATGAAAGGAGAAACACTTACCCCTGTCTTTTCTCTCCTCTCACCATGCTAGTTTTTGTCAGCTGAGCAGGAAGTAACATTTGCACTGCGCTGTGGCCAATAATGGAAGTGAGTGACCTGTGCCCTACCTTCTTATACTGTCACTTGCTGCTAACAAATCTCACCAAACTCAATCATGTTTACATCTCATGTGCAGTGATACAGGTCTGCAGGCCTGCACAGAGGTGACACTGAAGAATAAAACAGGATGGCAGATTTGAGCAGTACTACACGAGCACTGCTATTCTATCATTTAAATCAATAAGAAACCATCTGTGCCTGAGAGACAGTCATTAGTGAAGCTTTTACAACCGGTGTGATTAGTCAGGTAAGTGTGTGCATGATGATGTGGACGTGTTTGAGCTTGTGGGCACATAAACTTTTTCAGTGGAGATCAATAAACAGTCACCATCTGCTCCTAGAAACTCATCACACTCTGGACTTTAAAACATTATGAAGATGAACAAAACTGCAACACTGTGCCAACAAAAGGTTTTTAATAATCATGTCTCACTATATTTGCATAGAGATGCTTTCAGAGAGCGAGTGGTTGCCACTTCCACCTCCATTGTTTTAAATGTAAACATGAGCCGTGTCATTGAGGTTGGCAGCAGTAGCAAGCTGAGGTGAAGTGGCTGCTGCTCTTGTACCATCGGAGATTATGATGGTTCAACTTTTTCAATTTGCCACCGCAACTTGCCGTGTGACCATGGCAACCAAAGGAACTACAGTGATTTTACTGGTGGGCTATTTGAGTTTCATGAATGATTCACCACTTCACCAGCAGAGAACAGACAGATCAATGAGGAGAAACAGTACTGAAGATTCAAAATCTGATTATCTGGTCTGAGACAATAAACAACATTTGAGATTGGACCTGATATATATACACAGCAAGTGTGCCTTTGAAAGTATGTGTAATTAACCAAATTTACGTACTGTAATAGTCTGCAGTCTGTCTACAGACATCTGATGGATTTTCAGTATTCCTTCATATAAGAACAATAGTGAGGGATCTTAATAAATGAATTAATTCAAACCAAATACACATATAAAACCGTGTAACCAGGGACCATGTACAATATTAACCATGAATGCTGTATTTTTTTGTATTGTGTGAGATGGCAGCTAACTGTCATTTATTATATGTGAGATTTTAAGTTATTAATCGGGCATTAATGTTTCCATTCAATTTATATGGGTACCATGTGTAGATAGATTGCAAAGAAAATACTTTTCATCTATTTCAATTAATTTTACTCAAAATAACGACTGAAGCCATCTCCTGGAGTTTTCTGTATGTAGTATACTAACCAGTATGTGCTGAAGGCCTTCCCCATTTGTTTCTCCATCTCCTTGAGTTTTTTTTTTTCAATATAACCTTCAGCCCCTCATATGCCTCCAAGGACACGTTAAAATGACAGCCTAAAAGGGGGAAAAGGGAGGGTATAAGTTTGATGAGAAAGTTGGTAGAGATCATATGTGAGTTCACAATGTTGTATACATTTGTGACCATTGAATATTCATTGAACATTTTTAACAGTAATGAAAACAAACTTCCATGATTATTAATAAATTATCACTTCTATTGTTCCTTAAGAGCACAACACAAGATAGCATAGGTGACATTGTGTGGAAGATTTAAATACACTGTATATGATTAACACTGTATTTGATTTTTATATAAACAGCATTGAAAACAGCAAAGATATGAAAATACATGCTATGTAAAGTGCAGAAAAATGCATAAACCAGAGTCCCATGGCCAAATGGGGAAGTCTTGACTTAGGACTGCATCTGCTGTATTACTATATTAATGGATATTCTAAAATATACAACGACTAATAACTATTACAAAAAGCGCATAATTACTTATGAATAATGATCATTTGTAGTATGGCGTTTATGTAAGTAAACTCATGTGCAAATAGGTTTACAATAAATATGAAATAGAATGCACTGTCTGCAGACTCATGTCATCATGCCCTCTTCATCCAGTCCGGGCCCCCAAGAACCTTAGCACCTAAGGAAAATACTAAGAGACAACTCACAGTAAAACTCACTGATTTTACTTAGTCACAAATCCTTTTCACAAATTCTTCTCTATCTGTGTCTTTGGCAATGAAAGTCCCCTCAAAGTATGGGCATTCATCCATCCTATGAAATCCCTTAACAAGAGCCCCTGCTGGTGGAGGTGAGACAGCCCCTGTGTAAGCAAACACGTCACAGGGGATTTAAACATGTGAGAACATAGTCACATGACATACCGTTTTGACCAAAGGGAGCTCAGCTAGTAGGCTAGCATAACCATTTCTACCTAAATGCAACACAAGTCAAACACCAAGCAACTGACTGAGCATGTAGCAAAACGCATTCTCTGTCTGAGCATGGTGCATGCCAACAATCATAGCGTTCCTGATATTTTTCAGTTCATGATATCCACAAAAACACATCAAATGAATGCTGAGATTCGACAGATTCCAGCACTCCTATCACTGTTCGACCAAAACTCACTGAATAAACCGTCAAAGGACAATACAAACAAATGTCCCTTTGTACATTTACAACTACAAATATAAGTGTCTTACCTTTGCTGTTTTTGCAATCAAAAGTTGTGTCTGGTCACATAAAATCACTAGTAATGGCTACTCAAATGTCATTGGGTGATTTTGAGTTCATTCCAGCCATTATCTATTCATTTACACGGTATGGAGAAGGAATTGCAGTAAGCCTGCCTCCTACTCTTCAATGTGACCACATGGTCTAAGTCTCGATTCATAGTATTGACACAGATTTACCCAAACACACTACTTTCTAAAGACTGTGACCTTTCAATAGAGGGGTGAACCGTCCATATTGACTACTGGGTTCCTGAGATATTGATGCATGTCAAGACAGTATTGCTCAGGTTAGCTGAGATTATTACGCAGCAAGGCTCAGAGTAGAGGATAGAGTACACGATAGCAACTTTCTAACTTTCTACTTTGAAAACATTGTTTGTTTTTTGAAAAAACCATGTCAGACCAAAAAAGAATTTTTTTTACTGTGCCAGAAATACTGGCACAAAAGCCGAAAAAACTGCCGAAATTCCCATAAATTCAGAAGATGAGGACCTGATTCAGCCTGAGCCTGACCTGAACAAGGATGGCGCGGATTGCCTCATCCAAGAGGCCCAAATTGAAGAGTATGTAATCTTAATATTATTATCAATTACTTATTTATTTGGTGTCTAACATTTAGTACAGCAGAAATTTACCAGCTTGTATACTGTGCATGTGTAATTTCCCTGAACGATCTGCTTGTTACCTAGGCTGTTGGCAATGTCAAGATGGTGCCTACAGAGAGCGTGTATGAGACAATGGACATCAATGCGTAATGCTGTGTTATTATGTGTAACTGTAGGCTTTCACTAGAATTTCCTTTCAGGACGCATTACTGCTCTGAAATGTTTACTGTGTGACAACAAAAGTTTATAGTCTAAATTTAGGCCATTCACAAGGCAAGCCACTGACAATAACATGCTATAATAATATTTTACAATTTCTGGTCACTATTGTTACCTCTCACTTTAAATCACTATAGTCCATATTTGTTACTTTCATATTTTGATTCACAATTTCAAAACTATAAGCCAGTGAATGAATCCATTTGTGTTTCAATCCTGACTTTTTTTCTTCTCTGTCTTGTTTCCAAAGTGAAGATAATGATGATGATGATGATGAAGTTCACCAGGGCCATCAACATCAATCACTACTCCTCTCTCTCAGTCACAGCAAGGCTGCTCTCGACGTATGTCTGCACCCAATCCTCAGCCACAGTCTGTATTAAACCGCCACTTTATATATAACTTTGATGTATTTTGAGTCACTTTTCGATTGCAATGAGGTTGCAACCTGTGTGTTTCTCTTAAAACACCCTCCTGGACACACTGAATTTGCTGAAAAATGACAAGATCATTCTCAGAGGGGACAGCAGATCAAAGACTGGGGCACTGTGGGACCAAGCCTGAAAAGCGAAAACATTTTTCAGTCTTCTCTGTTGCCAAGCACTGTTCAAACCCTGCGAGGCAGTTGCCCGGAGACTGTAGAGCTCTAAAGCAAGTGCCCTTGGTGCACTTGAATGCATGGATGTGCTCAAATATCACATAGTGGCACTTCCAGATGATGAAATTGTGGAGGGGATCATCCACAAGGTTGAAGTACGTGACTCGGAAATGGCCAAACCACAGAACATGAGGCAGTGGCACACAATGCGGCAACAGTGATTTGGCAACGTAAGTTTTATGAGACTGTTGACTTGGTGTCAGCAGAGCTGAAGAGATGGTTTGATAAAGAGTATAACACTAGCAGTGAACTATGAGAGGGCAGTTATAGTGTCAGCAGAGGGAGGATTTGGAACACCTTCAGTTTCCCAAGGGACTGGACACAGGCTGCCTTGATCTCCAGCTCAAAATGCTTGGTGATGTCACCAGAGAGTCTCGCTGTAGCACAGTGAAAGATGCAGCATCATGTCTAAGATCCATCCTCAAACAAAAACTCTTAAATCTGTGTGTCCGTGTTTACCTCTATCAGTGGCCTCATCCGAGTTATCATTCTCAAACTTGCAGCGATTAAAAACATGGTTACAGTCCACCATGCCGCAGAAGAGACTCATGCACCTGCCCCTGATGAATGTCCACACAGACATTTTGAACACTGAGGGACTTTATTTCCTCAACCCCTGAGTGCCGAGCCAATTTTGGGGTAAGCACCAAGCTCAAGGTAAAGCGTATGGTTTATTATGAGCTGACACCGAGCAGTTTAACATTTTCACTGTATATATTTAGACAGTATAACACACTGATGCTTTTGCTGCAAAAATGTATTTGGCCGTGTTGTGTGCTGTGCAAACTTGGCTCTTGGAAAAGTTGAAGTATTGTGCGTATTTGGATATTTTCTTGTCCACTGTGTGCGATGGGCTTCTGGACCTGTTTAACTATGCGTGGGCTATTTATATGTTCCTGTATGCAACAGGACGTGGTTGTTGCAAGTCTGGCATACTTTTTTTCCTGGTTTCAATGAATTTGCTGATGATGACGTGTGTGTGTGTGTGTGTGTGTGTGTGTGTGTGCGCGCGCGTGTGCGTGTGCGTAATATCCAAGTGCACTGGTGAAATTAATACAATGTTTACAGATGGGGATAGCTTTACTTTTAATTTATGAATGTAATCCACGCAAATGATGGACAGACTCAAAATGATGAAAAATATTGCCATAAAGAGTGTGATTTGCGACAATGAAATAAACGATACAGCATAATGTGAAACAATAGACGTTTTTCTACTGTCACATGACATATATCTTCATATCGCACAGCCCTAATCTAAATTATACTGATCATATGCTGTCATGTTGAAAAGTAAGTTGATTAACAAAATGTCTCATTAAACCACACTACAGCAATGACTTCTTACCCTTTTAAAGCTGCAATTAATATCAGATAAAACATTAACCAGCTGACTTTAAAGTGATAGTTCGGATTCTTACTCATATAGTGGTATTTGCTGCTCTTTGCGAGTATGAAAGTGTGGTCCATTTGGTCGGTTCTCATGACAGATAAGGAGTTAATGGACCAGATTTGGTGGATATATTACACTCACATGGACCATCAAGTACCACTATAGGGGTAGGAATCTGAACTATCATTTTAATGCTGGATGTGTGTGTAATTTATAGCAAGTTGGGCCAGCCACAGATTCAACCATTAAATTGCATTTTCATTCCATATTTTTTGACAGTTCAGTCCAAAAAATCCTCAACTAAATCAGCCTTCACTGATTCCAATAACTGTAGCTTTAACTATATAAAACATGACCTTTTTATAGTGTGTCTTCAGATATAAGCAACAGGTGTAAGTAAAAGATTAAGAACAATTTCCATTCATATAGTGGGGAAGAGAAGAGTCCTCATCTTTTGCATATGACTTATGCTCAAAGCCATTCAAAGTCCATTAATCGCCTGAGGAAAGAGGAGATGTGAGGATTGACTAAGTTGTTCTTTTCATGCACCTTCCTACTTCTTTTGCTGATCAGCTTTGCTGTCTCTGTGCCACTGGTTGGGTTGATTCCAATGAAACATCTGAAATCACAAAATCACATGAAAAGAAACTTCGTGAAAAAACTGCGCTCACAGCTGCTCTATCAGAGAGAACAGAATCCATCAGGTTGCACAAGACAAGCTTATCATTTGCCCTTCCAATGAAAAACTGCAAAACATAAAAAAAACAAATGACCAATATAGTGGAAATGTAGGGCCATAATGGTTAAAGGGATAGTTTGAATTTCTTGTAACAAGATTGTTTGAGTTACTAACCGGGAGTGATATACTATTTTGAAAAACAGTCTGGATACACAATGAAGCCTTTTTACTTCATTGCATAGCAACACAGCCATTCTGTAACAAACAACAAGTAGCGGTCTGAGGGCACTATTAAGTGTGTTAAAAAAAAGAAAAAAAAATCACTAAATTTTCAGTTAATATGTATTCTGTTGTGGATTACTAAAAATGGCATGGTTGTTGTGGTTTAAAATGTTCCTCATTAGTTGTCCCAGTTTGCTGCTGCTGTTGTTGGGCTTGTTGGGAGATCTCCAATTAAATTGTTTCTAACCCCACAGCTATGTCCATGAATCTACATCACTACTGGTTAGTAACTTGTACTACCTTCTGACAAAAAATCCATACCTTCCCCATCACTGTTTTCCACAACAAAATGACTTCTTTAAAACCTGTCTGAGTCTTGTTAATACCCTGATGAACACCCCCACCCATAAATAAGTCAACGATATCTTTTGCATATGACTTACACTCATAGCCATTCAAGTCTATTAATCTGAGGAGAGAGGTTGCGTGAGGATTGACTGAGTTGTTCTTCTCATGCACCTTCCCACTTCTTTGGCTTACCAGCTTTGCCGTCTCAGTGGCACTGGTTGGGTTGATTCCAATGAAATATCTGAAATCACAAAATCACATGAAAAGAAACTTGAATGAATGATGGTCAAAGGTAATGCAAGCCTCATACAAATGTTAAAACAAGTCCAGTTCAGTCCAGTTCAAACCTAAACAAACTGCAAACCTGTTTTTTGAGTTTAAAAAAAGCAAGTTAGCAGTTAATTCGCCCAAATGCTCAGTTTATCCTATTGCAGAACTACTTCCAAAATGTCTGCCATTATTATACAAGGAAGTAGTTCCGCAATGGAATAAACAAAGTATTCAGGAATATCTGCTAATTTGCCTTTTTTAACTCAAAAATCATGGTAAAGGGATTTGGATTAGAAATGGACAAAATTGGACTTAAATATGTTGAAGGTTTGTTTTATACTTGTCATCCACTCCATTATAATGCAGCAGATCCCTGGCTTGCGAATAGTCTAGATTGTCTATTTGTGGTGGCGAGTCAAAATAACATCTTATCCACTGCTCAGGATGGAAAACTTTACAAAATACTGACCCACCAGAATTCTGCTTCAAGCACATAATTACCTTTGAATGAATTCCAGTGTACAAGATGCTTGCCTTTGGTACACCAGATTAAAGTCGTAATAGCTTAAAAAGAATGCTGCAATTCTATGGGGACAGAACAGTGACATTTACATTTTTGGCATTGAAAGTAAAATTTGGCATTCAAAACAAAACTCGAACTGAAAAAGAAAACATTGGCAATAAAACAATTGTATTGGAAAATGTTGTATTGGCACTGAAACAAGTATTGGCAAGTATTGGATATTTTTTGCATGATGTGTTTTTCAATGTCAATCTTCAGATTTTTTCTTCATGTCTGTCTTTCTTCAATGACTACACTACAGTATTTTCAATATCAGTATTTTTTCAGTGTCAACAGTTTTCAGTTTCAACTTTCTCTTTTTCAGTTTCAACTTTCTGTCACTTTTTTGGCATAAGAAGGAGGGCCCTGGCTGTGCCTACATTACCCAATGTGCCTTGCAATGCGATGCAGATTGGATATCCCAGAGCGAGGTGTCATGGTGGAGATTTTGAGCCAGACTGTTGTAATTTTCACTCTAGGACTTGTAATATCTCACTTTATTAAGATTAAATATTTTTTTCAGGCAAGAAAGTAACCATGTAAATTCCACTGTAAACACCTGTTTGTAAAGCTGCTACAATGTTTTCAGAGATGTGAGGAGCCACTGGCCGCATGAAAGCAGCCAGTCATCTCAGCTGCTAGCAGCCCAAGTCCTGCGTCATCATCTTGGGGAGAAAATGATCTGATGAACTGATCTGTGCAGCTCTTTGGTGATTCACCGCTGGTTCTAATGTCTCTAGCATTTTGATATACGATATAATCCTCTTGGAAGATAAATGTTGGAGTCACAGATTAATTGACCATTTACGAGGTGAGATAGGCTACATTAGAGTTATGGCTGAAATAGAGTCGGGCCAGCGGTAAATCACCAAAGACCTGCACCAGGGCTGGTAACTTTTGACTTCAGCTTGGAGTGAGATTTGTTCCATGATCTTTCTCAAACACTAACCAACCCTAAGCATAAATAAACATATGTTTTTTTTCTGTTGCCTTCTACATAAACATATTCACATATTAAACTAATAAACTAATACATGACTTTCATATAGTCTCGGCTTTTATACTGCTTTACAATAGCTTTAAAAACAAAACAAAAAACTATACACTACCTAAAACAATAAGTCACAGAGTAAGGAAGCAGAAATGTTCTTTTGACGTGAGCTGCTGTTGCTAACACCTAAAAGACAAAGAAAAAATACATTCAAAATTGGCATTGTCATTGCCAAAAGCTTAAAACTATAAAAATTTCACACTCAAAATATATAAAAGACTTTTTATATATTTCTGAGGTCTTCTGCTAAATTCAGTGCCATGTTTCACTCATTAGAAGGCTACTCCGATTTAATCAATCAGCCATTACAAAACTATGTAAACTGTGTCATTAAGGCAGATCAGCATTATCTGGGAAACATCACGTTTATTCACCTTACCTGGAGCTCAAAAAAATACGGAATTATGTTAAATGTTCACCGAATGAGTTAGTGTCTGTTTATGACTTCTAAGAAACCATAAATTATCTTTTAGAGGGAGTGGATGTTTACCAGTAAGCTCGGCTCCATTAAATTTAACAATATGATAATGGAGGTTTTCTTCCAAGAGCAGGAAACAGTTGTAGAATGTAAATTAACTTATCAAACAGAATTTTCACAATTCACTCTGTTCTTCTGATAAATTCATGTTTCATGTTTCATAAAGCAGAATTCTGATTTAATGAAATCATGTTATAAAAATTTTGTGGACATACTGACTGTTGGTGTTTCGGAATGTCGGAACAGTAACGTTACACATCTTACTTGAGTTTATTTAAAGTCTTAAGTCTTCCTTGAGGAGTCATTCATTCAAGTCATACATTATAGTCATGATTTATACGTTATCTGTTAAACTGAGCAATATGTCTGGTAAGGTCAGACCAGCAATCACTGAACTCCATTGTGTGCATTTTCGGAGCAGTAGGCTTTTGTTTTTGGCATAACGGGCTGTCGGTCTAACTTATGGGCTTTCAGTCCAATAGGTAATTTTTCGAACTATTGGGGTTTCGGCGATAGGGCTAATGCAGCAAGTAGCTAGCTTTAGCTTCAGCTGGCTTTAGTTAACATTAGCTAATGTTTGCTAAAAAATGGTGCAGATTGAACATGTGATCGAATCCCAAATCTGTCTAGGTTCAAAACACGACTTAACTGAAATAATAAGAAATTATAGTCACTCACAAATAAAACATTATTCTTACCAAAGAGCTGACTTTCGTGGCCTTATATTGGCGCTCACCGCAGTGGTCTGGTGTCGGCTTCATGCTTGCCTGTAATTTTAAAATGTGTTATTGTGGAAAATGTATATATATTACAGCAAATTATATAGTGTACCTATGGAACCCTTTGAGGTTCAGAATAGAGATTGTCTGTCCAAAGATTTGAAGCTAGTTGTTACCAGGTGTTCAGTTCACCAAAAATGAGTCCTGCCCAATGATGTATCCATGGCAACGATTGTAGAAATCCCATGATACCTGTGTGTTACATTCATTTTCCTTTATGTGCCAGCAGGAACCAGGCAGAGTGAACAAGACACAATATTACACACCACAATATAAACATAAAAATAAACAATAAAAAAATAAGCGTAAAATGGAGGATATAATGCTTTTTCTTAAATTACATAATTTGATTTTATTGATATCCTCTGTTTCTTGTTTGTTGAATGTTTCTCATAAAGAGATGTGAGATCTGTAAAAAGCTACAATGAGGCACACAAGGAAGACCATTACATGTATTGTAATGGAAAAAGCTATCCAAAACCCTACCAAAACGTTCTTGGTTGGCTTTTTCATATGCCAAAATGTCACCCTCATCTGAATTACATCTGTCTTCATTTGTAGACCTAAACATGTATAATTGTTTCAATATATGTCTTTATTAACTTACAGCAAAGGGTTGTTAATAAAGTGCAGGCTATAGCTTCAAATTTTTACTTTGTAACTCAATCAAGGGTATAGTTAAACTATTGACATTGATATTGGAGAATGGAATCAATTAAGTCCCTCCTGTACAAATTGTACATTGTGACTGTGAAAACTGTGACTGTAAAAATGAGCATCTTGAGAGATGATACATTGGAGTACATTATGATTTGTAATGTCCTGTATCACTTTGCTAATTCCTCTTTGTTGTTCAACTTACATTCTCACTCTGCACTTTGATTCCCTACAGACCACAATAGATGTTAGAGAGCTTTTAAGGAGATTCTCAACATGTGTATGCTCTTAAAACATGACAATGAACATATATCTAACTTTCAAGTATCTATAGTGCAATCTGTGTTTTGTTTTTTCTACTGTTCCTATACAACCCCAAATAGGAGCATTCATAAAAACTGCCACTTATGCCAACAGGCCAAAAGTTTTTGCCATAGCCATAGAAGTTGACTGTACTGTTTGTTTAGCTTATGTGGTAAAGATTTATAATGTAATTTGGTGTAAAGTTGTAGTTTTAAACACTGGAATGCTGGATCGCATGCTTTGCAGTAACATTACAGCAGTGAGTAGAGTTTTTAATGACATTGGTTTACTCATTTTCTTCCCTCCTTAAATTGGATACCGTGTGTGTCAGTGTCAGGGATACTAGAACACACTACAAGGTCTCAGTGAGGTTTTACTAGCCCAAGCCTTCTAAAAGTGATTTATTGCCCTTTGAAATTCAGCCATAAGTCAAATGTGAGCAAGGGGCCAGTTTCATTCTACAACAGTAATGTCTGATGTACTGCCACTCCCACAATTGGTTGTGAACATATGGTTGTGAAATGCATGCATGCATTTGTCCAAATAGATAGATAGAAAAATGATAGAAAATGACAAAACCATCATACCAACCCTACTGCCTGTACTAAGAAATAACATTTTCTCAGAACCAACATGACCATGAAACAAGACAAGAGGGGTCATGTTACAGCTCCTCACCCTAGAACCAATTCAATGAATAAAACTGTCATGTATATAGCCATTTCTCATCAGAATAGTTTGCCATACTGAACACCTGTGCAATCTAATGCAATCAAGTACAACAGCTCTGCCATAAGTTCAACTTTTACAAAGTGTATACATTTTCAGTTTTTGTTGACGTTGCCTAATATTTTGCCCCCTTCATCTATGTTAATGGGTGAACATAGTATTAGGAACATTTTTTAATATAATGCATTGTGCATTGTGTAACTGTATATACCAATCATTGATGTTCCCAATAGACTATACGATTTAAGCACACTGATATCTGAAATCAAGGGGTTAACAGAAGTGTATATACAGTAGGACAAAAATGTATTTATTTTTATTATTATACCACAACATATGACAGACTGCGTTACTACGTTACGTGTCACAAATTTCTTCATCATCAAGGCTCTGAATCAATCTGTAGGAGCAATACTGTACTGAAAAAGGAATTGGCGGGGTTAACTCTTGGAAATATTCCAAACTTGTTTTATCTGAAGTAAGTATATTTGGTAAAAATAAGTATGGCTTATATAGTAAGTATTATTGGAGTCAAAGAGATATATATGTATATATGTTAGTATCATCTGTAATTCCAAGATTTGTTAAAGAAAAGTGTAAATGTGTTGTCAGATTCATTTTAAGCTAATCTAGTTGTGTTAGCTATTGGTCCATCTTCATATGTCTTGATAAAGAAGTTTAATTGAAGATGATACAGTGAAGGATTACAAGGATTACTGTAAATAGAAGTTGTTCGTACCGACAAGTTTTAAAACAGTCCAACAATACAAGCAGTGTTATAGGCTATATAAGAAATATCTCTGCTAACACTTGACCAGCACCATATTACACAATACCCTGACAGATGCAAGTTTTAAAATTCTATCAGGAACTAACTTCATCCTATCGTTGCAGACATGAAAGGGACATGCAAGTTGAAGAATTGTGTTTTATGCCAGGAAAAGATTTATGCTGCTTGAAAGAAGTGTCCTAAATGTAATGCTCAACAGTCAAATAAGGACAAACTTGTTAAAGACAGACAGAACTATGCAGTTGAGGAAAAGGAGTGGAAACAAAGAATTTAAAAGAAACTGCAATGGCATACACGTTTTAGACTCCAGCTTCAAAATGGTAAGCACACAAGGTGACATGTCTTGAAATACTACAGAGATGATTCAGGGTGTTTCCCCCTATGCTAGTAACAGTCATCTGCTTCATCAATGATGAATGATGATGCCAGTCATAGCTCAATAATGTGGCTTTAAATAAAACCAAGAAAATTTGGATTTCATAAATGATTTTGTTTTTGAATTAAGGGCTGTTTGTAGGTGTAACAAATTGATATATTGTTTGGGCTGAAAATCTACTTCAAGGCATAATGGAAGGGGCATTGACATCACAGTGTAATCAGTTAAACATTTTTCTGGTGTCCAAAGACAAATATATCTAATAGGGCTGTCCTGAAGGAGTTTAAGCCCCATATTTAGTGTTTCATTAATTTAAGGGTTCTGTATTTGGTGTCCTGCTAGAGAAACAAACACAGGCTTAAATGTTCATAAAACATGAATATGACTAAGAATCGTTAAAAAAATATACTTCCTACTTATTTAGTTTTGGTTTACAGGTTAATAAACCACACTTCATCATGTTTTGGTGACATGGATCTTTCCTGCTGTGAAATCCAGGCATTATAAATTGCATTTACTTGTTACCATTTCAGCTGGACCAGCTTGCTGCTCTGGGGTATTTTCCTCTGTTGCTGCTGAACAGAACACCTACACAGCTGATATCTTCCCTAACACACAAATAAAGGATGACATTTTGGAAGACCTAAAAAGTGTTTATGCAAAAGTGTTAAGAGTGTGAGCATTTCACTTACTGTATTGATGATTTATTTGAATGTTAGACTATTGTCTATTCATTGGTTTGAAAATCTGATATTGGAGCTTAAATTGATGATGATATTCTTGCATGTTTTCTTTTTTTTTTTTCACAGTGCACTTGAGAAGGTTTCTTCTGCCAAAGCAAAATGAATTAAATACCAGTGAAGATTGTAGGACAAAGCAAGGTAAGATATTGACATTTATCACCTAAGCCATTTTAAGGACATCTGTTTTGTTGGACAGTTTAGGTGACATGGCAAACTTGAAAGAGCAACCTGTATTTTTTGTTTCTGTTTGAAAATCTATAAAAAAAATCTATCAAAACTATAATAACTGTCCTTGGTGACTTTTGTTTCCATCCATTTATTGGAAACAAGCTTTAAACTGGGTTATTGTGCTGTTTTGAGCTGCTTTATTTAAGTATTTGTCTCTTTTTTCGTGTATTTATATATGTATAAGAAACAAATTTGTATATGCAGACCGGGAAAATTAATTCTAATTCTAATTTAATTCTAAGCATTTAGATTTTTCATTGAAAGACAGCACATGGAAAAACTTAACCAATGATGCCCTTAATTAACAGACCTCATTGAATAAATTGGCATTTGTGGGCTCTTTGCGGGAGGCTTGTCCACTGCACCTTCTTTTGAAAAAACTTAAACTGTGTTTGCAACATCCATGTTGAAATATAGTACTAGTTTTCATACTGTTAATTGTGGAACCGATGTGCATTCTACTCTGTAGGGATGTGGGACTACACTGCCATGATATTTAATAAACATCTTAAAAGAAATACTCAACTATAAATGGACTGGTGATGTAAAAACACAATGATAAACTATTTCACCCAGCAGCTATGTGAGGCTGCACTTAGGCACAGGTTTTCATCATCAAAAACATGGAACATGAGGCACAATGCTCATGAAAAAAGGTTACCGAAGCACATCTAAATACACTGTAATGCACAGTCAGGTGTTTTCATGTATTTTGAGCTTTTTTTTTTCTCTGAAGCTCAAACAGAAACTGAATCAGTGGTGCTTAATCTCTATCCTGTGCCTGTGGATGGTGCTGATTTGGTTGAAGAGAGGACCAAGAGAGAAGAGAGTTTCCAGAAGCAATGCAGAGGAACAGGCAGAGCAAGGTACTTCCTGATATTGGTACTGATGCAGTGATTTCAAGTCTGAAGTATTTCCATTATAATGCTATCCTAAAAGCTATCCTAAACATGTTATTCAGAATCTCACAGCCCTGATGTGGAAGTGGTGAATCAGAAAGAGCCAGAAAGGGCTTTTGTGGAAGAAGCTGGGCAAGGTTTGTAGTGATTCATATAAATTCCTAAATATATTCCAAGATATGTTCCTTTACAGAATATAGGCAGACTGCTGTGGGTGGAAAAGGTAGTTTACATGGCACTACATTGATATTTTTTAAGTTTGTGATTTTACTTCCTGATTTGGCACTTTAAAAACTTGAGTATTTTATTGTAATGTCATGGTAAAAGATGACAGGTCAAGTTAAATTTCCTCATGTGGCTCTGATGCTATGCAGAATCTCTAAGCCATGATGTGGAAGTGGTGAACTACTAGAGAGAGCCAGTAAGGGTGTTAGTGGATGAAGCTGAGCAGGATTTGTAGAGATTCATAAAATTTACGTTCACTAATATCATAGATGCAGTCTTACATAATAGTTGCATCAGTACTTTAGTTCACACACACAAAAGCACCTGTTAACACAATGAATTTAGCTATGTTATGGTAATTTCACATGTGGGAAATGCCTGATGAAGGTAATTTGTAAATAAAGTCTAAAAAAAAAAGTCGTAGGAATTTACCATACATCTTGACAGTGTTAGGGAGATGACAGTGTGCTTTGGGATTTGTGTTTTTGAAACATTGCCTTATCTCCTACGTGCCTGTCTGTATACAGGTGAGCAAAGACCACTTTTTCTGCTTGGGCACAACTCTGAAAAAAGTATTGCAAGTGTTTGACATAGTATATCCTTTCACAGACAAAATGATTTCTAGAAAATTATGGAGGTTGATTTAAGAGAGAGCTGTTCACATATATGCTACATTGAAGAATGGAATTAACATATTCAGAAACAGTTTGCTTCAGATGTAAGTCGTATTATTTTTGTAACCATTCAGAAAAGTTAGCTGTATTAAAAATCTATTTAACACTTTGGAAAGTTTTTCCAAAGCTTAATAAAGTGCTCCAACATTGTTGAAATTGAATACTGGTGAATTATATGGTATATTCAGAAGATGAAATAAACCTGACACAGTCTGAACTTTTCAACCTTGGTTTTTAAGAATGAAAATGTTATTTCAATGTGGACACACGTGGGGTGTTGCCATATACGTTAAATATGACACAATATCAAACCAATTATGGGCTATACCAATTATAAGATACACAGTCGTCATACAATATAAACTAGGGATGCAGGATATCACGTCATCAGTATCGGCCGATAAAAGCTCTAAAATGAAATATCGGCATTGGCTATTTCTGCCGATTATGAGAGGGTGATTTGTTGCCTTCTCCTCCACCGCCTGACTGTGCTTCCCTCCATGGACTGTTTCACCCTGACAGTCTCGTTGCTTCCTCCGCAGGCTCCACTCAGCTGCCCGTCAGATCTGCTGCTTCTTCCCACTTTAACCTGAATAACAAACTGAGGCTCAGTGCTCTGGTTGGATCAATATGGAGAGCCGGGGCTAACGTTAGCTGAGAGGCTAGCAGAGGCTAGCTGGCTGTGCTTCCCCCCAGCCATGCTGCGGCTAATGCTCCACTAGTCTCTCAGCTAGTGTCAGCTAGCAGTCAATGAAACCAACAACTCTCAGAAAAATGGCAAGCTGCATTAAAGCAACTTGTTTTTGAAAAATCTGGCGTGCAGTGGTGGGAAAAATCAATAAACCTTTTTATGATATGAGGTGCCATAAATGCCCACAGGGTTTGACGGATTGTTCTGCTGATAGTAGGCTGTGATGGACCCAAATCATTGCTGTTACACTGTTGCATTGTTCCTGTTGCCAAGAAGTGTAAAGTGGCAATTACCTTCATCTCTGCTGAGAAGGCATACTGGCATACTATTGTACCGTCGTTAAGGAGATATCATCATGCACAAGGCATAAATTATACCATCCCTATCTAATCTGTTTTTTTTTTTTTTTTTTATTAAATTGACATCATCAAGGGTTTGCAAAACTTCCCTAAATGTGCATGTTGGATGTCATCTCAATGCAGCCTTCTTCTGGTAACTCCTAACAGGTTAGGACACTTCTTGAGCCCTCCTAAATATATATTGAGATAGGAGTACCTTTATGTCATAGGAATGTTGATAACATGCTCTTACTCCTAGGTGTAAAAGTACAACCAAATTTGTGTCACTGAGAATTTTTTTGTTAGTTATGACTGATTTCCTACTCTGAGATGCTTGATAACTACGGGTCCAGATTTCCTCCTTTACTCCAGTCATAATTACTATGGCAGCTAGAGAGCTCCTGTTACTTGAACATCAATATTTGTCATTTTGCATAAACTATTGATCGTGTCATTTTTCTAAAGAGGACTAAAGAGGTCTTTCACACAATGTCATTTATGCTATTATGACATGAGACCAAAAGAAAAATACAGTATATAGAAATGTTATCTCACAATATTCATGTATTAAGAAATCCAAAACACTATGCAGTGGGACTGCTACATGTCATGCTGAATTTATTTCAGTGTCAGTTTCAGCTGTTCTTAAAGATTACATTTTTTAATTGGAAGTCATTAAAACTGATGGCCTGGGGTCAGAGTTATGATTATTACATTACATATACTGTATAAACTTTTTTTCACTCTCTCTGTTATCATTATTACTCCTTTAATGTGCTATATTTTCTTTGTGTGGCTTCCTCCTTTTTTCCTTCACTTACTTTTCTTTTGTATTGTTTTATGCTCTCCACTCAGAGCTTTATAGTCTAAATAAATTCAAATAAAGAAATCAAGTAAAACCTAGTTAATACCTGTGTTCATGGTGATTGTAAAATGAAAGATTAAAGGTTTTATCTATAAACGTTTCAAGTTTTCTTCCAGTTTTCAAAGTGAAATTTAAGGGCAAACCCTCCCAACAGTACACCAGCTGGGAATTGGCCCCCTAAATAACTTTCACTTAGCAGTGGCCACACAGCAGCCTGGTCAGCAGGGGAATAGCTGTGTGTGTTTCCTTTATTTGGCTCCTCATTCACTGGGGACAGCAGTGTTGGGGCTTAGATCAGCACTGACATGGCTTGAGTAATGGCACCCTGCTTTGGACAGGAAACTCATAAAGCCTCCTATAGCACCTCCTATCTCTGTGTAACTAGGATGGATATCTCCCTCAATGGAATTCAAACTAACAGTCGATTTTGGCTCAAAGGAAAATAGGCTGCTGATGCTCATATCTGCTGTGAAATGCAGGAGTGAATGTCTTTATTTCCACTGTGGCTACGAGAGGAAAACAAGCTTAGCTACACAACTCCTAAACAGAGCGAAAAATGTAGAGAAACCTTCATCTTGAATGAACTGAAGAAGAATTTGAATTTAGAAACAAAGATTTAATCAGGGATTATTTCAAAAACAAAATGAAAAAGGGACTATTTAATGAGGGCAGTGCAGTGATTGATATACTGGGTTAATCACATAAGCAGACAAATTTAAGGATCATTATGAAATTGCATCGGCACTTACAAAGTATAAAGATAATACCCTAACGTCTCACATACTGACAAGGGCCTTTACTTTAAAAAGGCTTACTGTATATTAGAGACACATTATGTCTAATTTTTTTCAAAGTATATCTTTTTACCACATCATCATATTTCATCATCATATTTTAATAATAAGCCTCTTTGTTCTCTGATCTGCTCCTAGGTGTTTACCTATTGTGTCCACAGTATTCATTCCATCAATACAAGTCATGTCAAACTCACCACTCTGCTGCTTTCACTCTCTCTTTTTAACACAGATCCTGTTTTCCATCTTTAATCCAGTGCCTTCTTACCATTTCCTCTAAGCTTTTTCAAAGATTTTTTCCCCTAAGCATCAATACAATTCTGCAATAAGTGTTGCATTGACAATAACTTAACAGCAATCATAAAAAAACAACAACAGCAAACTAGAGGGGATCGGAATTAATTAGTAAATGAAAACAGTATTTGACTTGAATCCAGACAAATAAATGTTCTCAAGTATTAGCGTGAGGTGTCATCATTGCAGTTTTGTTTTGATACACAAGAATCTTTCTAAACCATGGACCAATTCATTTTTAAATCTATGTTTTCAGTTTTCTGTCTATGATATGCAGTATATTATATGATATATTAGAATGAAGTGAATGTGTTTGGGGGTATTATTTGGGGGAAGATTCAAACAGTCCTTTCATTCAGGCTTATAAAAAGGATATGACGGTTTCTTTTCCAAAGAATGTAAGGGTTGTATTCACCAAGGATCTTATTTTACTGCTAGGACTCCTACACAACACCACTAAAAGAGTTTCCTCTTAAGACCTTTTCACAAAGCTGCTAAGAGTAATTTTTAGTAAAGAACTGAGAGAAATCCTAAGCTAAGAGAAGGGGCTATGGATAAGATCATGTTCAATGAATGAATTTTGCGAGCACACTAAAAGAACTTTACATGACATACCTACATCCTGTCATCATCATGAACTGCCTCTCCCTATATTGATTGGTTTGTAGACAGGCGTGCGTTAATTTCAGACATAAATTAATCTCTACAGATTCAATCTGAACAGATTTCTTTTTTTATAATGGCATTGCACACCTTTGTATACTGCTTCCACAGTTTCTTTATCTTCAGGTGGCATTGCTCTCCCGTGCTCTCCTATCCTCTCTCTCTCATCCTCTCCGAAAATACCTTGAAAGTGCTACCTCCAAATGTGCTACTGTGGCTCATTTTTCCTTTTTCTGGTTCTCACAACAGCCTGCTGGAACTTCCTATAATTGGTCCAAAAGTCTGAACCATCCAAAAAATGTTTTCACATTACAAACAGACCAAACCATGGCTCAGTGATCCAGACCAAGACCACCTCTTTTCATCAGACCAAGGTTCAGCTGTTTGGTCCAGACTGTGGTCTGGGGGAGGTTTCACATCAAACTGAAAAGTCTGAAAGTCCGACCAACTGAGGTGGGTGTTAAAGGGCCCCTAATCACCATCTCCACAGTGATTGGTTGACAGGTGGTCAGTCTGTCAGTGAATATGTAACAAATGGATATGCAGGAAGGCCAAGATATATGTGTGTGTCATACATTTCATCTATGAAACAAAGTAAAATATTGATGCATCAAGTATATTGAATCTGGCATCAAACACCATCTGCATGTTGATATTGTGAGATTCATTCATGAGATCATTCTACATAACACCAATTTCACAGCCATGAAATCAGCTTCTTTTATTTTTTGTAGTTGGTGATTATTTCATGAACACTTAAAGAAACATCACCAAATTGGTTCTGAAGAGCTTTTTGGTTTGATGAATAATTCTGACCAATGTTTGAGAGGTTAATCAGCCCTGTACCAGTGAAGAGCTAGTGGATTTTTTAAATTTCTTGGTGAGCTGATTGGATCCTTATTAAGTGCACCACCATCTAAATATACTTTTAAAAGTTTGTTATTGTTGTACTTTTCCAAAAATGCTGACAAAGCAAGTTTCACTACCTGCAGCAGCAAGAGCCCTTTAGACTTCTCTCAGAAGTATCATGGCAATTTTCTCAACTCCATGCTAATAGGTACCGAGGCTGCTGAGGGGGTAGGCCAGAAAGTCGTGGTTGGAGACTGGATGCAGGTTGCATTGGAGATCTATTCTAGGTCTGATTTGTTACAGGTTTTTTAGTGAAAACTTCCAATGTAAATGTAGATTATAATCTTGTGACACTTCTGAACTGCAGTCCAATTGGATAAATGACATACTGTAGCAAGCCCAGTGGTGGAAGAAGTACTCAGATCCTTAATTTAAGTTAAGGCACTAATACAGCAATGTAAAAATACTTGATTACAAAAAAAAAAAAAAAAAAAAAGTACTGCATGAAAAATCAGTATTGGCAGCAAAATATAGTTAAAGTATTGCAGTAAAAGTAGTGGTTTGGTCCTTCTGACTGATGTTATATATGACATCATTAGATTATTAATAGTGAGGCATCAGTGTTAGAGCAGCATGTTACTGTTGTAGCTGCTGGAGGTGGAGCTAGTTTCAACTACTTTATATACAGTTAGCTAGTTTAGTCCAGTGGTTCCCAACCTAAGGGTCGGGCCCCTCCAAAGGGTCATTGGATAAATCTGAGGGGAGAGGAAAAAAGAAAAAACAAAGTTCTGCTACACAAATCTGTTTTCAGTTTTTGGACTTTTTCTCTCATCTTTGATTTTTGGTGAAATATTGGATCATTTGAACATTTATTGAAATTAAACCATGTGAGAAGTTTAGAGGTTAAAAAAAAAAAAAAAAAAATCACTGTTCAGTGGAGCTGGTTTGAAACCACTGGTTTAATATTTAACAAAGTAAGTACAGTACTTAAGGAGAATTAAGTAAACAATCAATTAAGTACAGTATTTAAGTAAATATACATAGTTACTTTCCACCACTGAGCAAGCAAGCAGGCTACAGAATGCAATCCTGAAAATACCATAAAGTAGTGATGAGTTTCATGAAAATCTGACTAGAGCTGTATCACATTTTGTAAGTGATGTATGAACAAATGAAGCATTCAAGAAAAAGCCTTACTCTTCCTGAGCTCATCCCAGATCTCAGTTAAACTGACCTCTGGGAGACCATTACACTCCACCTGTGTAACCAATGACTCTGCAGCTCTGGTTGCATCTCACATGCTCCAATTAGAGCCTTGTGAGCCATTCACCATTCAGTATGAATCCCTGTTTTACAGAGGAATGATTACTCCTGTTTAAATAGTTATGGAAATGTCAGACTCACACTGGTAAGTGTTTAAATGAGTATGTGAGCACACATACGAACTGAAATGTCGCTGTTGCCTAAACTTATAATTTATTCTAATTTTTTGTCTTTCATTTAGTTGCTCGCAGGACACTGCTCCAAGACAGTGGTGCCATGTTTGCTAATTGTGTGTGGCATTAAGTAAATGTCACCCTGTGATGTAGCAGAGTGTGTTATAACAGCCATCCTCATCTCGATTAGACAGAAACTAAGTATACAGAGCTGATTTGTTATCCTGCAGATAATGGTTTCCTTAATTCACATGAAGACTGCCAGAGCAGGTCAGATCTGGGCAACTGCCAAGTACTCACACTCTCTCAGTCACACCACAGCAGGTAGAGAAGTTTCTGTTTTAATGCAAATAAAATTAGTAAAAGAGTGACAAAAGTTCTGCTCACTGCTGTTACCATGGCCACAGAAAACACTTTTTTCTGACTAGCAGATGGTGGTTAGGTGGTTAGGGATAATGCCCAACAAGGAGGAGCAAGGTGTTATGTCACCTGTTGGTTTCATTGGCGCCAGTATGAAGCCCAGAATTGCAGTTTATGGTCAACGCCATCTTTTCCATTTGGAGCCAAGACCTTCCAATTAAGGAGTGCGGGGTGTTGCCTTTCACACTCTGGCAACACACTCCGCTACATTGGGCCCAAGCTAACACTAGCTTACTGGGGACACTGAGTGCTGCACACTTGGACTAACGCTAACTACTTTAGCTAAATTGTGCTAACAGGGCAGGTATCATAATTACATAACATTAAACTTAGTGAAATATTGTGACAATAGCGCAACTCAGTGTGAGTCAACTGTCAATCACAGCTGTCAATCAACACCAACATAGCAGACGGAGCAATAATTTCCATAATGACCACCAGCACACTTATTAGAGGGCCTGAATTTAGAGATTGAGACCATAATGACTCTTTGAAAAAAAACTTGGTATTTCTAGAGAGAAGTTTTTGAAGCTTTTTGAATGGGAGTCAGTTGGAGCCAGCATCTAGTGGCTGTCGGTGGTATTTCACTTTAGGTACTTCCGCATTGGTTTCAACTTCAAGCCGTGGTAGTTGCCACTTGGTGTGGATTAACTTTTAGTAGCCGGACAGTATAACCAACCAATCATACAGAGGTCTGTTTCAAAAAAGCCATTACTATTTAAACACAGATCACAAATGGTGTAAGTGCTCCGTTTCACAAGTGATTGTCACATGCAAATTGTAGATAAATTTGTGAGTCCTGCAGTCCTATTGCATGGCCGGCATAGGTGGCAAGTATGGTTTCTTTTGATAAGTTAAACATGTTGATCACATGTTGCAAGGTGCAGCTTGCATGTTGCAAATTTGGTGAAATGGCCCCAGGTGTGTATTTGCAGTTCTAAATTAATGCATCAGTATTAAAAATGACAGGACACAGGATTTAGTTACTTGTGCAAAAGTAGAAAATCAATCCTAAATATTCTTAGTGATACATTTTTGGTGCTACTTTTAGGACAAGGAGTAAAAACCTTTTAAAAACTTTCTAAACTTAGGAAATTAATCTTGTGCTGATTTTAGCAGAACTCCAGAGGAGTCTGAATGACAACAAGCTTATTAAATTGATAAGATGCCATTTTATCCACTGATCTTGTGTGCTGTGCAGTTTAAAAAAAAAAAAACATCTCTGCTGAGACAGAGGTCGTTTACGCAACAGGGAAAATGTAATTGATGATTCTTTCATAACAAACTCTTTCCGCAGTAAGATTGATTGATTGCTCTTACAGTGCCTCAGATAATGCACATGACTCAAGTGTAGTTAGTGAGAGCAGACAAAAACCTTTTATTTGAACACACTCACCTAGTTGTCACCTGCCAAGTGGTGATGAATGTATATTGGCAGAAGTGATGGCTGATGACGCATTTTCCTTGGTCAAATGCCTGTGCTTCACTTAGTTACAACAGGTTGATATATTCTTTTTTTATTTATTCATATTAAATTATAGTGGGGCTACAATACTTGAGAGAGATATTCATATATACTGTTTTACGGAAATACCTATTTTTTTCTTGGATCTCTAGGGGCACAAAAACTTAACATGGTGTGGACTTTTTACTCTGACCAGCACACCAAAACCCACATGGAGACACACCACGACCCACAGTTGTGAGGTGAACGGAATACTGTATAAGAAATATCTTTTCATTGATACAGTCCACTATAACACCACTACAACAACACTGCATCCTGAAATAATAAGGACCCTTCACTTCTATTTTAATATATAAGGACACTTTAATACTATATATTGACAGGGTAATAGTAAAAGGAGTAATTTTAACAACAAAACCTGGAGCTCAGAAGGAGTGCTGTGCTTTTGACATACATTGCAAGATGAATATCCTGTATATCAAAAGGGTTAACACACACATAGACAAACTGTTAGTTGACAGTGCTGCCTGAGGTGCTTACTGCTTTCATTGTTAATGTCATGTTATGTCAGTTCATGGTTTATCTCACAATGACTGTGGTGTGTCCTGCACCAAGATTACGTCAGAACCTAGTATATGGCTGGACCATGTATGGTCAATGTGCGAAATTGAGGCCAACGTGTTACAGGGGTAGTCAGTGGTAGGGTCTATAATGTGAACTCCTGGATATTAAATGTTCATCTGCAATTTACTGTAGTGGTCCCAGTATTATTTGCTGGTAGAGTGTACTGAAGTAGTATATCACATGACATGGTTAAGCTACGTTTGAGCCAAAGAATAAAAGATTATAAATGCAGTTGCAAGAACAATACTATCCACTCATATCTTGCAATGTTTGATTTGAAAGAGAACTTATATATAATTGTAATTATAACTATTATAATTATCTGTTAAGTTCCCCTGCACATTCATCTGGCTCTATCTGCAGATGTCTCTCGTTTTTCTAAGACTGTCTCTGTATTGAGTGTTTTGTCAGAGTTGTTGTAAGTTGGGGTGCTTTAACTGTAACCTCTCCCTCATGCCTCCCAGCACATGGAGAGCTGTTTTCTCTCCTACTCTGCAGGCTTGCACTGAGGGAGGGCATCTGCTGGCTCAGCTGCAGGGTGCTCTTAGCATGCGATAAATTTGGAACAAGCTGCAGTCAATGAGTGGGACTGCTGTAAACGCCCCCTGAGGACGTAATAGAAAACTGTTTACGCCAGTTCATTTTGAAAGAGCAACGGCCAGTAGGGAAACTCCAACACTCGGCCAGCCGACCAGTGGTGTGACTTCATCACTCAGCTACTCAGTCAGTCACGGACAACCACGGTTATAGTGCTGGCCCTATTGTTGCGGTCCAGCCAACAAAAGAATGTGAAGGTACAGATGTAAATGCAATGTGTCACTTTCAATATCACACTCCATGTGATTGTTTTTGTCTTTGTGATTATGCATGCATTTGGTTGCCAATTACGTGTGCCTTTATGGCATATATAGTATGTGCTGTGGTAGCCTGTGGCATTCATGTCTGTATCTGCAATGCTCACATGCATTCATAACTCATGTCAGTATCAGAAGGACAGTTAGTTATAACATGGGCAGCTTGCTGTTTTATTCGGCTTTGGCTTTTGTGGTCATTTAAACCAAGTGAATCACTACTCAGACACCGGAATGAGGCTCAAACACAACATAAATTTATTAACTAATGGAGAGGGTTGCAGAGGGGGTTGAAAGAACTGAAATTCCTCCTGGACCGGGGGATGCTCCGTGAGAGTGTCGATTCCCTGCAGGCAACTAGAAAGGAGAGGAGTGAGGGTCATCCACCAATCCACTTCCTCCTGTTTTCTCAGTACCCCAATAGCCCTCAAAACTAACAGTCACTTATCACACACAACCCAAACTGCATTGCCCCAGGCTTCTCCTTTCCTGTCTGTTCACTACTGGCCCTTTTTAAGGGCCTCTCTCAACACTTGGCAGGCTAATTAGTAACCATCCTCAGGTGGGCTCCCTCCAAATCTCAGGAGCTGACAGTGGTGAAACTGCTGCCTGACCACTATTGCCAGCTGGCACCAATGATTAAATGGTACCTAATAAAGAATTTGCTTGTGTGGGCTAGATGACCCACTACGCTTTTAACAATAGAATTTTATATTTGCTGCATGCTCCTGTTCACATCAGTGAAGAGGAAGAAATTCAGAATGTTATCAAGAATCCTCAGTGACTTCTACAGGTGCAACAGAACAGTCCAGCAATATAGGATCATCACAGCCTGGAACATAAAAGCTTGCAGACAATAGTGAAGACATCCATAGACATTACAAGGATGATCTTCCATCTCTGCAGAACATCTACCATGACAGGAGAGCTCATAATATCATAAAAGACCCAACGCTCCCCAAGATGGACTCTGTGTGGTCATGTTGTGTGGCAGGGAACACCACAGAGTAAGATGAAGGCTCTAACAGACAGTTTCTCTCCAGGCTGAAAGGCTGGTGAACAGCTCCATTTCTCTG
Source organism: Thunnus thynnus (assembly GCF_963924715.1). NCBI lineage: Eukaryota > Metazoa > Chordata > Actinopteri > Scombriformes > Scombridae > Thunnus > Thunnus thynnus. Next base: position 1,676,598 of record NC_089539.1, on the reverse strand, counting down.
TTCCTACCCCCTAAACTAGCCGTCAGTCAACTGCTATCTCTAGCATGGCCTAATGGATGATGAGTCAGTTGATAGGTCCACCACTTTGCTCCAGACTGAAATATTTCTATTATTCTATTATAACTATTGGATGGATTCCTGTGAAATATTACAAACATTTAATGCCCACCTCAGGATGAACTGTAATAACTTTGGAGATCCCTTAACTTTCCACATAGCACCATTATCAGGTCAAAATTTCATCTTGTCCAATACTTTGGTTTATGAACAAAACTGTCTTCCATCTCGTAGAAAAATTGATTGCACACTCCTTGAGGAAGAAGGTAGGAGAGAGTCTTCAGATGCAAAAGGAATAAATTTATTCTCTGTGCAAAAGGTGACAAAATGTGACAAAACATTTTGGTCATTGTTAGCACCACTTACCAACCATTCATTTCTAGAGACATAAATAGGCTGTCAGACAAACAACGATGACCTATTAGGAGAAAGGAGGTAAGAGGCAGAAGATATTTTGCATGAACTCATCAGCTACCCTTTACTTTTTCTTTTTTTTTTTTTTTAAGTCAGAGTGCAGACTCTTTTTCTATAAGATAACTGCTGACTTTGTCTACATGCACCTGACACTATTTCTTAATCAGCCTGGACTCAGGGAGCGCTGCTAGTGCTGAGCATTCTACTAAGATGGTGAAAATGGTAAACATTATACTCAGGAGTTAAAGTGGTATTTGGCAGGTGGGGGAACCCCAAGATCTGGTATAGCAGTGCAGCAGGGAAAAATGACTCAGCTCAAAAGAACTCCCAAATTGATTTGTACTGTGAGCTCCAGTGGACTTGTTTTCTTTGTGGACAGGCTATGTGATCAGCTGACCTTCTTTTAAAGGGGCCATATTATACACCTTTTCCACAAGATAACACAGTTCCCTGGGGTCTTAATAAAATGTATCTGACATGCTTTGGTCAAAATACCACAAGGATCAAGGGCCACAGCAGCCTTCTCATCCTGTCTAAACAACCCTGTTCAGAACGGACAGTTTGAGTGTAAATAAACTTAGATTTTGCTGTGATTTAATTGCAATAAATGCACCGTTAGCTTAGCCTAGCCATGTCTTAGCTTAGCTGCGCCCCATGTGATGACACTGTGCGAGCATGATAGCACTTTGTTACCATGGAATTGTTTTGAGCCATCCTCCCTCTCCTCATTCTTCAAAGGACATCTACGTGAACGGTACTGTTATAAGAATAGCATCGCTCTCCTAAGGAATAGGACAGTATGTAGCCTAATATGTGTGCGTAGCGAGTGTGTACTTGAGCGAGTGGCAGAAAAGTGATGGTGAATTGTGAGCAGAGCAGAGGAAAAGATTAGCAGAAGTTGACAATATGGCTGTAAATGTACAGTACAGACTACAGTGTGTCAGTTAATAAATACTGCAGCTTCTCAAGACCAAGAAAAGACTCATCTATTGAAGGGGCTTAGCCCTGAAGTTAGCAACAATGGGTTAGCCTAACCTGACCAGGCTCACTTAAGGTGGACTGACCGTCAAGGTGGACCAGCAGTTCTCATTTTAGTGTCTATATCAGCTGTTCTTAACAGAGAATGGAGAAATGTCTGGCTGCTGAGTGTCTTCCGAGTTTTTGATCAGCCCCCTCCCCCACTGTAATTTTAATGTCTTTTTTTGTTGCTTTTAGTGCTTACCACGCCAGATCTGTGGAAATGACTGCAGAATTTTTATGCTTGTGGTTTTTTTTCATAAGTATATGCAAGCTTCTGTCAATATTGTAAATAAAATATTTTTTTTCCCCATCTTCTCTGTTCCAGTATAACCTTTCCATTGTTACAAGTGTGGTGTTTGAATTCCAGGTTAGTTTTTCTTTCTTTTAGATGGACATGCCTTTGATTTGGAAGTGGTGGTGTCTTCTCCACATGTAGTGTTTCAAAACACAATGATATGACAGCCCTAAGCAATATGTGTATATTAATTTAGGTAACACTTTAATTTGAGGGTCACATGTAGATGATCTATAAACTCTCAACTAACTATCCATAGCATGTCAATAAAACATCTGTTGACTACATTAAATTAACCATCTACAGACTGTAGACCATTAGTAACAAGAGATGTGAGACTCTGGATGACAAGCTCTACTTAGAGTATTTATGCATGTCAATTGTGCACCAATGCCTTAGCTTTTTCCTTTAGCTTTTTGATACTTTAGATTAATGTTGTTGTTAATAGGCATGGCCATTGCCTTCTGGACTGATGAGGCCAGAAGCTTGCTCCAGGGAACCCTTCAGCCAGTATAAAGAGTGCCAAGACAGAATGCCATCACTGAGGAAGTTCCAGTCCATGTGCGGGCTGTCATTGACCGCACTGCAGAGGAAAAGAGACTGATGGACTTTATTGTACAGTCACAGGGAAGTAAGCAGCATTTGGCAGTACTTTGAGAATGTTCACATTTTTTCATCATTATTACAGACTAGTTCACAGAAAAGATTCACCCAGGGCCTTTGTTAGGAATATCATCAACCGACATATCATTTAGCTTTGTGGCTGATTTATTGTATCTTTATTTGTAATGTATATATGTATTTAATGACTGACATTTAATGTTAGTTAACATGTGTAGTAGTTGGTTAACAACTACCACACAGTATACTCAAAAATCGAATTTCCACAAAATAATTGTTTCTTTACCTTGGTTTGCCTATAGGATGTACTCAATGGGAAGCCTTCTTAGTGATTTCATTAGAAGTTCTCTTCCCAGGTACATGTCTACCTCGACAGTGAGGAACAACAGGACCCTTTTCGCCTATCTGAAGGCAGTACTGCATAAAACACCAACACAACTGAGCTTCATGGATGAAGTGCAGTTCATCCTTGGTGTTCTATTTCCGGAGGTAAGCCTAACCATGTAATGTATTTGTGTGTGTTCCTGCTCCTGCACTTTGAAAGCCTATATAAACAGCATACCTACCATGGTGCTCCTTGTGTAGGGACCTGCGTATAATGGCTTGCTTTTCTGTATTGGTATAATGGAATATTTAAATTGTTTAAGAAATAACCATTTTCTTTAGGTAGGCCATCATATATGGCCTGGCTGTGCTGGAGAATTTGTCCTTTCAGGAGGCTGAGCAGGTCTTCCTCTCTGGTACGGTTGTTGAGGCTCTGTTCTAGTCGTTGAGGCCTTTAGTGGTTCTGTCATCTTCCACTGTACAATACTTGGGAGGCAGTTTGTCCATGCGGCACGCATTCACTCCAAGTTCTTCAGCAAAAACAGAAGACAGTCGAGGAAGGGTATGGATCCACTGTCCCCATTTGAAACATCCCTTTTTAATCTGAGGGACATGTCCATGTACAATACTGGAGTGTTAGTACAGACATTAAGACAGAGATTATAATGAAAACGGGTGGGTGGATGGGGTGAAGGGAAGGATGAAGAGGTGGATGGAGGGATGCAGAGGTGGATGTGGTGGAAGGGTGGATGGATGTGATATAGGGCTAATGAGTAAAGGAGGGGTAGTTTACTTTTTTTGTGGGTGGGTGGGTGGTGGGGCAGATGTAATGTCCTTGTTGAATCTATTTAATGTATTGTTGCTTGAAATTGTTTATTATTGTCTATATATATATATGTGTGTGTGTGTGTATATATATATATGTTTGTGTGTGTGTGTGTGTGTGTGTGTGTGTGTGTGTGTGTGTATCAATCAATCAATCAATCTTTATTTATATAGCGCCATATCACAACAGAAGTCATCTCAAGGCACTTTTCACATAGAGCAGGTCAAGATCGTACTCTTTAATTTACATATGTATGTATATAATCTTGAATCTGCTGCCCCCGGACCTTGCCTCTCAACCTTTCAAATATCTAGTTGAGATCTAGTGACTGTTAAGGCCATAGCATATGATTCCATCTTTATTTTACCTGATAATGAGCTAATTATGCTAAATACACAAATTAAAATCCAACAAGCAACTCTTAGCAACCAAGTTGAATTGCAAAGAAGAACAGACTTCTGTGTTATGGTAAATGGACTGTACTTGTATAGTGCCTTTCTAGTCTTCCGATCACTCAAAGCGCTTTTTACACTACGAATCACATTCACCCATTCACAGACATTCATAAGCAGAATGGTACAGGGGCTACCATGCAAGGTCCCAATCTTTCCATCAGAGGAAATCTAATCATTCATACACATTCACACACTGATGGCACAGCCATCAGGAGCAATTCGGGGTTAAGTGTCTTGCCCAAGGACACATCGACATGTGGACTGGAGGAGCCGGGAATCGAACCGCTATCTTCCAATTAGTGGACGACCCGCTCTACCTCCTGAGCCACAGCCGCCGATGATCTGTTATTAGCCTATACATATAATAGCTTAAGAACCACCACACAACTCAGGTAACACCTTGAAATGTTGATTTGATACTGTTTTGAGGTTGTTATGGTTGATACAGGCTGTGGATGTGTAATGTGACAAAGTAGTTGACTCCCCAAAGATCTGATAATGCTAATACAATCAGATAATCAATGGCCCAACACTACTCACTCAATGATTGGCCAATAACCCATCTACCCAGCTGAGTAGGATATATCCCAGTGAGCCCATCTTCAATTAGTGGCCTATAAAAGGGCAGCCGGGGAATATCAAAGTTAAACGGCAAAATGGGAGATATTGAGCTTGCTGCTGCTGTATGGCTCACCTTACAGAGAAACATAAGAAATATTCACAGGAGGAGGGTATGACTCTGGAGGCTCATAGCATTGTATTCACAAATGGCAAGGGGATGTGTTTTGGACACAGATCACAGGGCATGCTTCAATTAAACACACTATCAAAGCACAATTGAAATTGTTCCTGCAAATCTGATGTGTTTCTACACAGAATATAGCTGTTGTTTTGCCTTACACAACAATAATGCATCATTACACTTAAAAAGGGAAAAAAGGAAAAAAAACAGCACACCAGGTACTTATTTACATTTTATTCTATGGAAACTTTTTTGTCTTTTACAGGAGAGGAGCAAAATATATGCCACCCCCAACAACCATGTCCCTATTATACAGATCTATTTAGATCTGTCCAAAGAAATGAACTTTGACTACCGCCTGTAAAGGGCATCTATTGATGCATTGATGGCCCTTCTCAAAAGGGAGAAGACCCATTGCTGGGGGAAATATATGGAGGTCCTCCTGGTGGTCTACTGGCTGGCACATGAGCTGTTTTACAGTGTTGTCTCACGGGTCTTCGATGTGCAAGACAACAGTGTTTAACATTGTCCATCAGATGTGTGACACAATCCTGATGCTCCTGAGCAATGCAGTCCATTTCCCCACACTGGCACAGTGTGCTGAAGTTGGCCAGGGCTTCTAACACCTTGCCAACAACCCACCCATCAGACACTGTGTGGGAGCCATTGATGGATGTCACATCCGTATCAACGCTCCCCATGGTCCACAGCCAGAAGATTACCTGACCAGGAAACTTCCACTCTGTCCAGCTTCAGGCAATCTGTGACAGCACTGGCGAATTCTTGGACATAGTTGTTGGCTACCCTGGTTCAGTCCATGACACCATGGTGCTAAGAAATAGTCCAGTGTTTGTCAGGGGCTGTTTCCCACCAGCTGGGTATTTCATTGTGGGGGATACCCATGCCTTACTGCACCAATCGCCCTCATTACACCATATCGTGAGCTGGTGAAGGGAAGAGTGGAGGCGCGCTTCAATGCTCACCATGCAATAGCCCAGAACATTATAGAGAGGGCATTTGGCATGATGAAGGCACGGTGGCGAGGGATCTTCTTCAAAGCCCTGGAAGTGGATCACACTTTCGCTCCAAAAGTCATTGCAGTGTGTGCAGTGCTCCATAATGTCTGCATCACTGCTGGGGACATCCTGGAGCCAGCTGAGGATGAGGATCCTGTGTCACTACCACCATCTGTGCAAAGGGATGAATGTGGAAGTCAGCACTACAAGGACAGACTGGCAGTATCTGCCCCTTACCAGTGTCCCTCACCTCTGCAAGAACATGACTATTTCATTTTGTGAATAAATGTCTTTTTTTGTGAAATTTTGTTTTCAGTTAATAATTCAAGAACTTTTCTTGAACATTTTGGTTTACACATTAATAAATCAAGAATTAGCCTTTTCTTTCACACAGTGTTTGTCATATTTATTACAGTGGATCTGTCTGTGAGAGATGCAAAGACTATGGGCTGCCTAAGAAACAGTTAATTCATTAACTCTCCAGTGGTAAAGGGGCATAGTATTTTAAATAATGTAGTGTCTGAATGTAAATGGACACATTTAGTAAATAGGACAATATAGTGGCTATGTTCTGCATTTATTGCCTAAATGTGTTACATTCTAGACTCCTTTTTTCCATCTGTGTAGTCATTCTATTTAGCTTCTATCTATTTCACAAGAGTAGGTTGGTCACTTTGCATTTGGGTACTTCTACCTTTATTCACCAGGTACGCCCTGTTGTTGAACAACTTTCAATGTGCATCACAGTAAAGAACACATTATGTTGCATGTACAACAGAAATCTCATGTGTTTGAGGTGTCAGTTCTGAAAAAAGGGGATCCTGACTTCTATTGCTATTGATCATCTTGTAAGAGGTGGGAAGAAGAGGCTTGCACAGTACAGTGAGTTAGGCAATGGTGAGAGCAGTGGTCAGGGACAGCTCGTACAGGTGGGCTGAATTTGTGTTTGTGGATTGAAGCAATGTGTTGCTCAATACCATTCCATTCCTTCAACAACTGAAGACCTTTTGTAGAAAGCAGAAACAATAAGCGCGTTTCCCCATTAAGAAAGACGCTGTGCGCATTTACACACAAGACACAGCAACGTCACTTCATTGATTATCTATCTATCTATCTATCTATCTATCTATCTAGGCCATAAGCATAGCCAATGCCAATGGTTTGAGATGGAGTAGGGGCAGATAATATAGATATAACAATAAAGGCGAAAAACAAGTTGGTTTCTGGTTTTGGTTTAATTTCTATTCCAATCAGCCATTTGAAGACGAAAACAGGAAAAGCATGTGGATTTCCATTTTTTCGCATTCACATGAAAATCGGAAAATTAAAATAATGCATTGTATATTTGTTTATCCTGTTATAAAACAAGTTAAACAAAGCTGTGGACGGAGGGTACACCAACAGTAGCGAAACGTTCATAGTTCGCATTGAAAGTTCGAAACATATAGCATATGAACAAATTATGGCATGAGATGTATAATGCTTCATAAACAACCTTTCATAAAGGATGGTCAAGTGTACCCTATGCTAAAGGAGATCAGAAAGGAAGCATTGAAGCACCTGTCCTTAAAATTTAGAGAATTCGACCAGCTCTTATCATGGCTGCCACTTAGATACTTCTGGGTCATTTCACTCAGTTAGGAACCTCCCTGAGCAAAAAAGACTATTCGACCACAGCCATAGTATGGGGTTTACAGGCCATAGTTGGACCTTTCTCCATGTAAAATGAACTTGCTTGACATTATTATGTGTAAAACTGCCAATCAGATTTTTGTACTCATTAATTGAAGGTGCCAGAATGCTGTTCCAGATTGTTCCAGCCCACTTTAACCCCTGATTATACCCACTAGACATCAGCATGTTGACATTGTCATTGTGAGCATGTTAGCATTCTGACATTAACTTTTAGCATTGCTAAATACTAACATCTAGCAGAGGTGCTATCTGCAGAAGTCACAGAGTTGCTAGTGTGACTGCAGACTATTTCTTCTGCTGTTGCCATATCCCACACACTTCATTGTTTTGTCAGACTCTAATTTGCGCCACTGCTGCACAACTCCCATTGTACAGTTTTGACATTTTACACTTATTTATTTCTATATTTATCTACATGATTTTCATTCCCTAATTCTGTTTGTGTTCTGCTCTGCTTCTTTTCTGAATATTTTCTAAAGCTTTGAATCTTGAATCTTGAACTCCCTCTGCACAGGAGCCCTGACCAACCAGTAGGAGTTGCTAATGTGGCAACAAGGATGAGGTCTCTCACTGGTTTGCCATCCAATAATACTGTAAATTGTCTTTGATGTTGTGCCCAGCCAAGCTGAAGGCACTGTTGCCAGATATTTAATCCAGGTCTCTGTGGTGGTGAGCGGGTGCTTTTCCTGTGTGCCCAGTCATGAATCTTAAAAAAGAGCATCTATAATTACAAGATTATTTTCCTATTGATTTGATGCGTTTTTCAAAACATACAATGGATTTTGAAGCAGTTTCATGAGAATGAGGATCACTTAACTCACTCTACATATAATTATCAAACCTGGATTTCAACTCAACTGAAAAGGAGAAAATAAAAGTTTCAAGATATGAGATACACAAGCAAACCAAGGTATCACTCTCTATTGTGCTCATTCATTTTGTCAAAATCCTAAAAAGAGGCACAGGCAAATTCTTTTCTCCAGCTTTCTTCAAATACCTGTTGACTGTTCACATATGGGTTGACTGGCCATAAACGCAGCCTGCACAGACATGTTGTGCATGAAACAGTGAGCATTACAGACATTGTATTTTTCACTGACTACTTGTAAATAATGAAAGAAAAACGTGTGTTGAAATGTTATAGTGGTGGAGTATTTTTAGGGAAGAAGAGACGGCCCATATATGTATGTATGTATACATAATATATACATATACATATACATACATACATACATACATACATATATATATATATATATATATATATATATATATATATATATATATACACACACACACACACACAGGGGTTAAAAGTGGGATTTGGCTGGTGGAGGAACCCTAAGCACTGCACTGCTACACATCCAGTGTAGCAGTGCAGTGGGGAAAAATGAATATTTGCATGTTCATAAATTTTACATTTTTCAATGAGGATGAGATTTTTTTTTTATGAATGACAATATGCATGAAATGCATGAAATGAAATGTCATTGTCAAGTAATAATAAAACATGTTTTCATAGGAACTGTTGAAAAATACTGTACATTAATACACTCTGAAAATGTTCTTATATCAGCTTATAATACTGTGTTAGAAACTATTAAAATTTACACTGCTTATTAAATGCTACATTGGGGGATTTAGAGTGAAGTGTTTCTGAGAAATGCAGTCCATTTACCATTTATTTTGTTGTGATGATGGTCAGGTCTGAACTAGAAATTTGCTCAGAGTACAAAATGTTCCACGACATGGTAACACAGAACTACATTACACTCTGCTGCTCATGCACAAAATGACTCACTCACCTCAAAATAACTCCCAAATTGATTTGTACTGTGGCTTCTGGGCGACTTCGTTGTGGACAGGCTATGTGATCAGCTGACCTTCTTTTCAGCACCCATTTCTTTACATGTTTTTCTGGATCCCACTAGTCCAAAGGAAGCCCAACAAAGGAAATGAACATAAGGGCTGAGACATTGTTGATATGTAGTTGTGTCCATAGTGGCATTATTATTTTGTTAATTTCAGAGAATCCTCTTTCACAGTCATCACTGCTAACAGCAAGCGGTTTTACTGTTTGCTGCAGTTTCAGCAGCCCATTTAAAGCTGATGTCAAAAAGGTCACAGATCTGTCTTATGTCCTCCTCCCCATAAAACACTGATAAAGGTGATGGCCATGCTTATGGCACTGAGTTGGGCAAAAAAGTGATGTTTCATTCTCAGTCACCATTCATGTATGCATAATTTCAGTGAGTAAAATTTCTGGGGGATAATGCCTTGAATCACGGAAGCTTCCATGTTCAGCAGCTTCAGCAGACTGTAGTGTGGTCCAGGATTGTGTTGTCTGGCCAGGAAAACATCAATTTGTCTCTTAATCATGTTCACAGCATGAGATAATGTTATGTCCCTTGACTGCAAATTTACAGACAAGTCTTTGAGCTCCTCCAGTGCATCAAGCAAAAGACCCATGTTCTTTATGAAGTCACCTGAAGACAGCTTTGTAGAAAGTCCAAACAGCGTTCACTGCTCTATATGATTAGGCCATCCATCTCACACCTTGGACTCGACCAATCTTTTTAACCAGAATGCCTATATATTACTTTTCACACAGAGCAGGTCTTGATCGTACTTGCAGCACTTGGCAACAGTATCAAGGAAAAACTCCCCTTTAACAGGAAGAAACCTCAAGCAGAACCAGACTCTATGTGGGCAGCCATCTGCCTTGACCGGTTGTGTTGAGAGAGAAAGGAGGGAAGCAGAGAGGGGGGATAGAGACACAGAGAAGCACAACAGCAATAACAATAACAACAATAATAATAACAGAAATATGACTAATAATGATAATAAGAATAATAAGAATAATAGCAGGCATTGGCATCAAGCAGGACCATGGCAGCATGGGGTCCACAGCCATGGTCCATCGAATCTCCTAAAGTTAACATTTAGTGTGAAATTTCTTCTTTTTTCACCAGAATTGTGAAAACGGAGAATTGTGAATCAATGAATTTTTGAATATAAATTAGATGTTAGATGGCCAATTTTGTACTACAACTAATACTATTGTTTTTATTCTTATTTTTACTAGATCTTTTGGATGGGCTGACATGGCAGTGAAAAAAGGCCAGCAAAGTTGCGAGTTATCCTGAATCCTGACGACACCAGCTAATTCTGCCTGATGGAATTCCAAAACGATGGAGCAGCTTATGGATGAAGTCAGGAAGGTGTGTGGGTTAAATGGGAATTTAAGACTGCAGTACCAAGACAGAGACTTTGGAGATGCACTAGTAAACTTGACATCCGCTGCAGAACTTGAGGATTTGGCAGCTGTCAAGGTCATCCCAATAACTTCCAGTGTTTGACTAAAAATTGTGTGAAAAATCGGAGACAACTGGTCCCCACAAGGAACTGTGGGGACATTGTGTGTTGAAATGTCCCCACAAAGGGTGTTTTATTGAAGATGTGTGAGCACAGACAGAGCTTGTCTGGGCAGAAAGAAATTTTTTACTATGAATTATTTTTGTTTTTTTTCCCTCTGAAGCCTGGTGTGTATTGGCATGCATCTCATCTTAGAAATTTTGTCTGAACAAGTCACCAATCTAATTGTGTGTTCTGTAGTGCCTACATGAAACTGACCATTTGTTTCTTATGTTTTCATATTCTAAAATATTGTCATTGTGAAATATGTGTTTACAGACAACCAGTCATACAGCTAATGCCATGATAGTGGAGGACTCTCCAGTCAAAGACTCAGAAGGGTCATGCTACTGGTCCAAACAACACTCCTGAACAGGTATATTCATGTTTATCTCTTCAGATTTAATTCTAGAGTCTGTCATAGTTGTTGTTTTTTTGTTTTTGTGTTTTTAAGCAACTGAAAGAGGGAATGAAGTTTATTGTGATGGCAATCTAGTGTGAATAACTACAGCCAAACAGTTCAATGTAATGTACCTAGAAGGTTAGTGGTAGTGGGATATTTAGGACAGATTTTAAGCTTCAGATTTACTTACTGCAATTTTTTTTTTCTTGTTCAATTATCACTCTATTCTGGACACTCACATGTGTGAAAAATTGGAGACAACTGGTCCCCACAAGGAACTTTAACACTGTGTGTGAAATGTCCCCACAAAGCCTGTTGTAAGATGTGTGAATGCAGACGGAGCTTGGCTGGGCAGGAAGAAATATTTTACTCTGAATTTTAAGTATTTTCTCTGAGGTCTGGTGTATATTGGCCTGCATCTCATCTTAGAGATTTGGATTTAGAGATTTTCTTATGTTTTCATACTCTAAAATATTGTGATTGTAAACACAAATAGAGCTTTAATGTGTTTATGTACTTTGTCTTACCTTCGAAATGATAAGCATAGTGAATTTCAATTTTTGATTGACATGGTATGAGCTGATTTTTTTTCTTGAGTAATTTTCAATTAAGTTTTGGTGACAGTGTAAACAATGTGTTTACAAATTAAGATGTATGAAGACAGCAAATCCATTCAAAACTTAACAGACAGACTTCACTTTTAAATAGATTTTATCTTTGTTAGGCTATTGATGTTCTTATGAACCATTGTTTACATCACTCCCAAACATGCTTTAAAGGATAAGGATGGAAATTATCTATATTTTTCTTCTCGTCATCAAATCTCATGTGTGGAGCCAAACCAACAATTAACCGATCTACTAACAAGTATTGTTCATGTATCCAAAGCCTAATATATCTTATTCCCCTGTGCCACTTTATATTATATTGTAAATTTCTCAAAGAACTTCAGGGAAAACTCAAGATCGTGTAATATGTAGCACAAAAAGCTAGCGAAGCACTGTAAATGGAACAGTGCCCATGCACAGTGGCATCTGCCTTACAGGAAATGCATACATACAGTGCAGCGGTGTGAATCATTGATGTGTTTTTGAACACTAGAGGTCTACGGCACAGAGGAATGCAATATATCAGGCTTTGGTTACACACACGATACTTGTTAGTACATCAGTTCATTGTTGGTTTGGCTCAAAACATGAGCTTTGTTGACAATAATAGAAAATCGCCAGCCTTATCCTTTAAGTCAGAATCAAAAAGAAGTGTCTGTAAGTTATTCTGTTTACCCACAAATCATCAGTCAGTGTATTAAATTTATTAGAACTTGCATGTTCCTTAAAACAATAGGGATCAAATTCAGCTTCAAAATGACTATTTTTGTTTAATTGCAAATATTATAATGGTGCAAAATGTTGTTTATACTGTTGCTTTTATTGACAGATTATGAGTTCCCAAACAAAAAGGAGATTTTTGTACCAAGACTGAGATGGACTAAATGTGTCCAAAAAAAAAAATGTTCATAGTGTGGATCAACCATGTAGAAATATTTAATATTATATTTGTATTGCCATACTGTAACAAACTTATTGGGATTGTGTTTAGGGCTGCAATCAACAATTATTTTTATTATCAATTATTCAGTTGATTAATTCCTTAATTGATAAATCGTTTTGTCTGTAAAATACCAGTGAACAGTGAAAAATTTATATCATTTTTTCTTTTAGCCCAAGATGATATCATCAAATGTCTTTTTTGTTACATCAACTGTCCAAAACCAAGAGATATTCAGGTTATTATGATGTAAACAACAAAAAGAAGCAAACTCTCACACTTTCTCACAAAACCTGGAACCATAAAATGTTTGACATTTTGTAATTAATTATACAATAAGTAATCAGAATTCTTGCCGATTTATTTCTGTTGATTTACTAATCAAATAATTAACTAGTTGTTGCAGCTCTACATATTCCTAATTACTTTTTTATTTTTTTAAGTGAAAGAAACAGGTCTTGAAAAGTCCAATGAACTATATGATTCTACATCAGAGAGTGCAGATTACATTCCAGATATCAGCTGTGAAAGTGAAGACAGCGATGCTAGCCTTAAACCAAACCTAAGGACAATACGTCTCTTGATGACATACTGAATGCCTCTGGCTTGATGAGACCCCCTGCCTGTGACACCACATCAAACAACATGACCTTTGACAGACAGTCTTACATCTGATGCCACCGGAGCAGATGAAGGACCCTGTTCAAGTCAGAACATAAATGACAGCATAGTTGTTAGTGCAAGCCAAAAAAGAGGTGAGAGTAGAGTGACTACAAGAGATTTTATTGCTTGTATTGCTGTAAGCCTTATGCTAAGATGGCAAGGCATCTAGAAAGTGAAAATATGAAAATAAATCTGATGTGACTAAAGCTCTAAGCTTTCAAAAGGGTTCCAAGGAGAGAAAAAAGCAGCTAGATTATATTTGCAACAGAGGAAACTATAATCACAATGCTGCTATTATGGAGTCAGGAAAGGGGGAACTAATGCCATTTAAATGAAAAACTAAAGAAGCACAGGGAAATGACTTTATGCACTGTGCATACTGCCAAGGACTTTTTAAAAGAAAGGTCCTGTGGTGGCATATGCATAGTTGTAGACATAGATGGATCAGTTGACCCCAAACCAGGAAAGAACTGTGTTCAGTCCATGTGTACATGCACAGGGCCTATGCCTTCACACATGAGTAAACAAATGTGAGGAGTAATCAGTGCCACGAATCCTTACCCAATCACAGATATAACAAAAAATGACCAAGTAAGTATTAATATTGGGCAGCGCTTGTTAAACAAAGGTGTGACATCAGCCAGCGATTAACAGTGTGTGCGAAAGAAGACGCGAGAAATGGGAAGGCTGCTTCACAATACCAGAGAGTCACCACTCTAAAAAAAATAGAAGACCTCATAAATCCAAAGAAGTACATAGACACAGTCAAAGCTGTCAAGTTTGCATGTTTGTATGACAGTGGAACAAACAAGTTCAAGATTCCATCACTAGCAAACAAACCTGGGCATGCTCTGGTTAAAGTAAGCAAACTCTTAAAAGCTCAGGGTTTAATCTCAAAAAACAAAGAACTTGTGAGGAATGCCAGTTTCAAGACATCCATGGGGAAAAGTAGAATGAGATGATCTTGGCTACAGCATGGAGGAACATCAGGGAAGCAAAGTGGAATGTGCTCACCCTCATGCCCTTTACCAAAGACGTCGAAAAATGCAATGTCAATCTCAGTTAAGCGCAAGGTGAGTTCTCTCTCTCTCTCTAAAAGTGCCTGGATGGAGCTGGCAAAGGTGTGTCTGACCCAGATCATTCTCTCTAACTGGCGCAGGGAAGGAGAGGTAGCAAGCATGCCCTTATCTACATTGTGGACTGGGCGCTCTCTGAAGTGGGAAAAAAACTCTGCAGACAAGGATTGTTATCAGGGGTAAATGTGGTCATCAGGTTCCAATTCTTCTGACTCCAAAAATGCTGTGTGTATTAGAACTGCTTGTTAAGCAGAGACAGGCTTGTGGGGTTCTAAAAGAGAATGGTTATATGTTTGCAAGACCAGGCTATGACACATTTCCGAGCTTCAGACTGCATTTGTGGCTTTGCAAAGGTGTGTGGTGCAAAGTGTCCCAAGTCACTGACATCTACTGGACTGAGAAAGCAACCCTTTCAATGGTGCTGAACATGACACACAGAGAGATGGACCAGCTGGCCAACTTTCTTGGCCATGACAAAAGAATCCATCATGAGTTCTGTCGACTCTCTGAGAAGACCCTGCACCTTGCCAAGATCAGCAAAGTTCTAATGGCACTCGAGCAAGGAAGATTAGCCAAGTTTCATGGCAAGAACTTGGATGATAGATCTAGATGGTGTGGTGTTTTTAGATTTTTTGTTTGTTTTTTGTGTCTACCCTCTGTTCCTTTTTGAGCTGTACTTTCTCTGACTTCCACAGAAAAAGTTTTGGAGAGTGATGAAGACAAGAGCATAAAGTAGGGAAACCGTTCATATTCTGTTGATGGTATGTATTGTCAATAAGTTACTGTCAAAAAGAAATTGAAACACTATAGTTTGCCTCTACTGTAATAAAAAAGCTTTGACATCCAATGTCTTATTGTACTGTAAGACAGTGCTTTCTGGCTTTTGTTGAAGTCCCAGTGTATAAAAGGCTTTCAGCACCCTTTGGTTAGTTGGCTAACTAATGCCTGTGATTTTTTCACAGACTGTAATGGGCAAGTGGGGTGATAAATTGTTGTCATTACAGTATCTTTTCATAAAATGTGCATGTCATTGGGGGTAGGGCTGGGTATCGTTTAAAAAATTACGATGCAAGCACCAACACTAGTACCCTTAAAGTGATTGATAGCGACACCAATAGAGTACTTCATTCAATACCTTTTTTGTCCTACTTCATTCGATACCCATCATGTGAATGGAAGCATTCAGTTGCATAAAATACCACCACTCCACCCCATCCAAATGATTTTTATACAAATACATTTTGAAAGTGTTCAAATTATTAAAATATTTATTAAACAACTGTACAAAACTGTACAATTAAGTATTATTTGGGCAGTGTGATTTTAAACATCAATACTTTAGAAGATTTTGGTGGCATCTCAGCACAGTGAAGTGCCAACTCTGTCAAATACACCGCACTCAACTTCACCACAGACTGTATGAGTTGTAGCTGCTGCAGTAGTAGGCCAATCACACATATGTCACGTTGTATGTCAGTAATGATTATGACTGTTCTTTTTTGGAGATATGAACTAGAAATGGCCAAATGTTGTAGTAGCAGTAATAACAGCCACATGGGAATATAAAAAGAAACTCTGCACACCTTTAAATCACTGACCACCTTACATCTATCTGTTTGTAATTTTGTCACTGACAAATGCAATAAGAGGATTTCTGTGATATAGATGCATGTCATTTACCATTTCAATATAGTAAGACAATTGTTTTTGCAAGGTCTCTACTAATATGTACTACATTTGTATGTGGAATGTGTGTGAATAATGCAAATTATATGTTAATGATTTCCATATCAGTCATGTTCACTTGATTTTCTGGAAGTCCCCATTTAGCATAGTCAGGACATGGTCAAGATATTACTTCATCAATTCAGAGATTGGAAGGAGTGTATAAGGTTAGTGATTTTTTTCATACCACAAGACCTTTAGAAAGGGTGGTCCCTACAACTGATCATAAAAAGTTGAGTCCCCATCCAGCATGGAAACCAGCATGTGTGTATATGTGTTTGTGTATACATGTATGTGTTGTTTTATTGTTTATTGTTTTATCAGGATCCCCATTAATTGCCAATTTATGACTGTTAGTCTTCCTGCGGTTGGGGGGATTTGTTGTGTGGAATGCATTTTATATACAGAAATTCAACATTTTGGGAAATAGACTTATTCACTTTATTTTCAAGAGTGAGAGTCAAGCAGCAGGTTCATTAGTTGATTCAGAGGTGTTAAGTGGAGTAGTGGTACTATATACTAGTATTTTTGAACTTTGGACAGAGCCAGGCTAACTGTTTCCCCCTGCTTCCAGTCTTTATGCTAAGCTAGGCTAACCACATCCTGAACACACAGACATGAGATTAATATCCATCTAGACATCTCATTTTTAGAGAGAAAGCAAATCAGTATATTTCCCAAAAGGATATATATGTTATTTCTTTATATTTGCATTGTTCTACTTCCAAGGATCTTCTAATGTTTCATACTGAAAAAAGCTGATTTTAGTTGGTCTACCAGAAAGTCACCACTGGGAGTTTTTAATATTTACTGAGACTAATGATGTACATTGAAACAGCTGCAATCTGAGGTGATTTGGTTGCGTGGATGCTAATTAGGACCACATACTGAGCTGTTTAAGATGTGTTTTGTGTCTGGAAGTACGTGGAGCACAACGGAAAGTACTCTGCTACTGAGTTTGGAAATAATGCTTGCAGTAACCAATAGACACTTCAGATTTGCAATTAAGCACTCATTGTACTGCCGAGAGCTATGCAGAAGGAAATATCAGTTAAATAGGTCAGCTCAGCAGGAAAGACAATGATTTATTTAATCACAGTTGAATTAATTTGTTATTAAATATGCAAGTTCAATCTGGGAGTTCTTGGTGGTTTTAATAGCTTAAACACACTGGGATAAACACAAATATCTCTTTGAGAGACCAGTGTGTTCATCCTCTGCAGAACATTAGAGTGCTCCATAAATTTCATAACAGTCTGTCAATTACGTTGTAATATTTCTCATGCAAATAACTGTTGGCCACCCCTGCCTCGGTGCCACCATCAGGTCAAAATCTATCAAGAATAATGTTTTTCATGACTCCTACACTTTCTACTAGCACTACCACCAGGCCAAAATGTCCACTTGTAGGGAGAGTGGGGTAAGTTGAGCCAATTTTTATGTATGTTGTCCTCATGGTAAGGACAGAGGAGACAGAAGTAGAATGGAAACATCTATCTTTATGTCAGGATGTTGCTTTTCAAATGAAATTAATAAGAATGCATATATGACAAAGGGGTCTGAAAATATGACTTTTCAAAAAACTTAAGTACCTGTGGCTAAACTTGTCCTAGGTTAGGGGTAAGTTGATCTGAGTCAGTGGGTAAGTTGAGACATCTGGGGGTAAACCATAGACTTTATATAAAGATGGATGTAGCGAGGTGTGATGTTACCCACTGCATTGGAGCTGGTTTGAAGCCCAGAGTTGCAGCTTATAGTCTTACCGGGAATACTAAGCGCTGCAGACTTATGCTTACATTAGCTAGCTAACACGACAGGTATCGTAATTAAGTAATATTAAACTTACTGAAATATGCAACAATAGTCCGACTCAGTACAAGTCCCGGAGCTGGGCAGAGCAGCAGGTGAGCCAACTGTTAATCAAAGCCCACACGGCAGACTTCAGAGCTACTATTCATCTTTATATCTTATAATGGAGCAATAATTTCCAAAATGACCAGCAGTACACTTATTAGAAGGCCCAAATTTAGCAATTGAGACCATAATGACTCGTTGAAATAATTATTGAGTTAGTATTTCATGAGAAGTTGACGCTTTTTGAATGGGAATCTTTTGGGGCCAACATCTAGCGAGTGTCAGTGGTATTGCACTTTAAGGGACTTCTGCATTGGCTTCAATTTCAAGTTGTGGTTGCTGCTTGAGGTAAACTGACCATTTCACTTTTTAAGTTTAAACCTGGGCATAATTTTGTTAAACTGTTTCACAGTTTCGAACTTGTGAGAACAAACCACCAGTTAGGGTATCAAGACCATTGAACAATCAAAAATGACTATTCGATGTCCCATTCATCAAGGATGCGGGGAAATATGAATTGTCGCTCCCTCCTTGCAGTTCCTCCAGCCTTTTGAGGTTGAGGTAGCTTCTTCAGCACATCACTCAGTGGGAAAAATGCCTCATCATTTTCCAGGATATGGTCTGCAAGCTGCATGCCAGATTAACACTCAGGAAGAACACATTGAGGTATAGGGAGCCCTCTTTTATAAGTGAGACATCATAAAAACAAACAATATTAAAAAAAGAAGAACAAGGGGGGAAAAAACCATCAGATACATCAGATTTAAGTATTAATTGAAACATCAATATATCAAGAGCAACACTGCTAAAGCATATACAATTAATATTAATTGTGCCCTTAATGAGTTCTGTGAAAGTACTCAGGGGCATCAGAGTATTGAGCTTTAGGAAGTGTTGTAAATTATTCCACCAATGGCACAGCATACCTGAAAACTGACTTTCCAAGCTCAGTATTTAGTGTATATATATAGTATAGTGGCAGATGAAGAGACAATGAGATTACACTGAAATGATCTGTTTTTCCAACTGTCCCATTACAATTACAGGAAGAACATTGCTTCAGGGATTTCAACATTAGTATAGTATTTATCTGATTATAAATGCTCTCCCATGTGAGTCACCTACTGTATGCTTTTGTGTTAAGTTTATGAATAATTGTTAGCTAGCTATAACTAAACTGTTAGTAAACTGTTGTGCACAAGTTATTCTTCAACTGACATTTTTGTCAGTCAGTTACCAAAAAGCTTCAGGTGCATTACCACCAACCTTTGGATTGGGGTAGAGCTGACCCTGTTTTGCATGTAGTGGGAAAACAAAGACGGAT
Organism: Thunnus thynnus; assembly: GCF_963924715.1. NCBI lineage: Eukaryota > Metazoa > Chordata > Actinopteri > Scombriformes > Scombridae > Thunnus > Thunnus thynnus. The sequence goes on along the minus strand of NC_089539.1, from coordinate 1,657,126 downwards.
GCAATCAGGTTTGTGTTAGGTCAACAGAGACGCGTATGTGGTTAAGTATAAATAAAAGAGGTTATTTAGGCTCATCTGGATTTAATCAAGGTATGAGACACTTGAAATGACAAGTTCAAATAGGGCCAACAACTACTTTGCGGAGGTTAGGGAACCTTCCTCATCATGATTAAAAGCCTACTAGGGATCGATTTAGGTCATGAAAAAGAAACCAGTATTGTTGGTTTCTATTAACAATATTGTTAAAAGAAATAATATTCCTTCAGTATTGTTTCATACATTAAAGCAGCAGTCTCCATGTTGTTTTACTATGAGGACTGTCTCACACAGTTAGATTCCTTAGAGGACGAACCTCTCCACTCCTCCACTGGTAAGAATAGCATATTCACCGCTGTGGTCTTGATTCTTATGTCACTTTGTATTGTGTGGTGTAATATATATTGCAGCCTCAAGGGGATGCAACCTGTACCTATACCCTAGCCTTCTAGGGGGATGCTTAAATGAATGTATTATCAGAAAAGTCTAATTATCAGTGATGATATACAGGATGTCTGGGCTGAACTCATACACAACCAGTATAGAGAATCTATCATATTTATCATCCAATGATTGGATGACCTTGCTCTCATCTGTTTTTCAAGAAGATTTAGGCAAATTAAATGAAAGGTGGTGGTTGGTGGCTGCAGAGGACAAAACAGACAAATAGAGACAGATGAGGAAGGGTCGGGTCTCAGTGTCACCTCATTACTCTGATGGCTTTCACATTATTCCAGTGTCACATCCATGCTGAAAAATCAGATGTTGCATCAGTCGCCTTGGACTCACTGATCATCTCCATTTATCAACATACTGATGAAAAAAATGGGACAACAAAACACTGATGAAAAACAACCACTTTTCTGTCAGCCTTAACTCACGACATGCCTTCTGAAACATACAGTATATTTTTGTTAAGATACATAGGGGGATAAAGTAGTAAAGTAGTAGGATAAAATAACATCCTTCTTTAGGCAAAATGACTGTGTATTTGTTTCAAATAATATATAAATAATATATTTTGGGCATTCATGGATTTTTTGGCCATGCTAGCTCCAAAAATGGCAATGTCAGTCTGTCAGCTGGTTGGTCCATCACTATGGTCCAGACTCAAATATTTATCTATAACTGGGTGGATTGCATTGAAATTATGTACAGATATTAATGGTCCCAAGAGGATTAATCTTATTGTCTTCTCCAATCTCCTGACTTTTCCTCTGGCACCACAAGCAGCTCAAAGTTTTCACTTGTGAAATATCTCAGTCTACTCAATGGACTGGCACAAAATGATTGTGGTGAACCCTTAACTTCCTGAGGTTTACATTCATGAGTTTGAGTGAAATGTCTCAAGAACTATGAAATGGATTGCCATACAATTTGGTAAAGATATCCAAGGTGCACTGAGGATGAATGTACAGTATCTCAAAAACTAATGGCTGCACCTGGTGTGGTCCTCAGAATTTTCAGTCAGTCTTGATCTACTGTTTGGCTTCAAAAATCAGGCCATAATTTCTCCTTGGATGCAATAAGGATGATTCCTGGGCCTTCCGTGACCATTTTTCTGGTGCCACCCTTAAGTTAGATTGTTAGATACAGACACAACTGTCATAAAATTTGTCAATTGATGAACCCTATTGATTTTGATGACCTCTTGGGCATACAAAAATCAATCGTCATGACATTTGCTCAGCACATTCACTCCCTGAAAAGAGACCATTTACATTATTTTAAAATTATATGACTATTAAGTAAAGCTATAAGCAGAGGTCACACATTTTTTCACTCTTTAATGACTCCAGGAGGTTTTAGACTTGATAATACAGCAGCAGCAGCAGCATAAATGGAACATACAGTAACCAGAGCAGATATTAAAACGTACATTTTCTAGTTTGTTTGACATGTTTCTGAAATGACTTGCAGAAGAATGGATGAAAAGCACTAACATGATTTTAGAGGTATGGCAAGCACACATTGTTGACATTGTTAACTGAAATACATGCCAAATAAATGCTGCCACATCTCACTGGTCATTAGTTTAGTATGTCTGAGATTTATTGAAAATGTATACCAGTGAATGTTAATACTCAAATAGTAAGTTATAGTAACATGGCATGGCATGATACTTTGAGGAGTATTACGAACTAGCACAGTTTTCCCTCTTTTCTGCTGGCACACAACAAGCAGGGTCTTTAATAAATGTATTAGGAGAACCGGATATCATGTTCCAAGATGGTGCCCCTTTCATTTTATTTCATCAGTCATTTCAAAAGTTGCCCATCGTGGCAAGCACCAACAATGTTTTTTCAGGCTTCTTCAGGCTGCCTCATTTTTGGATCCATAGAGCATGCACACTAAAGTCCTTCTCTGACTATGAAATCATTTACTGATACGACTCTTTGAGACTTTTCAGATTTTATCAAAGTGCTATTTTGGGATGTTTGTAATGCTCAGGAAAATGTAATCATCATTTTACAACCGTTGCTTTTGTAATACACTACATATATAAGGCAAAAAGTTTCTTTGGCCTGTTGTACGTCATGTGTCTTGCAATACCAGATGTGGTCACCATGCCAACCTTGCACAAAATTTACCAAGAAATAGCTGCACCATGCAATTTCCTGTAAAAACCGGATATATACACCAAACAAACACAATGCAACATGTTAATTAGTGAGTTTTAGAGGTGTTGCTTAGGTTTGTTTTGGAGTCCAGCTAGCTAGTTACCCCCTACTCGCAGTGTTTATGCTAAGCTAAGCTAATCACCTCCTGGCTTCAGCTCTGCATTTTCTGCACAGAGAGTGGTATCGATCAAGGTTTGAGACTGTCATTTACAGTTACATTAAAGTGAAATAGATATCTGCATAAGTTTTTTTTTTTTTAAAAAGTCATCCTACAATTATACTGTAGTTGATGATCACCAGTCACCAGTATATTCTGATCCTCACAGTTTTGCCTCAGAGTGACATTATTGCATTGCAAGCCAAAGTCTCAACTAATGCTGACCCAACAGAAAAACACACCTCCTCATGTCCGAGTTGAAAAATGGAGATGTCACACTCACACACAGTCCTTATACACACACTGTTCCATTGGGGCTTGGGAAAAGAAATGGGGAGTCATTTTTCACTGAGAATCAAAACACGTTTACCACAAAAGTACAGTCCTCCAGAGTCATCAGCTGTTTCCTGCCCACTCCATACATCACTGTCTGGATTCCTGAGAGTAATATGTAGCACTTAATTAAAGGCACTTTGCTGGGAATGTGGATAGTGTTAAAATAGAGAGAGGATAATAAAGTAGCATGGTGCCTTCTGCCCTCTCAGGGTTTGGAGCAAGGATAGAATCCACACTAGAGACTGGCAAATAGTGGCCCTAGACTAAAATAAATTGCCTTTTGTCACCCAGTGAAATCAGAAATTTCCCCTTGAGCTCCATCAAAATGTTAAGGTATTTTTTCAGAAATTCTCTATAGATATGACAGTAGATTTAAATCTTATTTAATTTCAAATAACAGACGTGCAGTGGAAAGTGCTGAAACATGGCAATAAACTTAAATACCTCGACACATATTTCTCTGTCCATTTGACAAAGTGGCTCCTGCCTTATAACCCCCATCCTCCCCTTTAACCTCACACTGTCTCTATTTTCTCAGTAAATACAGCATTAGTTTGATCATCATTATAGTACACTGCTTCTGTAGTTAATATCCAAGAAACTAATGTATTTCACAATGTTGTACTTAACAGTAAATGATGCAATATGCACACTGATTTGGAATACAACTGCCAACTCAACTTCATATAGAGAAAATAAAATGTTTTCCCAATAAAAACATTATTTTGTTTTGTTATACTATGATTGTTCAAGCTGCCTCACCACTGCTATTGTCAGTTACTCAACAATTCCTTTTTTGCAGCTGTGAGTAGCTCCTCTGTTTTCTTTGCGCATTGCATTGTGGGACAATAGTGTCTATCAGTGGTGTAGTAGTAACCAGGAGGTTTGGCAGAAATCCTGGTGGGAAAAATCAATTATACTAACTAACAATGTTAGTTAATAATGTGTTAGGTGGAGTAGAGCAGAGGCCTGTAATACGAAACAAGTTCAACATATCCAGGATATCTTTTCGTTATCTGGCTTCACTGAGCATAACATTGGCCATCCAGATAACAGTACTACGAAGTTGGTTATCACCCTGCTCAGTGAACTCTGGGTTTTCCAGCTAGAAGCGCATTCGTGTGAAAGAGGCGGGGTTGCTAATTACGAGTGACATCGTGAGAACCATGAATGAAGTACTTCATGTGATACGAGATGAAACAGTGTCACAATAAAGTACCTGCAGGAAACTTCTGTTTTAGGGACAGAAAAAAAGTCATATTCATTGAAGTGAACTGTAGTAGATAGTCTGTAATCATACAATAGAAAAAGATGTGGAAACACTAGAAGTAATTTCCACATATTAAAAGTAGGATAAGGCTTAAAATGCATGTAGGAATTATTATATATGACTAATTATAGAGTGAGTATTTTTGAAACTATTCTGATTCTATTCAAAAAAGAAAACTGAACAGAAACTTAAGTAATGTCAGACTGTTTCTGCTACCAAAGCAAAGAGTGTAAAAGTAGTTCATGACTGATGAGTCTATCTGACCGAAATGTTGCTTTTATAATCATGGGAGCCAATTAACAGTGTGAATTATTTTTCTTATAAAAGACAATCTTTCATTTTTATTTCCAGTTATCATCACAAGGTCAGAGTGTAAAATCATCCACATTGTCAGCTTCACTCCAGGGATAAAGTAAACTTTATACTATTAAAATGCAGCTAAAATCATCATTATGTGTTCAGTGATGTAAACAATCTCTCTTTTGTTAGAAGCTCTGTTTTAAAACCAGAGTGGAAATAGAAAGCCTGGAACAATAACATGTTTCTACTGACCTATAAAAATATATATTGCTCTTTTTTACTTATCACTTTGTTGTAACTCAGGACTTTTGGCCATGTCGGGATCCTATAGGAATGATGACTCTTTATTTTCGGTGATGATAGGTAAGTGGTCGCAGTGTTGACAGGTTGTGATCTGATCCTCTGAAGTTAACCTTCTCTGGAACAGGTTAACTGTTAAGCATAAGTTACCATGGTGATGTACCCCGGTAAGAAGTGAACCACCGTCGTGGGACTGAAAACCCAGGGTTAAACCTGAAGTTACCTCGCTAACCCCAAATCCTGCTTCATAATACAGGCCTCAGGTGGACCCAAATACAGGAGACATCAGGCACAGAAACTGAAGAATATCTTTATATAGGCTCAAGTGCAGGCTGAGCTAAACTGAACTGAATAGAGCAAAACTAAACAACACTGAGAGCAGAGCAGACTGAGCAATACAGAACAAAGGATCCAAAACTGAACTGAAAACCAGGGGTTAAATACACACTAATGAAACAACAAGGAACAGGTGGCAAGACACAAGGGCAGGCTGGGAGTTGATTGGCTGGGGAAGACACAGGGAGCAGGGCAGGGCTAACGAGACTGAATACAGGGCAGGGGTGAAAGGAAAGGCAGGCTGAGGAGGAGAACATGAACACAGGAGGAAAAACATAGGGCAAACAGAAAACCAAAAACACGATTAATACAGTCTAACTTAAAAAAGGCAACTTAAATGATATCATGCCAGAAGTCTTTAAAGATACAACTCAAAAGAGCTCTCTCCCACTCAGTCCAGTCCAAACAAAAAGGGAGAAAAGTCTGAGGGCCTCTGGAGGACCGGTGGAGTATGGCAACTAGGGACACAGAGTCAGACAAGCAAACAGAACCATAACATAATGTTATGTGGACGAAACGAAAAGGGCAGAATTAAACTGTGAGGTTATTGCAACACCTGAACAGTGTACAGCATGTACATGTACAAGTTATCTTGTAGTTCAGCTTTGAAAAAGGTAAGTGTTTGGGTGCATTTTGGATTTAATAACATACTCATTAGCTTTGCAAGACAAAGGTAAAGTATTTTGTTAATGCTTCATAGGCCATCAAAAACTACCATTAGCAGAGCGGACAAGAACAACTGTCGAAAATAAGTGGATCCACAGTCTGATTTTTTTCTTCTCATACAGGCAAAAGACTGGAAGATGCTTCCAAATTAATGTAGTTAACTTTTCTAAATCAGAAAGCTTCCCAAAAAGTGAGTCCTAGGTGTCCTTGGGCAAGACACTGAACCCCAAATTGCTTCAGAAGGTCAGGCCATCCCTTTGCATGGCAGCTTGCTGCATGCTCAGTGTGAGTGTGAATGGGTGAATGAGGGACTAAAGTGCTTTGGATAAAAGCACTAAATAAATGCAGCCATTTATACACTCAAAACCTGCTTAGAATTAGCAGTGTGGGATTGGGGGTCCGGTCATCTCCACAGCTTCTAAGCAGTACCTATACCTGTTCCCTATCTGCTAATCTGCCATTGTTGCCATGACTTCCAGTCATTGTTTTGTCCTTCTCCCTCTTGCTGCCTGAACCCTCGTATATCTGTGTATAACTTGCTGCTTGCCCAATTACCTGTTTTACCACTTGTCTCAATTTGTTTGAGACAAAAACTTGCCCTTGACTGAACATAATTACCAACCTTCAGGCTACACTGTTTAGTACACTGAACCTCTGCCAAACTATTCAAAATCATCCATAGGAAAAAAAAGCAAAGAAGAAAAGAGAACTTTGCAGAAATGAGATGAACTAAGATGGATTGTTATATGCTCATACTCTTCCACAATTAGGCTTGTACAGCCCTTCACAGGTGTGCCATCCTCAGACAAGTTTTTCTTTTTTTTTTAAGGTTTCTTTTTTGCCATTCATTTTGCCTTTATTTGATATGAGAGGAGAGCTTCAGACAGGAACTGCAGCCAGGTCAGTCACCGCTAAATCAAAGGGGACCATCAGAAGCCTCACAGTGGGACCCCCTTACGTGGCTGCACTGTCAGAGCATCCAGCCAGCCTTCAGTCACAAGGAGTCAGCACTTATCACAAACCATTCAACACCGTAAGATCTTTGCTGGTACACCCTAAAGACAGGACCCCTCCTGAGAGGAATACTGGTGTATGACATCACATGTGTCAGATGTGGTGAACACTACATCATTGAAACAGCAAGGACAAAAGACTAAATGAACACCATAAAGACATCACACCAAAACCACTCACAGCATCCACTGGGAAGGAGTCAGAGATTGGAGTGGATTTTCAGCTAATTCTGTGTACATTTCCACACAGAGCAGTGTTGGTCTCCACAGTCCACATTTAAATTGATACCACATACTCTCAATATTAACAATGAAGTATTAGCATTCAAGTGGTGTAGAGACAGCCTCTGTATTTTGTTTTCCCCGTTGTCTGCAATCTCCATTAGAGCTGATAGCATTTTACCACAGGGAGCTGAAGACTTAATCTCCTTGAATTATCTCCTAATGTTGCTTATCAGGTGCAGAGGGGCTGTCTCAGGAGAGTTTGTGATAATCATGGAGTGCATTTTTTAACAACAGAACAAAGGTAAAATTTTCCATCAATCTAAGGAAAAATCCATCATGGTTCTTTCCAATGGTAAATGGTAAAGTAAATATAAATGTGAATTACAACTAAAGCTAGTCTTGATATTATGCAATTATTCATTTTTAATTTAAACCTGAATGGAATATGAAGTCAAACCTTCTGAATGTGTTAGACATGCATTCATGCTCGCAAGCATACACTCTTAGTTTATGCGGAGGTGGGTTTATGTGGGTGTAAATGCTTGAATTATTGCTGCCAGCAGGCTGCACACATGGTATCTCTGGAATTTTGAAGTTTATAATTTTTAGCAAATACAATCGGTTGCCTCAGTTTTAACTGAGTGTGGCCTACAGCTTGAATAAAATTGCATCTTATTGAGTGTGGAGCTCTTTACTGCCAATGTTGCAGACTCGCTCAGTGGAAAATGTGCTTACCCTGCTAATTAATCCAAATTATACAGATGGCTTTATACGGTTTGGAAAAGTATAGTTCTTGTATGCATAAGTTTTTGTATGTGTTACTGCCATATAATATTGGTTTTAACCTGATTATCCCCTACATCAGCTGCTTTATTCATGCTTCAACTTCAGTGGTTTATTCATCAGCTGCTTGGTTTCCAGCTGACTAGTAACATCCATTCATATTCATGCAGGTTTACTGTGAGGCCACTATAACCTGACAGTGCTGAGCGGGTGGCTGTGGCTCAGGAGGTAGAGCGGGTCTTCCACCAATTGGAAGATTGGCGGTTTGATCCCCAGCTCCTCCAGTCCGCATGTCAAGTGTCCTTGGGCAAGATACTGAACCCCACATTATTCCTGATGAGCAGGTTGGCACCTCGCATGGCATCCTCTGCCATGAGTGTATGAATGTGTGTGTGAATGGGTGAATGTGGCATATTGTGTAAAGCGCTTTGAGGGGTCAGAAGACTAGAAAGGTGCTATATAAATGCAGCCCATTTACTGTATCATCTGGAATTAGTGTCACAACTCATTGTCACATTCATCTGTGTGCAATATTATCTGTCCTTACAGTTATCTGTACTGAAAATAAGCACAAGATCCTGGATATTTATTTACCATATTCAGTAGTTTACACTTTTACGTATTTGTTTGCTAAAACAAGAAATTCCAAGTGAAATATGGCTGTGTTAAACATATACTATCAAAGCAAATCATATTATATACTGAATAAAGCTTTTATGACCTATGTTATCTCATTATCCAATCAGCTGGATTTTTTTGTGAGTATTGTCACAACTAGGGATGCAAATTTTAAGCAATTTCCTTAATTGATAGTCAGCGGCGTTAATCAGTAGACGATTAATCATTAACAATTCATGACATATAATGGACCTAACAAAACAGTTTTTTAACCACTGACATGACACTGACATTTGCTGCAAAATCAGGGTACATTAGGAATTTAAAGAACAGATTAAATAATTGTTACACCATCGAGATAGGGACGACATTAGTGGTGTAGGAGAATGTTCTGATGCTACTCTGCTTCTATATAGCCTGCAGTAATGTATCACAAACAGCTTACTCTGCCACCTGCAGATGAGCGTGGTAAATGAAACTTAACTTTTAAACAAGAAATAAACAATGATTCAAGCAGGTATTACAAAATAATATGTCCTTACAGGTGCCAAATAAACACCAAGTCAGTTGAATTATAAATGTAATAAAACAAAATAATGACTTCATTTCAAATTGCAGAGCAGCTGTCTGTTGCTATTCAACTATTGTCCTGACAACAGCAAACAGCTGCACAACTTCCAGCTTCATTAGAGGACATAAATTAAGTCAGACTAGATGTGTTTGACATATCCAACAATTCAAACAAATATGACCCATTATTCCTTAATCAAAAATGCTGTAGCCTTCAACAGTAGATAAACTGTAATGTTATCAAATAAATATGCAATAGGTTACCCAATCTCCCCACATTGCACTTCAGTCTGGCTATATATGCATACCTGATCTACATGGTGGAGTGATGTGCGTTTTTCACTATAGCTAACATCCAGATGTCCAGGGGAAGGGAATCTTTTAACAACTGCAACGCTATAATGTATTTATACTCACAGCAGGAAATGTCACTTAAACAGTTCACCACTAAATTTGATTTTGTTGGAAGCATTATGTAATTTGAGTTCTGCTTGTCCAAACCATTAGCACCACAGCTACAGTGCTGCTCTCTGCTGTCTGACACTCATTAGCATGAGTCTCGGTTAGCTAGCTAAACCTGTCAGCCACCAGACAACACTTTATGCTGCAGTGTTCATCAACACGACTGCCACAGTTAGTAGAGCAAGACTTATTTCTTCCTTGGATGTCAGGAAGATTCATTCTTTTACAATTTGTGTGGCATTGGCAGTTAGCAAACACACCTCTAACTCCACCTCATTAAACAGTAAGAGACTAGAGGCACAACCAGGTACTGCCGAAAATCTACAAAACTTTTCTGACAGTTACAGCGCTCCCTAGTCTTCTGTATTAATTGATTAAATTATTGATACAATTAATTTATAATCACTTAATCACTGACATCCCTTGTCACAACCCAGCTCAAGGCTGGACAAAAAAGGAGAGACCACACATGAGTTGTAACTAAAAATAGGTTTATTTTACATAACTAAATGAGAAACTAAATACCATCTAAACACAACAAAACCAAAAAGGGTTGAAGCAAGTGAAGAGAGACAGTGTATGACTCCCAGTCAGTCCAGGTGAGCTGAATCTCCCTGACAACCTTACTCTGCCCACCAGTCCTGCAGGGAGAGTTCAAGGCATCCTGCACAGAGAGAGTTGTCACCCCAACCCCTTCATAAAGACATGTTTCCACCACAAACCCTAGAACTACAAAAAGTTATTAGAAGTAATCATTAATGTTATTAATTTCAGCAGCTATCGATTTTCAGAAGAATTTCCCTGAAGTAACTGCTCCCTTTAAACTCAGATGCTTTTTTTCTTTTTCTTTTTTCAAAACTCTTTTCAGTGGTGTTTTTCCACATTGTAAACAGTAGTTTCACAAATTGTAAGAACCCCTCGTAAAAACTAACAAACACAAAACACAGTCTTCTTGGTAAATTGCAAAATAATCACTGTTAGCGCTACAGATAAGTATTGAGTAATCAAGGAGCAAGATTAGAAGGAAAAGTAATAAACAACCAACAGCCAACAGCCAGCTTCAATGAGGTACGCTCTGGAACTGCAATGTCTCTATATGGTCAAAGACAGGATGCCATATTTTGAAAAATTTAACCATGGACCCATGCAGTGTGTATTTAATCTTTTCCAATTTAGTAAAAATGAAGAACATCTCTGATACATTTGAAAAAGTCTTGAGTTTTGTCCAGTGAGTGTGGTGTATGATTTTTACGTTGGAATAGATCATGTTTGCACATATAGATTAAGAAAGGACCTTGAGAGCAATATCATACCATAGATCATCGTTATTGTTATCGTTTCTTCGTCTATATCCTGCTCCCATGATGTTTTGACAGGTAAAAATGATGAACTCTGAAGAGAGAAAATTCTCTCATATCCACATGAGATGATACCTTTTGACGTAGGATTAATAAAGGTAGGTGTTAATAAAAAAGCATTGATGGAGGGGCTTACAGGTTGAGAAGAAAATTGGGAGCTTGTGTCCTGGACAAAGCTACGAACCTGTAGATATATTAAAAAAGAAGACTTTTTGGGACATTAAATTTAGCTGAAATCTGTTGGAAGGATAAAAAAGATGCCCTCAATATATAAATCGTGAAATTACTTACAGCCATTGAAGACGGCATATGGGAAGATGCTTCCAACCTCGACCAAGCTGGGACATTATGCAAGCTATCTGCAAGCAAACAATACTGAAGCATGTGGAAATTGACCACCCAATAATAGAAGTTAATATTTGGGCCATGCCCATCAACCTATTTGGTCTCTGCAGGTATACTTTGCGGATTCTTGGATTATTTTTATCCCAAATGAACCCTGAGATAATCCCATCAGGTTTTTGAAAAGATGTTGTGATTAAGATAGGAATGCATTGAAATAGTAAGGAAAATAATGGCAAGATATTAATTTTAACTGAATTAATTCGACCAGCTAAAGATAAAGGGAGTAATGACCATCTCTCAAAGTCCTGCTGTATTCAAGTGAGGAGAGGGGTAAAATTATACTTGAAAAGATTCTTGAATTTGTCAGTGATTTGGACTAAGTATGTGAAATTACTATTCTAAATGGTACTGTGTGAAGTGGGTATTTGCAGGCTGCAGCATTTAGAGGGAAGAGTTCACTCTTAAAATGAAAATTTAGCTTGTAGCCAGAGATGACACCAAACGATTTAAGAAAAGAGGCTCAACAGGTGTAGATATATCAGGCCTGGAAACATAGAGAAGCAAGTCATCCACATAAAGTGATACCTTCTACTCAACGCTATCCCTGGTCACACCTGTGATGTGAGGGTTGGATTTGCAATAGCAAGGGGCTCAATGGCAAGGGCAAAGAGCATAAGGGACATCAGACATCCCTGTCTCATGCCCCTAAAGAGAGGGAAGTAGTATGAGTGATTGTTGTTCGTTCTGACAGATGCAAGTGGGGTGGTGTACAGTAAGTTAACCCAAGCAATGAACCTCTCGCCAAAGCTGTATTTCTCCAAAGTATGGAAAAGATAACCCCACTCCACTCTGTCAAAAGCCTTCTAGGCATCTAAAAAGATTATAAGTTCAGGGTCCTTTTCAGGATTGTACGTAACATTAAACAAGCTTCTAACATTTGAAAAAGTGTATATTTTTAATATAACCTGTCTGGTCATGGGAAATTAAAGATTAAGGGGAAATTGCCAGTTCCTAATGCATAGCCATTTGCTTGGCTAATATTTCATAGTCCATGTTAAAGGAAAAATTCATTGCTGTGAATATGATGATTTCTTTAAAATAGGTCACCTATCTAGTGGAAATGTGCAATTATTTTTAAATTGATGCCCTATGACAATAGAAAACTGCAGAAGAAGGCTGCAGATTCCCCATATGGTTCTTAAGGGGGAATCCTACAACAACCAGAATGCATTGCGTGTGTCTCATCCAATCAGCTACTGACTGAGTCGATGGTATGTTCATGGCCAGTGTAGCACCAAAGACAAAGTTAGCAGAGACAAAGCAGCGTTAGGCTTTATCTGTTTACTGAGGCTAATTTTCATTTACAAAGCATTTTTCCTCATCAAGTCTGGATAAAAGGATCATTAAAAAAAACAGTATGCTGAACTCAGTTATGTTATCAACTTACCAAGTACTGCACAGTGCCACTGGATGTACAATAGCTGCAAGTACAGGTAACACAGTTGCTGTCCACTGTTGTTCTGTATTCAGAGTTGGCAAAGTCTGATACAATATTCTGTCAGAAAACAAAGTCACATTCATCAAAGCATCACAATGTTTGTTGCAGCAAAGAGTTTTCTGTCTGTCTCCATGGCGATCATTACTGGGCCCCAGCGGTCATGCTGCAGCAGCCTCCCCTGGTTGCAGGCGCGTCTCTCGGCTGTTACAGCTCCAGTGGTTGCCTTCTCCTCCACACTCTGTTTTGTCTCATTTCACAGCACTATAATCAGCCTCATAAGATGTAATAGTGGTGCCCCACATCTCTGCTCTGACATTATATTGTAAAGCCAGTTGTTTGTTTGTGTTAGTGTTATCATGGTGAAACTCAGCAGCTGAATGCTGTGTGTCAGGCTATGGCTGTCATGTAGCTGCGGTGGTTACTTTCTCCTCCAGTCCACACTCTGTTGTGTCTGATTCAACAGCGCGATATTCGGCCTTGTATCATGAAACCAGTTTTCTTCCAAATATGTTGACATTTTAAAGTATTTAGTAATATTATATTTTAATGTCTGCTTTTCCTTATTGCTAGTGTAGCATGGGATGGGAGTGTTTTGGGAGTGGTGCCCAAGGACAGCATTTTATACTGTCCTTGAAGGCACCACTACAGAAAATGTGGAAATCTAAAGTCAGAGGAGTGAGGTCTGATATAACAATGGAATTGTGAGAACATGAACAAACACAGGGTATGAATCTATTGTCTAGGAAGAAGTAGTCAATGCAGGTGTAAGTATGATGGACAGGGGAAAATCCCCTGCCTGTGGGGTTAAAAAAACACCAGGAGTCTGTAACAGAAAATTCCTGAATAAAAGTTTTGATCATTTAAAAAAAAAAATAGAGATAGATTACTAGGTTAACTGGAAGACCGTTCTAAACTTTAGTATCCATATATGTTGAATTGTATGTTTGCATGTAGACATACTTGTGACAAATATTTAACATGTAAAAATGAATAAGACTGGAGAAGATTTTCAGATGCTTCTTAAAGCAACAAGCCAATAAGTCCTGACCTACATGTTTTTACAGTGACTTACTACATATTGAAGCAATTATTAAAAACACTGTGATATAAATACTGTAAATGTTAATTTCGGCACTCTTTATTGCCACTGACTCACATGTGCTTTACATTATGAGCCCTCTGCCTCATAACCATTACATACTGCTATTTCTTGAAATGTAGTGCCATATTTATGATATATATGTTATATATTTATAATAATCAATGTTGTTTTGTACACTAATGTGATTTTCAGTAACAAGTTGTGTAGGAATGTAGCCTACATTCTGAAATTCAGAAGGACATTAAAGTCAAAAATCCTTGTAAAGCTGTGTTACTTCAACCTTTTTGATGTGGGCTTGTTTGCTCGGTGGCTGGGAGATGGGGATTTATAGCAATTTCATCTCTGTGCATCCAGGAGAGAGACTGGTTTGGGCCGTGTTATAATTGTGACTAATTGCTTTAAGCTCTGTCAGGCTAATAGCGCATTCCCTATAAAAAGACCATAAAACTAACTAATCAACTAAAATGTCTTATGTGACCAAGACCCTAAGGACCAATTATCCCACTAATTGATTCAGAGAATCCAGCCTATCCATGGTAATAATTATAGTAATTTATAGTTATTATACACAGTTAGTGTCTGACATTAAGCATGCTCCTAAAATAGAGCTACAATGATTAATCAATTAATCAATTAGTTGATCAGGATAAAATTAATCAGAAACTATTTTGATAATCAATTAATGGTTTGTCACTTTTCAAGCAAAAAAGGCAAACATTCTTTAGTTTCAGCTCTGTAAATGTGAGGATTTGCTGCTTTTCTGTCATATATGATATTAATACGAATATTGTTGGTTTTAGACTGTTGGTCTGAAAAAGGGAAGGAATTTGTCATCTTGGGAAGTTTTCAATATTTTCAACATTTTATAGACTAAACAATTAGTGGATTAACTGGGAAAATAATCTGTAGATTTACTGATAATGACAATAAACGTTAGTTGCAGCCCTACCCTAAACATCCATGAATGTTAAGTATTTTGATCAAGTCATAGTGTGCAGATTTGTCATTTCCTGTGTTGGTTTTGAAGCACCTATGCAGAAGACCATTCAAAAAAGGAGAATAAAAGACTGGAAAATACTTCAAATTAGACAGTCATCACAGGGTAAATTCTACACCATTAATCCAAGGTACTAACTGAGGGAAAAGAATTACAGCTACAACCTTCTTTTCTGCCTTGGATTTATATGCAAATGTAATGTATCAGAGTCCTTAAGGGACTGGGACATACTGTACACACAATGCAAATATAAAGGGTCCTATGAAGGGTGAGGATATGTTTATAGTCTGAGCTTTAATTTTAAGTTTCTCTCTGGGAACACTCTTCACTCTATGTGCCTGAGCTGAAGCCATTTAATTATGCGCTCTGTTTGCATATCTGACATCCTAACAGAGTGGAGTATGGATGAGAGGCATGGAGCTGGAAGCAGGATGCCAACAAATCAGCTTTCTCTAACACTGATAATTTAAAGACGGACAGCCATCTAAAAGAATAATCTACACTTAAACAGTGTTAAACAAACTTCCCCTCCTATTTGTGAACGTTAGAGATGAACAAACAGATGCTAGACATGCAGTAACAAAGTGGTTTCAGCCTGCCAGAGCCCCTTCTGAGAAGTATTTGAGTTACAAGAGGCATCAGCATTTAAGACTTGTCAGAAGAACATTTCACTGGTGCTTTGACATCATAATTTGAAATACCGAATTTTGACAGAGGTTAAGCAGGAGGGTTAAACCAGAGCAGACATGGAGAGTGTCTTAAAAGATAGGTTCACAGTTTTTCAAGTGGATATCTGCTACATTTACAGTCTTTTTAGCACCAAATTCCCTCTCAGGGTCTTGTTCAGAGGTGAGAGTGAAAAGGACTGTGAGATCAACAGGTGGTGCAGAGGTGTTGGGGTACAGAGGGAGCTAAGCCTGAAGGCTCACCCAAAACTGAAGATTTCAGCCCTCACCTGTGCTCATGAGCTGTGGGCATTGACCAGAAGAATGACGTCAAACATACATACAGCTGAAATGAGTTTCCATCACAGGGTGTTTGGGCTCAGCCTTAGAGATAGGGTGGGGAGTTCAGACATATGGAAGGAGCTGGTCTGCATGTGTTTAAGATGCCTACATTTCTAATGAAAAAGCTGATAATGCTAGATTACTTGAGTTTTTTTTCACTGAAGTTGCTACAGTAAAATACGCCCACTGACACAGGATTTACATCACATTAATGTGATTTAGTGGAACTCATGACCGTTACATTCTGTTGTCACATGTCTTTACGTTAAAAGAAAGTAGGAAATCACATTGTAGCATTTGTTTCTGTGTGTCAAAGAGACAGGTGAGGTAATCCAGAGGTAAGGTGGGAAATGAGAGTGTGTGGAGGGCAGGAAACAGAGTTAGAGTAGAGGAGGAAGCAGTCACTACTATGAGTAAATCTAGGTGACTCAGAGGTAAACAGGAGGGCTGACAGTGAGAGGAGGGCAGGAAGTCAAAGTCAGTTTGGCTCCAGAGAGCAGCAGCACAGCTGGAGAGGAACAGGCCGATCCTCACTGCCATTACTCTGCTTTCAGTACATAGGCCTGAAAAACACTGCACAACTGGATGGTGTTACAACTGTCTCTGTATTTACAACATGCACACCAGCATTACAATTTTACCATCTGCATAAGTAACAGTTCCATATGATATATGTTTGGTTGCTACAGTGCCCCTGATTTTATTGTATTTATTTCAATATTACATGTCAAAAATATAGCCATCAAAATGCCATTGAAATAAAGATTTCATTAAAAAAATCAGACCAGGGGCCTGCCTGTGACATACTGATGATCTCTTGCTAGCTGGACTGGGAAAGCTGCATATGTTTCCAGACCAAAATTCCACTTTTATAAGTCTATATTAGGAGTGTGCCCAAATACAAATACATTATTCGGCAAAGCACAAATAGTGTTTTTTTTTTTATTGTTGTTGTTTTTTTACAAATATTTGTAAAATTAAAAGCACAATAATAACAAAAACAAGATTTTTTAGGCTCTTTCCACTTTTATTCAAATACAAATACAAATACAAATAATAATAATAATTGCTGTCTCGACAAATACAAATACTGGGCCCTCTGCACATCCCTAGTTTATAAGTTTATTAAGTTATGTATTTCATCTGATTTTAATGCAAGAAATCATGGATGATTTTGATTTTAATCATAAACTAACAAGTAATCTGGCTAGGGTTACACAGGGCTTTCACATTTAGAATGGTGTTTCAAAGTCTGTGACACAACTAATGCCACATTAGTGTTCAGATACTGAAGAACTTTCACACTGACTACTGTCATGAAAATGAAAAAACATTCCTTTCCATTCTTCCACAGAAATAATGGAGGCATCACTAGAGAGCACAACACAGAAATCAGCCAAAGGATTAGTCACTACATGCTACATGTGAGGTGAGGGTCACATGACAAAAGCAGACAGACAGAGGCAGATATCAGTAAGCTACTTGGTATGTAGCCTTGCAAACTAGGTTACTTTTACTGTAAAAGTTGCTCTGTAAGAAGCACACTGCACAACTATCCTTAAAACATAAACATATAAACAAATTCTCAACAAAAAAAATAAAAAATACAGCAAAACACATTTTTAGTGTCAATGTACTTTGTCTCCTATTTCCTACTAATAGTCCACCTTGGTTTCCTAACCTTAACCAAGTAGTTATTTATTTACTTTTTATTGTTTTGAGGAAATTTTATCCCTTAAAGCATGGTCACACCTGTATTTAAAATGGAACAATTCCATTGTAATTAGTTGAATATGTCATGATCAGTGGCTCCACTCTGGATTCATCTGCAAGGATTTTTCCAGAAGAGCGAGTTTGCTTATTGACCATTAGCAAGCTTGTTAGTTCCCTTTTTCATCCATTTTGTTTGAACAAAATAGTGTGCAGTGCTGAACAAAATACCAGGGGGAAGTAAACAGGACAGATAAGAATACTGTCATGAATCATTTTTGGTGATATGTTTTGGAAGCTACTGAAAAATGTCTTGCTGATAGGAAAAGCATACTGATATTGTTGTTTTTAAAGGCAATGAGAAACATTATTTTGTTGCTAGCGCTTGACCTGGGCACCCAGAAATGTTGACAAGTCCTCCAGTTCTGCCTTCCTAATTAGCATATTGGATGTAATCACAAAGCAGGCAGGAATTAATATAACTAGAGTGCTTATTAATACCAAATGTAAACGCATTAATACCAGATGTAAATACAAAGGCCCATGATAAGAGGTCATTATTCAGATATGGATGGCAGGTTAATACCAGGTCTAAATGAGTCCTTTGGTTAATCCACTTGCTGCAACACTTGAGATTTGTCAACACTGGTCTAATCACACTGCTCCACATAATTTCTACTGATCTCACCATGGCTGTAAACTCTGCCATTCAGTGGGCATTCATTCATCATGTTTAAGATGACCTTGAGCTCCAACACATCGTTGTAACACTTCTCACAGTATGCTCAGACAGCCAACCAAGAATGAGATCTGTTTGATCATAGCATTGATGACGACCCGCAGGCATACAGACACAGCTTGCCTTGTGTTACATCATATACAGAAGAGTTGTGACCAATGGAAGAGCAGGATAAGGGCATATGGACGGACAACAGAGAAGTGTATTTGGCTGCAGGACAAGCTTCCACATAGAGTTTGATACTTTTTTGTCTTCCACAGTGAAAACTTGTCAGTTTTGGAAACTATTGTACCTGACATAAATCCAAGCTGAACATAGGCTCTGTTCTCAGGAAAGAAAGAAAGTAAAAACTTTTTACACCCACCTTTGAAGTCTACAGAGGTTAAGTGTCTCATGCTCAAAAGAAATTGCAAATGTGTCCAAAATCAAACGTAGGTGAAGAAAGTGCCCGAGTGTAACTCGAGACTGTGGTTCACATTCTGTCTCTTGCCCACAGTTAGTGTTGGTTTCCTTTAACCGTGACCACAAAATTTTCCCAACCCTAAAGGATAGTTTCAAGTCTATCTTAACATCATGTGCCATGTGTTCATCATGTGTGTCGCGAGAGTTATGGGTTGCTGTGATCATCTCTCTTTTTCTAACTGGCTGTGAAGTAGGGCTACCCAATGGTCAAAATGAGAAACAATTTTTTACACTCAGAACTGAGATCACAATTTTCTCCCACGATTCTTGAGGACAGTTGTTTTTTAATGGAACATAACATAACATAACATATTTATTGCAATCCGTGCTGTTACAGTTACATACAGTATAATCATGCAATGAAGGAACCGCTTCAAGGCAGTATGGAGAGAAGGAATGATAAAAGGGACCAACTTTCAACATATGGTATGTGAGAATTGTATTTAACCAAACCTTAACCATAGAGATGTCATTGCCATCCCAACAATACTGGCACCAAATCAGAAAACACTCCAGCTTTGGAAGGCAATGAAAAACAACCAGTTTTCATGTTTAAGTGTGAGGACTTGTTGGATAGTGCATCACATTAATCTAGTATGTAGATTAATTGTTACTCCCATTGCTTTGGAACTTATTACTGGATATTATGACTGTTGCATTGAAAGCCAGACAGTAAATATTGCAATTAGAGGTACAGTGACAGTATCCAGGCTGGAACTGCCCCCACCAGACACACATATGTTGAAGCTATAAAATCATGTCTTGTCCAACCTCACACAGCTAATTGATACGGTTCTATTAAATTGGCTGAAACACACGGGGATACGGAGGATTTTGCACTGAGGGAAAAGTCAAACTCCTTTCCATTTATTCACTGCTGCCTTGAGACTTGATAAGCAGGTGATGAAAGCTATTAGCTATAATGATGATAAAGTAGGTCTTCAGCATCCCATCATCTAATAAAGTCAGAGACTGAGATTAAGATGTACTGTATTAAAAATGTACATGAACATTTTGTGACTTTCATGTTGAAATGGTCCCCTGTCCAATTTTGGTTTGAAAGTTTGAAAGTTAGTGTGTTCTGATTCCAGTGAGAGGTCAAAACCCCGGAGGCTTCTGGGAGCATTTTCTTGCTAATCCTGTGTTTTTAAAGCTAGCCAAGTGGAACGCTTATTGTTGGATATGGGAGGAAAACAAAGAAATCAATACTTCTCTGCCTGCTTTTTACCTTACTACTGCAGAAAATAAAATTCTGGGCACCAAAAGCAAGGATTTTGCAGCAGAAAGTACAAATACTAATTGAATACATAATGAATTGTCTCATGTCTGTTTCCAACTTGTTACTTTTCCTTTTCCTCAGCACACCTAATCCACTTGCTTTTTTGAGTTTTTGTGAGTATTGATCTGCAGATCAGGGACATTTTTACTGGAGGCTCCTCTCACAGACACAGGTCAATATGAGCCATTTGGAGGTTTATGCCTGCACCATGAAACAATAACATGTGAAAAGCACTTTCTAAAACACAGAAATTAGTCGGTCCACTGCTGAGACTCAGCATCAATGAGCTGCAGTCAAAACTAATCTAAATAAATGTGAATGGTGTGATGTGATGTTTCTCTGTAGACTGACAGGTGAGTAACAAGCTGCAGCTCAGTGGTGCAACGGAACTAAATATATTTACTCAAGTACTATTTTTAGGTACATGTATTTTACATGAGAATTTCCATTTTATGCTACCTCATATACTCCACTACTTTAAGAAGCAAATATTGTTCTTTTACTCTACATTTATCTGACAGCTATACTTACTTTGCAAATTTGGATTTTACCTATAAATCATATCAGTTCATAACATATCACACATTGTTAAAAATTAACCAATCCAACTGTATATACCGTAATTATAATTACAGTTGATCCATCTCATCCAGCTACTTACACTTATACTTGATGCGTCATTAAAAATGACATGATAAAATGATATGTATACTAATATAGCACCACTTTGAACTTTTTTGAATGTAAGACTTCTATACTTGTAACAGTATTTTTACTGTACATTGTGCAATTGCTACTTTTACCCCAGCACTCTTAGTCTAGGTAGTGCTAAGTCTAAAATTTGACATTGATCTGTACCTCCTATGAGCTGCATTCTTCTTGTTGGTCTGAACACCAGCGTTATATAACATCATATCATATATCATTTTCTCAGGTGATAGGTGTACATCTATGAGAGGGACGGACTGAAAAAAGACACACTGATCTGTTCTCTCGGTTTGTGTTTGTTGACCAAATAAATCTCAAACCATGAGAGGTGAAGTCATGGGAGATGACTGAACACTGTGTGGATTCTAATTTATTCAGTCTGTCCAAACGTGCAGGATAGCTAACACTAGCTAGCCAGTGGTCTGCAAACATCAGAGTCACATTATGATGAATCAGTGAGTGGAGTTTCAGCTTTTACCCTGTCTTTGCTCAAAGTGATTATTCAGTGATATTAAGTATTTATACTTACTGGGACAACCTGACAGTGATAGTCCATATGTAGCCTTTTATTTTCTAAAATACGCAAGTCATCATCCTTTGCAAGTGGTGCACAAGAAAGTTGCGTAAAGAATTGTCTACAAAGCCAATCACTCAGCCCTAGACAGCTTGATTTTCATTGTTTGTCCATTTTTGTCCACATTTATTACCTGGAAATGTGTTCACTCTCGAGTTTATAATTTACAATTAAAGGGTTCACAATTTTTCAAGTCTGTCTTCAAACAACAGTCAGGAGCTCAAATGAACATTGGAACATGTTTTTCTTGCTGCGTTCCTCCTGTTCATACTGACCATTAGAAGATCCCTTCATGATGCACTTACAATGTAAGTGATGGGGGACAAAATCCACAATCTTCCTTCTGTGCAAAAATGTATTTAAAAGTTTATCTGAAGCTAATATGAAGCTTCAGATAAACTGAAGCGTCCAAATGAGTCAAATCAAGTAGATATCTTTCAACGTTACAGTCTTTTTAGTGCCAAAGTCCCTCTTTTTGTTACTATACTTCCACCACAGCTCAACAGGGAAACAATGTCTGAGGAAACACAAAGAGGGAATTTGATGCTAAAAAGACTGTAAATGTGACGGATATCCACTTGATATGACTAACTCAGACTGCTGAAGCCTCACATAAGCTTCATATCATCTTT
Organism: Thunnus thynnus; assembly: GCF_963924715.1. Classification (NCBI taxonomy): domain Eukaryota; kingdom Metazoa; phylum Chordata; class Actinopteri; order Scombriformes; family Scombridae; genus Thunnus; species Thunnus thynnus. Next base: position 1,635,022 of record NC_089539.1, on the reverse strand, counting down.
TAAAAAACTGTGTGGACACACTGTGGATTTTGGCCTCCATCACTTACACTGAAAGCACATTTGAAGGGGGTCTTTAATAGCCAGTATGAACAGGAGGAATGATTACAGCCAGGAAAACCTCTTTGACTGTTCATATGGACACCTGACTTGATGACTTGAAAAACTGTGAACTTATCCTTTAATGCAATTTCATATTCAAAAAACTGTGTTGCTTACTTGTGGAATGTTGAAGAAATTTGAATTCACAGGACATAGGAAATTCTGACATGTGCTTTAAGCAATATTGGTATTCATCTGATGTAATCAAATCAGACGGAATTGGGACTGATTCAAATTGAATCAAATTTAATTGGAGCAGTGACACTTTCTTCACACAACCCCCTCTAAACACAAGGAATCACAAAAACAGCTGCAATACATTAGTCTACCAAGGTCATTGACAAGATACAGATTACAAGGTGTCCTCCTCACCTGTCCTGCTCTCTCATCTGTCGTGTTCCTACAGACAGACATCTGCTGAACATCACTGCAGACCCGCCACCAGCAGAGCAAAAACAAGGCCATGCTTAGTTACAGAGAATTGAGCGGCTGCTGTGGGCAAACTGCCACAGTCATCTGACACAGGTACTGAGATGTACAATTATCACTGGGATTCCCACCACCACAGGTGTGCCATGATGATGAGTCATGAAAATAACACTGACACAGTTCAAGTGACTAATGTGTTTCCACCTGTGAAACTTGATATATGTGTGTGTGTGTGTGTGTGTGTGTGTGTGTGTGTGTGTGTGTGTGTGCAGTGCAATTTTTTTGTACCTATCTACATCTACCCATGCATCTATCTACAGTACCAGTCAAAAGTTTGGACACACCTACTTAATCAACGGTTTTTCCTCAATTTAATTCTTTAATTTTTACTATTTTCTACATTGTAGAACAATACTGAAGACATCAAAACTATGAAATAACACCAATGGAATTATGTAGTAAACAAAAAAAGTGTTAAACAAACCCAAATGTCTTTTTTGTTTTAGATACCTCAAAGTAGCCACTGTTTGCCTTGATGACAGTTTTGCAGATTGGCAATATCTTAACCAGCTTCATGAGGTAGTCTCCTGGAATGATTTTCAATTAACAGGTGTGTCTTGTCTAAAGTTAACTGGTGGGATTTCTTGCCTTCTTAATGTGTTTGAGACCATCAGTTGTGTTGCGCCAAGGTAGTGTTGGTATACAACAAATAACCCTATTCCACTACTGTAGTAATCAATATTGTGGCAAGAACCACTCAGCTAAGTAAAGAGACAGTTCATCATTACTTCAAGACATAAAGGTCAGTCAATCAATTTTCAAGAACTCTGAAAGTTTCTTCAAGTGCAGTCACAAGAGTTACCTCTGCTGCAGAGAAGTTCATTAGAGTTACCACCAATTAACAGCACCTCACGTTAGAGCCCACATCAATACTTCCCAGAGTTCAAGTAGCAGGCACATCTCACCATCAACTGTTCAGAGGAGACTGTGTGAATCAGGGTTAGGGTATATGTGTATAAGCTACCTACATCTTTGAGGAACACATCAAAAGTGAAAAGTCTTGTATGAGAACGTTAGACAAATTGAAAAGTCTGCACACCATGACTTATGCAGAAAATATTATTTAATGCATTTCAGACTGAGCCCATCCTCAGCATGCTTATTGTGTGCAAATATTATACATTTTATTGTTTGATATGTATAAATTTGTACAACTTTCAGTTCATACACCACCCTGTCAGCCTTGCTTTTTTACTCAACAACCCGCCAACATTGACAGACAGAGGAGAGGCCACAGCAGCCATTGTCTACTCCAATGCATGAAGCCACCGAGGGAAGACCATCCATTGAGCCTCCTGTCCTGATGGACTGTGTGTCAGGAAAATCCAGACCCAGTGACTTGTGTGGCCTCGATTGGCTCACACTCTTCATCTGCAGTGCAAGTGCAAGTGTGTGTGGCTATGTGTGGCTGGGACAAGTGGGTCTACACATGAGCCATCCACCTCTGTCTGTTCCCCATACCCCAAAAGGAGGAGGATATCAAAGGGTGTACTGATGAATTTCCTCTAGAAAGAAGCAGCAAAAGAAGCATGCTTTCAGGCCATCCAAGACAACATTAAAAGATTCCTTGAATTATCTGAGAACATTTTAAGAAAGCCTAAGGAAAAGTTCATTCTTCTTGCACTTTTGATTTTGTTCCAACTTTTTTTTTATTCAACATTTTGTTTGGATATATCAAGCCTATAGCCTAAATTATTGGCCTCTTTCTTGTTTGAACTTCAACTTAAAACTTGAGGGACCAAATATACGGTTGAGTGGTAAAAAACTGAAACCCTATGGAACCACCCATGTTGAGAAAGCACAATGCAGCCAGTCACGATTCCTGCCTCCATCCTGTTTTTATCGTTTCCCTCTGTCCCTGCCTTCAGCCCTACAATCTCTTCTCTTGGCTTGGCTTTGCATCTGTCCACCAGATGCCGCTGGACTTTCCTGTCTGGTTCCCACACCCACCTGCTCACCTGTTACCACTCCCCAGTTGTTGTCACCTGCTGCTCAATACCCCATCTGTCCCAGTACTATATATACTGGTCCTGTCATTCATTGCCTGCCAGTTCGTCAATGTTGCTTCCTGCCACACTGTATGCTGATCCTGTCAGTGCCAATTGGCATCTTTAAAGTCCCCCTCCACTCAAAAACATGTTTTTCTTCTTGTTCCTGTGTTTGGGCTCCACTGTACAGAATGATGTATGTGCAGAGTTTGACACTTGAAGGCTGTTCTCATATATACACAAACCTGCAAACCCTCCAGTTTTTTTCAGGTTTCTCCCATATTTGTACACCCTTTCACGCTGTGCTCCCGTTTTGTTGTTTCTCCTGGAAAACTCCTGTATTTTGCATGGCCCTCAACCTTTTTTATGAATAATCATCATACACATGGATCATATAACATTTGTATGTTTTTCTGACGTTACCCAAGTTGACAGATCGTCTGTGAAATACAATCTACACACACAATCCACACACAACATACAATTTCAACCCATCTGTCAACACAACCGGAGTCAAGGTATATGTGCACAGCTGTTCTCCACGCATGCAGTCCTTCCTCCTGTCCTCCATCCTCCCCATGATGCTGATGTGATTCACTGCCTGCAGGTACTGCTGGTAGAGAGGAAGGTCTCCTTTGTCTCAGCCAACAGCTTAAGTCTACAAGACTTTGCCAAATTTTAAGATACATGGCAACCACTCCCTTCCACCCTCCACCAAAACAACTTCCCGTATTTTTTAAACTTAAATGATGGTAAGTATGCATACACATGAATCCTATTCTCTTTGCATGTGAACAAAGACTTCGTTTTACAACAAGTTGGCAAAAGTGGCACAATAATTTATGTTACTTTATAAAGACAGTTGGAACGTAGTATAAGTTTTATGGGTTAACTTTTGCATTTGCAATATTTTAGTGCTGCATAAATGTAGGGTTAATAAGAATTTATACTCAAACTGTCCCGTATTTCAACAGTAAGTGATGCAGAAGTGGAGGGAGTGTATCTCTACTGCTGTCTGACAAACAAAGGATGGTAAATGTGCGCTGAACCGTTCATTATGGAATAATGCTGCAGAGCCTTTAGCTCAGTAGTACTCAGATGTACCTAATGCTCATTCTCCAGTAACATCACATGCTGACTGCACAGCTCGGCTGTCTGCTTATCTGTGCCTGATATAAAGAAGTGAAAATCATTCATGTTCACTGGGCCATTGAATTGAGTTTTTAGCAGGGATTTATCATCACACAGTGAATGACAAGGTTGGACTGAACTTGATTTGAATGTACAATATTCACTCACTTTGTTATTTTTGTAATGAGAAAATTGGCAGGTATCACAGCAAAGAAACTGAGGTGTGCTGTAAGACAGAGAGCAACAACTTAATCTTTTATGTCTCTAAGTTCTTGATGTTTTTAATCAAAACGTATATTTTCTCTCATGATTTTTGAGGAATTTGTATTGAAAATATTAAGCTGCCCTCTGTCACCTCCTTGTGTCTATGGGAGCTTGTCAGGTATGTGTTTAAGACTGCTGTTGGTACAGATGTTTGTGTGGTCAGCAGCAGGGATTTTCTGGTCACATAGCGCTCCATAACACAAACCTGTGAGCCCCTCTATCTTGAGTAGGTCCCTTTCCACCAGCACTCAGGCTAGATTATGACTTAAATACTGTAGTTGTGAAAACAATCTTATAGTTATCAGGTAGATTTCCATACACTGGTGGTCTGTTTATTGCTTGTCCCATATAGAATAAAACAACACTACTAATTTTGTCAACAGTTAATCACATATGTGGATGTAGATGCATTTACTTAAAAAAAAGCTGCTAATTTTGAAATGCTTGTGTATACAACTATGGTCCTAAAACAAGACAGGAGAGATAAGACAGGAGAGTTAATAAAAAGAGTTATAGTCTATAGCTTTAATAATTGGCATTTTCTATTCATTATCAGTTTGAGTGGCTCTTGTAATCATCCTTTGTCAGAACTGCTGCTCTGAACTGGATACCTCGTTTTCTAAGCTATTTTACCCATGTCGCTTTCATAGACACTGGCAGAGAGATGCTATCAAACATGAACAAGAGGTTACTTTCTACTCCATGGTAGAAAATACAACACATGGACCTGCAGATAACTGTGCTATACCCAGCTAGATATTCAGACCTGATGAACATTTACAGTATGGTAACAGCAGGGCTACTACTAACGTTATGTACTGCCACTACCCCACACAGCACAAGAGCCTCTTATTGAAGAGTTGCTAGCTCTGCTACAACTCATGGCTGACGGGATTTGTCACTGACATATAGCATGTGTAACAAAGGAAAATATGAATCAGCACAGCTAACAATAATATAAAATACAGTGAATGTCATAATATAGGCCCTATTTGATTTGAGCTGTGTGGTGCCTCACATGGGCTGCATGGATTAATGGGGCCATTTTATGAAAAACTCACTTATTCAGTGCTTGTGTGTATGTATTTGGGTCTGTTCTTAACAGGGCCGTTTAGACAGGATGAGAAGGCTGTTGTGGTGCTTGATCTCTGTGATACTTTGACCAAAGCATGTCAGATACATTTTATTAAGACCCCAGGGAACTGTGTTAACTTGTGGAAAAGGGGTATAATATGGCCCCTTTAACTTACTGTCAACACTGGTAGTTTTCCTGGTTTAGCTGTATCATGTTGTGCATTGTTTTGCACAATGTTGCATCAAAGCTATGAGACTGAAAGTGTTGGAATGGTGGATTCTAACAATGACAATGAAAACAATTATATGTAATTGTAATTACAGAAACATAATTACATTAAATTGTCATTGCTGGAAAATGCCAACCATAAATAGTATCAAATATGGAGTGTGATATGATGAAAACTTTTAACAAATTGGTCTGTTTCCTTTTCACTCCTACCTAATGAAGAATGAAGAATGAACCAAATACTATATGCACCTGAGAGTAACTATTCCTGTACATGTCCAAATGCAAATATTGTAAAACACATGAAAACACATTCAGTATACTTAAACGGATCTGATCTATCTTTTGAGACTGCAGACTACAATGTCTACAGTGATACTGTAAAGGTATAATCTTAGCTTCAGTGGATAACTCCACAAGTCTGTTTATTTCAAGGGAGTACATTTCTGAGAGCTGCAGCTGTCTTCTAATGTGAATGAACAAAGGAATGAATTTATTTGATGATTAAAAAAACACATACACTAAAAATCACTGAGGATGGAAACACAATAAAGCCCGAAGGCTTATTTCCATTGCGGTGCTCATGTTTTCTTGGTCATAAAAAGTTAATTCGGAGTTCAGAATTAAAATTGAATATGCTGCATGGTACTTTACCATTTATTTAAGGCCACTTTAAACAAATTCTGTGTAACACTCAATTCAGATTAGTGGGCAGATTATTCCACTGTACCGCTGCACTGTTGAGAAATGTGTTTTTGCCCATTAGCCTATTGAATCGAAAAAGTATGAAGTCTGTCAAGCTGCCTCTTCAAAGTAGCTATGATTGTTTCTTAGTAGTGAAAAATAATTAAGTGTTTTGGTACTAAATTTTTAATAAATTTTGTAGGTGAGCAGCATCTTAAAACAAATGGTTCTTTTCTCCACCGTCAACCAATTAACCTTTTTCAAATGTGCAGGATCAGGATGTGTACATGGATGATGGACTTTTAATACAACCCTCATCAATTTATTTTGAGCCTTTTGAAGTTTGTTTTTGAGCTGTTGTGACAATCTGGAGTACCAGGAGATGGCAGCATAACCAAAATGACTTTGAACTAGAGCTCCAGATAGTGTGTGAAGAATTGAGCTGTCCAGAAAGGTACCTTTTCTAGCTAAAAACGTAATTCTTTGATTTATCTTGGCGAGAACTTTTAAAGCCTTATTTTCACCTGATAAAAACCTGTCTAAAATGTAGCCAAGATAATTTACATTGCCTTTGGCAGTTATATGGAACTCTCCAATTTTCTAAAAAAAATCTATTATGTGATAGCCATCTACTTACATTTTGAAATTGTTCTAAGTGTTCTAAACCACTATTTTATCTTTTTATGTTTACAATAAAATGGAATCATCAGCATATTAAAAAAGATTGCATGAGGCAGCTGCTTTTAAGTCATTTATATATAATTTTAAAAAAATAGAGGGCCCAAGATACTACCCTGTGGCACCACACATCCCATGATTCTTGACTCTGAAAGGTGTCCCATCAACATCAACCATTTGAGTATGATTTGATAGGTATGACTGGACCCAATTTAGAGCCATCCCACTGAAACCCATGCCTCTTTATTTCATTAATAAAATGCTATGATCTACTGTATCAAATGCTTTCTGCAAATCCAGCATGACCATACCACAAAACTTCCCTCAATCCACTTCTCTTCTAATAAGGTCTGTTATATACAGCAAGCATGTTTCAGTAGAATGGATTTCAGCTCATATTAACGGTTACTGTTTGAAATATACTCATTTATCTGTTCCTGTATAATTCATTCGATTATCTTTGAAAGAGCACTTAGAATGAATACTGGTCTGTAGTTGCTTGGGTAACATTTGCTTCCTTTTTATGCCATTTTTAGCTCATCTGGAACTTTACCTGACCGAATAAACATATTAATAGATAGAAGGAGTCAACACTCCTGCAGCATCTCCAGTGAGTCATCTAAACCAGTGCCTTTAGTAGGATTCGATTCACTAAGCAGTCTAAAAACAACAGTATCAGAAACCTTGGAGAAAACAAGAGATGAAGGCTTGATTCACTCCTGTGTATAAACATCTATTATGTGTTTTTCACCATATATACCTGAAAGCTATGGGAGTTTCAATCAAAGTGCTCAACCACTTTCTTTTTGTCTGATGTGATATTTCCATCTATATCCAGACTGATAATGCTTGCTTTAGATTTTAAACTCTTACTGTACTCCAATTACTTAAGGCACTTTCAAAGGTTCCTTGCCTCTTTTCTACATTCTAAGATTTTTTCACTGAAAAAATCTTTCTTAGCCTTAGTGATGATTCTGTTTACCTCATTTCTCAAACTCTTAAACTTTTGAAAACTTGATTGGTCTTTGCTCTGCTTGAACTCTACATAATAGCATTTTGTGGTCTGATGGCCTTTAGAATGTCATTGTTTATCCATGTTTAAGATCTCTGTTTAATTCTGTTTTCACTTGAGCCACCCTATTTAACATATCTAGAAACATGGTTTTAAAAAGACTGAAGACCTTGTGATTATACAGAGCAGGCCCCGGTCCAAAAGCAGCACTCTTTAATGCCATTTGGCGGTGGTTCAAGTAAAGCCCAGCTCACAGTAATGGCCACTGGCTGTGAATGGAGTGAACTGGCTACAGCTTTATGTCCACTGGCTCTGTTACAGCTGTTCAATAGCCAATCACACAGATGCTGATGCACAACTGAGGTAAGACTCTTGCTGGGCATGTATGTTTTTGTCCCTCTCCAGAATCCACATGGTTTCATACTGCTTGGAGCAGTGGAGGAAATAATGGAAACAAAGAGAATAAGCAGTGAATGTTAAACACCTGTGTATAGTGATGTGCTGCTGGATGTCCACAAAATCCTCTATGAGCTGTGTAATTGGTGTAGTCAACAGGGAAAACTGTCAAACTTTATCTCATTAGCACGTCGCCCAACCACTGAGGGCTTCGAACTCCTAGCTGTGTTCTGAAACTGTAAAGTTGGAATCCTAATGAAGTCAGAGCCCTCTAATTGTCTCATAGGTGACCTTGAGGTCAATTCAGTTATGTGAATCAATGCTAAATCTTCTCCACAGATCACTGCATTTTGTTTTATTTGTCTTTGTGTTTATAAGTGCTGCCATGCATACTGATAGGATGCACTGTACTATATTTGCTGCTCTCCTTTGCCCTGTGATGTCAACAACTTTTGGTTTGTCGGACTGCACTCTGCTAGTATATTCTAAAGACAGGAACCCCACTGACAGGAAGACTGGTGGTGCCTTGTCTCCTTGGTGTATGACATCATCATCATCATCATTATGTCATACACCAAGGAGACAAGGCAAGGAGACTGGGAAAGAGACTGAATGAGCACCAGACCAAAACTACTCACAGCATCCACCGAGAAGAGGTCAAAGGTCGACCAGGAGTTAGAGGATGACTCATCAAGAGAGACATTCACATCTGAGACCAGAGACCATCTTTAAAGATATACAGGGGTGACCATCTCCCTCCATATACGACCACCTGTTATCACATGACTCAAGTCCCATGCTGAGGTCACATGGTGACACCTAAGCTGACTTCAAGACAACTGAGCAAACTCTATCTGCATAGGAAGACCATGGGACTGCAAACTCAGGAAAAAGCTAGTTATTTGACCTTGAGTTATGATCTTTTTTCCTTTATACTAATTTTAAGTCTTAAGGCAAGCAGTATTTCCATGGCCCATGTAAAAATACACTCAGCAGGTCAATGAGGACTTGTCTACCCACTGATCAATTTGGACCATGAGAAAGCATCGCCGAGACATGGTCCACTTCCTGTGTTAGTCTTTGTGCCAGCCAGATGGTCTGCAATAAATGATGTGTGTGTTCCTAACAGTACAGCATGAATGTAACAATTATTCATCCTCTACCATACAAACGATTTAATGTAATTGTAAATTTTCAGAGTATGGAAATAATGTCTGCTGTTTTTTTTTTTTTTTAGTCTGTTGTTTTCAGTTTCTCTTTTATTGAAGTCATGAGTGAAGCCATGCAGTCCATGTGAACGATGGGTTACAAGGCTAAATTACCAACTGCTCAGAGTGGGTTTTTCAGGGCCCCAGGCCTCCAGAGGCCCCAAAAGCCCCAAGGTCACTGTGTGTGAGTTGTTTTTTGGGAATTAGAATTTTTGGGAATTCCATGGATCCTGCATTATTATGTTATCCTGTGGCCCTGTCTTGTAGAGGGGCTCTGTGTCAAAGTCTTATTCTGGGACTATTATCACTTTAGATTGTATTGTGCTCACATCATGCATTTCTCCAAATAAAGTTGTGTTTCATCAAAGTACCACAAACTAACTGACATGCAGAAAACAAGGGGCCAGGTAGTAGTCCAGTACAGGAGTACCGTCTGGTTACTGGGTCTCAAAATATAATAAAACTGCCATCTATAGTGTGCTGTGTACATTGTTCTTGATAAGAACAACAGCAAATTTTTGTTTAATCCAGCCACAGTCTCCAGGGAACTAAATCTAGTCCTGATCTCACTGAGGTTGCTAACAGGCAAAAATAGGAGATTCCATTTCTGTCCCTGAAAGGACTAAAATAAACACAATGTGCTGCTAATATTATAATATTCCACACCAATTACAGAAGTAAAACAAAACTTATATTGATATCTTTCCTGTAATTGATGTAGAATGTTATTATATTAGCAGCACATTGTGTTTGTTCTCTTTGATAAGTATACATAATTGAGTGGTAGGCTGTTCCATCATGCAAACTTGATTTCTGGTTTAAAATTAAATTGAGAGACTTTATTAGAGGGGTGTGGCAAGCGTGGGCTATCCTAAATATATATAAAGTCCCTGATAAAGTATTAAAAAATGCATCCTTAAGTTGCTTAACCATGTATGAGGTGAAGATTGGATACAATTCAGGGGGAAAAAATGTGGTGGTTCTATCCCATTTACATCAATCTGGGGCCAGTTAAATTAACTCTGAAACTAAGCATTCATTCTAACACTGGAGAGGTTCAGAAGAACCAGAGGAAATCAGACAGGTCATCTAAAGAAATTATAAAGTATAAAGTAGGATAATGTGTAATTTTACCAACAAAGTCAACAACTTCAAATTTGTGGTATCATTATATCTTGGTGCAATTTAATAAACATACATCATAGATACTTGACTTTCACATTTCCTACAGTATGAAAATATAGACAGTACTACAAAGCGTATCCTCTGATGCAGGTACAGATCAGTACTGAATACTAAAAACACTGATCAGTAAAAACATTCACAGATCTAAAGTTTATGTTCATATCAGAAAGTATCAATGCATCAAAGACATGACTTACACTCTTCTATTTGCATGACATACAAAATATAGCCTAAGTATTCTAGTTACTTTAAGCTCATTACTCATTATACAGCACAGCTTTAAAACAAACAAGCAAATAGCAGCAGACCTCCTGCACAGACTCATTCGCAAATCACACACAGTCAACAGGTGACTGAACAACCACTGCATAAGAAACTGGAAGAATTCCAATTGATTCAAAGCCCTGCAGGCTCTGTCCCTGTGACCGAGTCTGTGTACAACACACTACCTGAATAATACAAAAGCCTTGCTGTGTTCTTGTTAAGGAGGTAAATACACACAGACAGCCACAGAGAAACATTTAACCATCAGGAAAGAAAACCAGCTGGAATGACAGAGATATATAGACAAAAGAGAGGAAAAGAGGTGTATCTAACTCACATTACTTGACATCCAAGTCTATTCTTATCTTTTATCTTTTTATCTTACTCACTTTGCAAATGAAATGGTGTTGCCAGCAAGAAGCATTCACCTTTTCTCAAAGTTGGCTTGAGTGAGGGGTAAAATATAGATGAGCAATGCAACTAGAGTTTTTTGAAGGATTCAACACCATTACTGTCAGTAGACCACTAACCCACTTTGATAGAAATGCTGTGGGAGCTGTTCACAGTTTGCATTGCCAGTGTAACATTGAATCATAACAAATAAGAAATTTGATCACACTCACAAGGACAGCAGCGTGTTCTTTTGGTTTTTTCAACAGTTGCCATCACTACGAGCAACCACGACACATTTGGCCAAAAGTCACCAGTAGATCTGAGACATTGGAGCTGAGACCATTAGCAAAACAAGCTAACTGTCCCACTTGTTTCGTTTAAATCATGTAAACTTATAACTATATTGTTTCTTGTGAGGCCAGAGTGTGACTGGCTTCACAATTCAATTCAATTCCATTTTATTTATATAGCACTAAATCACAACAAAAGTCAGTCTCAGGGCACTTTTCACATAGAAGTCTAGACCGTACTCTTTAATTTACAGAGGGAGAGACCCAACAATTCCCCCATGAGCAAGCACTTGGCGACAGTGGAAAGGAAAAACTCCCCTTTAACGGGAAGAAACCTGAAGCAGAACCCGGCTCTAGGTGGGCGGCCATCTGCTTTGACCGGTTGGGTTGAGAGGGGTTGGGGGGTGGGGACACAGAGAAGCAGAACAACAACAGCAACAACAACAACAATAACAACAGATACATGACTAGCAACAACAAACAGCAGCAACAGCAGGAACAGCAGGAGAATTCACAAGCCTATTTACTGTTTACTGTTTCACAGTGACATGAAAGTGACTGCTTCTGAACATTTGACATACTTCACTTGTCTTCCCTGCAGTAGACTCTGTTAAGGCTGCAACACCATGTTTGACCACACATGCTGGCTTAAACTAACCAGCTGTTACAACCCAGAAGCACTCTGTTTCACTCATTTGAGTAAACATAATGAAAAATGGGAAGATATGGCAAAATAAGTCTGTTATTCACATCTTTAAAATGACAGTGATAGCTACTATGTACAGTGGCTTTCCTTGGTTATTCAGACAAATCTCTAATGAGATTTTGGGGAGCCACAAAGGGCGTCCAGTGTCCAAACAGACACTCTTTCCACCTCCCTACACTCGTATTTTCAGTGTAATTCATTTGCCAGAAAAGAGACAAAACAAACAATAAACAAAGTTAAAGATGATTTGACTGATAGCGTTTTTTGTTTTTTTTTCAAATGTCTTATAGATAATCATGTAGTGAAAATATCATACTGTTACAGCCCTAGATGACATCAGAGCCTAGATGCCAAATGTCGGCTCAACTGTGTTTATGCATCCCTCAATTCCATGTGAGTTGGCTGAGATAACTATATATATTGCACCTGTGGCATATTCAGGGAAAAATAAGTCAGTATACATATGTATATTACATGTACATATAGTATAGTATATGTATAATATACAGCAATAACCAAAAGTAAACAAGCAAACAAATACATGAAAAAATAACTGAAAAGACAGTTGACCACAAATATTTATAATAAAACACTTTTTTAAGTTAGCTTTGACCAGCAAATAATATTTTGTGTTTGGCACAATGTAATCATGTTGTAAAAGGCTCCAGCTGTGCAATATCCTGGTAAGAAGAGAGCCATTCACTCACCAACAGTGCATGTGGTGGTTTCCAGCAACAAGCTACCATTCTTTTAGCAGCTGTGAGATCAGCAAACAAGAGGAGCCTATCATCTGTAGTTAGCTCCAAAGAGGAGGAGTCATTAAGTAATAGCAGACACAGTGAGTGAGGGATGGCTCTCTCAATAATATTAGACGTAATGCAGTGTTTCCCCTAGAATTTTTTTTTAAGGCCTGGTGGTACGCACCGAAAAAACTCTAAAGAGACAAGGCCCTCACATCATGTCAAGAGGTTCCCAGGCAACGACACAGAGGTTGACTCACATTTCAGAACAGTGCTGCACAGAGGCTCCCAAACGTAAATGATTATTGATTTCTGAATGAATGGATATTTGCCATTATTTTTGGCATTAAAGAAAAGATTTTTTTGGCCCGGTGGGGCCTCTCATTGGCTTGGTGGCCCACCAGGCCTGTACAATTATAGGGGAAACACTGTAATACTTGAGACACTTTCCTAAAATCTATTAACCTCTGGACACTGCCAAACCATATGAAGAAAAGTGCCAATGGTATTGTCTGGAAAAAAGTTGCAATATGGATTAGCTCTGTGTTTCATTTGTTGTAATCTTTGAGGTGTGAGATAAGACCTGTATAAAATAAAAAAACAATAAATTTATAATGTATCATTTGATGGTTTGGATTTCTGGATGACAGGGATATATTTGACCATACAGTGTGCCAACTCATATCTGAGGAAGTATTAATATCTCTCTTCCAGAGTATGTTAAGTGGCAAAGGTTTATATTAGGCCTGAATTATACATTTATAGAGGTCAGACAATACCACTGTTTTTACCTTTGGTGCCAAGTATCAGATGAAGAGGGTGAGCGTGCATTGCTGCACGCAACTGTAGATAAAAAAGGAAAGAAGTGCCCAGGAGGTTATAGGACTTTTATAAATCTTGGAATTCATTGACTTCAATTGGCTTCCCATCTATCAAAAGAGAATAGTTAAGAAAAATTGGAGATTGACAAAAGAATTTGTTGCAAATTTTGGTAAATTGCTGGACTTTATGCCACACAGTGAAAAGGTATGATACAATTGGCCCAAAGTCCTGTTTCACTATCTTATGGGGTATGTTGGAATATAGCAAATTTGGTAGATTATGTGGATATGTTAATGATTCATGAGTCTCTGGGTTCAACCAGGTAGTAAATGGACACAGAGCAAAACAACATGAGTACCATCCAAAATTAACGCCTCCTGATAATTTATGTCCTTGAAAGGAAGCTTTGATTCTGGGGTTCTTTTATTTTTGTTCCACAAAAAGTGAAAAGAAAACAGAATGCAACTTCTTTCAGTAACCACACAGTTGGGATAGAGGTATCATTGAGCTGATAAAATTGATATGAGGCAATTTATTCATCTTAATGAGTGAAAGGCGGTAGGGAGCATACCCCATCTCTTTAAATCACCATCAATATTGTTTAGGAATTTATTATAGTTGTTAGTGGTTAATGTGTCAAATGGAAGGATATATAGAGACCCCTAAGTATTTGAAATTGCGAACAACAAGAATACTAAAAAAAGGTGTCTGCCCACTTAATTCATGGCATGAATGCTGATTTTGCCCAATTAATTCTATATCCAGAGATATTACCAAAAACCTCAAAGATTTTAAAGAGATGTGAGAATGATTTAGAGGGATTTTTTGGTAAAAACCAAAATATTGTCCGCATACAAGGAAATGTGATGCAGTGTGTCATGATGATTGGCTTAAGGACCTCCGACTGTCGTATTGCTTGTGCCGCGGAAGGGTTAGCATACAATAAGGGTTAGCATACAATAGCTTTATCATAGAAATAAAGCCTTCACTGAAACCCATGTGTTGGAGTACAGATCATAGATAGTGCCATTCCAGCTGGTCAAATGCCTCCTCGACATCTAATGAAAGAATGCCAATGTGGTTTTCTAACCCTGAATCTAAATCTTCTAACATGAAGCAAGTGACGGACATTATCAGAGGCTAGTCTGGATTTTATAAACCCAATTTGGTCATGGTGGACCAGATGAGGCATATAGCACTCGAACCGGGTTGCCAAGAACTTAGTGTAGAGTTTAATTTCACAGTTCAGGTGACTTAAAGCCCCGTAAGAGGAGCAGTCAATTGGAGGCTTGTCCTACTTAAGCAAAAGAGAAATAATAGCAATATTTGAGCTAATGGAAAAGGAACCTCTACTGATGGAAAAAATAGGCATATTCAACAGAAGAGGGCCAAGCTGGAGCCAAAAGGAAATGCACAGGAAAAACAACTTGGTAAGATTGAGATATAAGTGATACCTGAGGCCTGTACTATGAAACAAGTTCAGCATACCCAGGATATCTTTTTGTTACCTGGCTTCACTGAACCTAACACTGGCCATCCAGATAACCAATACTACGAAGCTGGTTATCAACTAGCTCAGTCAACCCGTGATTTTCCTGTCCAGCTACGAGTGTGTTCATGTGAAAGAGGTAGTTAATTACGAGCGACATCATCAGAACCATGAATGAAGTACTTCATGATATGAGATGAAACTGTGATACCAAGTACCTGCAGAAAACGTCTGTTTTACGAACAGCAAAAGGTCATATTCAACAAAGTGAAATGTAAACGAGCCTGTAATCATACAACAGAATAAGAAAATGTAGAATCACTAGAAATAATTTCCACATATTAAAAGTAGGCTATGGCTTAAAATACATGTAGGAATTATTATATATGACTTGAGGATAGAGTGAGTATTTTTTTGCTGTTCAGTTGGATGATGAAGAAACCATTCTGAATATGTCACATAAAAAAATTAAAAGTAATGTCAGACTGTTTCTGCTACCGAAGCAAAGAGTGGAATAGTTCATAACTAATGAGGTCTAACTGACCCACATGTTGCATTTATAATCATGGGAGCCAATTAACAGTGTTGATTATTTCTTTTAATAAAAGACAAGCTTTCGTTTTTATTTCCAACTATCATCACATAGTTGTCTCATGTTATTCTGAGCTGCAGTGATGGAATCAGAGGTTAAAATCATCCACACTGTCAGTTATTACTCCGGGTATAAAATAAATTTTGCACAATTAAAATGCAGCTAAAATCATCATTATGTTTTTAGTGTTGTACACGATCTCTCAATTTTTTAGAGGCTCTGTTTTAAAACCAGAGTGGAAATAGAAAGCCTGGAACAATAACATGTTTCTACTGACCTATGATAATATATATTGCTCTTTCACTTTATTGTAACTCAGGACTTTTGTCCATGTCGGGATCTTATAGGATGACTCCAGTGATCTGATTGGTCAGTGGTTGGAGTGTTGACAGGTTGTGATCTGATCCTCTGAAGTTAACCTGCTCTGGTGTAGTAGTAGGTTAGCTGTTCAGCATAAGTTACCATGGTGATGTACCCCAGTAAAAAGTGAACCACTGTCGTAGGACTGAAAACCCAGAAGTAAACCTGAAGTTACCTCACTAACCCCAAATCCTGCTTCATAGTACAGGCCTCTGGGCCAGTGCGCCCCACCCAAAAAACAAATATAATAATGGAGGACCATAACGTCTTGTGTCCTAAAATCACTAAACCTTGGAAAACAAAACAAAACAAACAAAGACAGCAGCCAGTAAAAGATTGAGTAAACTAAGAAGGAGAGCTTCCATTGCCAACATATACTGTTTAAACAACAGCATATTATTCATGTTCGATTTAAAGAAAGAGAAAAAAAAGGAGTTCAAATTGTGGTTTATAGTTCCTGTTAATCTGTTTGGAGGATTCATGGAGAGAGAAAAAATTAGTTCAGTCTTAGTCAAGTCTTATCATTTTATTCACTGACACCTTTATTCCTTGTCAAGGGAAGCAATGACCTGCTAGGCCTCACTTAGCTCCTGAAAGGTGTAGGTGTTGCTCCCCCAGGAGAGCTTGATCGTAATGGAGTAAAGAAGGAAAGCCTTGTGCATCACTTTGTAGCAGGGTTTCTGACTCGCAGTGAACTTAAGCTGGATGTCAGCTACCTTCCATGGTTCTTTTACTAAGCGATCTTTATCAGTATAGCAAAGCCAATTTATGATTAGTGGGTGTGAGCATTGTACCTTGCCAGGACCAGGCTTTTGTAGATGTCCAAACAGTGGCATCTCATCAATTCTGGCAGAGTGGACACAAGGATCAGGAACCATTTTGGAATATTCTCCGTCAAGTAAGCAAGGGCATTTGAGCTTTCAGCTCCATCTTTGAGACTGAATATCAGTAGGTTATCCCTGCATGCCCTGTTCTCCATTTCAATGAGTTTGGCTTCATAGGTTTGTAGAATCTTAAGGCACAAAGCGGTGGACTTTTCTGCTTTAGAGACACTCTCCTGGAGATTTACTGTTTTGAAATTAATAGTTCTTATCTCTTCAGTGTGCCGTGACAAAATAGAGTGCATATTTTCAATTTGTCTCTCAAGTTTGTTGATACAAGCTTCAGATTTCTCATCAGCCTCCTTGAAGTATCTTGCCATTACCTCCTCCATGACTTTTGCCAAGGCTGTATTCTCCTCATTAAGCTCTTTGTGAAATTGGGTGGATGGGTTGGAGGGTGGATGCTGAGATTGTCTATGCTGCTGCCATGACACCAGAAGTCAAAAGCATTAATGCAATCGAACTCAAGCAATAATGAAGTTTAACCTATGGAAATTATTGGTGATGAAGTAAAAACTTTTTTTTGCCTTCTCTCCAGTTCCACTCTCCACTCTTGTCTTTGTCTTCCAGCATGGCTTCTAGCAGAGAGGGAATTAGAATGCTTGCAAATGGTTTGCTTCGCCCTTATAGTTGTTATGCATGACCGAATCATTCAATGGCAATGCTCTCGGTTGCTAACCCAACGGGCCTCTTGCTTAGACTTGGGCAACTTTCATTGTTTTCCTTCAATTTTATATTTCACAGTCTGTCTCTCATTTCCATATCAGGCTCTCAGCACCCAGCTGTGAAAATATTTCCATAATCCTGCCTTATTATTACTTCCGCAGGTATCACTTTGCCTTGGGTTTCATCTCAGGATTTAGTGTGTTAAGCTAATTAAGCTGTCTCCCTGGTGACCCATTTGAAGTTGAGCTTTTAACATCCATGTCTTTGAGGTATCAAATGCAGGTTATTTAATAGCAGAATGCAAACACTTCAACTGAAATTCATGAAGGCAAAATGTATTTCTAGGAGAGAGATATGTCTCTTGACATTATGCCACCAACCCACTGAGAACTAAATGTATAAAACATTCTAGCTCACACTCAGACACATTATTAATAAATGTCTTTGACACATTGAAACAGGCAATGACACTGCTTGACTGGAGAATTGACTCAACCCAGCGTGCAGTCTGTCAGGGTTCCATGCAGTTGATGACTGAATTTACGTCTGATCTTGTGATGCCCTTTAATGTCTGTTTGGTGACAAATGAACCTGATTAATCAGTTTCATAGCTTATGTTATCTCAAATGAACTGAGAGGAGTTAGAGGTCATTTGGAGTCTGAGGCAGCAGCAGGAGCTTGTGGCAAAGGACAAGCTGAACCTTGTTGCACAAGGAAAAGCCTACCAGTCCTCATTACATACTTTCTACACAAGCAACAATAGAACATTGATAGGGGATGATTCTTCAAAACCCTCAATTGAATTCAATGACAATGTTTCTTTCATTAATTCCATTTCATACAGCAGCAACACTTTTTCTTAAGCTTAAGGAAACATTGTGAACTGTTAAATTGTGTCAGGATGCTACCTGTGGTCACCAGTATAATGGGCTGGAATGCGCTATGCATCCATCCACTTACTTTCTGCAACATAAATGGCACACTACACACTTTACAATCTAGCAACCCAAACTCAAAGTCAAACTCATTACATGTTACCTCATATTAAAATTGGTCAGCAAGAGACAGTTTTGATCTAACCCATGAAGTTAACATTAACTTAATTAGTAAGCTAGCTACAGCTGAAAAAATCTGCTTGCAACAATTGTCACAGCCAGCAAAATCAGTGGCCACTGCCTGGATAGAATAGAATGCCTTTATTGTCATTGCACAGCTGTACAACAAAATTTAGTACAAACATAACAAACATAACATAACATAACACCACTTCAGGTAGACCAAAGCCGCTGTGTCTGTGCGCACCGCCATCTTCCTACACTAGACTAGAAATAAGAAGCTGCTTTTGTCTACTTCTGTGTGAAAACAAGGACCCATTGTTTCAATAATTAATTTCAATTTCAATTTCAATTTTAAGTGTTAAATCTGCTACCATCAATGTTGAAAACTGCATATGTTTGACAGTCACTATGGGGGCCATGGCTTATGGGCCATTCACACATACAGACTGAAAAGCTGGGACAGTAATAGGCTGCTATTCATTATGAATGAGACATGGCTTAGCAGTCCAGCTGCACTCGATGTGATAGAGAGACTCAAAAGGCACCCAGCTACACTATAGGGGAAGGTTGAGAATGGCTCAACTTTATGTAAATGTCCTCCGATGCAACAACCAGGCAAGAGCAAATCATGCTCATTTTGATTCCTGTAGAAAGGGAAACAGAGTTGTTTACTACTCCACTACAATGCATGAAATAGCTTTCAACTAAATGAAGGAAAAGCCTATCACTGTGATCTCCAGCTTCGTAATTCTCAACAACATGTCTTTAATGATCAACCAGAACTTCACCAATTGCCAACATTGTTGGTTTATTAGAACAGCGGCTACATCAGAAAACAACTGTCCAGTCGGAACAGAGTATGTAAATTATGTTCTCAATGCAACACATACACATAACTCATGAGAGGTCAGAGACTCTCCACTATTTTGCTGAGAAACATGGTGGCATCCTACAACAAGGTCCAATGGGGAAAGAAACATGAGCAGTGAGACGACCAGACAGGTTGGAAACAAACCAACAGTTTATACAGACGATCTAATCTACTTTATTCGGAGGTCAAACTGAAAGTGAGAACAGCTGAAATGTTACTGATAATGTTAGTGTTCTGTTAGCTGTGATGGGTGTTTAAAGTGTTCATTTCTTTTTGAAATAAAGGCCTATGTATGCTTCTAAAACTCCATCTGAAAGTGGAATGGGGGGAGCTGCATTTGACAACAGACAATGTGACAATCATGCCTACTTTATGCAGTGATCTGCAAGGTGTCTGGAAGTATAAAAGTAGGCAGCATTTGAACTCATCTCTCAAGCTCTCTTTTTTCATTTTACACACACCACTTCAGTCACTTCTACATCCGAGTGCAACACCCTGAATGCCTTCAAAGAGGGACTATCTATAAATGTGCCGCTATCGACATTTGAACAATTCATTTAGTCTGCTCCCTTTTCTTGGATGGCTTTTAGCCCTGCTTTCCAAGTATGACAATTCAGAACAGGTATGAACACCCTTTTAGAAATGGTCAGGGAACACATGGTGCAACCTAGTTAATTTGAGGCAAACTTACTCCTTACATTTGGCTAACCTGGGGATTTGTTTCCAATCTGTTTGATCATCTGATTGCTTGTATTTCTGGACCCACTGGACTGGATTTTATCAATGTCCCTGTGTTCTTAGATCTCAGTAGTTAACCTGATGAGTACAATAATATTTTTAGTGATAGGATTAGAGAAAATCAGTAATAAACCTTTAAATTTGGAAAAGAAGACCACTCATTCAGTTTCTTCGTCCAATGTATTAAGGTGTGCCTTAGCCCACCAGTCGGCTGTAACCCCAATCCAAGCATCTCTATCTCTGTTAAGAAAAGGCGTTTTATAGCCTATGATTGTAAAACGTGAAGTTGATATTATATTTCCAAGAATATGTGGCTGAGGATATTAAATATTAAATCTCTCTTAAAACATAGAGTCTTCCTCAATTAATATTGAGCAATATCATCCAATGAAGCACTCCAACTAAAAAATAAAACAGATTCTGATTGAATGGGCTATATGTCATGCTGACATAAAATCCAAAACAAAGAATGATAGAAATAAGAGGTTGTGTAACTAGTAGACTATGCATGTATTGGTATATGACGACCTGGGAAAGAGAACGGGTTGGTCTTTTCAGCTTTTACCTCCAACCAAGCAGAGAAGCCCTGCAAGGAAATAAAAATCTGTGGCACCTTGCTCCTCTTACTCAACCTTAAGGCAGTATTTGCTCTGATGTCAGAGCTATGAATGCCACTGGTTTAGCTGAAAAAGCTTCCACCAGTTATTCCAATGACAGACCAGCAGTCAGTACTGGTTCATCTGGTGATGACAGAACTGCAGTCAGTGTTGCCTCAACTGATGAGGTACAGGCTTGTTTAAGTAGTTAGTGCATTTAACCTTGTAGGGCAGCATATATGCAAAAAGCTATGAAAAGTACTTCACGAAAAGGTCAACTCAAAACATTCATACAGGAAAACTGCAAATGTTATGGTAAGCAAAATAAAGTATATTTTCCATTTCCTCTATCACTGTCAAAGGCAGACTGCAGGCAAAAATAGCTTTTCCAGCAGGTATTTCATCACCACTCTGAGATGTGTAATCTCCTAATTACAGTAATTACAGCATCATTCATTTGCAGGAAACCTGTGAATCAGTAGAAAACATATCAAATTTCTATATCATTAGAGGAAGAGGCTTTCATCCCTGTTGTCAGTTCTATCATTCTATCATATTGGAGGAAAGGCAAAAGCTTTGAAGGATGATGAAGTTCTCTATTAAGTACATGTCAGACAGCTCAGGATCTCTCTGTGGATCATGAAGTGACTCGGATTGCAGCCATTAAAACAAACCACAGAAGGGAGCAGAGTATGAGATCTAAGAGCAGTCTCAGTGGGCTGGGAGGCAGGGTGGTCTAATTGGTTAGAAAGACCGTCCTTCAACCAGGGGTTAAAGTCTCTGTGTTGGCAAGTAACTGTCTTACTGAACTGCCCTGAAGAAACAAACTGAATCCCTAGGGCTTAGTTCTGAAGTCGACCTGAACCTCTGACCTCCCTTTGGAAGTGGAAAAGAGGGAAGAATTCTTTTGTGTATTTTATTTCCCTATAGAGGTTTTAGTTGCATCATTTTCATTGCAACCATTTCCTCCAGGACCACTGGAAATATGCATTGATGGAATAAGATACTGTATATCACACTGTCACAACTAATCTTTACAGTAAATATGAGGAAATGCCCACTGCATACTCTGATTTGATGGAAACACTTTACTGTTTGACAGCAAAATTTAAAATACAGTGTAAACCACTTACAGTGATCATTATTACAGTGATCAACTGCTTATATGGATCAAAAAGCTCCAGACAGAATCATTCCTATACAAATGCTGTTTAAATAATTTGCTTATAGTAGTCATGTAGCCTGCTTAAAGTGTTCAATTTGGGTCTTTTCATACATGAAAACATGGAAAAAAATGTATAATTACGGTAATTCTATTTTTTTTAAACCTTACTCCCATGACACACATATGATATGTAATTAGAGGCTGTAATGCCATTATCAGGCGTTGCGGTGTACCTCTGCAGGTTTGTGCAGAGGTGAGGGGTGTGGGTAAGTTTATTTGTAACCGCCATGAAACAATCAGAAAATATCATTTTCTTCCTCTCATTCACCGGCTTTTTCACTGCCACTGTTCGCTCTCCTCATCCACCATCTCCTCCACTGACCACTGCTTCTCTCTCTCTCTCTTTTAGCTTGCTTGGGTGCGCTCTCTCTTTCTCTTGTCTTTTTTTAAAATGAGTCGGGAAGCCATCAGCAGCGAAACTGCAGCGAGATGTAACAGTGAAACAAGCGTTTGAAACAGCTGTACTGTAGAGACACTGTAAATTTCTGCAGTGTAACCGAATGTTGGTGTTGCATGTAAATCATACATTATAGAATCATCCAAAGTTAACATAATTCCTAAAGCACTGGGCATGGTAAACTTTTAAGCATGATGTATTACCTCATTTGATACAGTTGTTTCCATTTTGCATGCTATATGAGATTTGGAGGAGCACTCTGTTGTAAAAATGAGTTAAAGAATTAGTTAATTACTGTAAATCCTATGAAACAGGTTACTGCAGCAAAAGCAGCACAATTGTCTGTAACAGAAGCACACAGAGGTAGCGGTTTAAAGCATGCATTGCTGTTTGACACAGTGCTATTCCTGATACTACCATGACATGACATGACATTTTCGAGGTTCAAGTACTTGGTAGAATGGGGTACCAAAGTCTGATGTGGTGGGTTTTCAGCCCTCAGGGTAAGGACATAGCAAATTGTCCAAAGACAGAAGAGGAGTGTAGGGTTAGACCATAGCTTGGGAGTAGTAGTTTCCTTCACTGCCCTGTTGGCTAGTGTCATAGTCTTGAAATCGATGCAAGATACAACAGGGAGCCAGTGTACTAAACAGAGAAGAGGAGTGGTGTGGGAAAACTCGGAGTGGTTGTACACCACATAGGCAGCCGTATTGTGGACTAGTTGAACAAGTCTGCTGGCAGACACTGGGGTTCACAAGAGGCAAATCCTCCTGATGTTGAACTGAAAGAATCTTCAGGAGCATCTGCTGCCATGTTTGCTAAGAATGACAGTTCATCATCCAAGGACATCCACTCTGAGGTAAGTAAGCAGGTAAGTAGTGATATATGCCTCCACTTTGTCAGATGGGGGAATTGAGAAGAATAGCTTGGTGTCATCAGCATAGCAGTGTTAGAAGCCATGTGAGTGCATGACAGCACTAACACTATGTCTACACAGGAGGCATAGCATGAGAAGTAGCTTTAGTCCTCTGTCTGTGTCTACACAGGATGTGTCACCCATGCTTTGGCAGCACTCAGAGCACAACATACAATCACTGTAGTTACGCACGTAAAATGGAAGAAAAATAGACTTGAAGCATAAAAATGCGCTTCTGAAATGCATCCTTTGTCAAGATGCTGTAAGAGTGTTTGTGTAGAGGGAGAAGAGGAGAGGCCCAGGACTGCTTTGTGGAACCTTCTCTTTGCCAGGCTGTGTGGTTCACCACGAGAAGCTGGCACCAAAGTAGGATATAAGTCTGCCACATAGTGTTTTGATGTGTTTAGGCTATTTTTCCTTTTATTAACTTTTTCTGACATTTTGTGATTTTCACTTCAGGGTCTTTGTGATAAACTGCAGTTGTCAAGACTTTTTGCTCTGCACCAAAGTCTTTGATGGACAGACTGATAACACTGACATTGTCATCCTTAGGGCTGCTGCTAGTGGGTCAAAAACTATTAAGAAAAATATTACAGCACTATTTATGCAGGTTACCTGTAGGTCTCTAACTCTCCGATATCTGCTAATGATTTATTTTGAAACTTAAATTCCAGAAATTGTAATGTCATTTGATGCCATTGCACCTGTCATGGCAAAACATGTCAGACCACCAGCCAACATGACAACGAAGCAACAGTAAAAGTCGTTTATCTCCAGTTGTCCAGTCTGTCTGTCGTGGGAATTTTCCTGTCCATGGATTGATTTACCTTTTGCCTCAACAATAAATGCTAATCAACAATACATACAAAGAAAGAGAATTTACATACCTGAACAGGTAAAATGATCAGGAGCATGTGTTAGCTTCTTGCGACTAGACTGGAATCAGGGCTTAAATATAAGAACAATTTCCAGTACTCCTTTCATTTATTTAGAAGATCCTCTCTTATCGGATGCCTAAACACAGCACACAAACTCAGTCCACTTCTCCCCTGAGACTGTGGGAATGAGTCACATAACAGGAATGGACCTTAGTTAATACCCAATTTCTTTAGAGACAGGGATGGACAATTCATTTTGATCCACAGCAGCCCCGAGGCTGTGCAGTCCCTGTTTCAATTAAAAAGTAATTGCTATTTGTTTGTTATGATCGGCACCATTAATTTCATGCTGCACTGAGAGTTGTCTAACCAGAGTCATGTGATCTGATAGAATTAAGCATCTTGGTGAAATAGTGTTGGACAGCAAGCTGAAGAAAACAAACAAACAAAAAAAAGACAGCATCACAGAAACAATAACAACTCCATCAGTGTGATGTAATCCGGGTGCAAAAGATGCAGTATAGAAGTATAGTATAGAGTACAGCACTAGTAACTCTCAGTGTAATGCTGTCAGACCGTGTTTTATAACACAGAGCAGAAGAGGAATGATATTGTTTTTTAAGTTACAACTAAGTCTATAGGTCTGTTAAAACTGCAGCTAAGTTTCCTTATGTTATTATTGAATCTAAGGCTGCAGGTTTTTTTAGTCATGCTAATACGCCCAATGAATTTGAATCACATAATTTGAATTTGTATTGTTTAACTTGAATAATTGCATTGAAAACTGAATCTTAATAGCATAATTTGAAATTGAATTTATTAGTTTGGAACTGAAAACTGACTTTGGATTGTGAGAGCTGAATGTGGAAGTGTTTATAGAGTTGAATTTTCAGTGAGGATCAAATGCAGTTTCAGAGTAATTGAATTAAATTTCATTCAGTTTAAAGTTTATTGGTATTCAGTTCCAAACTAATAAATTCAACTTCAAAATATAGCTGCGAGTGGCAATAACTGGGGTCAAGCAGATTGCGAAAAATCACAAAATTTTACATTTTTAGAGCAGAAGACCAGATGCAGAGTACTTGAGAGATTAAATGATGAAAGAATTTTGACTCTAAGCCAAGCTGTTTTGGAGATAATTGCGAAAATGTAAACTTGATTATTACAGCATCACTTTGGCATCAGTGAGTGTTGTTATTTGTGCCTCAGTAGCGGGTGGAATTTGTAACCCACCTGCCAATTTTTGGTGTTTCTAGATCTTACGATTTGCTGCACAAACACTTTCAGCAGAGAAAAATAATAGTAAAAATAAATTTTCACAGGGTCCCAAAAGGCAACCCTCAACTTAATATGACCTCAATAAGCACTTGAAAACATACCACATGCATGAATTGATACATTATTATAAAGCACAACTTGCCCACCTGGGGATTCAAACCCTGGACCTATGTATCCCTAGAGAAGGTGACTTACTGACTGCACCACTGGGGAGATATGGTTTCCACACATCTTCTCACAACTTGAGGCAATGATGTCACATGTGCAAAACCAGGGTGTTTTTGTCTGTTTAAACTTACAATGTTATTAAACGTTATAACAGTAAAAATGTTGGTCTTAAAATTCTGAAAAAAAATCACACATTCTGCTGGTTTCAGGTATATTATCAAATATTTTGGTGACATTTGTTCAAAAATTGGATGAAATAGAAAATGTTGTGCTTACAGGACAAATTACAGCTAGATATTGAATATCACATGACAACATCACATTTGACATAAATGGATTGTACAACTTTAAAACCACAAGAGTTCACAACAGATGGGCAGAAACCAGAGAATACACACTCCTTGGTGCCAGGCCTGCTTTGACCAGGTGACTTTACAGTTACAAGGCATATATTTAGACCACTAGACGATCAGGACAACATAGCTACCTCTGACAGCAGTTGACACTACACATTAACTTATTTCTGCGAACAATTAGTAAATTACTGCATCGAAGTGAATGAGAGTGAATAACTTGGATGAATGAAGTGTGTGCGATGCGTGCAAACAAAACACAAAACCCCAACCCATCTAGCTAGTGGAGACTAGGGGTGTGCCCGAATCCAAATACGTTATTCGGCAAAGCACAAATAGTGGGTTTTTACAAACATTTATTTCATACAAATATGAAAAAAATATTTGTTTACGGGAAGAAAAAAAAACATGTCAAATACCAGCGCGCAGGTCAGTTGCATCATTATCTCAGTCTCTCTCCTCTGCTCCGCTCTTACATCTATCAGCAGGTCTCAACGAGGAGAGTCACATCAACCTGCTATATGACACACATTTCCTTACTTGGACATCACTCCTTGAGTTGGGGTTGTTCCCCAGAGATAAAGCTGAGCTACTGACACAAGCGCTTTAAAGGGACTCTCCATAATCTGTTGTTCCCCTTCTCCTTTCCACAAATATAGGTTGTAAAAAATAGGAAATACATGAAAATTGCAAAGCAAGAATCGCCATTGAAGTTCTCTCTCTACATGTTACACACTGTGCTGTCTTTGTAGTCTGTCTGCGCATTTGCGATGCGCTTAGTTTTAGTTCAATAGTGAGCACAGTTGTCTATGATTTGGGAGACTGGAGTTTAAGACCCGGTGTGGGGACCTCTTTCGCAAGATAGTTTATTCATAAACACTTTAACACTTTAATATCATAAAATTAAAAGCGTGATAAAAACTGGATTTTTACACCTATATCCAATTGAATTTGAATACAAATACAAATATAAACAATTTTGCTACCTCACTAAATATAGATAGAATTACAAATACTGGGCTCTCTGCACATCCCTAGTGGAGACCTGGGAAGAAGAGAAGAGAAAGAGGTTATCAAGAAAGCCATAACTACCCAGGTGCAGGTAGTTTCCTGACACCCTCTCCAACCCTGCCCACAGGCTCCTGAGCCAGGAAGCCAAACCAACCTCACAAGCTGAAGGCAGAGAGAGAGACATCACAAAACTTAAAAAATTCACATCAATTTAACTGTTGATACAATTCTGAAACAAATCACACTTACAATCAACCTATTTTTTTGTCAAATATTTTGATGAAAATTGTTAAAAAATTAGATGAAATAGAAAATGTTGTGTATAGAGTACACATTACAGCAAGATATTGAATATCACTATCAACTCACCATTCGACTGATCTGAACACCATTTGAAACATTTGATATCTAGTATCCAGTGAATGTCAGTGTCAATTTTGGTAGCATATGAATGAAGACTTGTGGAGATGTAGATGTTAATTGATTTTGCATATTTTGAAAAATATAGAGTGACAGACTTTGTCACAATTCAGTGGATATGCTGAAAAAAATTGAGCTCTGTATGACACTGATTTATTTAGATTTTTTGAAGTTTGGAATGTGAAATGTCTAGAAATTTAGAGATGTAATAAGCCATGCCCATTTTAATCATTACCATACATCAACCAAGTCATCACCCTAGATCGTGCGAACCAAATTTCATTCATACGAGATATAAATTTTTCACATTTGTCGTGCCCCCTAGTGGCAGAATATCCCAGGAATGCGTAGCGCTCGGACTTGGCATTTGAACATGTGCACCAAGTTTGGTTACAATAACTTAAGCCAATTTTGATTTATGAACGTTAATGTAAAATTGAACTTAAATACACAAATCTAAAAATGTATAATTTAAAAAGGGATTGAAGTATTGAAATTTTCTTAATATCTTAAGATCAGTGAAGTTAGTAGATGAGCCTGGCTAAGTTTTGGACGACTGGCTCAATGGTTTCTGACAATTTCTTGATAACAGGCTTTTCAGAAAATTGAGAAAAAGTTGCAAAATTTGACATTTTTTAGGGCAGACCACTGGAGCAAAGAGGAGGCTGAGAGATTAAAATGTCGAAAGAATTTTGACCACAGGCCAGGCCGTTTTCAAAATAATTGTGAAAAAGTAAACTCGATTGTTACAGTGCCACTTTGAGGTCAATGAGTGCCATTTTAGATGGCTGAGTGGAATTTGCAACAATTTTGGTGACTTTTGGTCTCATGGTTTTTTCTACACGAATACTTTTAGCGAAGAAAAAGAAGAAAGAAGAAAGAATAATGAGAACAAATACAGTAGGGCTCCAGCAGTGAGCTTCCCTGCTTAGACCCCTAATTATGCTATTCAGATTCAGTTTTTCAATGCAGTTATTCAAATCAAACAATACAAAATCAAATTATGTGGTTCAAATTCAGTTTTTTAATGCATTTTTTCAAGTTGAGCAATTCAAATTCAAATACAAATGACCATTAGGCCTGAATAAAAAAACACAATCTGTTCATTTCAATGAGGACACTGTATTGGCAGAGGGCCGGCACACAGGGTTTCAAGAGAAAAAAAAAGGATTAACCTGGCTCAACTTACACAAATCATTGTGTTAATACACTTTACTATTGAGATCACTTTCTACTGTTAATTCCACTCTTACTATAGTTCTTGCATCATTGCAGAGATGGGCACATCGTCACTTCAAATGTTCACCAGATCCTTTTGTGTTGTTTCTGGTTCCTCCAGTGGATATGTTTCCAAAATGGAGCGACTATTCTTCAGCAGCCACATCACTTATATAGTGTTTATAGAGTTTTTTTGACAGCATTGTGTGTATCTTGATGCAGCACCTGTGGTCCTGCAGCTGTGTTTTCTTAGCTAATACTTTTTGGCACTTTTTACAAGCAGCAAAACCACTGACAATGTTATTTTCACAGTCTCTGTAAACAATTTATGGTGATTAATTGGGCTTGATAAGATTCAGCTGGTTTAGATGTTTTTTAAAAATGCTGCTTTATTTTTTTTATTTTTTTCCATCTCCCCTCAACTTCACCTGCATTTTGTTAATTTTTACCTGAGCCCGTACCCTTTAATTAATATAAATATTATTTTTAACCCATTACACAGTTTTTGTGGGTACCCAAACCGGAGCAGGACTCTGACTCAATGTCAGTACAGTATTACAGTATGGTACATGTTGTCATTAATCTGTAATGTGTAAATGTGTAATATGTAAAAGAGAACACTATATCATGAATTCAGCTGCATTAAAACACAGTATAGGTGATCACAGAGAACAGGAGGGGACTGAACTGAGGTTTAATCAACTGAGACTCAGCAGACTGAGTCTTTGTGTTTTGGGACTTAACTACTTTACATGTTGTTACAACCCAGTGGTTGTTTGAGCATGTTTCTGCTGTGTAATTTGTATGTGCTTTAATTTTGTGTTTGTATTGTGGATCTCTCTCTCCCTCTAGGGTCCCTGCTGTGGTGTCTGCATGTGATAGGCTGGGGTTAATTCAATGATTGTGACTGTGTGGGTGTGTGGGTTGTTCCAGGGAGCTGATTGGTTCCAGCCTCCAAGCCAGTGTGCAGTTTTAAGGACAGCTTCCTCTAGCTCCTGCCAGCTCATCTCTCTCCACTTCCAACCAACCTGCCAGCCAACATGTTTCAGTGTTGTATGTAGTTTTGCCTATGCAAAATACCAGCCCAGGTTTTATAGGGGTGGGCAGCAATTTTGTTTAATCCTATTTTCCTCTGTTTTTGTCAAATTAGGAGTTAGGTTAGTGGCTTGTCTTTTTGTTCTTGTTTTCTTTGAGTAGGGAAGTTTAGGTTGCTCAACTTTAGTTCACTTCTGTTTGTTATTTTGCTGTTAGCCCACCCCTGAAGCCTAAAAAATTCTGAATAAAACATTTGAAGGGCTGCAAATTCCTTGTTTCTGGTGGTTCTTGGGAGCTGGGAAGAGGGGAGTCTCACTCTTTTCATGTTGTGCCAGGGTTTCCCCTAGGCTGGGTCGTAACACATGTCTACATGACTATATCATACATAAGCAGCAGCTGCAATCACACTGTATCTGATCCACCACTGTTCTGCTGTACACTGGCAGTATTTTGGCAGCACTATTACAAAATTAAGAAACATGGTTTTCTGAACATATATGTTGCTAAGGCTCGCAGAGGAGTTGACACATCTCCCAAATCTCAACAATATGCTATGCAGATCTGAGCGTCAAGAAAGCTGATTGGTTGATCATGCTCACAAAACCACCTACTGACAGAGTAGGTGGTTTTGTAAGAAGAAACATGTAAATGTTATACTTAAATGCCATGCAAGCATAACAGTCCTTGTGCACCATTGCCAACATGCAGTACAGAGAAGCATTGCCAGAGTTGAGAGAAAGTACAATTTAAGAGTCAAATATGCGCATAAACAACAGTCACTCAGCTGGCATATACAGCTGTGTTGATTAAAACTGAAGCGTAATCTGTTCCGTCAGATGCACATGAGGTGGACAACTATAATTTGCAGCTGAAATGCATCCATCCCAAACTCCCCCCAGACAGCAATTATAATACTTCCACAAGGGATTTCCCCATTCAAATTACTTGTATATAAACTCAATTTGTAGAGACAGGGTTCTTGAAATTGACTTACTGTGGCAGAGACAGGATGAACAAATGTGCTTTTTCAGCAATACTTTGAAATAAATCTCATTTGCATGAAAAGACAAACAGATTTTAGGAAACCAAATCATTTCACCCACAGTCTCTGTAAAACCTTGGGACCTTTCTTTTACTTTACATATCTCATAAAAGGTTTCATCACTAGATTTTAATTTCATTACTGCTGTCCACGCATACACACAGGTAGATGTTGTTTTCACTTAATACATTTTTCAGGCTCTCCCATTCCCCTAAAGCGCCCCATAGGCCCCTCTCTCAAACACAGACAGCTTTAAATGAGCAATATTCCTATATAGAAAATGAAAATGTCCTCACTGTGCTTCTGGCATAAACATGCTGAATATTCATTAGAAGGATGGAAAGTATAAAAAAGGAGAATGCAGTTGCCATGGACACCTCAGTTAAATAAAGTCAGCAACTTAAGCATCCTGGAGTAGGGAGGCAGGAGGGAACTTTTCTGCTGACTCATGCTAAAGGTGCTCCGGAGGCTGTATTCAAATATCATT
Organism: Thunnus thynnus; assembly: GCF_963924715.1. Classification (NCBI taxonomy): domain Eukaryota; kingdom Metazoa; phylum Chordata; class Actinopteri; order Scombriformes; family Scombridae; genus Thunnus; species Thunnus thynnus. The sequence goes on along the minus strand of NC_089539.1, from coordinate 1,603,691 downwards.
ACAGAATTCACAGTTGTGCAGAGGCTTAGCATGAGTCCCCCCAAGGCCTCGACAGCCAAACAGATGTACTTTAATTTATACTGTGTGTCCCTGAAGTTTCAGCTGCATGAAACACACAAGAGAAATGAGCACAGGCCTTACATTTGCATTCAGCTGTTTAGCTGACTCACTGTGTGCAGAGTAACGCGCTACAAAGCTCTGCTCAAACTGCTTTGCCAAAATGAAAAGCAGCCTGGAATACAAACAGTTCACAACACACTGATGCAACTCTGAACATGTGTTTGTTGAATTTAATCTAAACCCATATTATCTATGAGTCTGAATAATGAGATAAATCCACATCACAAATACCATTTGGGGCTTTCTCAAAGCCTGTGGGTTTGTGTTGCATGAAACATGACAACATCTCCAGTTTGATTGTAGCCTGGGATCTTTGCTGCATGTCTCTCTCTCTCTCTCTCTCTCGCCATACATTTCCTGTCTGCATCTCTACTGTGACTATCAAATGGAATGGATACATGGAATCATTTGTATTACATTAATCCATTTTGCTGTAGAAACTTCACATAAACTTTAGGTAACAACCAGTTTAACTTATCGGCTATTTAAAAAATTATATTCTTAAGTGACAATCAGTAAAACTGAAAACATTTTTAAGAGAATTTGTTGCATTTTGTCCTAGGCACCAACAAAATTATTCAGGCTGGTTGTAGTTTAAAGTTTAAAGAAGTAAAATAAAAATGGAAAGAAAAAAAAAGCAAAATTAATGGTCTGTTGACCATATCAGTATGATGGGTGTCATGGCCAGCTAGTTTACATTCTCTGTTAAATTCTTTTAAGTTCCTCTTTTTCCTCTTTGGTGACATTTTTGTGAATAAATGTTACTCCAAAAATAGTCCTTTATTGTTATTTAGGGGCCTCAATTATGCTAATAGACCTTTTTCACAGAAGATATTTTGACATGTGACAGTAGGAGAAGCACAGGTGTAAATAATAAAAAGAACAGAAGATTGATCAGATGAAATGAGCAATTTACATGTTTACTGAGTTAGACTCTCATGCTGCAAGCTTCACAGAAAAAAGTTAAATGATGTCTAAGATAAGAATATGAAAAGCTTCTTGCATACTGCACACTGTAGCAAACTGTTTGTTGAGCTTGAAGGTTCATTCTCGACCTTGGAAATAGATTTGTGCACAGCAGAAACCATGGTGTCACACTGCAGCTCCTGTAAGGAAGAGAGCACAGCAGTGTGTACACATTAATGGTTGCAGAGGAAATATGCACAGAGGACCCTTAAGGATGCTGATGTTGGTTTGTCCATCTGTCCAACACTTTACTTTAACAACATAGTATCATATAATAAATACAGGCCAGATTGCCATGGCATTTTCTTTGAATATTAATGGTCAGCAGATGATTAAGATTTTGATGACACCTTGACCTCTCTTCTGTCTCAAACATCTTTTTATTTTGGACACTCCATGAGCTTTCCTGCTGTGCCACCTCTGGGTGAGTTGGTTTTAGATGAGCAGACAGGCTCTGGATCAGGAGGACAGGTTGGCTGGTGTGTTGAAATGCTCGACACACCATTTTCCTTTAGTTTTGACCCAGTCTATGCCCATTACGGAAATGGCAAAGGTTACACACCATTAGCCAGTTCACTTTAACTCTGGGCTGCCAGAGTGTCATCATCAGAGAACAGAATATATTATCATAATGTGGATAAGGTGAATATGAGGGCTGTCTTCACATAAGTCTAGAAACAGCATATGATGCTGCACTTTACAGAAGTTAGCTGCCATATTAGAGATGACACAGAAAATCTGTCTTTTTGGAAACCTGGGTGAACAGGTGAATATTTAAGTGTGGAAAAGGGATGATTAAAAAACATTATTCACTTGTTATGGCAATGAGCATTAACAAAGAGGAAGCAAACAAGTTATGAATAATGTGAGGAAAAATCTCATGATTGTGTGTGAAGAATAATGCAGTGCAGTGAGCAGTGCAGTTATGGAAGAATAATGGACCATGCATAGGCTAATTACCCTGCTAATTATCCTAGTAATTATCCTTCTAATAAAAGGTCTCCCAACACCACTGTCCACTGTCCACTTTTCATGGACATCCGTCAGCAGCAACCAATCACGTGTTCACACCCCCTTGTTCCTGTACATAATTTTGTTTTATAACACCACACACAGTTTCTCAACTCAATCCATCAACAGTAGCTCATGGTAGGTTTTCACCATTAGGTCTTTGCGCTTTCATTTATGAGCTTTTTTCCAATTGTCTGGTTTACAGTAACTGTTCTCATCATAATGTAAAACTGACTTTCCTTTCCTGAGTGACACTGAGTTATATCAAGGGTGAACATGTGCAATGTTCATTACAGGTTCTCATTCGTTCCCAGGAACCCGATGCCTTTCACCCAATCCACCTCAGCTCCACTGATGCAGTGTTCAACAAAAACAACAAAACTGTTATGGATGAATGGACAAAAGAACCAATGACTGTTGTAATGCAAAGTCTTGAGCTGCAGCATCTGTGGAATCACACACTGTAGCTCCTGATTAGTAAAAATTAATGCTTCTATTAAAGAAGAGAAGTTTCCAAAGGACTGGAAGTCAGCCATCGTTGTGCCAGTTCATAAATCAGGAGACCCGACCGATGTGAGCAATTACAGGCCTATCAGCATTTTATCCATCATCTTCAAAATCGCAGAGAAATGTATTGCTGAACAGCTGACTATTCATCTCAACAATAGCCCTTACACGCTCACCCAGGACAAGATGTGTTTTCATGTTTGTAAGTTTGAAGGAGACTTTAGCAGGAAAGCTAATGTGGGTTGTTGGTCAGAGTCTGTGGCTCTTGTGTTGTGTAGCAGGATGCTATCAGGCTCAGTGTGACGTCCACTCTGCCTATGATGGAATGCTGATGTCACTGATTTATGCTAGATTTGATTTGCTGTATTGAAATAAAGTCTGTCTCAATACAATACAATCTGGATTCCAGCTGAATAAAATGTGTGAGGGTAAAGTGGATGTTTAAAGGAGAAAGCCAGTGACACATTTACAGTAACAGTTGTTCATATGTTCTTAACACGCAGAGAAGTGTGCCATGCAAGTGTGAAAATATGATTCTGCATCACTTCTGCAGTGTTATTTCTCTGTGGGATTTCTCTTAAGGTCTGTGTGACACCAACATTACTCTTGACCACAATCACAAACCACTGAGTCAAATCATTACTTTGAGACCAAGGCTGAACTGTGGTATTGAAATATTGCAAATGGGTTTCCATGGTGACTGAGGCTTTCATTCTAATTCATAAGCATATAAATACACATGCTTTACTATCAATATCTTGAGAATTCATTTTCCTAACAGCAGCATTTTAAACAATTTATAGCACTTACAGTAGGCTGCCACCACCACTCTGCCCAACTGAGAGCAAGTAACCACATTGTTGTTATTGTCAGCATTAACTGTAATCATAGCACTTCTGCTGAATAAAAACAATATATATCACTTAACAACCACACCACAGGCTGTCCATGTAGTTTTGGTTTGCAGGTATGAGTAAAGGTTGGGTTTGGGCTCCTTTGCGTGGCCGGGCTGTGGCAAGGCCTGGATTTGTTTTTGAATTCAGGTTACACTGACCCTTTAATACTCACTTCAAGCCAGCTAAAAGCCCTCAGATCCTTATAATGATTATAATGATACATGTGGCAATAAATGATGGACAGAGACAAGGAATTCCCCCAAGATTACAAAATGTATTATGTAAATATAATTAAACAAGGTATAAAGAATAGGAAAGTATTAAATCTATTTTTTATACAGCTCAAAACATAAAAATACTTCCAACAATTACAATCAGAAAAGGAGCGCTAAAGGATGACTGGCCATAGCTGTGAACAGTGAGGGGAGAAAATTAACAAAATATGCCCACATACCCTACACACACACACACACACACACACACGCACACACACACACACACACACACACACACACACACACAAACACACACACACACACATACACTAAAGCAAAAAGGGAAAAAAGTGCAGGTTTTGAAGGACGTGCAAAAATTACGACCAGCACAGGTGAGGAAACTTAATCACAAGAACCCCCCACCATCTGCACAGCCACACTCACCACCTGTCCTATAGCACTTAAGGAAAAGCAGAGAAAAACAAAAGAACAACAAAAGAAATTAACATTAAATGGCTTAACTGAAACAACCTAGTGGAACTAAAGGCTAAATAAGACAGACAAAAACAAAACAGAAATAAAGCAAAAACAAAGCAACAAAACAAAACAAAGTGAGACCAAAGCAGAAACAAAGCAGCAGTGGCAGTCAGTGTCTACAAGAAAACAGATTAAATAAATTGAACACCTGCATCACAAATGCATCATACAAGCAAACATAGAAAGTCAGCATTTACCTCATCTGTCTCATGATTGCGCAATACTCATCACAGAAGGCTCAACACGTCGGAAGCTATGAAGCAGGACCTAGAGTATATCATGAGCAGAGAGTCACACACACAAAAGCACCAAGTTAAAAGCTAAGTTCTCAGGGCAGAATCAGCACCATGGACAGAGCCATGATGCTGGAATACTGTACAGAAAGCTGTTTTTTTCCCTTGTTGGTAATTTGATCATCTTTACTTTAAATGAAAGAGATATTTGTACTGGTGATACAGAGTCTGATCCTCTAGCTGAAAGTTTAGTTTGCCTAATTTTCTCCTTTCTTAAATGGTCAGTTATGACAAACCAACAAGGTCAGTCCTACTGACTGAATTTATTCTAGACTTTGCTTCCTGCTTTCTTACAGTGCAGACGCTTTGCTGCTTGTTCTCGCCTCTGCTTGCATTTGTCTGCTTGTATTTTTTGCTGATATTCTTGTTTTTCTTCAGTGAGAAACTATGAGCAGCAGCTCCAGGGTACCTATAAATCACTGGGACTATACTTTTTTGTAGATATAGTAGATTAATTCCATTTTTCTACATTTTTATGATCTCAGTACTATGTGAGTGTAGTCTACCAACAGCAAAAGCCTGTACTGCAGTGACTGGAAATGTGGTACTTAGCTAGAGCTAATTAGCAGCAAGGTGCCTCCCTTCTCCACAGATGACTACCACAAACTTCTATGGAAGTTTAAGATTGCAGTGCTGGAAACCAAAATCCACTGGTTAGATGTGAACATAGAAGTGAATGGACTATATGGGAACACAACTACTTTACCATGGACTTAAAACAGTGGACAATATCATGCTAACACACAGCTAATTAGCACCAACAAGACTACCAAGAAATAGGAGGGCTGTGTTAGTCTACCAGTGTTAGTCCTCCCAGGAACTCTTGGTGTTAAGCCTAAGAGTAAATTATTTCTCTGGGAAATGGGAGGACGAGTAACAGGAGGAGCCCAGCGCCGTGAGATTTGTGATGTGACTGGCTGGCCTGCATTATCATCCAGGCAGAGCGCCTCTTCTACCCTTGTTCTTAGTAGGACACAGTCATGGACAGCTGCAAAAGAAAGGGAAAGCTAGCAACAAACCTCCACACCAACCAAGTTTTCAACTGGAGACCAGATTTGCTCTACTGCTGCAGGGCCCTGGATATCTGTCTGATGACCTGGATAACCTCTCGTCTTCACACAGCAGGGAAGCTGGAACTGAGAGTAAATCAGAAAGTAAAATGCTACAGGGAAAGCTAACGCCTGGGTCTCAAACTCTGATTGTGGGTGACTTTGCTGTAAAAGATGTAAGAAGCATGTGCAGTAAAAATACCAAAACAGCTCTGTTTTCCTGAGGATATGGTCTCTAACATGACTGAGAGAATCCTGCACATTGTGACTGCACATCCAACTGTGAAAAACATCATAGTGCACAAAGGGACCAATGATGTTGTGAAACAACAGTCTGAAGTGCTGAAACAAGACTTTATTGATCTGTTGTATACAGTCAGCTCTCTAAATGCTGAGGTGTTTATCAGTGGCCCTCTACCGCCAGTCAGAAGAGGAGTTGAGAGATTCAGCAGATTGTTGGCATTGAACACATGGCTCTCAACTGCATGTATCGTCCATTCACTGCACTTTATTGACTATTTCAACTTTTTCTGGACCGCAGACATCTTTTTAGGCAGATGGACTTTACCTTAACAAATCAGGAGTAAAATTGTCCATCTCTAACTTATTTTACTTCCTGAATCACCCATCTGTTCCCTCTGCCAAGGACAAGAGACAAGAGGAATCACAACAGAAGGAAGACATAACAAAGCGTGGCAGAAACCTTGAAGGAGAGCCACCTCAGCCTCCACCTGAAGAGAGCTTTAAACATGAGAGTTATTGGAGCCAAGAAGAGGAGGGGTCTTCACCCCCCTCACCAACAACCTCCTGTGAGAATTCACCCCCTTCACCCACCCAAACCCCATCCAGGTTACCCTCCTCTCCAGTCACCCTTTCCCCCTCCTCCCCCTCTTGGCATTCACTGACCAAATGAAAGAGCTGGTCACTGCTTGGACCAAACTAACTCCCCGCCCCACTCCCATTTTCTCTCCCCTATACCCCCCTTGGCATCCACCTCCACCAGTTTTTACACAATTGTCATATCTACAACACCTGCCCCCCCTCCACAACGGCTGTGATAAAAGCACAGCATGTCCAGCTGTCTGTGTATAAAATACAGCAAGCTTTATCTGATATGCGCTGGGTCCAGGTTACAAGGCTGATGGCACTTATGACTCTTCCCAGGAAAAGCCAGGGCCCAGTGTGCTGGTAGCTTGCTCAATTCCTGACTTGATAGGTAATAGAAAAAGAATGGTGAATCTGCTAAGAAACAGGAAGCACTCAACCAGTTCTGCAAATGTATCAAATTTTGCATCCATTCCTCGTCAGCCACAGTTTGTCCCCAAAAAATTGGGCATTATATGACATCTAAAATCCTCCTCCTGTTGCCTTGATAGTCTGCCTACAGGCTTTTTCAAAAATGTTTCAAATTGTATGGCCTCAGATCTTCTACAGATTGTCAACACATCTCTTCATATTGTCAACACATCTCTTTTCCACAGGCCCTGAAAACTGCCGTCATCAAGCCAATCTTAAAAAAGAACAATCTAGACGCTTCACTAATGAACAGCTATAGGCCCATATCAAACCTGTTTTTAAGTAAAATGATTGAAAAAGCTGTTTTTCAACAGTGGAACAACTTTTTGGTGCTAAACAACTGTTTTGATGTCTCCCAGTCAGGATTTTGACCACACCACAGCACTGAGACTGCTCTTGTTAAGGTCTTCAGACAGACTGGAAAACTGGGTGGGACTTTCTGGCACAGTACTAAACTGGTTAGAATCCTACTTAAAGGACAGGGACTATTTTGTGTCTATAAGTAATTACACATCTGAGCAGACAAAAATGACCTGTGCAGCTCCCTAAGGTTCCATTCTGGGGCCTCTTCTGTTCAACATCTACATGCTCCCACTGGCTCAGATTATGAAAAACAACAAAATATGTTACCATAATTATGCAGATGACACACAAATTTACATAACTATATCACCAGGGGACTATGGTCCAATACAAGCACTGAGTAAGTGCACTGAACAAATCAATGATTGGATGTGCCAGAATGTTCTTCGATTAAACAAAGACAAAACTGAAGTAATTGTTTTGGAGCCAAGGAAGAACGATTAACAGTCAGTGCTCAGCTTTAAATGGTAAAGTTAAAAACCACAAACCAAGCCAGAAATCTTGGTGTAGTCATGCACTTAGACCTTAATTTCCACAGCCACATTAAGACAATTACAAAGTCAGCCTACTAGCACCTGAAGAATATATCAAGAATTTAAAAAAAACATGCATTTATCTTCAGTAGACTCGACTACTGTAACAGTGTCTTTACAGGTCTCCCTAAAAAAACGATCAGACAGCTGCAGCTGATTCAGAACGCTGCTGCTCAAGTCCTCACTAATTCCAAGAACGTGGATCACATCATTCCAATTCTTTACACTTGGCTTCCTGTTTGTCAAAGGGTTATGTGTGGGTTTATAAAGCACTGAATGGTTTAGAGCCAAAATACTGCTGCTACATTATGAACCATCCAGACCTCTCAAGTCGTCTGGGAGCAGGTCTGTTTTCTGTCCCCAGAATCAAAACTAAACATGGAGAAGCAGTTCAGTTTTTATGCTCCACATATCTGGAAAAACTCACAGAAAGCTGCAACTTTCAGTTTTTAAATCAAGGTTGAAGACTTTTTTGTTTGCCGCTACCTTTTATTAAATCAAATAATTATTCATTTTTTACACTGCACTTGTAACTTTTGTTCTTGTATTTTGCCTGTCTTACTCTATTTTAGCATGTTTTATTTTCTATTCTCTTAGCTCTTTAATGACTGTTTTTAATTGTATTTAAGTGTCCTTTTATGATGTGTTTCTTTTGCACTTTGTCTCAATGCTTTTATGGTTTTATGTAAAACACCCTGAATTGCTTTGCTGCTGAAATGTGCTGTATAAATAAACTTGCTCGGCCTTGCCTTACTCTCTGCTGCCCTTTTCTTTCAGAGATCATGAAAAGAAAAACAACAAAAAAGGTTCTAACATTTTGTCTGCATGTGCTCAGTATCTGTGAAGACACAGAGAAACGTCCTCCATTGACCCTCAGTACAGCTCTATCTAAATTTGATTACACTCATTGTTATTCAAAGCACACAGCACATAAGTCACATCATGTGTGATGATATTAAATCTCCTTTCCAATTACAAATGCGTTTGTGCAATTAGCTGCTTGACCCCTAGTCAATTTCCTATCTTAACTCCAGATTTGTTTCATCTCTCTGTCTGGGAAATAATGTCAGGATCCTGCTGCCTCTGACAGACACGGACACTGCTGATGCAATGAAAAACAGTTTCTGTTTTCACAACAACTTTCAGCTGTGTGGAGCTGAGCACAGGAGTAGAACACTTAAATACATCATATTCCATTAAATGTAATGTCTTACATTCAAAGTTTATTTATTTGAAATGTATAAGAAATATTTGGATGTTACACTATAACTAGTCTAATCACTCCATATACATTATCAATGGTGTTGTATCTACCGAGCTGGCCTTTACTCATAATATAATGCCTGTACATGTTCTACCCTGGACATCCACCGCAGCACCAATTAAGTCATGATGAAACATTTAATACAAATCAAGCCCAGACGAAGATTTAATGTACAAAACTAAAGATTTACAACATTGACTGCATAATAAAAATAAAATCTTTGACTCCAGCCAATTCCTGGGCTTGCCTCCCAGGCCAGGAGTTTATATCCAAGATTTTTACTTAGATCTTGGTGTTATTCCAACAGTTTTTCTTTGACGTGAGCCTGTTTAAGAGGATAGTTTGTTGGCAGGCTTCTAAGCTCAACTTTTCTGCATGCAGCTAGCTTCATAGCACCCTGTGCTGCCCCATTGTTCATGGTATGATGTAAGCTAGAGTCTTGTATCTTTATTGTTACATCAAGAACTACAGCGGAAATAAGCCTCTGAGTAAAAGTCCTATTTTGAAAGGTGAAAATAACATTTAGACATTGTTGATACACTTTGGTCATATTTAAATGTACTGCTACCACCACCACCACCACCACCACCTCTACTACTACTACTACTGCTGCTGCTGCCACTGCTGCTTCTACTACTACTACTACTAGTAGTAGTAGTAATAGTAATAATAATTATAATAATGATATACAGAAGCTAGTGGAACATGATGCCCACCAAAAGGTAAGCAGAAAGAAGAGGCATCAGTCTTTCCACAGGGACCTTTAAGTCACTGTGAAACAAGAAAAATTGCTGCAGTTCAACATGAGAGCTGACTCTCTACTTTCCTTAATGGTAAATGGACTGCACTTGTATACCGCCTTTCTAGTCTTCTGACTACTCAAAGTGCTTTACACTACATACCACATTAACCCATTCATACGCCGATGGCAGAGGCTGTCATGCAAGGTGCCAACCTGCTCATCAGGATCTAATCTAATGCACATTCACACACACACTCACACACAGCTGGTGCAGCCATCGGGAGCAGTGTCTGGGGACGCAAGGACACTTCAACATGTGGACTAGAGGAGCCGGGGATTAAACCGCTGATCTTCCAATGAATGAATGAATGGATGACCTGCTCTACCTCCTGAGCCACAGCCCCCCCCCCCCCCCCCCCCCCCCCTCCCCCCCTCCCTGTTGATGATTTGTTACAGCTGACACCAGGCAATTTGTCATCTAAATATTGAAAAGGTATTACAGCACAAGCACAAAATGTACACAATAAGCTATAACCTGCCATTGTTTTAAAGCAGAAAATAAAAGAATAAAAGGGACAGAAATAACAGCCAAGTACATAGAGTAATGGTTTATCACATGTACTATTATAGATATATGTACCGTGTATCCTGCATAATGTTCAAAAAACTGAAAAGAAATGTGTGTGCAGTCTTCTGTGCAGGATGGGTCGTCCACTAATCAGAAAGTTGGTGGTTCAATCCCTGGCTCCTCCGGTCCAAATGTCGAAGTGAGTGTCCTTGGGCAAGACACTGAACCCCAAATTGCTCCCAAAGGCCGTGGCATCCGTGTGTGAGTGTGTGTGTGAATGATTAGAAACTCCTCCTGATGAGCAGGTTGGCACCTTGCGTGGCAGCCCCTGCCATCAGTGTGTGAATGTGTGTGAATGGGTGAATGTGGCATGTAGTGTAAAGCACTTTGAGTGGTCGGGAGACTAGAAAGGCGTTATATAAATGCAGTACATTTACCATCTTTGGCTTGTATTTTAACACACTATGAGCATCAATTAACATTAAATAACAATAACATGTAATTAATAATGAAAAAGGGAGGGGAAACTATTAATAAATTAATAATATTATATGACATTGGCAGTACGATTCATTTTTATCAAATGGACCTTGAAGACATTTGATGGTGCTGAAGAATTTAAAGGTGAATTTCAAGCTTTTCCAGAGAGAGGGATATTTAATTTATAGTTCAGTGAGTTCAGCAAGAGTGAGTTCAGTACTGTATATTAAAATACGTTTCTCTACCTGATGTACTTGTACACAGTTTAGCTGAACAGCTGAAGCTTTCAAAGATACTCACTCCTTTAATGTATTTAAGGGATAGGTATCACATTTAGAAGCTAATATGAGGATTGAGCAGTCTGAGTTAGACAAATAACAGAAAGGATCTCTTTATTACAGTGATCAGTAACTCTCTTTAATGTACATATGAGCATGTGAGTAATGTTTTAACAGAAAACATGACTCTGTCCTTTAATTGTTTGCCTTAATTGTCCTCCTGTCACCTTCCATTCCTGTACATTGCATTTGTCAGTTAAACTGTATGCATTCATTATGAATCTGTGCAAGCAGATAAATGTACAAAAAGACACATCAATGCACCTGTGGAACACATGTATACTGTACATGAATATAAACACATATCAACCACATATACATACACACATATACCCATACACACATGCACCCATTTACATATCAAAATGCAAATATAACACACACTCACTTAAATTAGAAAAAGGCAACTTTTTTGCTTTAACTTATCATTATGAAGTAAATGTTGATTGCACAGTGAATTGGTTATAGAATAATAATGCCATTGCCATTTAGATTGGTTTCCTATAAGCCTCGCTTTCACTATGCAATTCTGTCTGACACAGAGTATGATCTCCCGGGAAAATGAAGGCTCGATTCAAAGCACAAAGTGCGTCAACCATTGTGCAACCAAAATAGGACGAGGATAGCGCTTTTGTTTTCCCCTGTTGCTATCAGTAGCTGTATCTGATAATAATTTGTTAGGTGGCCAACCTCTTTCTATTGTCTTATTGCTATGTGATAAATGTGGAATATTGCACAAGCAAATCTGATGACACACTACTTATATCTGTGTGTACGCTATATTTTAGTTGCATTGAGTAAAGGCTACTACCTGAATAAACTTGTCTTTTGATTTCTAGAGCGCTTTCTTCCCGTTAGCTACCATAGCTAATGAGAACAGTGGATCAGCATCCAGTCAGGCTGGCTGTCAGGCTGATCTACTTGTTCATATGAAAATCAACAGACAGGAAATGTTATTACCATCTCCACTGTGCAGTTTCTTTCATTTTGTAAAAACATAAACATGCTACCAACCTAGTTTGCTTTTCTCAACACAGAGAGAATCTTCTTTCATGTGTCCATTATAGACTAAATGAATGAACAAACTCAGGCTTTTTCTCCCGTTTTCTTCTTCCCCCTCTATCTCGACGCAAACCCCTGCTGTAGTTACTTGTTTGTGCAAAGCAATAACAATAACGTTACTCAAACTGTTATTACTATGCAGTGCACATCATTACAATAGCTTTTGCCTGTTCCCAAATTCAATATAAAATTGTGACAATTTCAATTTACCTCTCCAGTGAACATGCTTCTTTCCTCTCTCTTATTCCAAAGTGGTGTTGATCATTTCTTCATGGAGCTGGGCTTGGAGGAAAATGGAAAGCAATCCAGTTGTCAGGGGTTGGGGGGGGGGGGGTTGGGTTGGGTGAGGGAGGGGGAGAGTATTGTGAGTTGAAAAGTTCTATGTTTCCACTTTAAATATTCACACAGACTTAAATGCCACATACATATGCAAATCCAGAACACCCATTTCACACATTTTCATGTTTTGTTCTATTTCTATGTACATGAAATTGTGTGTGAGTGTGTGGGTATGTAAATGTAGGTGTGTGCTTGTTTATACAGTGTTAAGGAGTGTGAGTGGGATAGAGGTTTATATTGCCTTAGGTTCGATATATTGAGTGACTATGACACATTATACATTGCAGTTAGTATTTCATTAATTTAGTTATTTTGTATTTGTGTTTATTTTACTTTGTAGAAAGCTGCAGTATTTGTGTCCACCAGTGGCAGAAAAAGTATTTAAATCTGCATTCAAAGTTTTACTTTGGTAACTGATATCAGTTAAGCTTTAATGAATGTTACATTAATAGATAACAAAGCCCAAAAGAAATTCACCGTGGCTGATTTCTGCTTCTCAAGGACTTGCAACACAATAGAATGCTCCCTTTACAAAAAATAGTCAATTAAGGTTTGAACGTTGTTCTTTCTCAAAATGTAGTGTAATAAAGACAAAAAAATTAAAAGGGAGCATTCTACAGTGCTGAAAGCCCTTGGGAAGCAGAAATAACGATAAATTTTATACTGTTTGATAGTGTACTTGCAATATTTACTCTCCACTTCCACCACTAACTGTCTACCTGCTCAGGGACTGCAGATGGAGAGTAACTCTGTCCTTGAGCAACACGTTCACACTCCCAACTCGTCATGTACCGAAGCTTGGTCAGGACCCCGCGGCGTCACTTTTTAACGCACTGGATACAACTTTAGTGTCATTTTTAAACATGCAGTATCACGGCAGTCACTGTTAAAAAATGATTATATTTTATGGTTGTGACAACGCGGTGGTTAAGGTCTGGTTAGGTTTAGGCACAAAAACCACTTGGTTAGGGAAAGATCATGGTTTGGGTTAAAATAAAAAATAAAATAAAAACGGCAAGGTGGTCTGGAATTGTGCTCTGTGCTGATTTCCAACTTTCTGCCAATAACGTGGCAAGCCATCCACCAACCTCTCCACCTCCTAATAAGACAGTAAGTCAGCTTATATAGATGTCATGTGAAGTAGGTCACTTCGGAAATGTTAATATGATATGTATTGTTGAAATGTACTTAATATACTATGTATTACAGGTGTTGAAATGTAGATAACGTGGTGGAAATCTGAAAATAAAACTGACAAAGACCAAGTTGTCTTTCTGTCTTTAACGAAAAACCTTGCAAGGGATCAGCATACAGTCACAACAGAGTGTAATTGCAGTCTGATGTCAGTTACAAAGTGTACATACTTTTTATAGTCGAGGAGTGTAGGAAACAGTATCAGGATGTGTGTGGGGTTCAGTGCCGGATCTCATCAAAGCTGTCAAACACTGTAGCATGTCCGAGACGAAACTACTCCCTATTTGGATCCAGACTGTGAACAAAACCAAAGATGAGTATAAACTAAATGGTTACATGTTCAAGGTTATACAATATGAGTTTTTCCAAAGTGCAAAGTCTAAAGAGGTGTAGAGAATACAAAGTGTGTTTTTTTCATTACAATATTCAACGTATGTGTGGTTTGCAGAAATGTACAATGCCAACATTTTATTCTGGCGAGCAGGCTGAAATTTATCACCTTATATAGACATCATTGGTCTCATGGCGTCTATTTCAGACGTTGTCAGAGTTCAACAGAAGTCTATCGGACTACCCTGCACGTCGAAAAATGACGTTAAAGGGGTACCCAGTGCATTAAAAAGTGACACCATGGGGTCCTGACCAAGCCTCGGTATGTGACGAGTTGGGAGTGAGAATGGGATGCCTTGAGATATGTATCAGTATTCTAACCTGTTGGAATTTCAGACTTGCTAATGAAATTCCAATAGCTGACATAAAGAGAACAGAGTCTTGTGAGGGAAATAAGGAGTAAGTGAAGAGACTTTAAAGTGGCCTGTACAGCAGTGAGCCTGTCACTTTGAGTTTAATGTGAGCTCCTCCTTCACCTCCAACACTCACTGATCCAGCCCCCACCACAGAGGCCTACAGTAACAGGCAGGCTGTGCCACCTCATATTAACCCTGGTGTCAGCTCTAGCAGAGGAAGTTAGTTTATCAGACATATGAGTCCCACTGAATGCATTTCGGTGAGCGAGATGGAGCCATGAGAGGAGAATAATCAAAGTGCTGTCTGTGTGCTCACAGGAGACACTTCTTGGCCAAAACAGAGAGAAAGGGGAGGAGGAGGAGGGAAGTCACAGAGGTGGAAGTCATCTCTGTAAACATCCTGATGGGAGTTTCTCACTTTTTCACAACAGAGCAGAGCATGGCCACAGGTAAAAGAGGTGGGTTGTTATCCAGGCAAGAGTAGAGATGTAGAGTGAAGAGAATTTATCTTTTGTTGCCGAGATGGGTTTACATTTAAATATTTAAAGAGGGCTCTGCAGTGTGGAAGTGTAAGCAGAGATGTGGGGGGGAAGGTAAATGATCTAACACCTATTTTCTCACCTTTCCTGGGGCAAAAAACATAAATATAAATGATTTTTATTTATTTATTTATTTTTGCATTTCTGGATGTTTATCTTACTCAGATAAGCAACTGTGGATCATAGTTCCAACCACATCACAGATCAGTACACGACTGTAAATAATATTACTTTTTGGCCTCTCAATTGATGAATTTTAACCTTCACAGCTCCAAAACTACTTGAATGTATTAGAGTTTCTGACATATTTTTTTTACTAAGACAGAGGTTCCAAAGGAAATGATTTTTGCACCTTTTTTATTTACTATTACTGATGATTCTGCCCTTGTAGCTGCTATTAATAATAATTTGTGTTTAATATCCAATATTTTTTCCACAAAAAAAATCAGTTATCTCATTAAAACCAGTAAAATAACTCCCTTGCAATTATATTTTCTCCATGTTTTATATCCTGACATGAAGATCAAAATGCTCTTTCAAAGCTTTCACCACCCTGCCAGGAAAACAGTCCTGATGTGTGAATAGTAAATCTTTTATTGATTTAAAAATTTACTCAAATTTGAATATATTGAGTCAAAAAATACTGGGATCTGCAGAGAGGCTTTGAGGTCAATAAACTTTCTACCAAACTTTGTGGTAGAGATGTGTGCCTTGTTTTATATTGTTTTATGTTGGGAAAGCAGAATTACTGCCGGTAACAGGAAGAGGATGTGTATGTTTATTAAAAAGGCAGTTTGATGTTCACCAACTGTTTAGTTTTTTAGAAGTTTGAAAAAAGTGGATTAAATGAGTGGTCAAAAATGCCCAGATGCTCCTGTGAGTGTTTTAGTAGCTATTTAACAATTGTGAAACATTTTCAACATTTTTAAAAATCCATTCATATGTGTTGCCTTTTTCATTGGTTTTAATTTGGATGCACACTTGTACTGATGTTCTTTGGTCTCATTGGCTTGGCAAGCCTCTGGACAGGATTTTAGAAACACTGCTATGCAGCTCTGCCTGAATGTAGGTGGATTGATAAAAAGGAGAAATTTGTGTAAGTAGAGATCAAACAGCTGCCTGACATTACCTTGAAATCTTAATCTAAACAGGCGTACTATGTATAATAGAGGCAGCAGTCAAATAGGCTGTCTTATTTCTTCTCAATATGTGCAGTACATCACTGCTCTGCTACCATCAAAGCAAAGATATGGATTCATGTTTTCAAAAATTGAAAGAAAATGCTGTGTAAACAGCAGTTAGACATGTGGATAAAACACAACACATTTTCTGACATTGTCTACTGCACTAACATTGAGGCTGTTTGGTCCATTGTTTGGTTCTTCTGTCCAACACTGGTCAACAGCAAGATGTGTGAACAACTGCTGGCCAAACTGCTGTGGATATTCATGGCCCCATTACAGTCATTCATGAAGTTTTTGATCCAGGTAGCTGCACTGTCATGTCAGATTTTCCTCCTGATCAAAACTTTGGTCAACAAAAAAATATCTTTAAAACTAATGGCTGGTTTGTCATCGAAATGAGGGGAATTTCTTGGTCTTCAGAAGATGAACCCTAACATTTCTGACTCCCCTTTCCTCTATAACCTATATATGACATGTGAGTGTTGTATTAACATATTCCGGTAATCAATAAGTCAACAGTGACAGGCATCTGATAATGGCTTCATGAATGTGGGAACAGAAGAGTTGACACTGAGCAGGGCGGGTGGAGGGGGTTAGTCAGTGGGGAAACAATCAGAGGGCTAGCCACTTGGTGAACTAGTTGCTAGGAGGGCCCAGGGAAGCACAGAAGGTCTGCAGGCAGGAACTGGAAGATGCCAAGCAGGCTGGAATGACAGGATCAGGAGAGACAGGTTCAGCAGCAAGATCTGCAGTGGCCACAACAAAGACAGCCAAAGAACATCTCCACTAGCCAAGATTTAGAGGATATAAGTTGGAGTGCCAGGGCGAGAGATGTGTCCTTTTCCAAATTAGAGATGTTTTGGTCAGGAGACACTGTATGGCATATTAATGACTTCATTAAGTTCTTTGGGAAATGCTGGATCTTCTGGGTCTGTTTCTTGCAGATTGTATTGTCAGAGGCTGCGTGAGGCAACAGGGAAGAGGTCCCTCACTCACAGCCAGAGCAGGTTCAGTTAGAGGAACTTTACTAGCAATGACAGGAGAATGCACAGGCTTACAGGTATAGGTGCAGAAGGTCTGAACAGAAATGGCAGGTAATCAGGCGATCATCAGGAATGGTGCAGGAACAAGATAGCAGCAGCAGGTATAAATATAGAAGGGGTGGTTGGGGAATGAAGAACAGGTGAGCAGGTGACTGGGGCCAGTGGGAATGTCTGACTGGGATGGGGACACTGAATGTGTCATCATGACATATCGGTGCTGTTTTATGTATCAAGTTATTGGAGAATAAATACAATTATCAAAGTTGAATGGTCAGATTTTCATGAAATTTCCCAAGCTCTCAAGTTCCCAAGAGGATGAACCCATTTCAAGGATTATTCACAGTGGTATACATTTAAATGATTTTTACATCCACCATTCACCAAAAATAAATATTTCTCTTCCACTGTCCTTTCATGTCTCTCTTCTGCATACAGTAGACTTCCTTCAACACTGTTCCTGGTTGTCATTGCTGAGCTGTCAATCATCGGGCAAAGCTATCACAAAACTGTGCACGAGCTGCCCAGCTGTGACAACATCTCACCGTCAGTACCACATACAGAGTTGAGATCCTGCCCTTTCATTTAAATCACTGCAGCTTACCACAATGACATGGATGACAAAACACAGGGGGGTTGTTGAAGTGACAAACACAACCGTAATAGATTCACTAGACTCAGCTGAGGACAGCCATGAGCTCGCAGTGATAAATACAGAGAGGCCAACAGAATGCAGCAGGATACAGCTCATTCCACTCAGACAAAATTGTATACCTGGAAATGACACACATTATATATCTCACTGAATGGCTAGTAAACGAGGACGCATACTACAGATACTGAGGCCTCGGTGGGAAGTGAATATGATATATGTTCATGAATAATATGAAACATCATTGTGTACAAGCCTATCCATGGGGCAATATTATGGTACAGTGCTATGCTGTGACATAATAACACTCCAGCTCTCCTTAAATTTCAAGAGGTTTAAGTCTGAGAGTTACTTTGTAATGAAGAGCTGCAATTTATCTTTTGCTTTATTTACACCAAACCTGCCTCATTTTGTTTTCAGTTAGTGATTTCCTGTTGCAGCCATAAAGCTTCCTCAGTTAGCCCAGTCTCAAACTGCTCCCTTAATCCCATCCTTCTCTTGTTTATTAGATGATATTTGGTAACCTTAAATTTACAGACTGTTAATAGTATAAGACATAGAGAATCAATAACCAGGTACTATTGATGTATTAAGAAACTAGAGTAGTGAAAGTACTCAATAATTGTTGAGTAAATGTAGGCGCTAAGCCAAACTTCATTCCATGGAATAAAGACTTTATTCCAGTCTGCGCTACATAACTGTCAAAGTGCTCCTGCCTCTTTGAAATTTTTATGCTTACAGTTGTTCAGATGTCTTGCGGAAATAAGCACACCTTACAACAGTTTTGAGCGTGTTAGTCACACAATGAAATACACGATTAAAAAATACTAATACATAAATATAATATAGCCGAAAGTGTAGGGCAGGCCACTAATTGTATACAGGATATATAGTTAAGACGGAATAAGCTATGTGCATTTTTCAGCAGCAATTACACTGTAAAGCCTAGTTCATACTAGGTAATATCTTGTCTGGCTTCATTTGACACTTAGTTCTTCCAAAAGAAAGCTGACTACTTAGAAAGTTCACTATAATTAAACCATAATTTCCATGGCTTGTAGTGTGTTCTGTTTATTTGAAATATCCTGATAGTTTCCACATAAAGAAAAAAAGTGTTTTTTCTGTGAATACTTTCCTATGGCCTGTAAAGTGTAGGGTGCACTGTTTCTATGACATATGTTGGTAGTTTCCACATTTAAAAAAATGACAAAATAGAAAATACTAAGCAATTTCACTGAAATTGCCTGCTCTTGGCCAGTAAATTGTAATGTGCTCTGTTGCACTGAAGTGTGCTGGTGGTGTCTACATAAGAATTGAAGACAGTAAATACTACAAAATGTAATTGCAGTTTCCCTCTCATGGCATAGAAAGTATAGTGTGACTTGTCTCTTTTAAATACCTGGTAGTCTCTAAATAATAAATGAATGACGGTAGGTACCAAAAAATAAAAAACATATTTCATAGCAATTACCCTGCATTTGTAAATGTTCACAGTTTCTATAAAATTTGTATTTATCATAAATGATAAATGAAAATACTGTAAGTATATTGTAAAAATATAACACAAATACTGGTTTACCTGAGTGTGTAAAACAGAGATGTATAAGCATGAATGATAACTCCAATAGAAGTATAGTTAAATCCATTCATAATTACATTGATAATATATACTTACTATATACACTATGCTATTTTTTAAATTATAGATATAATTGGAAAAGTCAAAATGCAATGAACTCTTTGACTCTTTCAGTCAAAACTCAATTTGGACATCTGTTAGTGCCACTGGTTTTGTACCTGTATGATTGCTGAATGTTAATGACATTACCACCATCTATATTTAGGCAGGTATCTATGGGAATACTATAAATACAGCAGTAACCAAGCTAACAGTAAACCTGTCATCTACTATCAGTGATAAACATCCTGTCTGGGCCAATCAATAACTAATATATAACCTTGTTTTGAGCTGTAATTATAGTTTCCCTGTGGGTCAGTGCATGTAACTCCGAATGCAGTATACAGCAGTGAAATGCATTACCTCTCTTCTCCATGTGTACTGGATAGTGTGTGTCCATTTTGACTGGCGTGGGTGATTTGAAAATATGAAAGCAGTGATGCAATGTATCCATTTTCAGCAAAATCCAACCAATAAATAATAATGAACAATGTGGTATTCATCTTACTCCATACATCCATCCATTTTCTATACTATATACTATATATATACTATACTATATGGATGGTCAAGGGGGAGCTGGAACAAATCTCAGCTGACATTGGGCAAGAGGCAGGGTACACCCTGGACAAGTTGCCAGTCAAACACAGGGCTAACATATAATATAGAGACAGACAACCATTCACACTCACATTCACACCCACGGGCAATTCACAAATTAACTTAACCTGCATGTTTTAGGTCTGTGGGATTCTAATTCTAATTTTAATCTCTCCAAGGTTGATTTTCTCCTGTGGTGAAATTCAGATAGTCACAGCAACAGATCCCACGTCTTCACAGTGTACAGTATAAACTATGTAGATCACCGCCTTATTGTTAGATATTCAGACACTGAAACTTCAGACCCACTTAGTTAAATCAGGAGAGACTCATTGAAGGAGAGGCTTAGAGAGCAATTCAATTAAATTAATTTAACATAGTGTGCACAATAGGGAAGGTTGAAGAAATATGTGAGAAGTCTTTGGTGATTAGACCCCATTGTGACATCATCATTTTCAGGGAAAGATCATGCCATTAGCTGTACAGGAATATTCTCCTGATGGACACTGGGTGAGAGCAGTAGCTGAAGATGTGGATGGATGAGATGTGGAGCAGGACTCTGGTGAGCTCAGTAGAAGGACCCATAAATGCCGGATCTGATGAACACTGGAGGTGAAGGGGTGGAGGAGGGTTGCATCGATCTGACACTGAAAAGACAGCTGACAGCAGCAGAGAGAGGAACAGTTTTAAAAGTTTGACAGTGACGAGATGATTGGCTCATAGAGGAGTCTGATTGGTGTGACTGAAAGTGCAACTGCCCTCAGTCAGCTGTTGAAGTTGAAGCAGAAACAGAGAGAGAGGGAGAGACAGAGAGAGAATAAATAAATGGAGTAGAATGAAGCATGAAGATAGTCGTCTTGGTTGAACTTTCGCTAAGCTTCATTAAAATGAGAGCACATGTTAAATACTTACAGTCCACTATTGAAAGCTAGAACAGGTGTGGGTTTGCCACAGCCTCAGTCTCTGTTGATTTTTTGACTATTGACACTGACAAAAGTTAATCTGCCATAATAGCTGAACAGCTAACAGAGTGGCATATAGGGTGTATTCAAGCAAATTGTTATGCTGCTTTTTCATGACACGCTTCATGTAAAATGGCTTAAATTTAATTACTGTAATACTGTTACGTGGTTTAATTTATAACAATACCTCATATTTGATCATATTGTATGTATTATGTGAAATCCAGTTGCAGTTGAGTAAATAGCACAATATTTGCTTCTGAAATGTAGAAGTACCTATACACAGAATTGGAGTAAATGTGCTTCCATCATTGCACTGGACACTGCAGCTGTTCACATCTTTCAACTCTCTCAATCTCAAAACCTTCCAGTAATCACTGTTAACCTGATAGCTTCACTGATCTGTAATATTTCTCCGGTAATGACATTTAGAGAGATTAGCTCAAATAATTCTGTTGTCAAATGATCTGGTAATCTCTCATCTTTAATCTTTCTAACACTGTAGCGAAGACTGTTACGTTGGCACTGTGAGGCTGGCTGACATTGTCCTATCTTGACACATCTCTGATGACTCATCCTAAGCGTTAGTGAGGACAAACAGCAGAACTAACTGCAGAGTTTTTTCAGACTGATCTTCTCTTCTTTCATTGGCCAAGGTTCCGCACTATTGTAAAAAGATATATTGTGAATATGTTTAGACAGCTTCTATTTGTCAGGCAAGCTGAATGTATAAGAATGCAGGGCAGACAGTTCCCTTCACAAAACCACCTATAAAGATATAAAACAAAATTTTCTTAATAGTTAAAACATAATTAATTAATGCTTCATAGATTAGTAATAAGCATTTGTATAAAAAACTTCTGCTTCTTCTGTCAGGTTGAAAAAACACCATTTATGATGGATAATTGTGAAAGTTTTTAATGAAAAGTAAATAGTTTTAAATGTATATATATACATATATATATGTGTGTGTGTGTGTGTGTGTGTGTGTGTGTGTGTGTGTGTGTGTGTGTGTGTGTGTGTGTATGTAGTTTTATTCAGTCATGAGATATTAAATTGAGATACTTATTTTGTGAAAACATTGTCACAGATCTTTTTTGTTTGTCTCATCTTTAAAATATAAAACTGTATTGTACAACAAACAAACAAACAAAATAAAAAAAAATATAAATAATAAGATAAAATTAATATATTCTAGTATTTTTTGTTATTGTTAACTCATATTCATATACTCTCATATATTATTATACTGTTGGTGTATAGACAAATTTCCCATGTATCCGCACCCCAACAACACAAATATTTGCAATATGAAACTTGACATGGCATGTACTTGGAGCCTATACATGCATACTGAACATAATCAAATGATTTCTCAATATTCAAAGAAAAGGGAAAACAAACAAAACAAACAAACAAACAAAAACAACTCCTCCTGTCAGTTCCTGACAACTATCTCCTCACAGTGGGCGCTGCAAAATAACCACACAATCTGATTGGTTGAAAATGTAAAAGTAGTGTAAAAATTAAACATACACACAATACCTTAAATGAAATCTAGTCAGCTATCTATTTATGTCAGAATATTGGCACTATTTAAAGGTATCATTCAGTCCTGTCCCATTCATTCATTTTGTATTTGCAGCCACTCAGCTCTGAAAAGCACTCTTGAGATGACAGTTCCCCTTGTCATTTCTATATCCCACTATCATCTGTACTGTTATCATCGTCAGTACTGTAGAAATCCAGTGAATCCAATCTGATGCAACAGTTTTGGCTACCTCTTTGGAAGATCCTAATATGTATAACTTTGAATTTCTCATAAGTCATCAAGTCTGTAGTTGTTGTTAGTAAATGGATAAAATCAAATTATGCTTTAGGGGGATATTACAGTACCAGACAAATGATTTTACACAACATGACAACTCAATGCATTTATCACTGTTTAATAAATTATACATTAACTACTTATGAATCCATTAGTTATGAATTATAAATGCTTTATAATGTATGCCTTATTAGATAGTGGTACCCATTGTATGTTTTAGGCACTTGTTTGATTTCTGAATATAAAAAATAGAGCTGATAATAGCACATTATAGTGTTGTTTTTTTCTCTCATTTCTACTCTGATCTCTTCTGAGAAGCCCTCTCTCAGAGAGAAATGACTCTATGATTAAACTGAACTGGAAAGAGCTTATATTACAAGAGGCTGAGATCATGAGTTTAAATTGTGAAAATAATGTTTGATAAATTAAGATAGAATTATAATTACACGACTACTTTGATAATATGCTTAAAATGTATTTATTTAAAAAATCTATCAAGTTGATAATGTTGTTGACCAAAAACTCAGTGATTTCTTAGCCAAGGTAAAGCAATTTTTGCTTTTGAATACTCTTCTGAAAGGCATTTCTTTTTCACCCAGATGAAACTCATACTAGGCTCATGAAGGCACATAAACCAGAACATAAAATACATACAGTACCAGTCAAAAGTCTGGACACACCTTCCCATCCACTTGAATGAGAAAGTGTGTCCAAACTTTTGACAGGTACTGCATAACACATGCTTTTATTCTCACCAAGTTATAATGGTAAAAATGATGACTGACTACTGTGAGTCGTAAGCCTCCCACAGACCCTAAACCAGCTGACTCACTTCAGAGTTTTTTCCCCCAAATTAAGCATTGTTAAAACTAAATGTCCTTTGATTATCCATTGTGGTACTCATAATACTGAACCACTTGACCTGTCCCCTTAATTACAGCCTGAAATGAAGAATTGGACTTTCTTTCCTGGTTACACTGTATTCAAAACAAACAGTAGCTTGTGATATTGTGCAAGCATATTTAGTTTCATATTTAATCATATTTTTGTCTCTGAATTTAATAATATTTGCAAATAATGCAACATTTGGGCAAATTTACTTTCTTAAATTCATATTTCTGAAATAACATGAACTTTCCCCTTTGAGTTAAATGAGTCTATTTCTGCCCAGCATACACAATATTTGATTAGACAACACTACTTGTTGTTTCCAGTTTCTATCGCATTCAAAACTTTTCTAAAATTAAATGTCTTTACTGATGGAATATAGTCAGTTTAGAAAAAGTTGTCTGCAAGTAAGTTTTGGAAATTATAGAGAAAAACAATTTATTTAATGCCAGTCTGGTGATGAAAATGAAAGCTGCATCTTCGTTTGTCTTAAGCACTGCTTTCGATACAATAGATCATAAAATTTCATTAGATTGTTTGAGGACATGGGTTGGGACATCTGATATAGTAATAGTAATAGTAATATAGTAGTATAATAGTAATGGTTTTCTTCCTACAGTATTTATTTAACCGTAACTTCTTTGTATCCACTGCTGTGATTGTGCTCTTCTGTCCTGTGGAGTTCCTCTGGGGTCAATTCTAGGACTTGTCTATTTTCCCTTTCCCACTATCTGTCAGTTTAGCTGTGTCTCTTATTGTTGCTGTGCTGATGATGTCCTGCTTTGTATATTTGTGAAACCCAGCCAACTTTTAACTCTCACCATTTTACATAATTCTTTTAAGGAGATTTGTGTCTGGATGTCTCATAGTTTACTGTAGTGGATCACAGCAAAACTGAAGTTGATAACAAGGTCATCTTGACTGAACTGTTGACTTTTCGGTCAGCATGGACAAGAAGTTCTAGAACTGCTCAGAATCATGGAAAGTTTGAACATCTACAGTTTGATTACGACAGGGCAGCTGATGACAACTGTGTGATATGGTCAAAAACTCCAGAATGAGTAGTAAGTAAGGATTGGATTTGGATTTGTGTCAGACTTGACTTAAGTGGTCTTAACTACAGCCCTGAAATGAAGCTTTTGTTATCATCATAAGTGTTAGTTTTAGTGGTATTACCCTCACTTCATCCACCATTTTTCCACCTATAGTTCCCATTGGCAATTTGATGCCAGTGTGACTACAGACACACAGTAATGCTACTTTGTTAACATGACGGAGTGTATGTGCAGGCCCACAGAGTGGAGTCGTCCCGAGCGGATGGACTAGTCTCTGTGGCCCAGTCTGTGTCCCATGGTAACGCACAAGAATGAAAAGCTTTCTTACCAGCCTCCTCTGCTCTTGACAACCAGGAAGCATCCAATCCACACACAGCCCCTCCCATCAGCCTCACTGCCGGCTGTCGGGAAAACCTGGCATCAGTGTGGAACAATGATTGGACTGGGAGACATCAGTGAGGCAGACTGGGATATTTACTCTCTCTCGCTCTCTCTCTGTGTTTGTAGTTGACACATTTAACAGTCATAAAGAGAGGAATGTCATGGAGACTGACACCACATAAACTACCTACCTTGAGAGTTACTACTATCTATGCTGACATCACTCATCCCAACAGCTCAGAGTAAACATGAGACATTTATGACATTAATGCATATAGTGAACTCATCCTCACGATACAGTGTTTCATACAGTCTTACTAAAAGTCAGCTAGCAAGCATGGAGTCTCTAGAGGACCAGGGCAATCTGGAGCTGTGAAGAACTGATGATCTCCACACACAACTCCCTCACCTGCGCTGTTTAGGTCAAGAGGAGTGATAAAATCCTTTTTGGGCATATTTATGGAAACACTGTCTTAGCCTCAAGCCTCTGAGTGGGCGTTGCCCTTGGCAGCAGTTTACTGACAACTGAAAGGTCCAACCCTAACCCTCTCGTGGTTAGTAAGTTAGGTTTTTATCCAACCTTTATCTTAACACTACAGCTCTGGCCATCAGCCATTAGGAATTTAAGGTGTCCATTTACAGGGACCTGTTGCTCTGTTAAGTTTGCATGGCACTTTGAAATTGGAAGATTGTTAGCCTACCTTGCATGTTAGCTCCTGCACACACAATGCTGTGTTCATCCCACATTTTACAGAGAGCTAGCCTGAGATGCCTCACATTCATGAGTCCAGATGTGATGATGACAAATGGCCAGACTGTGAAACCTCACATTACTCTACAACCTCATTTACATTAAGTTACTTAATACATCCTGGAACTGGATAGTTAACAGATTTCAAAAAGGCTAAGTGTATATTGAACCAAGAGGCATTAGAGACAGATCCAAGCCCCCAAAGTGCCACCAATGTCTGCTAGATGCTCCAACTGACTCCCATTCAAAAAGCCTCAACTTCTCTCTAGAAATACTAAGTCAATCTTTTTTTCCAAGTTGAGTCATTATGGTTTCAATCACTAAATTCAGGCCCTCTAATAAGTGTGCTGGCGGATATTTTGGTAAGATCTGAAGACTTGTAGTAGCTTTGATGTCTGTCATGTGGGCATTGATTGAAAGCTATGATTGACAGTTGGCTCACCTGCTGCTCTGTCCAGCTCTGGGACTCACACTGAGTCTGACTATTGTTGGCATATTTCACTTAATGTGACTGGATCACGATACCTGCCCTGTTAGCACAATTTACCTAAAGTAGCCAACATTAGCCCAAGTATGCACTGCTTGGTGTTCCCAGTCAGCTTGGGTCTGAGTTAGGGGAGGGCGAAGAAGAACCAGAGGGGACGGCTGCAACTTGGACCTTTTCTCTTGTAACACAGAAGTCATGAACATACTGTGAAGTCCACATGAAGTACACCCCACCATGAGTCAGTTGTTTTTTAGTTGAAATTTGGTCCTAGACATTGCCCTGAAAACAGATATTTCAACATCAATCCGCTGCTGCTTTTGCGATTTTATCAACAGGATCACACGTAATCAATACTCACTGCAGACGTGCTGTAACAATGCTTAAAATATGAATAATTTATTTCAGTTAAACACTCTCCAACCAAAACTGGCACTGAAAATAACATCTAGCCAATGTGGTTAAAGCAGGAACAAGCACTGATCTGTAAATGAATGTGGGTGATTCTTACAGTATCTGTTTTCCACAGCTGCTGTATACTGTATGATGCCCTGCAGCATTTGGAGGCAGCAGGACTGATATGTTGATAAATCTGCAGCTTCTGAGAAGTGCCGCGCCAGAGTGCAGTGCTGTTATGTATGGTCTATCACTGTGTTTACCTTCATTAAAACGACACCAAGCTGCTACAGAATAACCACACACACTTCTACACACATCAGCCCGGTCAGTTGTAACTTGATATTCTGCTTTTCTCATGAAAGAGACATTGTGTTAGCAGGGCTCATCAGCCTCTTTTCCAACTTTCTTTTTAGCGAAAGAAGCATCTGTTGCGATGCAAACGCTGTTGTGTAACATTAATTACTAAACAATATGACCATGTACGAGGTTAGATACATTAGAATTAATGCTGAAATAGCATCAGTACAATAAATGGCTTTTCCAAATAAATTTTTAGTTTATCTTTTATTTCTATCATTTTTATAGTAACTACCTGATGAAAAAAACTACTACGGCAGGAAATGCCCGTGGTTAGGGTGAGGAAGACCAACAGTCTCACCAGTCCAGATGTGACGTGAAAACAAAGCGGTTAAGTAGGCCCATATTCAAACACTGGGTGTCTATGACACAGCGGCACTCCTTATTTATAATATTTTTAATGGTTTACAGTCTCCTCAAGTCTTCTATGGAGCATTGCTCTTCCACACTTTGACTGGTTTAGATATCATATCCCTATTACTGGATCTCTGCTGCCAGAGATACATAGTGAGCAGCCCCTGCTCTGTGACTAGAGTGTGGTTATACACTCACAAAAGCACACACACACACACACACACACAAAAACAATGAATAAATGTTTGTGCACCATCCATTGTTCAAGGCTACTTCGTATTATGTTTAATATAGGCTGATGATGTATGAAAATGCCTGTGATCGGTTTTACTTAAAGGGGACGTATTATGCTTTTCCTTATTTTCAGACATATATTTAATGTCACAATGTCGGATGTTCATGTTAAAAGTGGCTGATGTGTCAAATAATGAGGTAAACATATGTAGCTGTAATCCCTGTGAGCAGAAAGCAGCAGCTTCAGACTGCTCTGAACGCTAAGTTTCCAACGTTTTTTTTCTACTTTCAGCCTGAGCTGACGTCAGTTTGTGAAAGATTTCTTTATATGGACATCTGCTACGTGCACAGCGCATGAGTTCACTGCTCTGCTCCGGGGGTAGTTACAGCAAGTCCCACTTTTACACAGCACAGCAAAGTAAAATAAGTAATTTACCTGTTAGAGGTGTGCTGGTTGTCTGCAGCGCTTCATCAAACATCATCATCACTGTGGCTGTTTCTGCTTGTACTCTTCCTCCCTGCGTTATTTCTAACTGATCCGCTGAACAAATAGTTCCAAATATCTCCATATGTTGTTGTTTCGACTGGTTTTTAGCACCGCTAACGAAGCTCCGCTAATTCAGTGAGGAACATGTTTTTACTTCCTGTAAATTCTTCACAATAAAAGGCTCCTGTTAGTTAGTCATTTAAAAGCTTTTAATTTGAAGCAGTAAAGCAGGAAATGTGTGGTTTGCATTGGTGGTAAATTTACACAACTCTGATACTAAAGCTGACCAATCAGAACAGAGTGAGCTCATCAGGAGGATGGCCTTAAAGAGCCAGGAGTTAAAAAAGCCTGTAAAGAGAAGTATAACATAAATAAGGAGTTTTTTGAACTGTGAATCATGCAGAGCTACTCTAGTGGAGTCCAAAAATAATAAAATGAGCTGAAATGAGCATAAGAGGTCCTCTTTAATTGATTATTTTTGTATCTAAACCACTGACATTAATAGGTTAACAGTAAAAAAAAAAAGTTCTCTTGCATAATTGAGTGAAGCCTTACTGGTCCATTTATTTAATTGTTTATCTTTGCTTCAACTGTCTCTCTGTTAATGAGAGAGAGAGGAACACTTATGATTTAGAGATGAGTGCACGTGATGGGTAAGGGTTTGTGATGGTTAATACATCTTAAATTCCAACCCAATGTTATTCATAAGAGAAAATGGCGATGCATTGGACCAATTTCATACAACTGCAATATTTAACATGATAAATTGATTTGAGAGTAACATGGTAATTTGCTTGGAGGACTAACTGAAGCATTAATGAGAGTTATATGCCAGACGTTTTAAGCACTTACTTGTTTTGTGGTCAATTTACCCAAGCGTTACTTTTGTTCCGTGCCTGTGTTTCTTTCGTTTCGACAGAGAGGGGCAAAAGTAACACTGAGCAACACCAACTTCCGGCCTGATTGTGTGCGACTCATTTATCCAAAATTTAGAAAAATTGTTACTATTGGTAGAGGATATGTGTATGTTGTTCACAATAAATATATGATTATTCTAAATAAATGCATCTCTGTGCAAAGAGGGAAATACAAAAATGTTATACTTTCATCCCAGCACTCCCCTAGTGGAGCATGTTTCCAAAGTGTTAAAAGGAAACACCCAGCACTCCTTATTTGGAAGGTCCTGCCTCCAAACGGAAAAGATGGCACCAACCATAAGCTGCAACTCTGGGCTTCAAACTGGCTCCAAAGAAACCAGCAGGTGATGTCACACCTTGCTACACCCGTCTTTATATATAGACTATAGGTCATACAAAAAGCACACTATGCCAGCTTCCACCTGTAGACCAGGGGGGCAGCTCGAGGGGGTGCAAGCATCCAGTTAAACCATTGACTCTATATAAATATGGACGTCATGACAGCTCCCCATAAGTGAAGCCAAAACATTTTGATCGCCCCCTGGTGGCTGGCTGCAGTATAGGTAAAACTAAAAAATCAAAGTACACATCAAATAAATTTTTCCCAAAGATTGTTTCTGTAATTTTAGGTAGTTCTTATGCTGATGTTTGTCCAAGTGCTCATTTTTCAGATAAATTTGTTTTTAATGAGTTATTTGACAATATAAAAAGGGGGTCTGACATTATGATTGACAGCTGTGACAGCTGCTCTCAACCTCCGTCAGACAGAAGCTCCCAGAAATGAGATATTTTGGCCTCACTTTTGCATAATGGTAGGAAGCATAGATGTGTCGTCCATATTTATAGTCTATGAGTTAAACCCTTGGACCCCTCCGACCACAATGTGGGTTACGGTGGTAGAGTGGTGTTGAGGAAATTTTTCATTGTTGCTCAAGAACCACACAGAGACATAACGAAAGCATTAAACATTGTTACTTGTTGAAGCAATTGTAGACGCTGTACAATCCATCACATCAGTAACAATTCCAAATTGTCCAAACTCAAACAAAAATACAATCATCTTGTATTTTTGGAGAGAAAGCATGTTGTTCAGCTGGCCCTTTCCCTAAAGATTGTAAATCCAAATTAGATAGATTTATACCTCTCCAGAAGCAAAGCTAAAAACAGTCTGGTCCCTAAATGGACACTTCCACAAACTGTTACACCTTCTTACAAACAAGTATGGTCACATAATCTAACAGAGACCTCATGGTCAATCAGTGACTTCAAACATGGACATCCTTCAACTTTAGCCAGTCTAGGTACCTCATGATCCACACAGTCTGTAAAACAGTAGGCTTAAGACAAAGATATCTATAGCTAACCCCAGAGGTCAGCAAGCAGCCTTCAGATAGAAACGTTCAAGAGTTCAACTTGCCTAGGAGTAGGATTTCTTCACCAACATGTATCCCAAAATGACAATGACATTTCATCACATTCAGTTGATAACAAACATTTGTAACATATAAACAAAAGGTTTATAAAATGATAACCTATTATTCAATTTTCAATTCAATTCCGTGGGTAGTGCAGACTGCAGAAGCAGCAATTCAAAGTTTATGACTAACTTCGCTGAAAACTTAAGCCAAAATATGAGATATTCCTGTCTTTTTAAGTTTGTGGTGAATGAAACTCGCAAGACTTTTCTTTGTTCAAGCTGATATTCATCTGCTGGCCTTAAGTAAGTTTGTTACTGACATTTATTCAGCTGTTTCTCCGCTGTGGAACCGGATGAACAGTAAGAGACCGTTCATCCGGTGTAAGCTCTCATGCTTACACCCTAACCCCTAATCTTGTCTGTCTTCTGTGTTCTGATAACAGGCTGCAGGTTTTCTTTAGTTCTCTCTTTCTCTGTCTGAAATCAGTGCAGTTCAGGTCCATTCAGCTGCTGAAGAACTGTGAGGCAGCATGTGGAGCAGCAGGACTGGTAGATATGTTTGTGAATGTATTAATGTATTTTATATCTGTGATTATATGTTTTCTCAGTAAAAGCAGAGTCACAGACAGCAGGATGAAGTAGCTGCAGCAGATACCTGCTCAGCCTTCTCATCATCACCTCTGACCCTCAACAGTGTCTTTCACTCAGGCCTCTAATTCTCCAGGTCTGATGGCTCCAGGATGAGGATGAGGATAGCACACTGGGTCAGTATATGGTTTCAGTTCAGCATCATGCTTTTTCCACAACTGCTCTGTACTGATGAGTGTCAGTAATCTCACTGGGTTGTGCTTATTTTCCTTACAGTCACCAGAGAATCAGCCTGATCTGAACCGAAAGGTTCTCTGTAATCACAACAAATGGTTAAAAGACATCATCAGGAGATCTGGATCAATGGACCTGATGCTGCTTGTCAAGTAAATATGCACTTGCGTTTATTTCATAGTGTATTTATTTTGTGTAAGTTGTTTTTAGTTAAGTAATGTTTATTTTTGCTTGTCTGTGATTTTTTTATTTAGCCTGGAAAGAGCTTCTGTGTCTCCTTGAACAGGTTTCAAACCTCAGTCCTTCAGTGTAACATGGTGAAGAATGAAACTTTTTTCTGCTGTTGGTTCATAAACAGACAGTTTATGTTCATTATATCACATTCAATCGTACTGGTTTCTGTCCCTCCAGCATCTGTCCAGACTCCTCTGGTCGTCCTCCTTCTCCTCAGACCTCCATACATCCCTCCCCTGGTCAGACTGCAGCCTCAGCCCCCCAACTTGTTTGCCATGTCTGTATTTACTTTGTGTATTCATCAATATCATCAACATGTGCATAAATGTGTTATGTATGATTTGATGAAATGTATTGAGTTATAAGCCCAATAAATATCTTAAATCTACTATCTGCCTTGATTAGTTGTATGAATAACATTCAGTGATCTTTACACAGACTATATAATGTTATCAAAAATGAAAAGTTAAGAAAATGTGTATATAAAAAGAAGAGAACCTAATATTTATTAATGATCATTACTTAATAGTGATCATCGTCACTCTGGGCCAAGACACTGCTGAAAAAGACTGTCAGTGTCATCTCAATAAGGCTTTCCAGGCTAAACAAAGGTTAAGTAAAATAAATAAATTAATAAAAACAATAATAATAATGTTGTAAATATCATAACTCTTTCATGGTCAGACTGCCTTTTATTCAAGTCAGAGCAGTCCTCTAGATTTTGCAGATTATAATTTTACTGTGTGAGTGTTTGAAACATTGGAAATGATCTGAAAAAGAGATTTTTCATGAATTTCTTTCTATTTTTACTGTTATCAAAATTATATTCACGTGGAACACTGTGATAATGTTAAATTAAATAAATAAGTGACTACGAGAGTAAATATTTACACATTTACTATAAGATGGTGCAAAAACTTCAGGACTGTGTTCAGACCAGATTTGATCCTGTGCTCACATGAGAAGACTGCAAGAGGTTACATTCAGTCATGAAAGCCCTCTACACACATCTGGCCGAAGTCAGCTTTTGATAAGAGGAGAAGAGGAGAGGAGACAAGAGCCAAAGGGGGCACGGCGTGAGATGGGTGGGGCATGAGGTGCTATATGCTGCAGCTGGACCTTATTGCCAAGCTGTGGTAGCGTTTATGTGTAGCGTTTAATCCGTGATCATTTAAAACATTAAATGATGTGTGAGGGTGAGAGAGCGTTGATCTGTATTGGTGAATGAGAGTGTGAAAAGATGATAAACCTTTTCACTCGTGGTTAATGAATGTGATTCATCCATGTGTTTGTGTTAGTTTATGAGTAGTTGTTAGCTTGCTAGCTGTTATTACTAACTGTTAATCTTTGCAATTATGCTGCTTGAATTTGGCAGCTTCAGGTACATTACCACCACACTCTGGGCTGGAGTAGAACCAGACTTGATCTGTCATCTAGAAAATGGAAGTGTGGCTAAGTGTAAACAAAGGTTTATTAAATCACATCTGGATACAAAATGCTTATAATGACAAGTGTAAATGGGGTTTATGATTCATATCATGGAGTAACATACAGAGTGTTAAGTGTTCAGCCCCCCAGTTGATTCAAACTTATACAATTGTGTCTTCAAAACAAAGACCAGAAGGTTTCAGTTCAGTCTTTACTTTATCTTGTGAGTGAACAGGACTGCAATGTGTTTCATATAGTTTGAATGAAATGATAGTGCTATCTGTGAACAGAGGAGTGGAGTTGCTCTGCAGTGCTGTGTGTTGCTGCTCAGACACTGACAGAAAGGCTGATAGCTGAGTGCTGAAGCTCCATCCATCAAGCAGATCAGGTCATCAATCTGCAGCTGACACTGCTCCACTTTGGTATGGAGGAGCTGCTTCCCTCTGCTTTGAGACTTGTCGAGTCGTTCATCCTTCGCTGTGATAAACACACTCCGAGATTACATTTCTTGTTCAAACTCATTCTGTTAAATGTTGATCCTCCTGAACTTGTTTTTTAAAATAAAAATGCCTTTAACTGTCATGATTATAATAAATCAAACTTTAAAGCTACAATAAATGGACTGTTTGGCACTGTATCTGTCTCTCATCCTCTTAACTCCCTGTTTGAAATGCCAATAATTGTGAGAATTTATGGGTGACAAAAAATTAAAATTTTCAAGTAGTGGCCTTTATTTCCATCATCTGCAGAAAGAACCGCGCCTTTCCTTAAAACATTCTTATCTTAGAGACAGACCTTTATTTCTAATTTCTTTTTTTTATATAAGCACAGCATATTTGATCCTATTTAAGTAAGAAGCATCCCTGTTTTCTGATTTGCTCAGGTTTGCTGTTGATGCTGTTTGCTGTAAATACAGAAATTACACACATAAATTCAGAATAATGTGGATTTCCACAGCACTAATTCAATCAGAGTCATGTCATACTCACAACTGTGTAGCTCTGAATGTCTCTTCACCAATACTCAATACTGTACTAGTAGAATCTACTTTGCAGTTGTTTTTGTTCTTTTTAAAATCTTTTTTATTGTTGTTTTTTTCTAAATATAAAGGGGAAACAGCAAAACATGACAATATCATAGCACTTACAACAAAACAAACCAAAAACACAAATGTAATTTATAATTTACATAATATTAGAGTTGTTGGGCCTCATATGCCATGTGCATGAGACAAAGGCAGGCCTGCATGCAGTCACAAAGCCTGATAATAAAGAAAGGCACCAAATGGACTTAAATTCCCATCATAGATTGGATATCAGAAAAAGTCTTCACTTAAACAAAGAGATGGAAGCTTTTACAGACCTTTTATCTCAGAGTTATGGTACAAAAAGTACCCAAAACCATTCTTATTGTTTCTTTGTTTGTATGTTTTAGCTAACATTCACATATTCATTCTGTCTAACAGCTTTAGATTTTGTTCACTAACAGTAAATTTTAGTCCATAAGTCTGGTTTTAATGACTTCCAATTTTAGAGCAATTTCAGCTTTTTTAAACTAATTTTGGACTTTGCAGGCTAGCCATCAATAACAGTAAAAGTAAACAGGAACTTTACCAGAGCAGGACATAGCTACATGGGCTTTAAAAAAGCATAGAAATGTCCTCACTTAATATTCAACCTTCCTGTGCTCCTTGATGATAGATGACAACTGTTACGAGGTACAGTAGCTACGCTCTCTCAGCACTGACTATTTGACAGAATGCCTCTCTCACTCTCCCTATCTCCCTCAGCCAGAGCCTTTAGCTGCAGTCAATGGAGAGTGATGACTGGAGACCCCCTGACTGGTAATGGAGGTCAATGACCTCGGAAATGAATGAACTGAACCAACCTTCCACTACTGGCAATCTGGCAAGACACATTTAATTAATACCTGCCTACCATAGGATGCTATGGACTGGATTTAGCACCAAAAGGAGAACTGAGGGGAGGCTCTGTGAATCAATCTAGACAACTGGTGGTGTGAAGTGAGATGGACATATCCACCCACACAGAGAGGAAGAGATCAAATTTAATGGATGTATAACTTAAGATAATTGTTCCAACAAATTCCAATCAGGTTTCTACCTCTAACTGTTGGACAAACTGGGTTGGGGTACTGTTCACATCCTACGAGCAGGAATGATTTCATCTCCACTGGTAATCTTACCTCCAAGCTATTCAATCTATACATCTCACCCCTGGATCACACTCTTCATTGAAAATCATCCCTATTACCTTACCAGAAATGTTTATCTCAAAAAACTGTAAATCAGGTCAGAAATTTGGGTGTTGTCTTAGACTTAAATTTCAATTTTAGCACTTGTGTCCAAGCAGGATCTCAAAAAATGAATCCATACATTCATGTTGATCAAGTTTAGACTAACGGTCTGTGTTCTTAAGCAGTTACAACTTGTTACAAATGCTATTGTCAGAGTTCTAAGAAGATCAAAGAAATATCACCATTCAACATTCAACATTCTCTGCATTGGCATTGATGGGGACAACAACACAGAGGTTGACTCATGTATCGGAACAGCACTGTACAGAGACTCCCAAACGCTGTTGATATCTGAATTAATGGATATTTGGCTTTAGTTTTGGCATTAAAAAATATTGTTTTGGTCTGGCAGGGGTGTTGTAATACACCCCTGTTTTCACAGGTGATTTGTTAGTTGGTCCCTCCCGCTGCAGGAAATAATGGATTAATCCTGGAAGGCTGCTGATGTAGCACTTTTCTCCTTATGAAAGTAACACAGCAATTATTTGACCAATGAGAATTTGGTCGGACGAGAGCATATCGACCAACTAATCGACCGGGAGACTACAGCCCTAGTTACAGATAATTGAGTTTTAGAATTCCATTTTGTCTACAAATCAAAATTCTGTTTTTGACATGCTTTGTTAAGCCTTCAAATATGTTTAGGTCATCTGTAGAGGGTCTGCTGACTGTTCCTCTGCTCAACACAAAACACCGGGAAGCTACATATCAGTTTCAGCTGCATACTTGAAACACCTTCCCTGATGAGCTTAAACACTGTCCAGATGTGACAGTATCATAGTTAATCTAAACTAATCTACACTAGAGGTCTTTATGGGTCCAAAATTGTGCACCCAATCCAAAACAGGCCCGTGGAAAACCTGACCTGAGAGAGACCTGTTGCCCTGCAGATTCAGCTTAGCTTTTCTTTGTGCTATTGAATCTCTGGAGGTATTGTTAAATATGTAGGTGGTTGTCTGATTCAGCCTGGTAGTTCACATGAGATCTATATGAGCTGACTTTCTAGGAAGTTTTTTGGCAGAAAGTTGGAAATCAGCAGAGAGTACAGTTTGAGACCACCTTGAAACCAATGCCCGCTTCCCATTTCAACCGAAAAAACCGGGTGTTTTTAGCGAGACGGGACATTTGCAGCCATTTTTATTTATTTTTTATTTTAATCCAATCCTTAACCACAGCATTGTCACATTATCAAACATCATTATTCAACTGATAATGGCCAACATTGAAACGTAGACATTCAACGTATCCTTGGTTTGCTGAAACATACAATGCCAACGTTTATTCTGGCAATTGGGTTGTCTGATCCCAAGTTGAATCTAAATGTAGGATTCCATTTTATGTTTGATACAGAACAGCCAAGAAGCCTCATTGATTTAAACACTGCTTTTCCTTTACTGCCTGTTCTTTTTAATTCAATCAATTACCAGCTGTAATCTGTAGAGCAGAGAGCTGGGGCTGGGCTGGAGGGAGCCAAGTGTATCTCCTTAATGACCATATTCTGAGTTGACCGCCAGCACACTGCTAATTTGTGACTTGATTATTATCAAAGAGCACACCAAAGACAAAGACAATTGAAAAGGCTGGTGTTCAATTGCTCTGCTTCTGGTTTGTCAAAGCCTACGGGGACACATTATCAGTCAATGAAAATATAAGACAGACAGTGGAGGCACTGCTGAGCGGGTTCAGCAGGAAGAGTGAACAATTAGCTAAATAGCAGCAGAGCGGCCTGGCTGCAAACTTCCAGTGACAGAGGCAGTCAGGCCTGCTGCACCACACTGTCACAGTGATCAACTGAACAGGTGGGAAAGACTGTTAAGACCTCACTGTGCTTTAGTCTTCATTTTGGCACCTGATTTAGATTTAGTTTTATTCTTTGACAAAAATGTATGTTGGTTTCATTTACATTTCACTTTTAGTCTTGTTTTCATCAATTAAATTTAGTCTCATTTTTGTCATTTTTGTGCTACTGTAAAGCTATTGCCATCCTTGATGTTAAGACGGTTACAGGTGTTACCTTTATTCAAGAATTGGTTACATTAGATAACAGTAGCAGAGAAATAATGTCATTGAAATATTTTTGCTTATTAATGAAAAAGGTTATGCAAGTTCCACTGATGCATGCAGATTGTTGAATAAGACCTGCATTAAGAAAGTAATTACTTTGCCAATGCATCTTACATTATATTTTACATTACATATATATTACATTCGATCTGTTATTGAAAACTGTAAAACATGTCATAGATTTTGTTTTAAAATTTTTAGTTTTAGTCTTGTTTTTGTTGTGGCAAAGGGTTGTCAGTGAATATTTTTTTTCATAGTTTCCTCTGATAAAATGATTACCATGTTTTTAAGCGAAGTATTTGTTGGATCGTTTAATAGCATCTGAGACCACTTTCTGCCAGTGGAACTGGGTGGATGATCATGTCAACTAAGCTGTCAATTTTTCTTATTGTCAAAAAATCTCATGTGCAGAGTCAAACCAACAATGACGACTACTTATAAGTATTCTGTGTGTAGTCAATGAGCCACATGGCTGCACTGGGTGACATGTTCTTTCATTGTGAAGAGTTTGTTCAAGATAGCTTGTTTAGAAATGGCTCCAATGACTAATGACAGTGATCAAGAGATTTTCAATCTCCAGAGAGTAGTTCTGTGTATGTCATGCGTGGGAATGCGGTTCCGTTTACAGAGCTTCATTAGCTTGTTGTGCTACATAACACAACCTCTTGACTTTGTACTGAAGTACTTTGAGAAATTTACAATGTAGTAAAAAGTCAAGAGGTTGTGATATCTACACCTCTGAGTTCAACATAAGTCATCATCTTGACAAAAAACAGCAATTTTTATATAAAAATACTCAAAAAGGTTTTTTGACATAGATTTGGCATATAACAGAGTTTAATCAAATAACACAGACACACAGGAACTAGAAAATGTATGTTTATTTCACTGTGTCTGTTATCCTCATTTCAATTATCAGTTGTGTCAAAACTCGCATAAGACCTACTGTAGGGGTTGAGCCACATGTACTAACTAAAACTACAACTAAAGGCTGCCAATGTCCAATGTCCATGGATATATTCTTTTTGCTTTAACTATATAGATAAATAAATAGATAAGTGACTGTAATGGACAAAATTAACTTGTTTATCGTGCCATAAAAAGTAGGGGTGGGATTGCCTGTGAAATGTGTTTTAGGACATTTCTCAAGCTTCTATGGTCTGAGAACCCAAAATTCACAGAAACATGCTCCCAGTGATTACAGTGCCCTGCATTCCCCCCAGACACCTTGAGGAACACATTCTCAAATGTCCTCAAAACACAGGTAGACTGGATGTAGACTGGACGGGCAAACTACCCTGAACTTTCAGTGTGTCACTCTGAATAATTTCAGAACCACTGATCTAAAACACTTTATTTGTTGGTTAAAGTGAAAGTAAACCCAGCTGAAATGTTGGTAATAAATTTCTTTATTACAGACATACAAACAGTACAACTAAGGACAATAGGTCAAAATCAAGGGAGGAAGTGGGTCTGTAAACTGTGATAGATGTTTACCATAAGAATCTTACCGTTCACCAAATCACCTTAATCTTTTTTGAATCATTTTTATAAATACTGAATCTATTTTAAACATATCTGTGACATTTTATTTACCAAAAGTTGGTTAGATTTTTCTAAATCCATCTTGTCTTACAGCCCAGCTTCCTCTCTGCCCTCCAGCAGGCTGTTGCCGAAGCTATTTACATAAAATGAGAGTAATGGCTGCAGCTGGAGACGTAAGACAGTATATAATGGTCTATGAAGCGGAGTCTGATTCCGAATGGAGGGAAGAACCTGCTGTTGCACAGTTGAGACTTCAACAGGATGTTTCAGAACGGTAAGATTGTGTCTAAGTTTCCTCACAAAGTCAAAGTCATTGTTTTTAAAAGTAGCTGGAAGTCGCTAGCTTAGCTTTAGCACAGATATATCATGTTCCTTTAGCTGAGTAACAGAAAGAAACCATGTTTAAAACTTCATCCTAAGATTGAAGATGAAAAAGTAGAAAATTATGCGGCGTTCTGAGTCTCATTAAGCACACACACAACCACTTGGCGATAATGGTGGGAAGATCAACAATTCCTGGCATGAATTTCCATTCTCTGGAAGGCTGCAAAGACTTTTTAGCTGTTGAACAACCAGCAACACTTCCTTGCTTGTCATCTAGCTGAAATGCAAACTCCAACTATAGAACAGGGATGTGCGGAGAGCCTAGTATTTGTATTTGTATCTGTACCTGTGCGCTGGTATTCAACATGTTTTTTTTTTCTTCCTGAAAACAAATAATTTTTAAAATATTTGTATGAAACAAATATTTGTAAAAAAAACCAAAAAACCAAAAAAAACCTACTATTTGTGCTTTGCCAAATAATGTATTTGTATTCGGACACACCCCTACTATAGAAGTTACAGCGGTGCTGGGCTCATGTTAAAGCTTGCTACATAATTGATTTGACTTTCAGGTGTGACGTAATTCAGCCTCTAGTTCTGCTCGCTCTTGAGCCACAGATTTCAAAATTTCAAATAACTTAAAAAGTGAGTAATTTTACAGCACAGGAGGCCCCACCATCGCCCTGATCCATCCCAAAGCTCATTTTTCTTGTTTTCCACCATACAGGCCCTTTAAAATTATTTTTATTTGTTATTATGGAGAGTACGTCTTGCAGGCTTGTATTATGTGTAAGAAAGAAAGAAAGAAGAAGTGGTGGCCAGTGGGAGTAGAGGGGAACACATTTCATGTACAACCTGAGGCCTGCTCCCTACAATTGACCCAGCACTACCTGTCACATCTTATAATGTCTGATCAATTACCCCTGCTACAGTCCCTGGCAGAGGGTGGCTTTAGTTGAGAGTGTAACGTGTGTGTGTGTGTGTGTCAGAGAGAGAGATGTGTGTAGTTATAAGCAGCATAGGCCACATCTGGCTGCCTGTCTCCCCTGGGTGCTGTCCTGTTGTCGCACATGAGGCCAGTGACCAGAATAGATTCCTCCCTCCCTTGTTTATTCTGCCTTGACTGTCAGGGTGGCCGCTCCCCAAACCCAATCACAAAGTGTGTTATTGAAGCAGAGCAGTCCCTGCAGGAGCAATTACATGGCCAGTCCCGTTTAATTTCATACAGTCAGGGCTGCCTCTGCTGCTACAGTGTGTGGCTGGAACACAGCAGCCAGAGGGCTTCCTGTTGGGAACACCGCTGCCTGCCAGGACTGGGGGAAAAGGTAATAGAAATAAAAAAATAATAATTTTAAACATTTCATATCTATAGACAAATCAAAAGTCTGTCTATTGAAATGTGATTGCTGTGTTTATTTTAAGTTATGTGTATTTCTTTAGCTCATCCCAACTATCCAGCAGTCCTTTTCCAAGCAGGAGACATAAAATATGTAACTTCCTGTTTACCAGAGGATTTTCAGTCACGGTGAATGTACTATATATAACAAACAATCACATTAAGATTATAAAGATGGAAATGTGCTTTGTTGACTTGGAGAAGGCTTACAACCATGAGTATGACCTCTTGTGCAAGGTGCTTTGGGATGTTTGGGGTCTTCCCCTCTATAACTTAAGTGAGAGCCATGTCTGTATTCTCACACAAAGTCAAACACATGCCTGGCATTTTTTTGGGTTGCACTGGGGTTGTGCCTTGTCACCTATTTTCTTTGTGATTTTCATTGACAGAATCTCAGGGCGCAGCTGAGGGCCGCAGAGTGTCTGGCATCTCTGCTTTTTGCAGATGATGCTCTGCTGCTTTGGTAGACCACGACTTTGGTTGGTTTTCCACACACTCTTAAGGCCAATTCATACTTTCCGTGTCCACGTGGTCACAAGGGTCCATGTTGGTCCGTGTGATGTAAATGTCGTCATCCACCTATGTCTGCGAGGGTCCGTGTGGCCCCTCTGCGGACGTCTGCGTGCAGCCCAAAATTTGTGACTGCATGGACTGTATGCATAGCAAGCACGTCAACTGCACATGTGTTAGAAAAGCAAA
Source organism: Thunnus thynnus (assembly GCF_963924715.1). Classification (NCBI taxonomy): domain Eukaryota; kingdom Metazoa; phylum Chordata; class Actinopteri; order Scombriformes; family Scombridae; genus Thunnus; species Thunnus thynnus. The sequence continues at coordinate 1,562,137 of NC_089539.1, read as the reverse complement.
CTTTAGGTTACTTACGTAACCCCATTTCTCTGAGCAACATGAGTGAAGAGAAGAGGAATGCCTGTTTCGTCTACTGTATGTATGTACTTTACTCCTATTCTCATTAAACTGTCACTTTTCTTTTTTAATTTTTTTCTTGTTGTTCATCAACATACAGGAACTCCCCAGCTGCATTCAGACTGAAAACAGCCCCGTGTAAAACAATACATGGGGCTATGCTGATGTGAGCGTGTTGTTTGAAGTCCTGGTAAGACATGTTCATGATAAATTATCTTAAAAATGAATGGCTTGATTCCCATGAACTTTTCTTAGAATCTATTGGATTAGAGGTTAAGACCCATACCTGATAAATGCCAACATACCTGGTTCAATTCCAGCTGAGGACCTCTCCCCTCTCTTTGTCACTGCATTTCGTGTTTTTATCTCTACTGTCACTATAAATTAAAAAGGCAAAATGCCAAAAAAATGTATCTTTAAAATAATCTAATAGGCAGATGACCATGCACTTCTCCTCAGGACCATCTGGAAGAGCCTCCTCCAGCTTCCAACCAGTCCTCCACTGCACCCAGCTGCCCACTCCTCCTGTGTCTGCCACTCCAAATTAATCCACTCCTGAATTAATTATCTTGAACCTTTTCATTGGACCCATTGAGTTTCTTTGATTTGATGTACTACATTAGTATTGGTACATACATTAGTATGCATTAGTAGCACCTGCATTACAATCTGATTGTTGGATTTTAAACCCCTTGTGTATTGAATTTCTGTTAACTTTTACTACTTTCTATTTCACACCCAGCTGTCTGCTAGCACCTGATGGCCAGAGATTCTAAATTAAGATATTAGATATGAGGATATTAGGTCCCGATCACAGCACCACCTTTTTTGTTGAAGCCTACAATTTTAAAAAATAGCAGCTTTGCTTCATCTTTCACTTGTCCTTCACTTAAATGTTATTTTGCTGTGAAGTAAACTCACTGATCTGTACCCTTTATTTTTTTAGATAGTTATTGATCCTGGTAATTATATTGGTAAAGTCTTATTGCTCCTGGTATCCAGCAACAGCAACCACTAGTTTGTCCTCCATGATTGTTGTCTCCACTCGTTGTTGTCACCACCACAGAAGGCCCACGTCTCAATTCATCCAGTTGGACAATGTGAAAATACACAAATGACGTTGGGCGCTTTTCTGCTCTGAGCTGTTTTTTCAACTTGAGGCGCTCAGGTCACTCCTCCTTCTCACCAACACACTGTGTATCCTTAAGGTCTAACAAACATGTTTTTCATAAAACATTAGCAAATCAGACTTGGTACTATAATATTAGTATAGATTTAGAATTATAAGTATTTGAAATTCTGCATTAGATCCGTGTTTACTAGTTTGCAGTCTTTTTCTCTTCTTCTTGTCTTTGTCTTTGCTTGAGTTTCTTGGTGCATTACTTGTTGGCAACACCAGATCCAGTCATCCCCCATACCACATCTCACCTTTGACGGCCAGGACATCTCCCTTTCCCCCTCAGTCACAAATCTGGGTGTCAGGTTTGACCCTCAGCTGACTTTTGATGACCATATAATACATCTATGCAAAACCTCCTTCTGCCATCTCAAAAACATCTGCACTGCAATGCAGACTTTGTTGCTCTATAATAACATCACCTGATTTCCTCCTTTGTTCCTTTGCTATAATAGAGGGGCAGTCACTTGAAGTTTGGGGCACTTAAATTAATGAACAATCATGTCATTCATCTAGGGAGGACAGTTTCTAACAAAAAAATCATATAAAATATATTGTAAGACATGACAGAACCTTGTTTAGTGTTTTTAATATACAGTCCAGTCTTAATCCCATAAAACGGATTTGAGGTGAACAGTGAAAATGCAGTTGAAGTGCTGACTCTCAGCTTTCATTTGAAGATGATAATGTGCACATTAGACGAACGTAAATGTAGCTTTTTATATAATAAACCTAAAGTTAAAAGGGGTACGATTCCTACAACGTACAGTTTCTAAGAATTTGGGCCTTATTTTCCTTTCTGACCATCTGATTGCTCACATTTCTTGCCCTGTCTTCTTCTTGCCCTTTTTTTTGTGATGTCACTGTGTTGTGTTTTTTCCAAGCGAGGACAGAGGAAATGAGGAAATATGTTTTTAGAGAAATGAGACTCCCTTTACTGTATTCTGTATTTATACCCTGTACTGTCCTACTCAGATGCACATGAACCATTTCTACTGGCAGAATGCATTCATATTATTTATTAATTATTTGAGTCTGTATTTATTGATATTCTGATTGTGAATTCATTATTTAATCATGTAGAATATGATTAGAGTGTCTTTTGAACACTGGAAATTATTTATTTGGCTAAATGTTTCAGGGATAATTGAAATTATGTAACTCATATCAAATCCGACACTCATTAATTTCAGCCTCACATGTGACTGAATGGATATGATTACAAAATATGTCAAATATAAATGTGTTTAAGAAAAGACTTCCATGAAGGTGCTCTCATGTATCCTCGCTTATGGCTCCTCAGAGATCCCTCCTCGCTCCTCCCTCCTCAGAGCAGACATAAAAGACCTGGGATGGCCTTCAAAATGGACCAGAACAACTTCCGGGTAAAGCGAGGATTGAGGAGTGAGGAAATATCAAATAAGAGACTTGGGATGTACCCATGGTTTCATTTCACATTCAGTGTGCTGAAGTACAGAGCTCAAACTATAAAGAATACTCTTGTACTACAACTGCACAAATAGCTTTTACCTTAGAATGAGTCATATGTGCTGGTTTATGATGTGAGGCTGTCTTAGAAGAACTGTGAAAGACTTTAAAGGAGTACAGAGGACACCACTAAGTTAGGATAATACATTATTCTGTTGTTTAAACATTCTCATAGATAAAGAAACACACATATGTCTGTAGTCCCAACAAGCTTGTACTGTCTACAAGCTACATCATCTTCATCTTATTTGTTCCGTTAAGTGTTCAATTATATTTCTTGTAAATTTTATTTCACGACATGAAGGTCTGAGGTTGTTTTTGAAAGCCTTGACCACACTGGGGAAAAAAGGAATCCTCCATTTATTTATTGTTGTCTAAATATATAAAAATGTTTTAAAAAATGAATGGAATATGCCAAAATATCCAACATGTGTCAGCTTGAATTGTGTTGCTAAACCACAGCATGACATGCCTATCTACCCAAAAGAGAAATCATAAAAAAACTCCCACTCCCAAAATGTTTCTCTACACGGTGAATAGCACACTAGCTCACCAGGTTATATCATAAATTCAACATACCTGCATTGAACTGCAAAGACAACAGTGATAATTTATGCACTGGACCACCGGTGGGACCAAAATAACACCACCCCACGTAAACGCCAGATAGAAAGCTACAGTATGAATCATAACAGGTTTGTACCTCATTGAAAGTCTCAGCATGTTCTTAATAGACCACGGCAAACAGAGGCCAAAACCACCCAAGTAATTGGAAACCAGAAGCAGAAGGATGATCGATCGGACTGAGACAGCTGGAGCAGGCTTTATAAGCGGCGCTGATCGCTCATACTTTCCAGATGATCAGCACAGACATGCTGGGGTTGATTAGAGAATAGACAGGTGCTAAATGGAGCTTTGTGTGTGTGAAAATGATCTGGATTAAAGATTTATGAGGATCTTGGAGATTCCAAACTGCTGCTTTTAAACAGAGGCAGGGAAATCACTTCCAATAAGAGTCAGAACAGACAGACAAGTAACTAACGACATGGTCCATTTCAGTCCAGATTGCATCCTTTTGTATACTTGTTTCCACATATAAAAGTCAAAAAAAACTATCAACAGTACAACAGAGCATTTGCAGAACTTTTTAAGAAAAATGTTTCTCACATTGTTGTCTTTTATGAGATGGCAGAGAAAGAAAAGTATCTCATAATCCATTAGGAGCAAGTATCTACAGTAACTGTAAAAGAAAATTGCCTTGCTTCAGCCATGCTAGCAGCCCTGTGAGGCTGTACTTACAGTTTGCACAGCACTGATTTGAACTAAATGCTAATGTGTTGAAGGAAACTGTTATTACATTATTTTTGTAATCAATACATGACCTCATGGGAAATCAATAAAACAAATTACCTATAGTCAGACAGCAAGTTGTTCATGTAATCATATTGTGCAGAGTGGTCATCTCAACCTTCAGAGCAACCTGTCAGCATGTGTAATGCAAACTGCTATCCTTTGGAGATAGTAGAGATAGTGACAGGTACACCATTGTATGGGAATGCAGAAAGGGGGTTTCCATGGTACGAAGGAGTAACACTAACAGGTCAGCCAGGTACTTTGAGTACTTTACTTTATGTCCAGAATTAGACCAATCAGATAGCCCTTCGAATCGATATTTAACCAATTGGTAACATCCCATCCCTCTAGGAGGAGCATAGCGGGAGGGAGTTATGAGGTTTAAAACAATATGCCTGGAAAGAGATGCTTTGTCCAGCATTCTGAATCCAGACCCTTTGTATGTCAGATCTGTACACTATATTATTTGTTATCCGAAGAATAAAAGTTGTGTGACAGACAAGTAAAGTTATGTCCATTTGTATCTTTGTTTTGGTTCCTACAAACCTAATAGCATTTGGTAAAAGTTATTTAAGACTGAAGAAGACAGAAGAAAACCCACAACACATGTTTACAGCTAACACGCTGATGTTTAGCAGGTGTAATGTTTGACCATGTTTACTAGCTTGGTTTAGGATATTAGCATGCTAACATATGCTAATTAACACTACAAAGTACAGCTGAGGCTGGTGGGAATGTCTGAACTGAGCTGGGAACATTTTCCTTTGATTGAGGCAGAAAATGAGCATGATTGCCTTGCTACTATTGAGACGAGCACGTCTCCAAGACCAGATTTGGTCCAGCATGGTTCAGCATGTAGACCATGTGATAACAAACACCTTGCTGGCTATGCTGCAGTGAATAACTGGGTAATGATAAAAGCTTGAGCATTACCTAATGGTACCTCGGCACAAGCAGCTAAAATGTATGCACTTAAAAGAGCGTGTATGCCAGCCAAAGATGAAGTTGCAATCCTGGGATCCTGTGACATGTGGAAATGCGGTGGCTGATTCTACAGCTAAACAATCTGCCATTTCCTCTTCCTCTATGGTACATCAATGTACCGCCTCACAACCCGCAAATCCAATTTGTGAACATTTGGTTGTGTCTGTCCTTGGTCTATCCTCCACATGTGGGTACATGTTACTCAAGGGCCCACACATGTAGGAAAAAGGGGGGATAGAGCAATGGTTTGGACAGAAAATAACAAAAAGTTGCACAGAAGAAATATAGACAAATGAATAACACTATAATAAGTCTCCACATATGGTAGTTGATAGTTTATTAAAGGAACAAAACTTTAACTTCTTCCAATGATTACTTTGTTTCTCTTCTCTCTCTTTCTCTTTCTCCATTTTAGTTGTTTTTGGAAGGATTAGGATTATCAAATGGAATAATTAACTGAAAGGTAATTAACTGAAAATGTTAATTAACTGAAAGTTTTCAATTTCTGTCTTTAATTTCTTCTAAAAACCCAACATAAATGAGATTTATCTATCCAATTTGCATTCCTTTTGTTCATTTCATTAAACTTGCAGTTTTTAAACTTCAAATCGTTCTTCCTGTTTTATTTTGGTAGACTTCTCAATGACAGTTCGGTAAACCAGGAGAGAGGATAATGCAGGGAAGTATGACCAAAACGAGGGAATAAAATTTGCAGGGAATAAACAGTGACAGCCTTTGTGGCAAAGATAACTCAGAGTCTTGTAACAGTGCTAGGATTTCAGTGTGCTATAAAAAAGACATCGCCCAAAACAATGACGACAACAGGTCTAAAATTTGCAATTGGCAATTTTAAAATTTTAAACTGATTGTGAAGAGATACTTGTCTCATTCCTCTTTGTAAGAGTGGTATTGCAAAATTACCACAATAGTCTGGGTTAATAAGTCATACTGTCCTTCATCCATCTTCTACACAAGTTGAATCTGCGCGCAGCTGGTGAGGGTTCAAAATCGCCCAAGATCCATAGGTCTACCTCCCTCGAGGACAGCTCGTAACGGACTCCTGGGGTGAGAAGAGACTACTTGTGAGATTGTGGGGGGGATGGTGTTATACAGCATTTCCATCAGAAGAGGGTACAATATTGAAGAACACGAAAGATACCGTAGGGTAAAGATAAATATAAAGAAAGAATAAATAAATAAATTGATGAATGAACAATAGCAATGACTATCATGTCTGGGAGACTGAAGATACTCAGAGTGACTGCAGAATAACAACATGGGAAGAGGTCATAGTGAACCTTTGACTGACAAGTCTGATATAATGAGATGTACAAATTGCATCCTCATGAAGTACTAATGGGGAGTACCTTGAACACTCCACAAAACCACTCTGCTTTTGACTGATGAATACCTGACTGAGCATGTTGACTAACAGAAAGAGGTCAAATAGGCTCCCAAAATGGGGTGGTGATGTTGTATTAATCAAATCTCCCTCAGTCTCCTCTTCTAGGCAGAAAGGACCATTCCAGGTGCTGCTGACAACAGTATCAGTATCAGCAGTAAAGGGCAGGGAGAAAGCAACCCTGGTCAATGTCAGTCACTGCTGGCAGAGGCTAGAGCCAGAAGAGAGATTTCCACACACCACAACAGACCGGAGCTGAGAAGTTACACCCAGCCAAGCCCAAGCCTGGGTAAACTCCACCATCCCCAAATTGAATTGTGCCAAATTCTGAGAAAGAAAACATTGTGTGGAAGGAGGGCTGCTGTTGCACTAGCTCACAGCCACGGGTGATGAAACTTCCATCAGCGCTGCTGCAGACTGTTTACCAGTGGGGCATGAGACTTGTGACAGATAAGTTTCTGTGCCCATTCACAGGAGAGTTTCGTTTCAGATCTGCAGTGTAAGTGGAAGACTGAGGGGTCAATACACATTGAAAGTTCTTATCTGTCACACATAAAACCAAGTTATCAAGACGGAAGAGGGGTCACAGTAATTAGCCACACATTTGAATACAATGGTTCAGCAAGCATAGACGTGTGTCTCCATAGGTGTGTGACCATATTGCATGTTACAGCAAATAACCCAGAACAAACCATTCAAAGTAGAAAGTGGGAAATAATTTAGGTCAAGGTGGAGTATATTACTGTCTTGACCAATCCCCTGTGATTGTTACAGAATTATCCAATAGGGCAGCAGAGCTGGGAGACTAGCTACACCAGACAACTACACTCTGTACTTGAGAGAAAACTAGTTTGACACTTGGGTAAGTGTGGGTTGTAGCCCTGAAACCACTTTATGTGTGCTCTTTTTAATCACCAGGCTGATAGTAACACCACTGTTGTGGTTACATATGCACCTGAAGAGTAGCACTACTGCTATTTGAGCCACTCAGCAGATTGGTAAGCATTGTTGATAATAATGGATAATGAAATTGGACTTGATGAATGATGACCTCTGAGGATCTGAAGATTGGGTTCCACTGGGTAACATCTTTAATGAAAGTGTTTAAAAACCATGACATGTTGAAAAAAACCCTGATAAGTGTATCCTTACCTTTTTGAACTAAGAGGCCACCCGATTTTACTGTTATCAGCCTATTAAATAGGCGTTATCAGCACACATCAGTCCCAAATATATGGGCTAGTAGGGGCCTACCAACCTACTAGTAGGTTCAGGAGGCTGTTATCACCCGTTTATTTCAGTGAGCCAATGTTAGTTGAGCCCAGTAAGCACAGAAGGCCTGGTATGGACAAGCATGTGCTTTGAAGTCCGTTATCAACTTTTCTTCAATATTTTATTGTCTGTGAATGGCTCATCACAGATCTTGTCGGTTTTTTAAATGTTTACGGAAACATATACTTATGTTCTGTAAAAATATGTTTATGTTCTGTAAATGGAAAGTTTTTAAAAAATAAGTAAAAAAAAGAAAAAGAAACATTCACAGTCATCTGGGTGCAGACGCTGTCTCTTTGTCTCTCTCACTCCCCATCAATCCCAAATTAAACAGATAATAGAATATATAACCTTTTAATATTAATGTTTTAAGTGATTTCTTTTTATCTGAACAAAAGGCTGTCAGATCATTTTGACTTGACTGTCACATATTAATTTACTTTGGTTGCTAAGCAACTGGTAAGTGATATATATATACCTGTGCGCAGCACGTGAAAAGAATGGGAAGCCAAATATTTTTCCCAGGATGGCGAAGTCATGACCCGCCCTATTCTGCCTCTGATTGGCTAGTACTTGTTGCCTTCGTTGGTTGCGTTGGTTAGGTTTAGGTGAAGTGAAATTGGTTAAGGGTTAGGGTAAGAATATCAGGATAAGCCAACAACGGGAAGGACCATCAGTCATGGATGACAGCAGGTGAGTAACACAGTGCTAGCTGTCAGTTACTTAAAAAAACAAAATGTTAACAACAAAACAAAAGCAGCAGTTGCAAACTTGGGATAAATATTATTTCTCTTATTTTTGATAGATATTAGAAAGGTGTTTCTGTATCTTTCCTTCCCATGGCTAATAACTTTACCAAGTAAGTTGAAGTAACGTTAGCTAAAGTTAATACCTAATGCTTGCTAAGTGCTACTAAGCAATATGCCATTGCATAGTCTTGTCTGCCTAACCAAAAAAAGATCTACCTTAGCAAGCGATTCACCATACCTTACTATTCCTGATTTTGCACTCCAGAATAATGCACTACTGTAATGCAGTAATGAGACCATGTGACTACAATTAATGTTCTGTTTCTTATTTAAATAGATGAATATGGCAAAAACAAAAAAAATCAGACCTTACGTTACTGTAAAAAAAATTCCAGTGAGAGGAAGGACAACAGTGGCCCGAAACTATTTAAGAGGAGGGATCCCTTTGACCAAGACGCCAACAGAGATAAGCTGCTGCTCGTTTTCACAAGCAGCCAATAGTGACTTCCGCCAAGAAAAAGAACCCTTCATTAACACCAGTAAAAAGAAGAATGACACCGAGGAGATATGGCAAAGCACAAGGGAAATACTCTTCAGTGTGAGTGCTGAGCTCCTTTGTCCTCCAGACGACACAGCCTGTACAGTTTGCAGTATTTCCCTCACTGATGATAAAAGAGATCTGGTGATGCAGCGACTGCGGAAGTGAAACATACTTATGTTCTGTCTGTGTCCAAGCACTGCTGTGGTGCATGCTCTAGAAAAATGAGAGGTTTGTATCACTCATTATTTTCTCCTTTAGGTGATGATGATGATGACTGTCAACCTGTCTCATGATGTCGGTACGAATCACCATTGTATGGTTGGTTTTTCTGGGAAAGTGTCTACAATGTATATAAATATAATATAAACTTTAGGAGGTTTCTGTTCTGTTTTTATATGATGTGACTGTATGAGCCTCTTTTTGTTATATGTATATATATAAATCTATTGTATTGTTTTTGCTTACTCATCCAACCACCAATGAACAGTTCACACATAGCGATCAAGTGCCGATTTGTGAGCGCAGAGCCAACACCAATTTGCCTCAAATCTGGGGGCTTTTGTAGGCAATCTCCAAAAACTATTGTTGAGTGGAAAATCAGGGCTATAAGCATGTAGTGTGAACTCTGCAGAGAATGTGTGATGTAGTGATTTTGATCATGGAAAAACTGGGCATTTGGATTGATAACATGCGTCACTAGAGTTCCTAAACACCAGCCCCTCAGTGGCTTTTTTGTGTAGTAAATAGTCAATATAGTGATATTTTTTAATCTGACACTTTAAAGTTGAACTTTGTGTTAATAAGTCAAACCTGTCTGAGCTTAACATATATAATGTTTCCTCTATGAAAGTTTTGCCAAAGAAGTTGTCTTTATCTTTAAGAATTGAATTTCATCAGAGAATTCCAGTGGGCTTCAGATGGAATTGGTCAAGGAAGGATGGCCACCGATGTGAAACGTCCTACGTACGTCAAACAAAAGTATTTGACTATCAAGGTCATTGACATTTGTATGTACATTGTAGATATACATCTCACAAAACAGTCACACCCACTCTGCACAACGAGAAAAATTATGAAAAACAAAAATGTACAACAACACCTAACAGCTTTTCTATCTCTGTCATGAATTCTAGGAAGGCCTCATGATGTTTGGATCCAATTTTGCAAGTGTGAAATGGAAATTGCAACATTACTACGTTACAACCTTTGGCCAGCAACAGTTAAGCAACCCCAAAGTGCCATTTCTATCAAGCTCATGGACACGATCTGCCAGTTGCAGCTTGAATGTGGTGCATCACCGAAGGCTTTGTGTGCATCATTTCAGCATTCCTCTGTCTTCCAAGGTTTGCTTATAGTAGCCTCTTTCCATATGATTCCTCTTCTACTTTCACCTTTACAAGTTTCCAATTTGAAATACACATTTTAATGACAGTTCTGTTGTGAATATGATTGTTTGCCTTACAGTGCCAACACCTCTATGACATTCTCATCAATGAGTGCTATGAGGAATACAGACACCTGCGATACAGGTTATCTACAGTGCGTGTGCCTGAGAGAACTGATGGGACACACTGTCCTCTTTGTCCACAGGTATGACATATTCATTTTATGCATTAAATTAAGGATGTTGTTTTTAATGCAGTACTTGTGTGTTAATTAATGAGCTACTTATCAATAACAAATGAAACAAAACAACAAATACAACTAAACAAACAGAGATATCTTAAATATCAGCAATGGGTCTATTATGTCATGGTCTGGATTATAAATATTCCACGACACAGCATTCATCATTAGCCAAAAACCATTAATGAAAAGCTTTGATGCAACTGTTCAGTTATCAGGCATACAGTATCTTACTGTAGCTGAAATGGATTTGTTTTACTGACTTCAGTGTATTTGAAGTAAGTGTGGTGCTGCTGAGTTATGTAGAATGTCAGCAATCTTGAATAAGATATTCAGTAAGACATATGAAATAACTCAAATCAGGATCAAGCTCTAAAAATCAATATTATTGGAACATCCCCTGTAATGTTAAATTTGAAACTTGTCACAAATGGGTACCTAGTGCCATACAATTTAATTATCACTGTCACTTATTGTAGGATGGAGGAAGTCTGGTTCTTGCTGCGGTCGGACTGTTTGGACTTCCGAGGAAGAAGTCATCTGGGAGTAGCTTTGAAGGACCTAAGCACTTCAACTGCTTCTTTTCCCTACAAGATGATGTTGATGCTTTCATTAGAGAACAGCAACATTCACCTGAGGAGGTAAAGTATGACTATATTTAATACTTTCCTCCCTTTCACTATGATGTGAAAATCCAAGAAGTGTTAATGCACTATGGATTTATTCCCAGTTGTGTATATACATTTTACTTGAAACACTATTAAAGTTAATAGTTAATTTCAGGTGAAATAGTGTAAGTTGGACAGGCTTGAGCAATTATGCCTTCATGCGTTCCTTTTCACATGTATGGAAGTTTTTTGCAACATTGAACAACCAGAAAATGAAATGATAATGCAGAAATGTTTGTCATTAAACAGTGTCATACCTATTTTGAATATCATACCTAATGTGATGATACAGTTTTGGAACGATGTTCTTTGGGTGTTTCCATGCCCCTCTGTGTTCAGCAAGTTCAGATTTTACACAAAGACATCCACTTTATAAGAAGTTAAACTTTGTGAGAGAGTAATGCATGTTCAGAATTGTGGCTCAAAACATGTACATTCCAGCTTTTACAGGGTTGTACCAGCTTTCAAGCAGAAAGCAGAAGTGCCCTCAGGTGAAAGGTCAAAAACTCCAAATTGAGTGAAACTGGAGTTGGAATATCCTGTAAGCATGAACATCCACAGCGCTTTCTGAGTTTGAAGAGAGGCGAGAGGTAAATCTAAAGCTTGCATTGGCAGGTGAAAATGGGTTACAGTGTCCTGTTTCAGTTAAAAATGTTTGTATTTTCTTCTAGCCTTTCAAATGCTGTCTACCTGCTCAAGGAATTGCAAGAAGATCTGGGAAAAAAACAAAAAACTTGTCTTCATGTACAACATTGCATGCAAATTAAAACCTCATTTGCAGGTAATTTTTCTGTATGTTAGCTTGATGTTTGCTTTGTAATATCTAAAAATTATTCCAGAGAAACAAAATGACTACTTACTTGTCTTCTTTTGAGTGTCTGCATACAATTTTTGTGAACTCTTTTTTAGTCAAATAATGTACAATACATTTGGGGTATTGCTTTGTTCCATTAACTGTGGCAGCGTTGGTAAAACTATATTTTATCATTAATGCAGTATTCTTATTTCTGTTTTTCTTACAGAAGTTTTACTCAGATCTTCTGACTAAAACAACATATGCTGTACCTGCATTCAATGCTTATGGGCACAATGTTGTTTGTCAGGTTATCATCATTTTGTTTTGACACTGTTATTAACTCTATTGCAATTTGTCACAGACAGTATAAAAAATAGAATAAATATTTGCTTTTGATTTTGTTTCAATGTTTTGTAGATTTCCTACAGTTGTAGGAATGTTCAGGGTACAGGCCTTGCTGATGGGGAACAGTTGGAACGACTCTGGTAAAATTGTAAAATTTAGTAAAATTGTTTCAATTTTACATTTCGGCATCATGTTGGAAAAGATTCTGTTGCACTTTTCTGTAAAAGTCATGCCAGCAAGGACAAGGTCAGACTCAATAACACTTGGTTACAACAGCACATGGTGAAAGAGAGAAAGATCACTTCTTCAGCCTAATTTCGAGTCCAACTCGAGTCCTGATTTTCGGGACTCGTGACTTGACTTGGACTTGAGCACTGATGACTCGGACTCGAGCATTGACTGCATTCGGACGCGGGAGTTGAAGACGAGGACTTAAACTTGTTAATTGATAAAGTAATATATATCCGATTTTTGGCCGGTCAGATTTTCACATAGCCACACTGTGGCTCACGTCACACACACAGCAGCAGCTGCGGCACAGACATTGTAGCCACACACACAACATGCATGTCGCGCACACAGCGCACAGAAAGCCACAGCCAGCCACACACACACACACACACACACACACACACACACACACAGACAGATGCACACACGTCATTGGTATAGAAGTTCTTTAGCGTGAATGAAGAAGACAGAAAGCTTGTGAATTGTAATACCTTTGAGTCCAAAAAGAAAAAAAAAAAAAGTGATTCTTATAAAGAAAATCTGAACCACCAAAAGTCAGAATCAGTAGGTCAGTCAAAAAATTGGAAATCAGAATATTAAACCACTATATTAAACTACACTACACAAATTTCATCACATTATTACACTACATTCATCACATTATTACATTCATCACATTAGTTCTACATTACATTATTAATTCTTAATTGTTATATAATCTATCCCTATTAATCATTGTATACTTAAAATTCACATGACAGTGTTTCCCCTATAATAATACAGGTTTGTCGGGCCGCCAGGGCAAAAAATATTCTTTTAAATGCCAAAAATAACGCCAAATATCCATTCATTCAGAAAGCAATAGTGTTTGAGAGCCTCTGAGCAGCGCTGTTTCGAAACCATAGACTGTCTAAAAATATGGACGTAGTTACTGTGACGTCACTCGTTGGTTTCTGAAGAGCAGTTTTGAAGCACAAAGTGAGCCGCTTTGGCCATCGCCATCTTGGCAGTTTGTGACGCTGCCTAACTTCCAGCCAATCAAAAATGGGCAAAAAGGCAGGCCAAATGGCCAAAACAAGCCACCTAGTGGCTGGCGGACCTGTCACTCAAAGCAGCCATGTCCTTCATTATGCATAACTTTACAGCTCAATAAAATTTAAACGAGTGAGTTATAAAAAAAATTCACCCCCCGTACAGTTGTCATGACAGGGGAAATTATATATAGAGACCAAAACCATTTTTTGTACCAGGCATTTTAACAGGTTGGTCTATGGGGATTGACTCGCTTTTGGAGCCAGCCTCAAGTTGCCATTAGAGGAACTGCAGTTTTTGGCACTTCCGCATTGGCTTCATTTTACAGCCCCAGAGGTTGCTGCTTGTTCGAAACATGAGTCAACATCTGTGTCGTTGCCTGGGAAACTGCAGGTAGCGTAACTCCTTTTAAGGAATAGGGCAGCTCGTAAGCGAGTGAGTGGTTAAGTGAGAGAGCAAGCGTCAGAAAAGTGACGGTGAATGTGAGCAGAGCAGAGGAAAAAGTTAGCAGTAAGGCCGTATTCAGACCAAATCAGGTGGTCCTGCATTCAGCCGCAGGGTTGAGCGGAGGTGTGTGCGGATCTGGGCGTGTTTATTTGTCCTCCGGAACGTAACCGCTGTGAAACAATCAGAAAACGTTTTTTGATCTGATTCACCGACATTCTCGCTACCAGCGCTCCCTCTCTTCATTCACTCTCTAGCTCACTCGACCACTGCTGCTCTCTCTCTCTCTCTCTCTCACTCGCTGGTGCTCTCTCTCTCTTCCTCTCGTCTTTTTTACAGTACAGACTACAGTGTGTCAGTTAATAAATGCTGCAGCTTGGGGGTTAGCTCCGAAGTTAGCAACGATGGGTTAGCCTAACCTGACGACGCTAAACAGAGAAATAGAGAACGAAGAAATGTGCCGCTGCAGGAATACTTATCTGGATGGGGCGAGAGGTTTAACTAGGCATGCAGACTACTCTCCTTTAGACTTGATGTGGCACTTTGATACATAACTATTGTCTCCTTGATTGATCAAGTTTGTGTTTGTCGATAAATCTCTTTGCTTGAGACATCCATATCTCCTGGAGTTTCTGCATTAGTCACTTTGAGAATTCACCATGGACTGTCATTAGTTTTGTAGATAATCGGTCATTACAATTCATGTTGTGGGAACCATGGAGATATGCACCAAATTTCATGAAAATCCATCCAACAGTTGACAAAATATTTCAGTCTGAACTAAGGTGGTGGACTGATAAATACATTTTTCTTGCTATGACAACTAGAATTTCTGGTTATAACAAGAGGTCTTCAAGGTTTTCTTTTCACACTGAATGAAACATCTCAATGCTATGCCCTCTCCACTACAGCCTACTCCACAAATGTGACTGATCAAGTCTTGCTTGTTCAGGTTTGACACACAAAATGAAATTGGGTAGCGTCTTGCAGATTTATGCATGCCCAGTTACCAGAGCTAAAGTTATAAAGTAAAATTTTATTAATACTGATGGAAATTATGGACACAACTATAAAGGTAAGACTGTATTTTACTTCATTGTGCTATTTCCATTTCTGTGTTTCCATTCTTTGATTTACACACCCTGTCATCACTACTCATCAGTTTTCACTCTAATCTGACTGCATTACGGTGTCAACTATAGTACTCCTGTAACACCGTTCACTGAATCAATCAAACAGCCCCCAGTCTTCCACACTATCTTCATTAAAATGAATGAAGGGGACGCAGTCTATTGGGTCTTCTTATTGCGTTTTGATTAAAATGCTGTTAGAGCGTGCTTGCAGTGCTGCAGGGGTCTGCAGTGTAAATTGTCAGAGTGAAGATGAAGGGGTAGGGGTGGGGTGCAGTGCAGGGAAGCCCTCATCAGGGAATGTCAGCAGCTCTGGAAATGAGATCTGAAGAGGTCCTCGAGTCAGAACAGGGGATGAAACGACGCCTGTCAAACCAAGAGGTGCAGAGCCTCAACAAGAATCGGCAGCCTTCATTTGCATCTGACATTTTTAGGAATCCCATTTGTTGGTAAATTTCATCCCACGCTGATGAAAATGAATGTTTTAAGTTTATCAATGACTAAAAATTCTTCTTCGTGAAGGTAGAAAAAAATGAACCCACTTTACCCAACGAAGTTTGCTTAAATGTTCTTTATCTTAGTTGCATCAACAAAGGTGATGTAAACCCACCGTGTGTAGAATTTGTATGTGATTTCACTGTCTCTTGGTAAAAATTGGTCGGCAATGTTCACATTCAACACATACACTCTACCCTATTCTACTCAAGAATAAGGTTAATCATACTTTAGTTTAACTTGGCTTAAAATTATTTTTAAAAAAACAAAACAAAACAAGTTTAAATGTAGAATTAGAATGCACATTTTTACATTTATATACCAGTGCAATTAATTTAGTAAGTTAAAAAAACATAAACCAGTGTGATGGCCCTACAGTGCATGACACTAGATGTGCAATAAGATAATAATTATAGAGTAAATAATAGAGATAAAGTTCTGTCTTGACCTAAAAATAGTAGTTTGGCGAAAAAAAAGGTCCACTAACTAGCTTTTTCCAGAGCTACTAACTACATATGAGCAACTGTTACTGAGTTTTCTTAATTATCATAGAAGATAATGAATACATTTTTGTCATGTTTGTTTTTAAACTGTTCAACCTCTTCTGAAAACCCACTCAAGTAGAAAATGAAGAACCCAGCCTAGATATTATGATTCCACACTTCACAGTTTGCATCCAGTGTGAATGTTCGGTGCCATTGCAGGAAGAACACAGGTGTGTCCTTTATAGCAAGGCTGAACGTAATTGCTTTGGAGGTTGGGGCACATGAACTGCATTCCACTTTCATAGGGGAGACCAGAATTAGTTTCTTTTTACAGACCTGAAACCAGAGAGTAGTATGTTGGCAAAGCATTTTTTAAATAGCCCCCAAAATTATTTTCTGATATTCTAGAGACCAGAGACACTGTTCATGTTTGATCCCTGTTACAAGTGTTTCAGTGTTGATGAATAAATACCTAATCATTGACTAATGTTAAGCTTAAGCCACACACAAACATGTTGTACATACAGACGGGTGACAAATTAAAGGAAAAACCAACATATAGTGTCTTAGGAAAGTGTTGGGCGACCACTTGCCACCAGAACAGCTTCAGTACACCATGGCATTGATTCTACAGTCTCTGGAACTCTTCTGGAGGGATGAACACCATTCTTCAAAAAAATATTCCCTCGTTTTGATGATGGTGGTGGAGAGTGCTGTCTGACACGTCAGTCCAAAATCTCCAACAGGTGTTCAATTGGGTTGAGATCTGGTGACTTTACTCCATCCCCATGCTCATTTTACCCCTACCTTGGGGTAAGTTGTGGCATATGACTAACTTTTTTTGATGGGTCATTGTCCTAAAACAATAATAATTAGATAACTTGTTTTAATTTCCATGGGTACACAACAACCTGAGGTATATATATTAACTAATATTTGAAACAAATACACTTTTATTTTGCAGTAAAATCATCAAATGTAAAAAGTGGCTCATGTTACCCTGTTAGTTCCCCTAATTGGTTACCAAACGTTATTGCATGTGGTTAACTACTTATTAACTGCCATATCTCTTCAATTTAAAATTCCATAGCAACCAAATTCAGCAGAGATGTACAGATGGGAATGCTGGACAAGTCTGTCGCATTTCATACAATGTGTGTGAAATGATTAAAGGCCGTCAGGTCCATTTTTAGTGTGAGAAAAAGGTGGAAGATGCTGAGGCAGTAATTTCTAAGATAAGTCACACTTGTATTATCACCAAAGTGTCAAGGTCACTCATGATCTCAAAAATAATGACCAGATGGTTGAACATAATTCAAAAATGAGTTGGAGTCTAGAAAATAAGCTCCACAATAGGAGGAGTTATGAAAAGTATATAATATGAGGTTTTATGATGTTGCATCAGGTTTGTCTTTGTCCTGGGACAAAGGCCTCGGTTTGCTCTGTATCTCTTTATGTACAGTAAACCTATTTACATTGAACTCTACCAGCTTCCAGTGTATTTTTTGAGTCTCTCTCTCATAAGTTTTGAGTTTAATATTAAGTTGTGGGTGACCTTTATTGGCCCATTTGAAGATTTTTCCATGACATGCTGGAGCAGCAGCTGGCATTCTAATCAGCTAGCAGCAATCACAGGCCTTTTTTCATGACATGCATATTCTAGTTACTTTGCTAATCCCTTTACATTTCCTCTAACGCCATCATCAGGTCAAAATTTCAATTTGTCCATTATTTACTACCACAAACTTACATTCCCATTACTTTGTGTTTAGTGCTATTCAGCAAATGTTAGCATGCTAACATGCTAAACTAAGATGATGAACATGGTAAATATCATACTTGCTAAACATTGGAATGTGAGCATGTTAACATGGCTGTAGACTCTTTGTTACACTAGGACTGCGTAAACATCAAAAGAGGAACCTCAGCTTTTATCCAATTTGGTCATTTGGTTTTCTTTATAATGAGCATCTCAGCCTCACAAACTGTGGTGTACTCAGAAATATAAGACAAGGGAGATGGCTTAACATTCAGCAGGTGGTGGGCTTTACTCCACATGCTTCCAGAACACAGGATATCCCAGCAAATACCAAACTCAAATATTCAATACATCATATAAAGCTCCTTGCATTTTTTAATTTCCAAACACTTAAAACTGTAGCACAGAGATGTAGAATTATAAGATAAATCATGATTGAGTACAGTTACAAAGTTAATCCTAGTTAGTGCAACTCATCCTCAACCTTGAATAACAGGCTTTGCAACATAAAAGAGGTTTACATAGCTTTGAAAATCAACATCTGAGGCACACAATAAAACAGAGAACATAATTATGATCATTGATTCATACAGCTGTACTGCGAAAGGGATCAATATTTGACATGACATGTCAGATTATGATTATAAACCTCCTCATCTCCGCTGCAGGCAGTTTGCATCACTCATAGGGATATTCCACAGTGAGACTGACAGTGTGCCTTGCTTGGTTAGTCCTGCTCTGCTGTGCTGATTCACAGAGTGGGATGTCATTTTTCGAGGCACAGCAGCTGGCATGGCTTCTCCTTCCACTTGCCAAGAACACAAAGCAGGATGCATCACTCTCCTCCAACACGTCTCACTTCAAACCTTCATTATGAATGCAAGCCCACAGCCAGCCAATAGGAACACTGGTGTCAGGTGTTGAAGCAGTGCAGATGAAACCACAGCTTCTTATGCCTGGATGTACGTGTGGCGTATTATTCAAGTGTTTGCATGTGTGCATATCTGTATGTTTCCCTCCTGCCTGCATGTTGACGTGTTCAAGTAAAACATGGGCACCTGCACGTACTGACCAATGATTTGAGGAAATAATTATTTTGCCCTTCATTCAAAGAGAGAGTTGATCATAGCTGAAGAGTGAGAGAACCTTAAAGTCAGCTATCTCCTGCTTTAGCTCTCTTGTTTCTGAATCTCTTCACAACTCTGAGTCCACTGAGCACACTTAAATAAAAGCACCAATATGTAAAGTGGTGATGGAGTCAGACAATCAGCATAGTACTTAAAAGTGCTGCTTTGGACCTTTAGGACAGAATTCATTCATCATGTATGGAGACTTTCATCATAACATCATAAGACAACATTAAGAGTTCTACAAAACACCCAATGTTTTATTAATGTTTGCTTTCTACAATATTTGGGCATAGCAACTATGGTATGGTCAAGGTTAGGGAAAGATTGTGGTTATATGCTAAATAAAAAGGCCTTCATCATCAAGTTTGCCAATGACACAGTAGTGGTAGGCTGGAGCACCTTAGGAGCATGTTACATTGCACCTACACATATTACTTGTGTATGTCACAAATAAACCTTTAAAACCTTGAGTTGCAGGTCTGTGACAAGACGCAAACTCTGGTCTCCTGCATGAAAATCTTATGCACTACATTCCCCTCAACAACCCTGACCTCCACACCCTTAAGTGGTCCGTGTATGTAATGTAATGTAAAGCAGGTTGTGTACCCATCAGGACTGAGTCTTTTGACTTGTGTTTACCATAGCCAGCAACAGCACGTTGCAGTGGTTTTGGTAATCATGATTTTGGTAATCATGCTCCCCCAGTGATGAAGCCTGGGCCTACATTAAATGCCACCCTGGGGTCAAACTGTCAGCTTATATAGGATATCTGATTTGTTTTATGTTGTTACTGTCACTGTTATTGCCACCTATCTTCGTCAGGAGAGTCTTGAAGAATAGATTTTTTAAATTTCAACAAAGCTTCCTGGTCAGGTAAACACAATCAAAGCCTCAGTGTGTTAGAAAAAATCGGTCAACCTAATTTTAACCCAGTATTCCAGGAATTACATCCATATTGGATGAATCAGCAGTTCATGATTTATGCCCAGTGCCAATGGAGGAAGCAGAGTGTCCTGTATGTAGAGAGGTGGAGAGTGAGGCTGTGGAGGTCAGGGTGGTGGATGGTCATGTAATGCATCTGACTTTCATGAGGAAGTTCATAGTTTGCATACAGACATTTATGTTTCCCACAGGATGATCTGGATCATAGACTTCCACTGTTTCTCATTAACACCTGGTGGCTGAATTGAACTCAGCAAACAGTCAAACATTTGGACACACCTTCCCATTCTCTTGAGTGAGAAAGTGAGTCCAAAAGTTTGACTGGTACTGTATATAATGTTATGTATGTTCAAATATTTTTGGGGGATTTTTTTTATGATAACCTATCCATATCCATGGATTAAGGGTACTGCAGCACCCATAATCCATGGATATGTCTTTGCCTCAATTTATACTGCCTATAGCAAATTTGTGTCCACTTGTACCTTTGTATTAGCTTTTTATGCAATTGCACTACCTCTTAAATTTGCTTTGTATTCAGTCTAAACACACCTCAATGGAGTCAAATCTCAAGCGAGACAAGTTTCACATGGATCAAGCCAAATCTCAAGTCCTTATTTTTGTGACTCAAATCCAAGACAAGTCTCATCAGCTCTGCTGGGTTGCCACAAAATGGTGTAAATATTCATGGTGCCCAGAGAATTAACCCTGAATTGTAAGTTGGCAAAAAGATATCTCAAAATCTAATGGGCACATTTCCATGAAATCCCTCCACATCCACGTTCCCAAGATGATCCATTTGGTCCCCCAGAAAAACAACCCTCTAACTAAAGTTTGAAATCAATTGTGTTCTCTGAGCCAGATGCTAAACAAGTGATACCAAAGCAACGTAACACTGCATCACAATGAGGGTGAGAGTGCTCAGCATGCAAAACAACAGCTTTTCTTCTGGATCAGGAAATTGTGCTGGTGTTTAGTGAGAATATTTACAGGAGGGATGTTAGCTGAAAGGAAGTGAGGAAGAACACAAATAGACACAGATGAGGCCTGGTAGCCTACAGTGTGTGTGGCAGAGGGGCAGTGTTGGGGGGTTGGCGGTTGCGGAGGAAGGTCGGGTCACCTCATTACTCTGATGGCTTTCACATTATTCCAGTGTCACATCCATACTGGAAAATCAGACAGTGCATCATTCGCCTTGGACTCACTGATCACCTTCATTCATCAACAGCAGGGAGCATGTACACATGCACACATACACATACACACACACACAGCCCATTTATTTCAATTATGATCATGCAGCTTGTGTCATACAGTATCAACACACATACACACACACAAAAGCAGTCAAAACTAACACACTTTCTAATTAAAATACTACTACATTAACTATTACTGCTACTACTAATAATAAAAGTGTACTACTATAATGTAAAAACCTGCCAGTAGGCTTATGAGGTTGTTTTTGTACAAATGGGTTTTGTGAATTGATTTCAATGACAAACAGCAGAGTAAAATGATATGATAATTCCTCCTCAGCATTTACTATAACTCTGAAATCCCATCTAATATTGCTGTCAGCACTGCAGTAATTAATACAAGTGAGTGCTGGCGATGTTTTCCAGTCGTCGTGCAGTGAGAACAGCCCCGCCTGATATTTGCGTCTGTCCAAGGACTCCTCTAAAGAAAGAGATGCATTCAGCAATGACCGCCTCCCATGCAGCTGGCAGGAATCAAATTATGCTCTGCCAGCTTTCTGCTGCTTTGGCAGTGAATTTCTTGTTCTTTTGCATTGAAAAAAATCACATGCTGAGGAGACCATTGTTTTTCTGATGCTGTGAATTTGTTTATCAGTGTAGTTTGAAATGGTACTCACCTTTGTGGAGAAGAGCTGTGCTGGAGTCAAATTTCAATAAGCTTGTATATTGTGTGTTTAAAACTTCTTTTTCCATAGTAGTATTGGTTGTTCAGACTTGTCTAAAGCAAAGATGTCTCGATAACAGCGGGCAAGATTGTCATGATATTTGAAATTATATTTATTAGCTAAATATACTAGCTAAGTATACTAAATATATTTTTAGGTAAAAAATAGCTGGTGCTAACGCTGCTGAATCTCTATTATTCAAGCCAGCTCTAGTTATCTAGTGGATATTCTAAAAGATAAAGCAAAAGGAAAGTAAAAAAAAATTAATTGAAAAACCTTTTTTGGAATAGCTAACACCATTGGCAGCACTAGCGTGACTAGCGTCAGTATCCTGGCCCACTTAGATGATTTCTGCTTGACCATCAGACAAAGATACTGATAATAATAAAAGAAGTTTCTATTCAAGAAAAAGGGAGAGAGTGGAAGAGAGAAGGTGCAGCATCCTCATTTATTTAAAAGATACCGTGTGGAGTTTGTGACCTCTAGTAGTGCCATGGAGCAGTTCTTTATGAGTGGGTCCCTGTTTTGTTTGTCTAATGCATGTGCAGGACACACGTGGAGGACACACGTGCAGAACACACATGCACATGCACACGCTTAGGGTGACATGATAGATGTCCTGTGAATGGTTTCGCACTATTCCCCTGATCTATAGGTGGCTGTAATGCACCAAGAAACGCAGTAATGTGTCATCAATAGGAGTGAAGAAGAAGACTGCAAGCTAGTATAAATGGATGTAAACAATGCAGGAATTAAAAAAACTTGCAAATGTTTTATGAAGAAGGTAATGCAGTCAAATGTTTGTTAGACCTCAAGGATATATACAATGCATTTTGGTGAGAAACACTCACACATCAAAACTCCCTATGGTGCCTTTAAGTAACATAAAATGAAAATACTCAAGAACAAGAATTGTATGGAAATGCAGAACATTGAGTTAATGCACTTAGTTACAAATCACTGAAACTGCCCTTTTTCTCCCCCGACATCAAAATTTGCCCTTATTTTCCACTTTTTAAGAAACTTCATATTAATCTCATAATTCAGTGTTCATAATGAATGCTGGTTATTGTAGGGAAGGTTACAATTTTGCCTTTAAGCACAAACTGGCTTTTGTCTGCCAGTGGTGGGTATATTTAAAATATACTACTGGTGGAACACTCACCTAAACACAAACGTTTGCACAATGCAACATCATTTGTGCACATCACAGTACTAACTGGAAAAGGCTGGGAAGATACATTACAATATTAAGGGAGTGGGCATCAATAATAGCCAATGACATCACCTGCTTTCATCCTCTTTAAAAGCAACAAGACCGCTGAATGGGACAGGGGGAGAGTCCAGGAAGCTTCTGTGAGGAAAAAATTGGAGGCATAGATTCCATCCATCTGTTTCCTGAAAAACTTGTCCTGTTCAGAGGCAGGAGGAGGCTGGATCCTCATTTAAATCTAGTTGCAAAAAATGTAAATTACATAAATCAACAAGAAAATGACAAATCACATATGAAAGGGTATTTTGTTATGTTGTAGAGGTCTGTGAGTAAACCCAACTAAACCCATGAGAATGGCTCATTGTGCTTGCATTTGCATTAAGAGATGTTCTGGGCAGGTGGAAACAGGCTCAATTTCACACCAAAAGAAGTGTTCTGCCTGCATAAACACAACTTCAAGTGCACCTATTTAACCCTGCTAGGTTCATGTTTGGATCCAGGAAAGTATCAAAGCACAAAAGATGGACCAACATTAGGCAGAAATGGAGACTGTCATCATCTAAAAAATGACAGCAAAAGTGTTTTACATTACTATATGTGTCCATGCATCATTGTTTTCTTGTTTTGGGATTTTTTTTTTTTTGAAAGAAAACTTTAGCTCAACTCCCATTCAAACTAACTCATTTTCAATTGTGATAGCTGACAGCTAACTGTCTGTCTGTCTCTTTTGGTCTGAATGCTTGATGTAGTTTCACAGTCTTGAAGTCGTGTTGTTGTTGATACACACAAGGGAAGTAAGGCCAAAGAGGAGGTTAGAATAAGACAAAGACTAGGAGACCAAGGGAACACTTGAGAGGTTTCTGTGTTTTCTGCTCCAACATGATTTATTATGCGTTGCTCATGAATCAGAAGCTGTGCAGTCTTTATAGTGGCTTGAACACAACACGGCCACAAGACTGATTCTATTCATGCCCCAATGCATTGTAGTGTATCATTTATAGACCTGCGGGCGAGTCTGTCCCCTATTGTCACACACAGCCATCATTCTAAAGACAAAAAGAAAAATTGACTATGATTCAATGAGTTATTGATTCTGCATCCCTGCTTTGATTGAATGTTTGAGTGTCCTTTGCTCTCTGTGGCAAAACACATCGAGCGGCTTCTAATCAGCAAGTCATGAATTGCATTTCTAATTTCAAAGTAGTAGTAGATAGTGAGTGCTGGAGATCCAGATTAGATCAGCTCACAGGCTGAAAAAAGCCAGTGTGTCTGATAGCAAGGTATGCTGATAACACATAATAATCAGAACCAAATGTACAAGTTTGGTTTTATAAAGTATCATGTGATCAGTTATTATTGTTCATCAGACTTGATCAGTTTCAGTGTTTCTGTTTCTAAACCGTTCTGGAGCACAGAGCTGCAATAAGAGATCACCTTTCATTTTGTGTACAACAGGCAAATAAAGGCACTGACTGAACTGTAGTCAGTGAGCAGCTCTGATGTGTACCGGGGAGCCAGACCACCCATCAGCTGATCTTGACTTGCAGTCTTTAAACCACACTTTCACTTGCCTAACAAGTCCTCTGAATTAAATGACGAAATATGCACTCAAGAAGGACACATAGTTTTATGATTGCCCCTATCAGTAGTTATCCGCAGATAACATAAATTGTCTCCACTTTCCATAACAAGCCTGTCCTCGCAAGAAAAAATGACAAAGTAGGTCGTAAAGTCTGTGGCCCAAAAACAACATATAGTTACCTTTGAGTGACAGATGCCATCTAGTGGCCATAGTCATTATGACTCGAAGCAGTGGCGCAGTTAACATGACGTCCATATAAGTTGACCCATTTCCTCACCTAGAGGTGGTGGGTTGGGTGGATGGTATAACCCAACAGTGGATTCTGTAACAGGAGACAGCTGTTCATTTCCTGTTTCCGACCACAAGTGTCACATTTTCAACCGCAAGTCAGGACAGTTTTTAAAAAAGCGTAACTATGCGTAACTAATCTTAACCCCGTGGTTATTATTGTAACCATGATGATTAAAGTAGTCTAACTTTAAGGAAGTAGTAACTTAAACCCACACTGATTTTCTATAACCCTTAACAAAGTGATCATTTATACCAAACCATGATCTTTGCCATAACCTAACCAAGTGTTTTTTGTGCCTGAACCTAACCAGACCTTAACCACAATGTTGTTGCATCTTAAAACGCCATCATTATTATTATTATTATTATGTGTCATTCTGGAGTGCACATGGTCAAATGACGCATTCGGTTGTTTAATTTGGAGGACTTAATTTGGAGGACGTTACAAATGTTGGAAATGTTGGAAAATAGATACGTTTTATAATGTGACAATGTAAGAAAAGATTGTGGTTTGGGTTGAAATAAGTACTTTGTTAAAGTTAGGGGATACAATAATAACCATGTGGTTAAGGTTAGAGGACAATCCTGGTCATGCTTTACAAAAACAATGTGTTGAATCGAGGTTGGAAACAGAAAGTGAACAGTGATATCTCATGTTAAAGTCTGATGATTTGTTGACTCATCCATCCACCTCGACCTCCTCCCTACAGGAACTTTGTCGATCTATAATAACGTAATATGATTATGCCATAATTACTACAGCTGCTAGAGGCGCCTCTTTCACTTGAATGTAAACATATGTAGTTTTCGGACACTTACTGATGAAACTACTGAATCTGTCTTATTTCTGGGGAGGCAGAGTCTTATTAATAAGAGAAGTCTTATTATTGCTTATACTGTATATGGCATGTCTCCCACACACAATTCATAGTTTCTTGGTGAAGAATAGTCTTTCTTTTACTGTATCTATCTTGCATGGACCATTTACTTGCATTTTGAGAAATAATGTTAATGTTGTGAACATTTCAGGAAACCAGACTCAAAAAGTAGAATACCTTAAGTACTCATAAAGTATGTATACTGTACTTCAAGGTATTCAGTGAAGGCCTAAGAAAAAATATTGAAAGAATTTTTGTACTCCTAATAAATATTATTAAAATTATTTTTATTCACTGAGATAATAGTAATAATTTCTCAATCATTGTTTTAAGCATGGAAATATATGTCTTGGCAAACAGTGGTTTCATATGATGGAATGGGAAATGGACCAATCACAATTTTTCTTCCAATGGAATCTGAGTGGATCAGCGATTCCCCCCTGCTAGGACCTTCAGTAGCTGTAATGGATGCGTGTGTAATTCAAGTCAATGTGGGCCTGGATTTGATTTTGATAGTTGTCATATTTTGTTGAGTTGTGGGCGGGACAATATCCTAACATCTTCAGCACTATGCTAATGCTAATTTCCGCTAGCGCAAAACAGGCCTAAAACCATTGAAACAAAATGTACTCACCAAAAAAACTGAACATCCAACTCCTTAGAGGATCGTTTAGCACAACCAAATGCTGGACAAGACTTTTTTAGGCAACCAAAATGTTACAATTAACTTTCATGAATTGAAAACACACTGAAATAGCAGCAGCTATGCCTATACTCTGCGAATCAGGGGTTACGGCATGGTTACGTTACGTAATCAACATTGTTGCCGTGGTACTGACTTGTCAACGTAGCCACACCCTAAAGCATACACTGCTTTATCATCTATTTTTCTCTAAATGGGACCATAATTTACAAAATGAACATCATGATGTATTGAAGAAGACTTGATAGTAGAGACCATAAACTCAATAGGAAAGTGTCTACTGGAATCATAAATCAAGTGAGAAGTAGGGTCATTTTCTCATAGACTTTCATACAATCGGACTTCTTTTTGCAGCCAGTGGAGCTGCCCCCTGCTGGCCATTAGAAAGAATGCAGGTTTAAGGCACTTCCACATCGGCTTCACTTTTCAAACCAGGAGCTACCCGCTTGATTGCCTCATGTGGTTCTATTGAAGGCCCAGGGTCCAGGGCCACAGTTAACCACTGCACATACTACACACAACAATGATGTGATCAGTACGTAAGGTAGTAAGGTAAATCAAATAATCTAGCCAAGTCAAACAGAACCTACAAAAGGGCATTTGTATTTTTCACCTTAATGTGGATGACAGCTAGAATCATGCAGTGTTAATAACAGACGGTGAGCTCATTGTTATTCACCATCCTTATGGATGTCAAGAGGATATGCTCTCATGATTGCCTTGTGATTTAGAGCCTTGTTCAGCAAGGTCTTAAGCAATAAATCAGCCTCCCTCCTTCAAATGAAGTGTGTCTGTGTGGAATAAGTTCATAAATACTGAAGCTCAGTTTATCAGCTGACCATTGGTCCATAAATCAGTCTTTGCCAGCCTGGCAACAATACAACGCTGATAATATTTTCATTTCATCTTGCTGAAGATGTTCTCTTCTGAATACAGTATATACTGGTCCTCTCTTGATTCCGCCGCTGTGTTTTGGGTATACTGCAGCCACCTATTCAATTCCTGCCTATTATGTAGGATGAAACTGGCAGATGGTGTTTTCACTGCTTTCTGCCTTCAAGGTGTGTTTGTGGCCCAAAGCTGCAGAAGAAGCAGATGCATTTCCTGTTTCGGTCAATACATCATCTGCTCTCCCCTGACCCATATCTGCATTCACCTTGTTCACTGAGGCAGCTGCACACACACACACACACACACACACACACACACACACACACACACACACACACACACAGGGCTTCCTAATACCTGCTACTTTCACCTGCTTCCCATTTGTTTGATGTATTCTCATGCATTTATAGGTAACAGCCTCCCACTAATTTATACTAATCCTTTCAATCAGGCTGCCATCTGCTCACAGCCTCTCTTACACAGACTGCATTTCCCTCTCTGTGGCCTCTATTCACAAGTGGCTGAATAATGATAATCAGGTTATGTATGAACATGGGTGAAAGACTCACCAGTAGCTCTGACATGTCCACTAGATTCACATTAAGACTGTATAGAGATGTACAGTAATCTTTTTCCAGAGCTTTCACCTGCATCTCACAGTCTTCCTCAGTGGATCATCCGCTGAGGGAAACTATGATTAAACTCCATCTGTTGAGCAAACTCAGGTCAGTTGCCATTGTTCTGTCGTCATGACAACAGAAGACCATACAAGCGTTTTTGCATGTTTTAGTCCATTTACTACAAAGTCCACATACCTTAAAAAACTTTAATTTTCAAATTTCAGTGTATTTAAAATTTTATATTTTTTGTTCTTCTTTTGAATTGTGTTGTTTTATTGTGTTCAGGGCCGTAGCTAACATAAGGACACACAGGTAATGTCCTTGGTTTTAGCAACCTACCATGCCTACCAGCTTACACATGGTGGGTATGTCAGGCACTGATTCCAGTGTTTTTAGATGTCAACTATATTCAAATTTAACTACCTTTAGACCAATAAATAAGTAACACTGTCAGGATTTTACTCCTGGAGGAAGTTTAGAAACACCCTTTAGAGCATGTTGAGAAATTACATTAATTTAAAAATTTAGTAGAATAAAGAAATCATGAAAAACAATTCTAAAAATTATAAATTTTATTTATGGTGTCTCTTCACATTTTTCTATTTCTCAAACCCTATTTATGGCCCTGAATTTATTTGTCATTCACCACCTGTAAACCAGATGCCTTCAGACCTTCCTGTCTTTCCACATCACCTGATCCTCACCTACAAGCACATTCTTGCTAATCAGTATTTATACCTTCCCACTCAAACCTGTCCTCTGCCGGTTTATTCATGTTACCTGAATCTGAACTTGCCTGTCTGTAGTCTCACACAGCCACTGTTTCTGTTATTATGCTACCTGTGTTTAGACCTGCAACCTGTCTCTCACCTGCCTACCTGCCCTGCACTACTCGACTTGCTTGCTTGCTCAGACTGCCTTCATTTTACCTGGTTTCTAATAATACATTTCAGTGAAGTCCCTTTTAGAAAAGCATGAAAGACATGGGGCCAGCAGTCTCTACTGTATGATTTGCAGAGTAGGGATTTCTGGCACAACTTCACCTACTTCCAAGGTGCATGGAGAAGGTAAAAAAGAGGTCAAAACTTCAGAAACACTTGTAGTATAAAGAACAACTTTATTTGTTATACCAGTGACTTTTGGCTTGTGGCCTTCAGCAGGGTCAGCCACAAGTCAAAACATGTTGGTCTAACAATAAAGTTGTTCTTACTGTATGATTTACAAGTATATCACCACAGTGAATATGAACATTAGAGAAAAAAACATTTTGTCTTCATGTTAAACTCAAAACATCAAGTATCCGAGGAAGACCTTCGTCTTTAAGCGCTTAACAGAATGGAGTGAAACTGAACTAATTAGGTCATTACGCCGCAATTAAGGGGATTACACAACAGCAGAGGCCAGTCTGACATTTACACAAAACTTGTATCAGCATGCAAAGCAGGATACTAACTCACACTAATGGAATCCATAATATCCCATGCAGCTGGAAAAATATGCATCTGGGAGCATAAATATGCATTGAGAAATGGGCAAGCGCTGTAGACGAAATCCTGCAGGCATTTATTTGGCGGCACCGCCACACTTTCGGGTTGTAAACATGGCATTTGTATAGCCAGTCATTTATTCAGTCCGGAGCTGTAAGCAAAGTCTACCTACTGAATTTCATTTCATTTGGCTGTATATATGCAAAATATTCTCCAAGGTAAGTTTCTTTCCTCTGGCATGCTATTAGCTTTATGATAATGAGAGAATTATCAAAGTGGAATTACCCACAGCGTTCAATTTAGTGTTGTCCTGAGGTAATTTGACCAATAGCAGCTACTGTATCAGATAGGCTTCGAGAGAGTTTCAGAGGAATGGGAAGATGCTTTGCCCTGTACGATAAAATCAGAGCGTTCGTCTGCATGATTACGGATGAGTCATGCAGTTCCTCTCCAGCTTAAATCCACCACAAACTCCAGAGCCTGTGACCCTGCTTTGCATATAGCACTATATAACTGCCAGTTTCTGTGGGCTAAAAGTGGCCCAGTGAATAGTCTTGGGTGAATCTGCTCTGGCACCAGTCCAGCAGTCAGCAGCAGGGCAGATTTTCAGAACCCTCAGCCAGCAAGCGGTTACAGGGCTGGGAATTCATTCACAGTAATGTCCCTCTCAAATCAAATAAAGGCTTTGAGTTGTCTAAAGTCTATTCACACAGAGTACAAGTATATTCTGTTTCAGTGAAAAAAAGAGGAGCAGAGAGAAGAGGTAGAGAAAAAGCTCAGTAGAACTCCATGCCTGTGTGAACACTCATTTTCATTCCACTTTCCAAACTGCATCTCTTAATTGATTGCATTACACAGACAATTTCACTTTTCGTGTGAGGCAATTTAACGGTTGATGAATATAGCACAATCGGGGTGTTAATTTCATGAATGCTTGTAAGAAGATTGCTAGTGGAGTGGAAACCAAACAAACACATGGTGATAAGTTAAACTGCTGTGCATACAATTCATCATTATAGAGGCCGACCTTTATAATGTCGTGATAATGATTTCGTGCTTTACAGATCAACACCTTAAGAGAGTAATATAACTGACTGCAAATGCTGTAAACAAAGCACAAGGCAGCATAATCTGGAGTTGTTTGGGCTATTTCAATCAGACATAGAGAGCTTTATTCTTCACACAGCAGCAGATAAGAAGAAAGGCTGGTATTTGAGGGGCAGCAGGATGGCAGCCTCGTGCTCTGAATCTCAACACATGTACATTGATAAAGTGCATGTAATGGAAAATCCAACTGTGACCAGGACAAGATGAAGAGAAATTTACTCCGGGCGGCAGTGATTCTCCCAAGAATTCATTTAGATTTTCAATTCATTTCACACACAATGATGGAGGAGTGTGAGCAGAACACGGAGGGACTTGCTTTCACACGGTAAAAATTACAGCCAGGGTGACATGATCAAGGGAGGTTGTGCCTTTAAACTGTTATCCACAGTAAGGTGCCTGATATGGTTTCAACCCTGCAAAGTCACCTTGTCACTGCTGGCTGTAAAACAAGGTAGAGCTCTGTCGAGGATAAATTTCTCTCTGCAGCAGCTCCAGCTTGGACTGTGCTACTGTCATTTAGTTCTGTATCAAGCTTTAAATTACACAACACTGCATTTCTCTTACAGAGCATAAAAACTTGATACATGACAGCATGCTTCACCAACGTTTAGATGGGTAAAACCCGGGTGGAAAAGTATTTGAAAAGATGAAACGCTGACACCATTTTTTTAACCAACTTACCTAAACTGATTTTTGTTTCATAAATAATCCTGATATATACATATATAAATACACAGAGTGCTTTCCTTTTACAAATATGACGACTCATTACTGATATGTTAGCATGTTTAAAATATTGCAAAGGCAAGAATTCAGCTTTAAATCCACTTCATCAGACCTCAGGTCAATACAGAATCATTTTCAAAATTCTACATATAGAGTGTTAGGCGCTCAAAGTGACACTTCATACCTTTTTGCTGAACAGCAGCCACTCTGGCCACAGGTGGTAATTACAGGATAATAGAACAGCAAACTTTCCTTTATTTCCCAAGATTCTCTTGAGTCAGTTACTTTAAATCATCATTAAAGGATCTGACTGAGAGCCTGACATCACTTCCTGTCTGGCCTGTAGAGGTTCCATTAGCTTCTGTAACTCAGTGCATTAATTTCTCATTCAGCATTTCTTTCATCTCTCTTTCTGAAAAAATGAAACATGTTCCTGGAGTTTACCAACCCTAACCCTAAGACAAATCTGCACCACTGCAGCACTTGGTAAAAGAAGTTGAAAGTTCAAGATTTTATCAAAGTTAAATGATGATAAAGTTTTTCTGCACACAAAAAAAACTACAGCTTCAATTAAGATGAAGAAGTAGTCACATAATCATAACTTGATTTCATCTGTTTTTATAGTATTTACATCATTTAAAGTCAATTTTCCAACTCTAAAAACATCTAAACCATTCAGACCTCTCTCACTCTCTCAAAGGTACAGTGTTTCTAATTCTTGTTTTACTTTTCAGATAAAACAACTGAAATGAGTGTTTATCTGTGACATACTAAAAAGTATGTAATGGAAGAACAAGTAAAAAATAAAAATCATTAGTCATAAAGTCAGTAAAAAAAAATAAATAAAAACTTCCAGTTCAGAAATTTCAATTAAACATATCTATGCACAAATGGCTGTCATTAGATAGCATTAACCACCATAAGCTACTGGTCAGACCAGACAAAGTAAGACTGTAGCAGCAGAACTGAACAAGGCTGTGTTTTTTTTTATTACTTATACATTAAATGTTTAATTTGTAGACTGTATTATTTCTTCCTTCAAAAGTTACATGGAATCATTTTGAAAGGAGACAAACATAAAACAGAAGTAAACAAAGTGTACCTTACCAGGAGACATGATTGTAGTTTCTGTTTGTGGTCCCATCCCACTGACTCTCAGTCACATCATCTAATGATGACATCATTAAAGCAACTGACCTCTGGATTGCCACCAACATCTCTGTTTAGTTCAGGGATTTAAACAGGTCTGGAGTTATGCTCGTCAATAACTGTTGGAGAAGCAATTGACCAATCAGAGCTTTGTGGGCAGGATTAAGAATTTGGACATCATCATAGCTAGCTCTGTGGAGGTGAAATTGTGGTTTATTCCAACTCGATGCCTTTCCCATAAATGTGGCCATTATGGGTAATAATGGATAAGGGATATGGTAAACTTGCATTCGCCAGCTCCGTTATAGAGATCATAAAATGACATACAATACCAGTCAAAAGTTTGGACACACCTACCCGTTCACTTGTATGAGAAAGTGTGTCCAAACTTTTGATTGGTACTGTATATCATAGATCCATGGAGCCACAATGGCCACATTTATTGGAAAAAAATCAGCCAGAATTACCGTTTAAGTTAAGTGCTCCTAGCAACAGCAACTGTAGCTCAGTAGATCAGGCTCCTTTTGGAATAAACGTTTTCCCCCACTACAGTTTCATTCTTCTGTGATGTTTGATACTGTGCTGTTACTGTACATTACTTTCTTCCAAAGGTAAAACTTTTACAGTGCTAGTTTTCAATTGTCAACCAATGGCTGTAGCCCGCTGTCCTTTTAGGCACCCACACAGCATGGCCCTAAATTTCCCTAGGGGAGGTTATGTGGTCTACAGTCACTGCATAATTGATCTAAAAGTCACTGCATCATTCATTAACGCTGCAGCAATCTTCATTAGAAATACATGCCTTAGAACAGAACCACCGCAGAGGAATGTTATAAATAATCATGTCGCCCTTCCTGGAAGGCTTTAATGAAAGTGGAGTTGAATGGAGAGGTACTCTGTGTTGGAGGCGTTCAGGCCAGCAGGGTTCATGTTGCTAGTGAGAAAAGCTCGCTCTGCTGGCTAATGTAGAGCCTCTCGAGCCAACTGATAGAAGTGTGAAAAGCAGCTCTGTCACACACCAACAAAGGTTAAGACAAGTGACTGAGAACGTGAAGAACTGACATAAACAAATGCATTATTAACATAATTAAGTGCTCTTTTCTGTCTGATTGGCTTCTGCTGGGATTAGCGTGTGATGGTTCATCATTCCATGCCTCCTGACATGGTGGTACAGATCAGAAGACAGCTCTTCTTTTTCACTCCCTTTCAGAAATGCACCTTGTTACATATATGTGTCACCAACACACAATAACTCAAGTGTGAATTGAGTGCTGTCATATTAACAGCACACAGTTGGTTGGTTTGAAACATAGAGAGATTGAATGCAGGTCTTCTCAGTGAACTGTTTACATTTAATTATGCTT
Source organism: Thunnus thynnus (assembly GCF_963924715.1). Classification (NCBI taxonomy): domain Eukaryota; kingdom Metazoa; phylum Chordata; class Actinopteri; order Scombriformes; family Scombridae; genus Thunnus; species Thunnus thynnus. Next base: position 1,528,096 of record NC_089539.1, on the reverse strand, counting down.
TCTTATGCACAAACAAAATTAAAAGTTGTTTAATAAACCACAAGATATTTGATCCAACGAGTATCTTTGCTATATGCAAAAACAATGATCCAATTTTAAGCTCCAGAGGAGATTCTTTAAATGTCATATTAGTCCATAACACCAGTCATATATCAGTCTGGTTCTCATTCATATTTTACCTTTGGATAACCATTAATTATTAATCAGTTATTAATTTGACCAATACTTTGGTTTATAACCAAATGCCTGCAAAACTAATGATATTCCCATCAGCCTCGGGTGTACTTTGTGTTCAATACCAATTAGAAAATGTTAGCACACTAAACTAAGACATTGAACATGGTAAATATCATACCTACCAAGCATCAATATGTTGACATTGTCATTGTGGGCATGTCAGCATGCTGAATCTAACATTTAGCACCAAGTGTAATTACAGCCTCACAGAGCTGCTAGTATACAGTTGATGTAGAGTCTTAAGTCTTCTTGAGTGAAAAATTCAATAGCTTTTATTTTTAAGTTCACAATTTGCAGTAAAAGTGAAGAATTTTTACTTTTATCTTTTACTCAAGCCAAAACTTTCACTTTAGCAGTTTGACAAAAGTGGGCCCTGACTGTACATATTATCACTTTTATAATTCTAATGGCTAATTCAACATCTGGCAGAGGAACACGGTTGGCAGTGACTAAAAGTCATTTAAAGCATAATTTTTCATCCTCTGGGGACCATGAACATACACATTATTCATTGAAATTTGTTGTCTCACTGAGTGACAGACTAAACACCATCACCAACTTTAGTGATGGAGAATCATTAATGAAGGAAAACAGCAAGGTATAAAGAGATGGATGGAGTGAACATCCTCACATCTTCTAAAAAGAAGTATTGGACAATAGTGCAGTGGAAGAAAGCCCACTGGCTTAGAAACTAGCTCCAGCAGATTTACTAAAACATTTGAGCCAGTGCCTCAGGGCCAAACTCATTGGATGAATGGGCATCTTCTGTGGCAAAAGCCTTGTTGGAATGACACAGTAAAATGAAAATAATCCTTAAGAAAGTGAGGCACTCGAAGAAAAGAGGGACCAAAATATCTTTGGCAGAGAATTCTCATATTGATGAAGAACTGGACTTCAGCCCTTGTCAGACATGGAAACTGTAACACTGCTGGTTTCATCTGATTTCTTTGAATTACACACCTCATCAGCAGTGAACAAACAAAAACTACTTGGTTAGGTGTAAAGACTCTAGGGTTAAAGATGGCCAGTGTCAGGTGAGAATCTGACACTGGTATTCTTGTCAGTTAAAATAACAAACATTGCCAGCAGCAGGTCATATCAGCTGTCACTAATGAATGTGAATTTCAAGAGTGACTTGATGACAGGCCAAAACTGAACTTGTCTGATGTTGTGTTAAAGTGCTTTCTGCAGCCAATGTCTGTGCTCAGCCAAAGATAGTTTGTGAGGGAAGAAGCTCCACTCTGTTACGCTACTGCAAGTGGACTGAGCATTTCTTTAGTTCCAGCAGAGCCAAAAGAGTGATACATCTTTTCTCTTAAAGGGGACATATTCTGCATATTTCCAGATCTATATTTATATTCTGGGTCTCTACTGGAATATCTTCACATAATTTACAGTTAAAAACTCATTATATATCTTATACTGACCCTTTACACAACCCTCCTAATGAGCCCACTCTGTTCTGATTGGTTTACATCTGGCAGCTCAGGAGGCTACGTCAACAAACCATGCAACAAACTATAGTAGTAGGATTTCACTTTTTCTTGTTCTGTACTCAAAATGTCAGCCTCTCAAATACATCCGTACATGTTCAAGCTGGAATCAGATCTGAAATATGTGAGTGGACTGTGGCGGCACTGATTCTCCTTGAACACAGCTGTTCTGTAAGACGCCAGAAAACCAGCTCCCAGCCACAGAAAAGAGACAGGGAAATGACCCATGAATGGATGACTGCTACAGGACAACATTAACAAAACCTGGAAAAACCTTAGTAACAACCTTAGCAACCAAGGCCACTGAATGGACAGTCATTTTAGGGCATGCACATAGAAAAAAACGTTTCAAAAGAAGCGTCCAGTGCAGGTTGAAGCCCTGGTTTTTGACTTGCAGGGAGCATTTCTACATATGTTAACCTCAAGTTTTGGAACTTTGACCATGTTTAGATATCCAGCATCATAATAGTATATAAATAACAAAACCACAAAAAGCAAAATATGTCCCTTTTAAACTTCTTTTCATATCATATCAGTAATAGTATCTAATAAACTAAACTAAAATAATATATCAGTCCAGCAGTAAGACCAGCTGTGATTTCAGTGTGACATCAGTATTTAAGTAAACATAAGTATCTGATTGGACTCAGTATCAGCCGCTAAAATGAAAGTACTCAGATCAAGATCTCAGCCAAACAAATCTGATCAGGACATCCCTAACATACAAAGACAAGTCTGGTCTAAGTCTTAGTCAAGTCTAAGTTTGAGGATTGTACAAAAGTATAGTAAGAGTTACTGTGTGTTGTGTATAATGGCAGTGTGTTCCAGATCTGGGGAGCTCTTGCTGTAAAGACAAACTGACAAAAAGGCATTTTTCTCCTTGGGAGAATAATGCCCCTCCTCTTATTGTTGATCTGGTTCCTCTATCCTTAGTATTTTAATTAGTTATAAATGTGCTCAACTGTTAAGAATATTTTATACTGAACAAATCTTATGGAATTTAAATTATATGATTTCCCCAGCATCCCCAGTTGATATGCAGACTGTATGGTTTTAGTACCATCAGGTCAAAATGTCCACTTTAATACAAGACATACTGAAATCTAATCATCAGACTGTCATGAAATCTTCTGACCACATTGATGTTTTTTCAATTTGGAAAAGGTTCAGTCCACATCAGCTTTATTGTAGCATCATCACAGCTTCTGCAGCACTGCTGGTAAGTCTGAACACCAGAATAATCAACATGTTGTTTTGCCTGTCTATCTTTATTACTGAGGGGTGTAATGTACACTACAGAAAGAGGGCTTTCAATTTTTGTCTTGTTTTCTCTTTGACAGTCGTCTTCAGGAACCTGTCACATCTAGAGTCCTGCATTTGCATCGGTCAGGATGAACAACCGTTTCAAATCCCATCAGAATCTTCCATGGATGGTTCTCTGGTTTCATACATGTATGTCCCCTTAAATTATGTGGACAGCATAATCCATCCCCTCACTGTTCATGTATTATGAGACGGCTAGGCCAGACACTATTGATATTCCAAGTCTTAAGCTTCACTGCAGTGACATGTTTTAAATTGCCCAGAGAGTACTGATATAATGGATAAGAACAAGGCACGAGAAAGAAAACAGACAGAAGGAAAATGGCAGTTTTGACAAGCCTGAGTGAATTGGGATTTTAAGTACTATCAGTGTTGGTAGTACGTAGAAAGTATATCTCCAGGATGTAGTGAGAAGAAGAGAGTGAGTGGACAGAGGATTTTCTTTGAAGTCAGACTGAGAGCAGAATCTCAGCACACAAAGAATTATTTTTGCTTTATTACAACTTGAGTTTTAATTTGTAGGTTTGGCCTTCATTCCTGTCAGTGATAATGCTGTACTCACAAAGTTAATTGACCAAAGGAGGTGACATTTGTTTGACTGAGCCAGGAACGCAAGCAGTCAGACGTAGAGGTCCAAACAGAGCTGTGAAGACCTACCCAAATGCAAGGTTTACAAATGAATTTTTAAAAAAGGCCCAGGCTGAATAGACCTGATCTAAAATGCAGTCGACCTGAACAGAACCACAGAGAGAGCGACAACACTGGCAGCAGCATGATGCTCCACCAGTCAAGTGTTAAAGAGCACCATGCCTTTTTCCTTGCACTTCACAGTTCACACTCTTCATGATTGTGATGGAAAAAAAACACATTTTCTCATGTGATGATGATAACACACTATATCATCAGATCTGATAGAGTCCACCTGGATCTACTCAGGTATTAAACATATTGACACACAGACCTGGGATCTGTAGAGACTGGGGGTTTGCCTGAATACAAATACATTATTCAGCAAAGCACAAATAGTAGGTTTTATACAAATATTTGTTTCATACAAATATTTTAAAAGTTATTTAATGGGGGTGTTTCCCCAGAGATAAAGCTGAGCTACTGACACATGCAAAGTGTTCCAAAGGGATTCTCCATAATCTGTTGTTCCCCTTCTCCTTTCCACAAAGTTAGCTTGTAAAAAATAGGCAATAGATGAAAAATGCAAAGCAATAATTGCCTTTGAAGTTCCTCCCTACATGTTACATGGTGTGCTGTCTCTGTGTTATGGGTGTATAAATAGGTAGAGGTCTGTCTGCAAAGAGGTGATGAGTAATGTTTTAGCTCAGTAGTCAGCGCAGTCGTCTATGATCTGGGAGACTCCAGTTCAAAACCTGGTGTGGGGACCAACTTGGTAAGGTAGTTTATTCATGAATTCTTATTATAAGACTTTAATTTTCTAAAATTAAAAGTGTAATAAAAACAAAAACAGGATTTTTAAGCCTCTTTCCACTTTTATTCGAATACAAATACAGATACAAATAGATTTGCTGCCTCAACAAATACAGATACAAATACAAATACTGGGCCCTCTCCACATCCCTAGTAGAGACCCTGCCAAACCTGTATATAAAAAATCTGTTACCCTGAAACTGTGCATCTGCATTAAAAGATGAAAAGACACATCACTGTACAATCACCAGTAGACTGTCTCTTCTCTAGAAAAGTGATCAGCTTACATCACTTTAAGCATCTAACAGTTAAACTCGGATTCATATTAGATCAATATCTGAATCTGATCAGCTTCATAGTTATGAATCATGACCTTCAGTATTTGGAGGAAGAAGCTGGTGAAGTACAGTAGCTGTTAACTGAATGTGTCAGAAAAAAAATTATTTTTATTAACATTTATTTATTATGCTGCTCAGCTCATTTTCAGGTTGTGAACATTAATTAGACTGCCACTGTGGTGTTTATGACATCAAAAGCTGATTAGATATCTCAGTTGGAGTTATTTTAGCCTGTTGTAATGTAAACCTAATACTAAACCTTCTGTTCCGTTCTCAATTTTGAGCTGTATTATTAACAAGTTCATCCAGTCTTGTTTTTATCAGCTTTGAAATATTGCCAAAATCTGTTCAAATCTGAGTTTTAGAGATACTGAAACCATTGCATGCACTTTCATTTCCCCACATTTAGATTATTGTAATGATCTCCTAATGAAACCCCATCCCTAGTCTCGTCCCATAAGGAAACACCTGGCTCAGCACATCAGGGAGTGACAATAATAATAATAATAATAATAATAATAATGTAGACTCAGACCCTACAGTACGGGGGGGGCAACAACCTGTCATTTTAAGGAGATGACTACAATTCTGCCTGTTTTTTTTTTCCTGTAATGACATATTTCAATTCTTAACCTCAGATATCATTTAACAAAAGCTTTTAGTTTAAATTCACAGTAAATTTAAACATCTTGTCATCTTGCCAGCAATCCTGCATCAGTGCTGTGGATTGAGTAAAGTCTTATCCATGCTGGCTTTGATCCACCACTCACACCTGCTACTGCCTGAGATCCAGCCCTGGGTTTTAAAGAGAGGGAAGCTGCTTAGTGGTGGCTGTTTGGGGGATACGAGGAGGCTGAGCTGGAGTCGGAGCAGAGCCCAGCAGATGTGAGGCTTCTGTGGGGGATTATCCCATCCACTTTCTGGAGAACAGAGGCTTGGCCGGACGCGATGAGGATGGAGCTGTTAACATATGCTGCTTGCGTTAACAAGGGCTCCCCCGGTGACATCAAAAGTTTAAAGTTGTCACGCCTTGCTGGGCGCCCTTCATCTTCTCCCTCCTGTGGTTTTTGCTACGCCCTGAATTTTATCTCACTGTTTTGCAGTCCTATTTATTTTTCTTATTCATAGTGTTTCTGACAGATGCAAGCATGTCTGTACAGAAGACAGAATGATGTCAAACAATTAAATAATGTATGTAATGGCTAAGTCCCCACATTCAAATTCAAAAACTCAGCTGTAATTCTAAACTAACCTCAACCTTAAAGGACAGGTTCACAATTTTTGTCTGTCTTTAAACAACAGTCTGGTACCCAAACGAACACTGAAACATTTCTTGCTGTAATCATTCCTCCTGTTGACACTGACCATTAGAAGATCCCTTCATAATGCGCTTACAATGTAAGTGATGGGGGACAAAATCCGCAGTCTTCCTTCTGTGCAAAAATGTATTTAAAATCTATCAGCTGGTCTCTAACTTTGTCTGCTGTTTGGTGTTTTCTTCCCAATCCAGGAAGTGTTAACATTCTTGTACTGCACACAAGTGGTAGGGAGGAGGTCAGGGTGGCTAGTGGGTGTACAAAATGCAGGACTTTGACACCAGAGATCAGGGTTCACATCCTGAGTCCCGTGAGTGGTTAGGATCAGGCAACAAAAGCACTTTGGTTAAGGCGGTTAAGACAGTAAACACATCCTGTCTCATGCTTCAAGTCACTGTTCACTTTTTAAGTATCTGAACAAAATCAATCAATCAATCAACCTTTATTTATATAGCGCCATATCACAACAGAAGTCATCTCAAGGCACTTTTCACATAGAGCAGGTCAAGACCGTACTCTTTAATTTACAGATTAAAAATCAAGATCTTTACCAAGTGAAGTGAGTTGCCTAAACAGAAGCATAAAAACATTAATTGTGCACTAGTGAACAGGAGCTAATATTGAATGAAAACAGGTGATCTACACAGCCTGACCTCACAAGACCCAGTGAAGTGACACAGTTCTGATGACATCGTTGTAAGGTGACTTGATAAGATGATTTTGCCTTATTAGGAGGAGGCAGACTGGTTGGATGGCTAGATAGATTGCAAAAAGTGGACTTAGCTGCAGGTGACTGCTGTTCACTTCCCATTTCCAACCGGAAGTGTCACGTTTCCAAATGTGAGTCAGGATATTTTTTTAAAAACTGTAATGTCATGGCATTTACTGTTGCCATGACAACAAAGGTTGCGCAACTTTAAGGAAGTATAAACCATGTTTCAAGTGATCATTTTAAGCCAAACCATGATCTTTCCCTAACCCTAACCAAGTGCTTTTTGTGCCTAAAACTCACCAGACCTTAAAGGCCCAATATGTAACTTTTCCTCAATAAAATGTCTAAAAATGACTAGACCTATGTTGTATATTTTGTTGAGTTGAGTTGAGAGAAATACCTCATTTTAATCAAGGTAATGCTCTGTTTCATTTGGTTGCCTGTCGGTGGCGTCATATCCCCTTTTCACACGTGCATCAGTGTTGCGGTTGTCTGCCAGAAGCTGTCATAAATTGACTTTTTAAGCCACATTTTTATGATACACTTTTTAGATCTTGGTCGTTGATCTTGGTCTTTTACCGGATGAAGGATTTTGGATCTTAATTTAAGTTAAGCCCCTCCGGATGTCTTGTGTCCACTGAACAGAGTGGGAGAAACACTGACTTTTAACATGAAACTGCTTCATTGAGTGTTTTTACAGATTTTAATCACTGGGTGTGTTTGTATTGGAGAGGAGGAGACCTCTGTGGATAATTCAGCTCCAGTAAAAACCTCCTGAACGATGAACACTGAAGGAATCCTAACTGGAAGAAGCTGAACGTAATGATGGCAATAGTGGTCACTTAACAATGAAGACAATAACTCCCATAATCCCATGCAACTTCAAGACATTATCAAACTCCATCTTTTGATTGAGAGACCCTTAGAAAATTACATATTGAGTGTTTAACCACAGCGTTGTCACACCATAAATAATTATAATTATTTTTTAACAATGATTCATAATGGTTTTGGAAAGTTGCATATAACGGTCCTATAGGTTGTTCTGGAGTGCATTAGTACAGCCGCTAGATGGTGTGAATGTAACTATAGGTCGTTTTTTTTCCAGGTGAATTTTAGACTTATACTGTTGTTTAATTATGAAGATGTGTTGGATCTACAGTATGTTGGATACAGTGGTACAGCCATTTCTCAGTAAACTTTACTTTGACCCTCTCGATAGGACCCATCTCCAGCTTACTATTTTTACTGAAAGTTTGGTGTCCTCAACATTGACAACGTTTATGAATCATTATAATATAATTTCAATTAGATTTCTGTTCACATCACAGCACTGAACTGCCCTAATTAAAGTAACCAATTCTCTTTTACTCACAGTTTTAATTGGCCTTGATCTTAGCTCAGGATACTGCCTCAGTCTGGTTTTAATCATACTTGTCAAACAAAACTTTTTCAGTAGTCATTAATGATGCTTCTCTTCTGTGGCCCCTCTGACCTGTGGTGTTCCATCCTTGCCCAATCCTTGCTCCATTGTTCTCTATATACATGCTCCCACTGGGACATATTATCCTCAAACACAGCATTCAATACTATTTTTATGCAGAAGACATTCAGATCTGTGTTCTATTAAAAACCAGTGAGGAAACCAACTTGCATCACTGAATATCTTGTCTTTCAGAAATACAACAAAATGCATTTTGGGAATTATATGTCCCAAAGTATCCTTCAGCAAAATGAAAATGAATCAGAAATAATTCATCTTTCCTCAAAAGTCCATCCACAGAACAGTCTTGGCTCCCCGTCTGCAAATATCAAACATGCAGCCACAGGCCTAGCTGTATAGTTTTTGACAGACTACTCCTTTAAAAAACAAGTCACAAGTGTCATTCAATCATGTTTCCTCCAGCTGAGGAGCATCTAAAAAAATCAGGTCTTCCCTCTCTCATGCTGACCTCGGGAAGGTCATATATGCTTTTATATCATCACATCTTGACTACTGCAATTCATTGTATTCAGGGTTAAGCAACAAAAAACAATCTGACATCATCAGCTGGTCCTTTAACAAGTACCAGAGGACAAGAATTAATTAGAAGATTTTACTGATTAAGTTTGAAGCTCGTCTTGGGCTGCCTCCTAGTTATATTGCTGTATTAGTGTTCCCCTGCGAGCCAAAGCGCAGCCTCACATCAGACAGGGCTCTTCTGACTGTTTCTAAATCTCAGTTCATGACTAAAGGAGACCAGGTTTTTGCTGTTGGGGTCATCAGCTCGGGAACTCTCTGCCTGAGGATTAGAGGCTCACACAATGAGGGACTTTTTTTTTAAATAACTCCTCAAAACCTAGCCTTTTATCATCATTATGTTTTATTTTTCTAGTTCTAATATGTTTTATGTGTTTATTTTACAGTTTTATCTTATTTTACTGTTTATTGAGTGTTTTATTTTATTCAATTCACTGTACTTTTATTTGCAGGATTTTCCCTTGCCTCTTTCATCAAGTGCTTGCTCATGGGGGAATACTGGCTCTCTATAAATTAAAGAGTACAGTCTAGACCTGCTCTATGTGAGAGAGATAACTCCTGTGATTTGGTGCTGTTGTGATTTGGTGCTATATAAATAAAATTGACTTGACCTGACTTGACTTGACTATTCAGTTGCAGTGCTGACTTGTTTTAATTTTGTTTATCCCAAGCACTTTGTATTTTTTGTGTTTTAAAAAGTGCTATGGATGTTTATTATTATTATGATATTCAGTATGAATGTTTTGCGACTTTGTAGCTACGTTCATTAAAAATGTTACCTGTTTTATTTTGAGAAAAGCTAGTGATGCCCAGAGTATCCGATACCAAGTCTGATCAAACACTTGTTATACTCATTATACATTGTGTCACGTCATACCAGGGTCAGACTACACAATAATTTTGTCTGATAAGATGTCAATGTGTCAAAAGAGGCAATTGTAGAGTCATAAATTCCTGCCGTGACTCGGCTGAGAGACATGACCGACTTCCAGGAACAAGAATGCAATGGTGTCCAACGCAGTGTGTATGGTGTGTGTGTGTTTAATCTGGCTGTCTCGTTGCCATAGCGCCACAAACCTTTCCTCTGTTTCACAGTTCCCACCTGGCAGCATTAGCAGCACCAACAAAATCATTCTTCTTCCACCTCGGTTTGTTTACAGTTCTCTTTGGATGATCACTGTGCTCCTATTGGTCAATGTCATAGAACATGTGTGGAAGTTGAGAAGGTTAAAAAAAATCTTTTTATCAGGATGTCATGAGGCATCCTAGATGTGGCATTGGTTGTAATCCATTATGATACACTACACAGGATAAAACAATCAATTGTCACACCCATTGTCAGTCCCAACAGCCTAAGTCTGTAGGGTCAAGATTCTATCAGGCTGATATTGTGTAGTCTGAACCATAGACGTCACTCATTTCATTACAATCTTTTAAAGTTTTCAAATACTCAGTCCAATACTGATCATTAGGATCAGCTCAGGACATCTCTAATAAAAACTTAATCTGGTTAGCAATAAGTGTTTTTCAAAAAATACATAACAAATGACTTGTATTTAGGTGTAATTTTTGGAAGAAATGTTTCTACTGTATAATTACACTAACACCAGGTAAAAGAATCTGAGATTGAGGCTTACTGGATAAGTAACATGTGAATGTTTGCATTTTTATTTATATACAGTATTTGTTTATTTTATGTGGATTATATTGTACATCCAATTGCCTGCAAAGCAATAATTTAGTAATGAAGGTAATTAAGAGGCTGCTGAAACATCCGTTCATAGAATAACACACTACTCATTCTGAAGTGCTTCTGCTTTTTTCAAGTGATTCAGTTTATTCTGCAGTGTAATGTTTATCAGTAGAGGACAGCTCCCTTCAGGTTTGAACATACACAATGGACCAACCCACTACATCTCTCGCCTTAACCCCAGATTCTAACCTTTCACTCCCTCTGTAAAGAAGTGAAGACTGGCAAGACATTCTGAGGACATTTAGTCCTCACAGGTATAGTTATACAACATCTCACCACCCCTACACACATATGCATTTACACCTCACCTCACCTCAGCTGATACACCTGCATCAGAGCAGAGTGACAGACATTTAATTTTTGTTCTTTTAATCTGTGTAGAGAGATGCATTAAGCTGCTGGAGTGTGAATGGAGATGTCCTAAAGGGAAAGAATTAAGTGTTCCCGCTGCGCCTGCACACACTTGTTTGCATAAGTCCCACTCTATTATTGTTCACTGTGCACTATAAAACATTCATGTTCCTCATTATTCATTCAGCCAGTTTCTTACTACAGTATATTAGTGATACTGTTGGCTGGCTGATTAAAAAAAAAAACCAACATCATTCCAATGAAATTTCTTAAAGTATATCTGAGGATTATAAACATTTCTTCTTTATATCTACAATACATCTATGTATATATGAACATTTTGTTATTGGCGTGCTTTCTGTCCAATTTCTTCCATTGGTCTGTCCATCATAGCGCTGTTAATATGGGATTTGGTTATGATGTGGCAGCACCCCCTACTGGTACTCTGTAGACTTGACTATACTGTATGGCAAAAGTATGTGGACACACCTGTTCATACACATTTTTCCTGGTTTGGGCCCCTTAGTTCTAATGAAGCTATGCTACAGCATACAATAATACTTTAGACAATGGTTTTCCAACTTTGTGTCAACAGTTTGTGTTTGTCCCCTTTCCTGTTTAACATGATGATGCCTGCATGTCAGCAAGTCAGCTCCATAAAGAAATGCTCTTCCCAGTGACAAGTCCTGACTGCAACCTCATCCAAATCCTGGGATGCACTGGAGCTATGACTGCAAGTCAGACCTTATCACCCAACCTCACTAATACTGTTGAGGCTGAATGGGAGCAAATCTTTGCAGCCAGGTTCCAACATCTGCTTGAAACCAGAGGAATGGAGGCTGTTATGCACATTAAGGCACGTGGTTTTGCAATCACATGCTCAACTATGTTAACTGTCCACATACTTTTGGCCATGCACTATAACCATCCCTGATAGTGGATGGGGTCTGGATTGACCAAATAATGTGACCCTTCCTCTCTTTCTATTTCTACCTCATAAAAGCTGTCCAAAATATTGAAAGTAAAGTAGAACTGAAGCGATCTTGGAGGAATAAGGCCAATGTTGAATGTTGTGTAAAGATGATGATGATGTATTTTAGGTTTATTCGTTTGAAACTTGGCTGCCTTACAAGCAATAATATAAAATTTAAGAGTTTCTGTTGTATCCATCTCTTGCCTAGCCAGAGCATTTTACATCAATTCATGTGCTTACGGCCAATAATGCCATGATAAAAAATGATTTTGTGTAATGCATGGCTTCTGCTCAGTTATCATCATGAGGCAAAAAGCCAACATTATGAATAAAAATCAATTACATATTCAGAGAAGCATCATTTCTAGATGTTATCTCTTAAAATGACACTGGCCTCATATATAAATTGCTTACTAGATATATTTTATACATTTACATTCTAAAGAGGTTAAGAGATGGTTAAATCCATGATGCAAATAAGAGAGATGAAGCCAGCAGAGACTTCAGAGACATTCCCACATGGCTTCAGTCAATCGATTCCTGACCTGTTCCTCTTGTCTAGAGTCAATACTGATATCCTAAAATTGTGTTGTCAATGTAAAGATTCCCCTCCACACCTCTGGTGTCATTTGAACACTCACACTTGAACAGAGGACAGTCGGCAGCTCAGTCTGTCTCATCTGATGCTGTTTAATAGATGTAATCAGTGTAATCCAACACTGATCATTATGAGATGATGTAGACATCTGCCGCCATGCAGAGTGCTGATGAGTGCTTGTTAAGTTGTCCCATAAGAAAGGCTAATGTATGACCAAATAGGAACATATATGTCATATAGATCACATGTAAATGTCAATCAAAATGCATATATGTTTGCAAATATTAACATACATTCTCACATATTAAAAATTATACTGTATGGTAGAAATACATGGTTCATGTAATATTGTAGACATACATGTATTTCTAATATGTTTAGTTGAATATAATGTAAAATACAAACCCATATGTTTGATACATACAAACATTTTTGAAGTATGTGATTTTAATACATTCATACCATATCACTATCAGTATTATGAAATTATGGATACATATTATTCAATATAGGCGTATACACTCACTTTATTAGGAACACCTGTGCAATCTAATGCAATCCAGTACAATAACTCCCATGCAGGGTGGACAAAATATTAGGAACACTTTTCAATATACTGAAGTCCAGTACACCAGCACCACCCACTAGAATAAATATAAGTAGAATTCTTTCTGACAATGTCAACAAAAACTGAAAATATATATGCTTTGTAAAGTAGAATTTATGTTACAATACCTGGAGTCTATTCCAGAAAGCAGGTTCAACAAACTCTGAGTCTAACCCTGAAATGAAGCTCAGAGAAAGTTCAGTCAGGTAGACTATCTTTTGCATGAGCATGTCTGCAGTATTATTTCTCAAACTGTCTGTCATTTTTTTGCTGTTATTCCCCTGGGTGGGTCCCCCTTTTGCTATAAGAAATATTGGCAGGGAGCTGAGCACACTTGGTCTACTAACCAGACCAAAGGAACCAAAAGAGACCACGGCCTTGCCTGGAGCCGGAGAGGAAACATCGAAAGCAGTGCTAGGCTAAGTGTTAACCAATAGAAACCAGCAGTTCCAACAATCATGCTGCCTAATGTTCGGTCTTTGGACAGTAAAATGGATTATATAATTCCCACATCAGTGCTGGTCACTCATTGACATGCAAGAGCTTTCTACATCAAACTGAGACATGTACTTTACTTTCTAAATTCACTTTAATGGACTGTGCGGCTAACTGCTCATGTTTTTTTGTTTTGTTTTGGGGTTTTTTTCTCTCAGGATCTTTATAATTTTTTAAAAGGTAATTTTTAGATATACAGTATATCTTTATCCTTTCTGTTGTTGTTGCACTGCTGTGGGCTGGGAGGAACAGCATTTGTTTTTTTTTTATGTGTATGCAAATACACAAGAAAATGACAATAAACTAAATCTTGAATCTTGAATTAAGATGTCAGCTGTTCACATCAGCTGGGCACATATAACCAATAGCATGGTGACAACACCTTCATTGTCAGCCTATCATATTGCCACTGTCTTTTTAAATATGTTTTCTCCCTCTCTGTCTTAGTGCTTTCATGGTGCTGTTTTGCACACACCACCACCTCCCCATCACCACCCAGTCAGTACATCACTTCATCTACATCATCAGCCTTATCAGTCTCAGCAGAAGTCATCAACCACCACCAGTGCCTGGACTCAATGGGGGGATCTCTCTTGCTGCTGCTCAGGACTGATGTACCTCCATTCAAAATCTCCCTGTTGAGTCTAATTGCCAAAAACTTTTGACAACACATAATCATTAATATCATCTGTATAATAAACAATTCTTTTTGCTTCATTCACTTGTCCCTCCTGATTGAACTCTGAGTTGATGAACCCTGACTTACGAAACTTGGAGTTTTCAGTTCCAGAACACCTGATGAGAGTTTGTTCAGTCAACTCTGAGTATGTTCAGTCTAAGTTAGGCACGTGTGTGGTGAATGAAAAAAGCCATCATCAATGGATCTCTCTGGTATCTCTGATATTACAATTCACCATGGCAACAGATAAAGAGAAGGCAGAGCCTCCATTTGAATCCAGTGGATGTAGAGATATTAATGAATGCGTATGTGTACGCTGCACATTTATCTTTAAAAGAAAGAGCCTGACTCAGAGCGGGAAAAGTGTCAATAAGTTAACACAATAAAGTTTTATTCAGTGTTGTCTATTAATTCATCATTTATCAGACTTACATTTAAATGATGATAAAGTGGAATCTGACTGTGTATCAGGCTGCAGCTACATTACATTTTAAATATATTTGTTCAGCTTTAATCTGATGGAGACATAACACAGCAACTGAAGATGAAAAATATAGTTAAAGACTCAAAAAATATGTAGATAAAAGACACAGAGACATGACTGTAAGCTCACAGTCTGATCAGCAATAACGTGTCTGGTGACTTGCACTTGAAAAGGCATCGAGGTTAAAATACAATTGATTTAAACATTTTAGACATCTATTTGTATCTCAGCTCAACAGTATTCAGTGACTTTATTTCAGCTACAAATTAGTAAATTTAAACATTGTCACTGAAATACTGTTAAAATACGTAAGGATTATGCTCATACTCACTTTCAAACTACATTCTGCAGCTGCACCACGATGCTGCTCACTCAAAAACATTAACATATAATCTCCAATATTATAGGAATCACTGTATGTTCCATGAGTGTGACCAATAACATCATGAGTGATAGAGATAATCATTCATTGATCCCACATGTCTAAACTTCATACCAATTTTTCTTTCTTTTTTTTTTTAAACTGAGATTACACATCATATGCAATAAACATTTCAGTGTAGGAGCTGCTCTAACAAACTGACAGCCATCTGTCTCACAGTGTTATAACAGAAGGACATGCAGAGGTTTTATTCTGAGCTGAGGCTGAATTCATGCTGTGTAATATTTGAATGTGAAGGCAAAAAACGCTGTTTAAAGACATGACTGATGCACATAAATGTGGTAACTTTAGAAAGTCCTGAGTAACAAATTAATATCCAACGAGGATAGGATTTAGGATTTAGCAAGTTTAAGTTAGCTCTCTTTCTGGAACTGAAAATCCAGTGTTTCCCTCATCTCAGGGTGAACAAACTCAGAGTTTTCACTAACTTTCTGAAGCAGGGCCCTGTCTGTCTCCCTCTGTGTTTATGTTTTGTTTGTGTGTGTGTGTCGGCGTTGGCGTGGTTCCCCTTCCTAGTTCTCCTGGCTCCCGCCTCTGCTCATCCTGCACACCTGTCTGCAGTTGGCACATCACCTCTCCCAGTCCGCTCACCTGCCTCTCATCAGTTCATCAGCTTGCAGTATATCTACCCTGGCTCTTCACTAGATTGTTGTTTGAACCACAGCGGTAGCTACAATTTAAGGCCAACTCATTTTACATTCCTAGTAGTTCAGTTTCCTCGTGTCTTGCATACTAACGTGTTTCCTGCCTGTCAACAACTTCCAGGCCTCCAAGATATCCCTGCCTGCAAAGCTGACCCTCATTCCCTCCTGCTACGCCAGCCGCACTCCTCCATTACCTTCATTCAACCTTGCTGTCACCGGATCCACATTCCCTGCCATCAGCCTCTCATCCAAATCCTCCTCTGCAATAAAAACTTGTTTCTTACCACACATCCCTCTCCATGCCCTGTGTTTGGGCTCCTCCTGTGTGTCTGAAACAATTTATGGCAGAGCTGTTGTATTGGATTGCATTAGATTGCACTGGTGTTCGTAATAAAGTGTTTGGTGTATAGTATATGTAAGTATGTAGACAACAGGGATAAAAGTTTAATATGTAATCTTCAGTTTGCTTTGTAAAGTACTTAAAAATAATGTTTTGTCATAATTTGCTGTTCAAAAAATGTGGAAATGATAAAAAGTGAGTGGGTGGGGTGATGTGATGTGAGAGCATGTAAGGATGCAGTAGATCATGGTGAAGTTACAACATGTCATGTGCAGTTTTAAATCATCAGCATGTTAACACCAGCAAAGACTATTGACGATTTTTTAGCCATGATAGCATCTTGGCACTAGGGATAGCAACATCCATCAGTTAGTCCACTTCTTTGTCCAGACTGAAGTATTTCAAAAAACCATTTCAATCAAATTTAAAAAAAAAAAACATTCAGCTTCCCCTGAGGATAAAGCCCACTGACGTTGGTGATCCTATGACTTCTTCTACCATTTTTGTTTCTGAGTAAAATATCTCAATAACTACTGGATGGATTACTGTGAAATTTGGTAATGACATTTTGAATTTGTCCAATACTTTGGTTTATGACCAAACATCTGCAAAACTAATAGCATTAGTTTGGCCTAAATTTGTCATGCTCCCTCTAATTTATGATATATGATTGCTGCAGAACATGCACATTTTCTACTTGATTTCATGTAAATTTAAGATACAAGTGTATTCTTGTTTGTTCCACCTTCTACTCAATGACAAAGTTACATCTGTCCTAGGTTACTATATATATATAAAAGTGTGTGTGTTTGCCTTATGTCTTTGTCCTCATTTGACTCTGATGACGACACAGTGGTGTCAAAATGTTGGTCTGTTTGCACTATTAACAGCTGCAAATCAATCAGTGTACTGCAGTCTTTTCTCAACCCTGATGGCATTGCTATCAGCCTCAGCTGTATTTATTGTTATTAGTATTAGTCAGTTCAGGGTTAAAATCGAGGCGATACCCTCAGTGTCTGCCCAGCGCCGTCCTGCTCTGTGAGAATTAGTAGTTGGTTTGTGTTCAGTCAACAATACTTTGTCTTTCAACAGGATAGTGGAAAAACTGGCCCAGCTTTATTATTTTCAGTATGTCCTGTCAAACCCATCCCATTTCTGTCTAAACTGCCAGCCAAACAGCTGACAGCTGATGGAGATGACAGCAGACACATCGTGTATCACACAGGACTGAAAACATGGCCTCCTTCAGCAAACTGATATTTCCTCAGAGACCTCCTTCCTCAAGAGCAGAGAACAGATGAAGAAAGAGGGGGGGGGGACACCAAGAGCAGCTTTTTTTTTCCGGACGGCGAGTATGATTGAGAGATTGAATGAGATACCAATCACAGCACATGATTGCTTATGGTAAGTGTACTGCTGGCACACAGTACGGTATAAACAGAGTGATTAGCATCATTAAGCTGCATTCATAAGAACACACATACTTAACCTCACTACACGCACACAACTGGATGGTTTTAAATAATGTGACCTTGGATGAGCAGCTGAATAAATAGCTTTTTCTTCTGTTTCCAGGGTAACCATTCAGTGGAGATTAAAGAAAAACACAAGAGTGATTTTGTATAGCTTTTACTTGTGGTGCTCTAATTATTTTATTCTAATAGAGACTGTCAGTCCAGTGGGAAGCTGCTGCTGCTGCTGCTGGACTTTAAACTAGACCAGAATGATGAAGTTCCAAATATCTAACAGAGGAGAGAGATGTCATATTTCAGAGTAGACAGCCTCATGCACACAGCAAGAGTCACTCTGCTGGTCTCTTCATCACTCAGGCAAAAGATGGACTGATAGCAAAGGTTTGATTTACAGTCCGACCTGAATGATTTGAGAACACTTCCCTCAGAGGAGTACTTGAATTCAATGTGTGATCAGGTTTTAAAGAGCCAAACAATCACCTTAAAACCCACAATGGTGATAAAACACACAACTGCCTTCAGTTATAAGATGATTCAGCATTCAATTTTCATCAGAAAAAAGGGCTGCATGTTACTGTACTACCTGTGCTACTTTTATACATGAAGGATTAAAAGTTTTATACACTAGGGGGCAGATTGGGGCCTAATCATCCCTCATCAACCCTGGAATATCTTCCTTGAACTTCTGCTTTTGCACAACAGACTGGCGACTCTCGAGGAGGTTACAATATTATTGATGTTAATATCACGGTAACAGTGACATAGCACCGGCATAGAGACATCATGAGTGTAGTTGCGGACAAGTTCTATGAATTTATCTTCATTGTTGTTGACCGGACACTGCTGCTGACTTTGTGATACTGCCCCCCACCAGTCATGCGCTGAATTGCAACTTTCTGAAGATGTGCACAAGCAAAGCTCCCAAGGAGCGCAGGACACGCAAAGTAGCCATGATGCACACATGAACCTGTAGTTAAAAAGTTAAATTAAAAACTACTGCTGTTTTGGAAAGTTGGCATGTGTCAAGACACTGCTTGTGTGTGGGATTGTACATTACCTGGAGTCTACAGTGTCTTCAGAAATTAATCATCTCTTATAAAAAATGAACCAAAGAACCTGTTGCTGGGACAAACAAAGCTGAAGCTGGACAGGACAATGTCATTGTAGCTTAGTCAAACAACAACCGAAAACAAAAGGGCTCCCTTCAGTTTGCATTACTGGTATCTAGCTAATCTTATTATGAAGCAGGCTTCTGTATCTATACAGGTGCATCTGTGATTTGTCCTGGTGGAGCGTAGAGGAAGACACTTACCAGTAGAAAATTTCTGCAGTTTAACACGTAAATAAAGCATTCTGGTCCACCAGCACCACAAAAAATAGAAACTCTTTGGAGCTATACAATTCATGCAGGTCATATTTTTAATTCAATGGCAAATTTTACCAGTAGGTTTGTAGGTCTGGTTATCAGTGTTGCCAGGTGCCAAAAACCAAATAATTATACACGGACTGACTGTCAGGATCATGTTGTGCAAGGAAAACTATCAGACATTCAAACCCAAACCAACCAAACTGTGCCACAGTAATAATAATGGTAATAAAGTATAGTATAGTAATAAATCCATGGGTGATGACTGCAATGAGCTCTGACTAAAGGCCTACAGACTACAGGACATACCATGCATCATCCTGGTATGTAAGTGAATTTGTTAAAATTTTGCACCATAAAACATACCAAACAAAACCTGAGGATAACCATACAAAAGGAAGTGGGAAGCACTGTGTCCTTTATGTAGCTGGGTGCCTATATAAAGGACACAAGTAAGTGTGTGCATGTCATGGTGGTGGATAGGAGTGTAGCTCCATCAACTTCCATGCAGGAGATCAGAGTTTGCATTCCATCACAGACCCGCAGTGAATCTTTATTTTTTTTTAACATAAACATAACTATCTAACTAACCTTAAAGGTAGAGTCAGACATTCTGAGGAAAGATTCTTGATATTTTGAACTAAATACCCAAACAAATACACCCCTCCCTTCATGCTCTTTCAGAAGCTCTGCCCCCCAAATTCATGGGCATGCATTGCCAAGGCAATGACCAAAAGAGACATATGGTGGAATCTAGAGCGATGTGTCAGCTGTAGAGTCACCTCTGCCATCACCATTAATGCCACTACCCCCCCCATTCAACAGGTGCTGGAGACAGGAGACTGTCATGTCCTCACACAGACAGCTAATCTGATGATGAGGATGAACTCCCCTTGCTGCTGATTGGCTGGAACTATACCAGGGTTGTGTATGAACACAGGATTTTTTTTCAGTACACACAAAGAAGGGACAGCTACTGGATTGTGAGAAGATATTTGCTAATTTTGACAAAAAATGTATTGGATTAGAATTTCTGACCCTACCTTTAAGTGTTTAGTTGCCTAACTTTAAGTATACCTTAACAAATTTTTTTTTTGATAACCTCAAGCATTCCCTAATAAATACCCACACTGTAGCTGCTATACAGATATTGCAGAAAGTTGGAATTCACATTTGCACTGAAAAAAGATGCCAACTCTCACCTGGAATGGTGAGCACCACTGGGGAAATCTTATGAGTCAACAAGTCCTCCAAATTAAATGACCAAATACATCATTTGACCATGTGACTCCAGAACAACACATTGGAGTGTTTTCTAATCTGACGCCCATATATGCAGTAATCAGCAGGACACCATCATTTGTCTGTGCTCTCTAAAAATGATACAAATCACTGTTAGAAAATAATGATGTTTTATGACATGACAGTGCTGTGGTTAAGGTCTGGTTGGGTTTAGGCACAAAAACCGTTTGGTTAGGTTTAGAAAAAGATCATGGTTTGGGTTAAAATTATCACTTTGTGATGAACCTGAGGACCTATGTTTTCAGTGGGATAACGTGATGAATTGTAAACCAACTTGCCATAACGTAACAGTTGCATTTTAAGTTGTGACACATTAGTTAGAGAAACATGTGGTGTGGGTTAAATTTACTACTTTCTTAAAGTTAGGCAACCTTCATCATCATGGCTACAGTAATAACCACAGGGTTAAGGTTAGGGGACAATCATGGTTATGGGTTTTAAAAAATAGTTGGAAAAAGGAAATGAACAGTGGTCTCCCGTGGCAAAGTCCACTGCCTTCCCCTTTGGGAAATATGCTCTTGGATTAACAAACACAGTTAGTTAGCTAACCAGCATGAAATGAAGTTCACCAGTAAATATACTGTATATGGAAATCAGCTCATGTGTGATTCAGTTGGTTCTGTGTTCATTCGTGTCTGTTTCTGAACCTACAAAGTATGTGTTAATTACCAGCTCTACTGGTAGCTTCTGCTGGGCTTCTGTTGCCTTCTAGATGACAGCTTCCACTCCATCCTCCGACTCTCCAGACAGCAATCACTTAAGCTACATTACATTAAATTACATTATGCACATAATCAATTTGCTTGGTCCTCTTAAACCCTCATCCTGGGAGTCTATCATTAATTGCTTTTCCAACCTCTCAAACTGATAACAGGCAGACGGTTCACAGCAAAAGCGACACAGTCTCACAATAATGACTCTCTTCAATGCAAACACAGTAGAATATGCTCCACTCGAGCCCAGTGCAACTTGATGTTTTCCCCAGTGTTTCTGAAGCTGATTGTCCCCTCACACTAAACACTGAGGACAGCAGCCATTGCAATTTAAAAGCTGGCAGAGCTGCTTGACTGATTTGACCCATTGGGCCATGTCATTGAGGAGAGAGATACCTGTCAGTCTGCTGGAGGGATAGCCAATTTATTCCCCAAACACACCCACACATCCATGGGGCTGTAATAGGGGCCTGGCAGGCTGGGATGCTGGGAGGTTTTCCTCAGCAGATTAGGACCCTAACATACACTTACTGGCCACTTCATTATGTAAACCTGTGCAATCTAATACATTCCAATACAACAGCTCTGCCATAAATTCTACTTTTATGAAGCTTATACATTTTAAGTTTTTGTTGACATTGTGAGAAAGGTGATAATTCTAGTCTATATTCATTATTGAGGTCGTAGTGGGTGGTGGTGGTGTACTACAGGGCATTATATTGAAAAATTTTCCTAATGTTTTGGCCCCCTGATATATGTTAATAGGGTGGACAAAATATTAAGAACACCATTCAATATAATATACTCCAATACACCAGAACCATTCTATTCTGTTCTATAATCTGTTACCTCAACATGTTGAGGTAACACATTATAGTTTCCAGTGTATTCTTTTGAGTCTTTTTCATAATGAATGGTGAATTAATTCCTAAGTTGTGGGTGACCTGAAGATCCGTGGCCCATCTGAAGATTTCCCACAACATTAGCAGCTAGCATTAGGGTCAGCGCCGCCCTCTCATCCAAATATGGCCACCTCTCATCACGTCTGGCTCCAAAAATCCAAGATGGTGATGGTCAAAATGCCAAACTCGAGGCTTCAAAACATGTACAAACCAATGGGTGACATCACAGTGGCTACATCCATTATTTTTATACAGTCTATGATGTAAACACTATACTACGAGAGGTATGGGCATTATGTACAAATATTTACTGATGGGTCCAAAAATCCAGAGAATGGAAAAAAGTGAAAAAAAGTGCATTTTATGTCCCAGAGTTGAAAGTTAAGGTGACCAAGAGAACAGCTGACCATATATCAGTAAATGCAGTTTAAATAATGCCAATTTTATTCGCTCTACTGTGGATAGAGGAAATCAAACCTCTGCAAATACTATGTTCAGATTCAAGTGCAGCCCTGGCTAATTTCAAACATACCTCTTTAAGATGCAGACATTCTCTATGAGATTTTGTAATCATTATATAGAATATAATGAATATATTAGGCAAGAAATTGATTTACAGTTATGGGTACCAGCTCATGTAGGTGTCCAAGGAAATGAAACAGTACACCTTATGGCCAAAAATGGATTAAAAGCAAATCAAATAGAGTTGGCAATACCAATAAGTGAGGCAGAAACCAATGATTTCATATAGACCAAATTAATATGCAGTAGCAGAGGTTAAGGGATAAAGATACTAAAGGAGGGCATTTGTATCAGATCCAGCAAGAAGTTGGAGAGGGAAGGTCACTGGGGAAAAGTAGGAAAGAAGAATGCCTGATTAGTGGGATTAGACAGGCACACTAAGTTCAATTCAACTCTACACCTCATTGAGAAGCATCCAAGTGGAACGTGTGATGTCTGCAATCAAATGGAGACTGTGGATTCTGTCATTCCTCTCTGTCCTTAATATGCAAATGAAAGACAGTTATTAAGGAACAACTGGAACATGAAGGGATTAAACACATGGACCTTGAAACACAAATAGCTCAGAACTGTTAACAAGGATATAAGAACAATGTAACATAACAATTTGTGGCGATAATGCTCCAGCCAGTGGCCATTAAAAAGAAGATCGAAGATCGAAACCGAGAGCAACAGAGACACAGACACATGTTGAACTGGGTAATTATTAGGTAATTATAAATGCGTGTTTGACTGAAGTTTAGTCGGGCTAATCAGTTGCAAGATAACGTTTAGCTGAAGAAGCTAGATTTCCGTTAGCAGCTAATGCTAGCGCCAATGTTAGCTTGTCAGTGTTAGCCTAGCTAGCACATTGTCCTGAGCAGCGGTGTTAAAGTAGATTTCTGAGGCTCTAGCTGGGATTGCAGTGTGAAGTTGGTCCATTTGAATGGGGCACAGACAGACAAGCAGGCAGGCAGGCAGTGCGTATTGTTTGTGGCCCTGTTTTTAAAAGGTCTGCACCGCTTGAACCTGTTTGTTTACCAAGTGAGGAAGGTTGGCGGCAGCTCCTTATACAGCTTCAGGTTACCGGAGACTCTCAAGGTGCAGACACACCAAATCCATTGAGGGATGTTAAGTCGACGGATCCCACTCAGAAAGAGCAGGAGATCTGGCTGCATGGTGCACGATGGATATGGCACAGCCAGTTGACGGACCAACTGCCGTTTCTGAATTTGCATAATCACGACTCAACTTCAACTTTATGCTAATGACGTCTGACTAGCGCAATGTGGATGGCTCATGAAACTCAGATCAAACTAAGTAGTGCTGATCAAATATGAATCAAGATTCTGTTACTTTATTGCCTATTTCATGCCTCAGAAAGTATATTTTCAGAAACATACTTAAGTGTACTGTTTAGCAATAAAATGAGAAAGTTTGTAACTTGGCTGCCATGTTGAACACAGCAGAACAAAAACCAAGCACTGCCCAACTCCCACGTCACCCACCCACTGGAATGTTCAGTGGTCCGGTGCATCCAGATACGTCCTCACCGCAGTCTGTGTGTCTGCACCTTCACAGCAAGCTGCAGCTTCTTTTTTTGAGCATGTTTGGAGCACGTTTATGTCTCAGGGGAAAAGTTTTTCTTTCATTTTTTTTAACGCAGCTCATTTCTCTCTCTCTCTCTGTGTGTGTGTGTGTGTGTGTGTGTAGCTGGTGTTAGAGTTTTACCGGTGTTTGAACTAACTGATGATATCTGCATGCATGAGGCTGTGGTTGCAATGGCAATCACAGGATGCCAGACGACATGACTTGTTTCATGACTTCGTTCTTGTTGTAAGTATCATGTGGTCTTGCCATCAATGTAAATCTGTAGAACTGGCACCATTACTGTTTTGTTTTTTTTTACTTAATTATTTGATTTGTTTCAAAGATGAAGATGTAAAAGGCATCAAGTATTGCTTGTAAAGCTACATCATATTATTCTTTAAAAAATGTTTTTCCTAATTGGACAAGTGGGCGGTGAAGAGGCAAACAGGAAACAAAGGTCCCTGGCTGGAGTCATACCCATATCCATGGTCATACCAGGGCAGTTGCAGTTTCGTGGCATGTGCAGTGACCATTCAGCTTACCCAGGCACTTACACAATGTGATGCTAGTCTTATATTGTTTGGCTATATTATATAATACCACAATTCACTCTAGCTTTAGACTGAGGTGACCAGGTTCACACCAATGTTTTTTAAAGCATTCAGGTTTTATTACTGTAAAACATCTATTAATGTTGTCACAGTTAGCACTGGGACTTGTGGTTTCATGTCACATGTCGCCTTGATGGCCCTGTTTACACCTGGTGTTAACATCCGTCTCGGGTGATCCAATCACAAGTGGACAGCTCTAAATACAGGTGTAAACGCACCCAAGATGCATTCAGGACAGATTGAGATTCGATCACTCAGACCACATTCTTTCAGCAGTGTAAACACAATGTGTCCTGGGCCACATTGAAGGACCACTTACTCAACTCACATCCTCTATTTTCCGGCAGACTAGGCATCAACTTGTTTAACAGGATAAACAAATGTGTTATTTTGTTTTTCATGTGAATTAAAAATGTAATCCACCTCCTGTTTTTCCCATTCCCCTAACCGGTTTTCCTCTTCAAATTGACAATTGGAATAGAAATTAAACCAAAACCAGCAGATAACTTGTTTTTCGCTTGTCTGTTTAAAAAAATATTTCCTGACCGATGCTGTCGGCGTGTTGGACCCCTGGTCCTTTTTCCCACAGCAGGGCTGGCCTTTGCAAACAGTAATGATGTACATGTTTATTATCCGATCATAAGTGGTCACTCAGGATGCATATGGAGACATATGTTAATGCCACGTGTAAACAGGGCCGATGTCTCCATGCTATACTTTTTAAGACAGGTGATATGTTATAAATATGTTTGTATAGGACATATGGTTTCACATATGAAACACTCATGTAGCTTGCCCCAGAAAGAGCATCAATAAATTCATGCAAAGGGTGTAATGCTAGGTTTACAGACTCAAGTACATCCAAGTCCTGCCAGGAGGGAACCAGATGCTGTGTTTTTCGGTCTGCCGAGACAACATCTGACATGGCCCGCCACTACTCCAAAACGCTCTCTATCATCTTTTGCCTCGAGCCCCACCTGGTTGGGCATTCTGTGATGAGTGAGTGTTCTGAGAGTTTGTGCTCCTGTTGTGCTTAAGGATCAAGGAACAAGAAGCAAAACACATTTTTTAGGGGAAGGGGACTTTAATTAATTTAATCAATTTAAGTGTTTCAGTTTCTGCCACAACTGATACTTTTCCATGAGTGGATGCGCTTCCTAGCTACTATAGCTAACATTAATGACAGTGTGTGCTACAGGTTGGATGCTGCTGACTGAAACTCCACAAAAAAGGATTATACATGTCACGCCCTCCACTTCCATCTAGCCTGCAGCCTCTCTCTCTCTCTCCTTGTCTGTGGGAGTGTGTGTGTCTGATTGCAGAAGTGGAGACAGGTGTTGGAGAGTCAGGCAACCAGCTGCCACTCATCATGATTAGCCCTGCCATAAATACCCAGTTCAGACTCCACCATGTCGCCAGATCATAGACCCTGTTTATGCAGTCAGTCACGCATCTAGCTTCCCCATTCCCCATTCCCCATTCCCCATTCCCCATTCCCCATTCCCCATTCCCCATTCCCCATTCCCCATTCCCCATTCCCCATTCCCCATTCCCTGCTTGGCCCAGCTTCCTGCCCAAGCCGTAGCCCCAGTTTCCCAGTTACCAGCCCAGCTCCTCCCCAGCTTTTTCCCCCAGCCCAGTTTATTCCCCAGCTCATGTTACCAGCCCTACAATAAACGGTCTTTTATCCTTATCCACTGCCTCCTGTCTCTGTGTCTTGCACTTAGTTCACTAGTCTAGCCTTAAAAATACAGCTTCTTGCAGCATGTTATGTTACCCAGATAAGTCTAGGGTTAAAGGAAGCAACATAAGACTGGTGTAATCAGGCATCACTGTTTTGTTCTTTAAAGCAAATTTTTTGCTTTACAAACTTTGGCAACAAATACAAAAATACACAGTGTAGCTAAATAGCTGAGGTGAGCAACAGAGTAAAAGGGCTGCAGGTGAAGCCAAAACAAAGAAATAAATAGAACAAGGTTTACTTTCAGCTACCTTGCTGGCCAAACAAAAATGGGCCAACTTGGAGGGGATTCCCACAGCAGGGCTGGCCAAGCTTGATGGTAGTGCTGCACAACTCTATTTGAACAGAAGAGTCTGAACTACAGGATTAATGCATAACACAATAGATGTAGTGCAAACAATTCAATTTTCAATTCAATTCAATTCAATTTTATTTATATAGCGCCAAATCACAACAAAAGTCATCTCAGGGCACTTTTCACATGGAGCAGGTTTAGACCATACTCTTTAATTTACAGAGAGAGAGACCCAACAATTCCCCTATGAGCGAGCACTTGGCGACAGCAGTAAGGAAAAACTCCCCTTTAACGGGAAGAAACCTCAAGCAGAACCCGACTCTAGGTCTGCTTTGACCGGTTGGGTTGAGAGAGAGAGAAGAGGGTGGGGGGATGACAAGCAGAACAACAGCAGCAGCAACAACAACAACAATAGATACATGACTAGCAGGAACAACAGCAGGAACAGCTAGAGAAGGACAGAAGAAGGACACCCCCGTGTCAGCACGGTTAATGGGGTTTCCTGAGGATGAGAAAGCACAAAAAACTCCGGGGAAGAAGTCAAGTTAGTAAGATGCATTAATGGTATATGTATGCATACAGATGGAGAGGAGGAGGAGAGAGAGGAGCTCAGTGCATCAATGGAAGTCCCCCTGGCAGTCTAGGTCTATAGCAGCATAACTAAGGGCTGATCCAAGGCGAGCCTGGCCGGCCATAACTATAAGCTTTATCAAAAAGGAAAGTTTTAAGCCTACTCTTAAACATAGAGAGGGTGTCTGCCCCTGGACCGAATGTGGAAGATGGTTCCACAGGAGAGGAGCCTGATAGCTGAAGGCTCTGCCTCCCATTCTATTTTTGGAGACTGTAGGAACCACAAGTAAGCCTGCATACTGTGAGGGCAGTGTTCTAATGGGGTAATAGGGTACTATGAACTATTTAAGATATGATGGTGCCTGACCATCAAGAGCTTTGTAAGTTAGGAGAAGGATTTTAAATTCAATTCTGGATTTTACTGGAAGCCAATGCAGTGAAGCTAAAATGGGAGAAATATGATCTCTTTTTCTCGTTTTTGTCAGTACATGTGCAGCAGCATTCTGGACCAGTTGGAGAGTCTTTAGAGACTTGTTAGTGCAGCCTGATAATAATGAGTTGCAATAATCCAGCCTGGAAGTAACAAATGCATAGACTATTTTTTCTGCATCTTGTTGAGAAAGGATGTGCCTGATTTTTTGTTATATTGCGTAGGTGAAAAAAGGCAGTCCTTGAAATTTGTTTTATGTGGGAGGACAAAGGACATATCCTGATCAAAAATAACTTCCAGATTCCTTACAGTGGTGCTGGAGGCCAGGGCAATGCCATCTAGAGTTGCTATATCATTAGATAATGTGTTTCTAAGGTGTTTAGGGCCAAGCACAATAACTTCAGTTTTGTCTGAGTTTAGTAGCAGAAAATTGCAGATCATCCAGGTCTTTATGTCCTTAAGGCATGCTTGGAGTTTAGTTAACTGATTGGTTTCATCTGGCTTCATTGATAAATATACAGCAGAAGGCTGTAACACCCATTCCCATAAATGCAAACCTATAGATTCTGTGTGAATATGAATTTACAACACTCAGGACAGGGCATCGGATAACACATTCTCTGACCCTTTTTCTGCTTAATTTTTAGATTGAATTTCTGTATCAGCAGAGCCCATCATGTGAGCTTTTGGTTGTGGTTGTAAATGCATGAAAGGAACACAGGGGAGTTGTTGCCAGTGTAGACAGCAATAGGCAAATTACTGGATCCGATGTACACTTTGAAGCGCTGACAATAGCAGGTCCAGGTCTCTCTCTCTTGATGGTGGAATACTTCAGTGTAAGGTGTCAGAGAGAGGGGGTCAGGTTGAGTGTCACCTCCGCTGCTGCAACCACTGCAACCTGTTACATCTGCAAGACTACTTTTGCTGTCAACCAGCCTGCTACATGTGTGTAAGAGTTGTTGGACGATTTAAAAAATCAGAGCTCTGAAAACAATCCCTGCTTGACTGTTGCTGTTCATTTCTTCACACCTCACTCCTGCTGGCTTTCATCCTGTCAAATGTTGGACTACCACTTCTGGGGCCAAATGTATAAACCATGCATACACAATTAGACCACTTTCCAGGCAGGATTCTGAATGTTTTAAAATCTACAGGTGGTGAGAATTTGCGCACTATGTGTACCGTATATGCAGTCTTTTGAGTCCGATTACTGTGATGTTGTGAGTTGGCAAAAAGGATAATGAAAGTGTGAATGTCAGTGACATTTTATGTAGAACTTTTTTCTTTCACTACATTGTTACAGGATGTAATCTATATATTTTTTAAAAGAAACCTATGATTACATAGTGATGTGTCAGTGGTTGACAACCTTTTTTTGACGAGCCTTGATTTTGTTCTACCTTAAGTAAATGTTTGTCACTATGCATTATAATAATAATGATAATGATCTTTATATAAATAAACAAATACACTTATTTTATATAATTTCTTCTTTATCTTTATATAAATAAAGATTATTGTTCTGTATTATTGAGGAGTAAGAATACACCTGGGAAATACGAAATACACCTGCAGGTGTGACCAATTAACAGGCTAATTAACAGATCGTTAAAACGCTAGTATATAAAGCCTGCAGCCATGCGTAACGGCTGTGCCAAATGATACAATGATTGCTTTGGCGTTGCTGGAGGATATTGCTATTTTGTAATTTAGGCGAGAACGAGTCTTCAGAGACTGTTGTGATTTTCTGGCCCATGATGATGACTGGCTAATGTGCCGCTTTCGAATTCCAAGAGCTGTTCTCTTGGAATTGTGTGCTGAACTGGGCCCTGTGTTGGAACGGCACTTTCAGAGAAACCATGCCATTCACGTCCATCTACAGGTGTTGACAACAGGGGTTTTGGCAACAAGGACGTTTCAGCAAGAGCTTGTGGACAGATCAGGGATATCCCAGTCTGTCCTGAGCCGCATCATGCCCATGGTGTGGGGTGGCATCATTTCTTTGAGCAGTAGATACATCAGGTTCCCTTACACAGCAGCTGAACAGGCCAACATCATAATTCAATTTGCAGCGATGTCCAGTTTCCTAAATGTAATCGGAACTATCGACTGCACACACGTTGCAATAAGGGCACCTTGGGACGATTCAATTATACTGTTTCAAAGCTGAGTGGGAGGAGACTTCAAGCTGGAGCAATGCCAGATGGATGGCTTCTTGCTAAGATGCGATTAATTACTGACCTTTTGATAATTATGATGTTTATGTTTCATGCAATTTAAACCATTTAATGCAAACATTTTATACCCACTGGTGACAGTGGGTATGCATTGAAGCCATGGCTACTTATGCCATTTACAAACCCTCAGAGTGCACAACAGACACACTATAATGTGTTGCACAGCCATATGCACTCTGTGAATGTTGCAATGGGCTTTTAAAAGGGAGATGGTTGTGCTTGGAGGCCACAGGGGGTAGACTACTCTACCACCCAGAAAAGCTTTGCAAAATTATAAGGGGCTGTGTTGCACAATCTGGCAGTGAGGTAGGTACTCCCCTTCCCAACTGAATGCATTAGACATGATGCCCCCCCTTTGAACCTGATGCTGAACACCAGCCAGCTGCAGCGACTCTAAGCATGGTAAGTCCAGTGAACACTATTTTTTATGAAATAAGTAGAGGATGGACACACTTTATTTTTCAGAAGTTCTTTTAGCATACAGCTTATTTCACTTAATGATTCCTTGAGTGTCACTTGCAATTCTCTCAGTTCCATGGCAACATAATTGATAGAATTTATAATTTTGTTTTGTGACTCTAGAACACGATTGGTGAGGACATGTGTACATGTCAGGGCAGGCAATGGCTGTGACGCACTCACACTGGATTCTCTCCCTCGAACATCAGCCTGTTTGCTGGAGGCACCGGGGCCTTCGTCAGCCTCTGAATAAAATATTCTACACTGTAACATAGGAAAAACTAGTCTTTTTTCATTGCAAGTCTAATTTCAATAATATTCAAACTGAGTGACTTACCAAGTTCCATCTGGGCAAGTGCATCTGTGTCTCCTAACTCATCTGGCACAAAGCCACTGATGGCAGTTTGGCCCAGGATAGAAACCATGCACTCATCAAGTGGAAAGGGCACTAGGATCCCCTCTTTTCCACCAGTAGCTTGAACACTAACACTGACTAACTTCTTGGACTCATGCTTGAAATCTGACCACTTTTTTTAATCTCCCCATGGGTCCGTAGCTCAGCAACCCATTGTGGGCTTGCCCACAGAATTCCCACATAGACCCCCCTGCGGGATAGCCTCTGCAGGGCCCACAGCAGTTTTGCTTCTTCAGGCCCCAATGAGGGTTTTCTGTGGGCAACCCACTGTGGGCTTGCCCACAGAAAGCCCACAAAGGCTCCCCTGTGGGTTAGCCTCTGCAGGGCCCACAGCAGTTTGGGGCCACCATGAGGATTTACTGTGGGTAACCCCTGTCTCAAAAGCACAAGACAATTAAAACATTGTTTTAAGATTATAGATGCTTGTTTCCACTCTTAATGTAGAAAAAGTCGATAGTGTAATATCTTACCCGTAATGTAATAAACCAATAATGTAGTAATCTTTTGCGGATAATGTAATAAGTCATTACATTATTAAAAATCATAAAAAAATGTAATGACTGGAGCTGATAATCTAATAATATACTCATATCACTGTATTTAAGTTTTATTTATTGGCTATAAAGTGTCACACTTCCATGACACTTACCCTTACTGTTGCCTCTTTCAAATAGCTGCTCAAAAACCTGACCACACACACACACACACACACCTACTCTCTCTAGGAATTGTGACTATATATTTGTTTGTGGTACTTGATGGTTATCTCCAGCCCTGCCTTCTACTTCTTAATCATTTGAGTAACAAATGAAGTGTAAGTATATATGTTTGCAAACACAGATAATTATTCTTATGTCATATGTAATCTATACCTCTTTGAAGATGCTTTGCCCTTGAATACGAAGACCAACATTCCCTTTTATGAAAAATTTCATCTTTAATTAAACATATTTAAATCACTTTTTCAACCACACTTTTATAGCAATTCAGCACTCTCTCTCGATGTATATATAACATACTTGACTCCAGACAAGTTACATGAAAATGTATTACCATCAGAATCCTTGCCCTGTTTACATCCCTGGCTATTTTAATACATTTAATACAGTCATGACAAACTTGACAAAGAGTCTAAAACTGAAGCAAATTATGTTTATACAGTTGTATGCAAAGGTTTGGCCACCCCTTGACAAATAACATATTTCAATGATTGTGTAATTGAAAACATGTAAACACAGCCTCTCTAGGATATGGATAAAAAAACACTATCTTCTACAAACATTAACTTACAGTTATTTTTTAAGACATAAATTGAAAAAAAAAAAAAATTAAAAACATCACTGTGGCATTTGCAAAAGTTTGAGCACCCTACATAGTCAGTACTTAGTAACACCCCCTCTGGCAGATATCACAGCTTGCAAAAGCCTTTTGTAGCCAGCTAAATGTCTTTCAATTCTTGTATTTGCTGATCAATAACTTTCATTTTCAGAGTCTTACACAGCTGCTTAGAGGAACCCATGATTGCTGAGTGTTCGCACAAGGTTTGAAGAGTCAGAGGATTTGTAAAGCTTTGAAACTGGCACCAGCTGACATTTCTAATGACAACTGTTGATATGCCTCAGGCCTAACGAGTTGATTAAGGTCTGAGACATTGTAAAAGACCTCAGAACTCTCATGGTGCCCAAACTTAAATGGACAGATCTAGCTCTTGATGGTAGATTATGGAATGTCGTATTTACTCTCCCCTACAAATATGTGTTGCCAAACAAAATCAAAGAACTTTGATTTAAAATCATACATAGGTATTACCTAATAAATTCTGTTATTTGTAAATATCCCTACTATAGAAGACAAATGTTCTTTTTGCAATTATATGGTGGAAATGCTAGAACATGTGTTTATTCAGTGTGTATATGTGACAATGTTTTGGACTGACTTTCAGTTGGATCTTAAAACATATTTTGGTAAGGAAATTTTACTTAAAGAACATGATTTGTTATTAATATTCAACAATCTAATTAATTTTCTAATCTAATTTTTCGAGCAATGAACCAAATTTTACATTCATAAAATGAAGTTCTTTAAAAAGTTACCATCGTATATTATATTCAAACAAACAGATCTAAGCATATATCTTCAAACACTGTCACATTTAAAAACCTATGACAAAAAATTAATCAAAACTATTATGAATGAAAATTATAAATACAATTTATTTATTTTTTAGACATTGACAAATAACTTATTTTCCATATTCATTTCTTTTCATATTTAATTATTTCCCTATTTCATTATTATATGGGTGAAGGAATCGAGGAGTAAATCATTACAGATATAAATAAATATGGAAATCAATAAATAGGGAAATAAATGTAAACAGAAAATAATAAATTAGGAAATAATTAAACATGAAAAGAAATGAATACAAAAAAGCAGTTTGTCAAATAAATAATTACATTTTATATATTTATTTTTATACTACTGTGCGTTTTTATTTATTTATTTATGATTCATTTTATTCTAATTAACCTGCACATTTATTTGGTAAATGAGCCTTTTATTTCTACATTACTTTCTTTATTATTTCATGTATTTATTTATTGAGCCATTTATTTATTTTTGATTTTGGCAGTTCTAGTCCTTCATAAATATGAAAATAGCTTCTGGGAACAGTGGAAGGATGCAACAGTTACAGCCCTCTTTACACAGGCCTGCTTGTGGTTTCCCCTTTAAATTTTCATAAACTTATAGACTACACAGTGCAAGGATAATTCCAAGAGCATTCCTAAATAGTTCAATGTAGCGCAATAGTCACAATCATTTATGACCAGAACATCTGTTTAGCCAATCACATTTCTATAAAACCATGGAGTGCCATACCTTGTTTTGTTCAGAATGAGGAGTACTTTCCAGTCAATTTAATCAAGTGTAAGCAGAAATATCTGAAAACATGACAGCAGAAGTAACAAAATACCTGTGTTTTGCCTGATAGGAAAGCTTTACAAAGTTCACATTGTGTTTCTTTGAACTTGCATTTATGTAAGCTGTGGTTGATCTGCAAAAGGGCTGGATTTTGTTTTTTTGTTTGTGGTCTTGTCCCGTTATTATAACTTCTACAATATTTATCCTCATTGTTTTTCTACATAACAAAATTTAATGCCTCTTCTCTTAAAATGGAAGACATCTTTGTACCTTTACCTACAAAAAAAAAAATTTTAAGACTTTTAAGGTATCCGTGGGGACCCTGATTTTGAAGGAGGCGGCCTGGTAATTAATGGAGGTGGCTGCCTCAACATTCTATATGCAGGAAAAACCCTGTACAAGTTACTGTTATGATATTATTATATCCATTTTTTGTTTTGTTTTCCAGATCATTTTCTTGGTGTGCCTTCCATTGGCTAAAGAGTTAGTATTACAAAATATTACTCTGTCCATATTTAATAAGTGATGCAAAACACATCCTCTTTTAATGAAAGATAGCAACACAATAGATTTCTCCTCCTGGGTCTTTGGGGTGTTGAATTTCTGCAGAAATTGGATATATGGTTTATAGTTTTCTGCTTTAAATCTTGTAGATAACATGGCACAATTTGGAGGTGTCAGTTCAGTTACCAAATGGAGGCATATCCAGAATATTCCTCATGAGCTCCAAACTCCACAAAAAAGTGACCCTGACCTCAACATGGCCATTCCCAGTGAATCTTGAAGAAATACATGAAGAAGAAATGACTTGTGATAACATATTAGTAACTGATGACAATGACAATGACATCGACAATGATATTGACAATGTCATTGACAGCAAAGACGATGGCGATGACAGATTTAGTGACTGTCTTTGTAATTTGAGTGAGGAAGAAGATTTTTTGTGTGATGCTCATGACAACTTTGATGACCTCCCCGATGAACTGTGTCTGTGGGTGGTACAGTCTGGAGTGACACGAAATGCAGCTGACAGCCTACTTAAAATTTTAAATAAATACATCTCCACACTTCCAAAATGTACGGGAACTTCAATGAAAACATCACATTCACATGAGGTGAAAACAATTGATGGTGGGGAGTATGTCCATTTTGGCATATTGGGACATTTGCTCCAAAACAAAGGACTGCTGTCACAAACTGACACGATCAAGTTGCAGGTGAACACAGACGGACTGCCATTGTTTAAAAGTTCTCCAAAGCAACTTTGACCAATTTTGGGTAAATTTCCTTTCGAAAAGGATCCATTTAACATCAGTGTTTTTTGTGGAAACAGCAAACCACACAGTCCCAATCAATACCTGCATGACTTTGTTGAGGAAGTTTCCACTCCGGAACAAGGCTTCACTGTAGCTGAGAGGATGTTTCATTTGTCCCTGGATTGCTTCATTTATGATGCTCCAGCATGGGCATTCATAAAACAAACAAAGGGGCATGGAGGCTATAGTGGTTGTGATCATTGCATTCAGGAGGAGTTCTATGTGGGTAGAAAAATGACTTTTCCTGAAACACATGCTACCCGGAGAACAGATGAGTCATTTGAAGAACTGCTTGATGAAAATCATCACAGAGGTCACTCAAAACTCAGCACCTTAAGTTTGGGCATGGTCACACAATTTGTGCTTGATTATATCTATGTTGTTTGCCTCGGTGTCACAAGGAAGATGCACAAATTTTGGATCAAAGGGGACTTAAAATACAGACTAAGCTCCCCTAAGATCAGTACTATCTCAGAAAAACTTTTAGGCATGTCACAGTACATACGTTGTGAGTTTACACAAAGGCCAAGACCGCTCTCAGAATTAGACCGCTGGAAAGCTACTGAGTTTAGGCAGTTTCTTCTGTACACTGGTCCAGTGGTACTGAAAGGAGTCCTCCCAATGCCACTTTATGTTAACTTCCTTACATTGTCTATCAGCATCTATTTGATGATTTCTCCTACCCTGTGTGCCCATTACTGTGATTATGCAGATAAACTGATAAGGTACTTCCTTGAACAGTTCAGGACCTTGTATGGGGTTGAGGAGATGGTATACAATGTCCACTGTCTGTGTCATCTGGCAGATGATGTGAGAAGGTTTGGTCCATTAGATCGTGTGTCTGCATTTCCTTTTGAAAACTTCGTGGGCCACCTTTAGAGAAAGGTCAGAAAGTCACAACACATTCTGCAGCAGATAAGAAATGTTGTAGAGAGGCAGTCCACAAAGCAACAATCGACTTACCGCCCAGATAAAGTTACACTTGGTGGAAAGCACTCAAATGGACCAATAGTGCCAGATGTTGCTTCAGCCACACAGTACAAGAGGGCCACACTTGACAATGCTGTCATATAATGCAAGACGGGAGACAACTGTGTGATGATTCGTGGACAACTTGGCTCGGATGAGAATATCTTGTGTGATACCACCAGAGAGGAAACATTCATTTTGTTGAGACAGTTTGTATATCTAGCCCCATTGTACACAGAACCAATTAATTTGCAAGACATTGGCATCCACACAGCTTGTGAGCTTGATGCAAAGGTCAAAGTATACAAGCTTTCTGATATAGATACAAAATATGTTCTGCTCCCGCTTGGATTTGGATGGGCAGCAACCCCATTGCCTCACTTATATTATGATCTGTATTAGAGATGCACCGATTGCAATTTTCTTGGTCGATTCCGATTTTTTTTTTTTTTTTTGTCTGCCTCCGTATAATAAATATGATAATAAATATATGATGTAACAGCCATGTCACTATAATGATACAATAATAAAATAATTTGATAGTATAATAATACTCAGTGTTTCCCCTAGGTTGAGTGGTTTAGCCTGGCGGGGGGATAACTCCGTTCTCTATTTTTCTGTTTGGCGTTGTCACCTTAGGCTAATCCATTGTTGCTAACTTTGGAGCTAACGCTTCACTTTTCCAGCAGTTGTGGAAACAACAGACATGACTTTTAATGGTCTTGACAAGCTGCAGCATTTATTAACTGACACACTGTAGTCTGTACTGTACATTTACTGCCAGTTTGACAACTTACTGCTAACCTTTTCCTCTGCTCCGCTCGCATCCACTGCATGGATGTATATCACTGTCACTTTTCTGACACTCGCTCTCTTGCTTAACCACTCACTCGCTTACGCACTGCCCTCTTCCTTAAAAGGAGGTATGCTACGAAGAGTTTCCCAGGCAATGACACAGACGTTGACTCACATTTCAAAACAGCGCTGCTCGTTGGCCTGGTGGGCTGCCAGGACTGTACTATTATAGGGGAAACACTGAATACCATTGTTATCATTACATACAATACAATGTAATATAACTTAATTATAATATAACATAATATATCATTATATAATATAACATAGTATAGTATACTATAATAGAATTATAATAAATATAATAAATTATAATAAAACTGGCCGATTTCGATCGATGGCTAATCAATCGGTGCATCTCTAATCTGTATTTAAGTATATATGCCTGTGTGCCTGCTATTTTTGATCCCTACTTCAGGAAGTTGCAGTACAATCATCTGCCAACCAAAACAACTTCAATCAACCAATTTTACATTACATTCTACAATTATAACAACCCTGATGATATCATCTCAGTGTGGGATTTTTTTAAGAACATGTACACTTGATTCAGCTAAATCCTGACTGACCACCCCAATATCTGACTTAACAAACCATCCACTCACAAAACTCAACTTGACTCATGTATCCATGCAAGATGCTAAGCTACGCTGGTTTAAAACTCAAGTTAGTATTTATCAGAAGTTATTCTACTTTTTTAGTTTTCTACTTTTTTAATGTACAGTATTAAATCATTCTAATTAACAATGTCCTATCTTTTCTTCAGCTGCAGCTTGAGCAACCTGGAGCTGACTGGGAAGCACACAAAGTCCGCTCACTCTACAAAACATGCAAGTCATTTAGAAAATCTTGCTGTTACATTTGATGTAGACTCAAGGCAGCAGTGCCCTTTTGAAGTAGTGCCAGTGCCATTTCTTGCAAGCTCAATTCTTACCCCTGCCATTTGTTAAATTAGGTATAGACATGCTCCAGTCTGATTGGTGACAATAGGGGCATGAAGTTGTGTCAGGGTGCCGAGGTGGAGCACTATGGGATTAACCTGTAGCCTGATAGAGGGCAGAGCCTGTACAAAACAGGGTCCCTGTGTTTATTTAACTCACAACAGAGGGCCCCAGTCATACATTGTGAGTGGTATTTGTGCCAAACTATAGAGCAACTGTTAGAGTACATGGTCAAGGGGTCCACAATCAGTTATTTACTTTAGTTAATCAATGATAGATGCGTTGTATTGTGACCATTAAAAAGACAAAAAGACTAAGACTGCATGAAGAAATGTTCATTTGTAAAAATGTGAACAAAAGTCCATTTTATCATGTTTGATTTGCCATTCGAAACAACCCTGAAACTGTGCATATTTTTCTTCTTCTACAGCGGATTACGAGAAGGCATGTCAGAAAGCCAAAAAGGCTGAGACAACTTGTCATCTCAGTTCTGAAAGTGACAGCATGCTGGGGCTGAAGTATAATCTAATAAGGCAGTGAGTTTCTTTGTTTTCGCATTGATTATTTAAAACCAAGACTGGTGGAAGAAATACTCAGATCCTTTACATAGCTAAAGGTAATAAAACAATGTAAAAACAAGTAACAAGTTAAAGTCCTGAATTCAAAATTATATTATATGATTATTACTGTTGCATCAATATTTAAGCAGCCTTTCACTGTTGTACTATTGTGAATGTTGTGTTGAGGTGCAGATAGTTCAGTTGTAAGTAGTTGTCTGAGTAGCATGAGTGAGATGTCCCACTATGGAGATAGATCCCCTCACAGATTCACAGAAGCACTTACAGTAGTATACCATTACACCAGCCCTGAGTGGCAGGCAATTATGACATCTGTGCCAGGGCCTTGCACCTTTGACTGACGCAGCATTCCAGGTTTCAGGTGAACAGAATACAGATACACAGAATACAGAGGCTAGAAAGAAAAGTCATGAAGCACATGGCAAATTCAACAATCTGGCAAGGAGTGAGTGGGAAAGGGCCGGTAAAGTACTGCAGAGCTGATAAGAGAAGCTGGAACAGGTGTGTAGATAGATGGGCCAGTCAGGTGATGGGGAAAGGAGGACAAGTTAGAAGGAAACTGGTGGACAGCTCAAGGATAGCAGGTCTGGGGAATTGGAGGAATACGCATGGCCTGGGAGAAGTGAGCAAGGGCTGGAGACAGATCAATGCAGAGGACTGAGGATGCAAACTAGTGCTTCTTTGAATACACAAAGGGGCGTGTCCCCATAGTGAGACATCAAAGCGAATGTTTTCTTAAAATAAGTGAAAGAAATCGGTGCAGAATGGTAGTGATAAGTAAAGGAACTAGTAGCTATAGCTGTTATACAAATGTAGTGGTCAAGTAAAAAGTACAATATTTCTCACTAAATTGTAGTGAAGTAGTAGCATAAAATGAAAATATTTAAGAAAAAGTACTTCAGAGTTGTACTTGAAGTAAATATGAAGTTACATTTTCTCTCATTTTCTTTCTGTCTAAAACTAATTAACATTGTGCTACATGCTCTTTTATAATCACTTCATACATAATTAAGATATGTCATTATTGTGAAGTTTTGTTTGTAACACTTTATTTTTATTTACACCAGACCAAACTCACAGTACCCAGAGTGCCAGTCTTCTGAAGAAGAAGAAGAAGACGTAACCAAACAATGGAGGCGCTCGCTATCAGTCCAACCATCTCCACCAGTCCCAACAGCCCAACCAGTCCCATCGTCTTCACCAGCCCCAACAGCTACACCAACTCCACCTGCCTCTTTTACACCTGCCTCTTCAAGAGGGCCGATAATTGTAAGCATTGGTTTTAGGCTTTCATGTGTCACTATAACAAATTTGAAAAAAAACCCTAAAACTAAAATATCTCTCTCTCTCTCTCTCTCATCTTTGCCTGTTATGCATTTTATTACTCAATATTTATTGAATACCTCAACTAAGTTGTTAAAAACATTAAAAACATTTATTTTCATATAAATTTATTTTGTTTTTGCACCAGGCTGTACATACATTTTTGTATCATTACCCCATAAATGCACAACAAGGGGTTGTATGACCTGTTGTATTCTGTATGACCTGTATGTATTCTCAGTGGAATTTGATGGGAACCTTTGATAATTATTATTTTATTATATATATATATATATATATATATATATATATATATATATATATATGAAGGAAAGTTTCAAACACCTTGAGTGAGACAACGGCAATAGTTTTTGTACGGCCTGGTGTTTTGTTTTTGTTTTTTTTAAGATTAGATTTTAGATTCACCAACTGGTCCAGTCAACCAGTCACTGGTTGGAATCAATGTTGGGGCTGACATCAGTTTGTCACAAACCCCTTTTAACAAGTATCAAGGAATTTAAAAAAAGATATTGCCAGCGCTGGTCTCCTGTAACAAACCTCAACTTGTCAACTATATTCCCTCAATTTAGATGAAGGCGTAATATATCAGTGGATATTTGATGAAAAAATATGGATATGGATTACTGTCTGTTGTTTTCCTCCGTGGTCTAACTTCTCAAACCTTCACCTTCGCTGGGCTGAGCTGTTGTTATTCTAAAGGTGTTGTGCTGGAACTATGTTCTGTGCAGAAAGAGGTGAAAATGGAGTAAAGAGTAAATCCAGGCGTGGCTCTGTGACTGCTGCCCTTGGAGCTCATTATTCACTGGTATCAGCAGAGAGAGATCTGCACAGAAAGTCGGCAGCTGATAGAGACTTTCCCGACGGCTCTCCACATTTAATTAGATTAAGATTCACTATGCTTCCCCTTTTCACCTCTCTTAACCAGCTGTCTGCAGAAGACGGTGGATAAATCGCCAGCGGCTGAAAAGTGACTGGAACAGTCCGGCTCAGAAAAAGAAGCATAATGTGCTCTGTCTGCTTAATCTATGGAGCTCTCTGCCTCTGCTCTGCCCAGACAGAATGGAGACCTCTGCTGAATACAAGCCATTTTGAGGATCAATACAGCCTTGGACAGTGAACAGGGAAAGTTCATTAAGCATGCAAAGACATGTCACAATGAAGACATCTGAGAACAAATGCCTGTATTGATTTCTGAGGGGGAGAGACGGGGCTTTGAGGGCTGGCTTTGGGGAATTTGCGTGTACACAACATTTGGGTTTTGGCTATCTTTAGCAGCCGGAGCTCAAACTGCTGAACAAAAGAGTGTCCCTTAATAAACTTCCAAACTAAAGGCAGCAGCATCACCGCAACAGAAAATAAAGAGAATCAGCTGTTTGAGTTGATGCTCACAGCTTATGCAATATGTACTGTAAAAAGAGTAATTCAAGGAAGTCATAATATCTTATTTTTGTACCAATGTGCTCAGCTTGTGTTCTTCATCAGGGCCCAGGATTTAAACTTTACTGTTTTAATTCAGTCTGATGGCTCTCATCAACCTCATGTCCAGCAGCAGCAGGCAGCTGTTTTCATTGAAAAAGCTTTGATAAACCAACTGTACACTATCTGCTCACCACAAAACGGTAGGAGCTGGAGGAGACCAAACCAGAGTTAAAAGGAGAGTGAATGGTGGACATACATTCATCATGTGAACACAAACACAACTACAAATGAATGGTAATGTTGCTTTGTGTCTGCTGGTAGTTTAAACAGGCAACTATTTGCTAATATGTTGATCATAACAATTTTATAAATTGATAATTTGTCAGACATTGAGTTTTCAGCTTGGTCTGCTGCCCCCAAGTGGCCAAAAAAATCAATTAATCAATAATCAACAGGATAACATTAAATACCTTCCAAAATTGTGATTCACTATTACAAATATACAGCTTTTTTCTGATCTAACACAGGTATGGTTACTGTTAGGGTTAGGAAAAATGGGGAACAATCATGGTCATGGTTATGGTTGGTTAAGAAACCAATAGTGGTAGGAATCAGGAAGTGAACAGCGCCCTCCCTTGTCAAAGTCTAACATTTTGTTGAACCATATGTTCATTCCAACCACCTAGCACAAGTGTAATGCGGTTAGCAATGGACCTCACAATGTTTTGCCTGACATTTTTAATGTAGAACATATTGTCCACTTGTGCAGAATGTCTTAGTGTACAACCATGGAAACCTCACAACCTCACAGCCTCACAGCAGTAGTAATAGAGTGGGCCAAACATCTAGCTCTGCTCACTTCCCTGAAAACTTGTCCTCTTAGAGATTATTGTTTGCCAGTGACTGTGTGCATGTTTTGAGTGAAATATGTGAATGCAAGATAAGCTGAAAATATCCAGTTATATGCAACCAGGAATTATGAAATCACTGAAAACTTAGGAAAACTGTTTGTTGTAAAGCTGCAGAGAGCTGATAGTGCCATATTATTTTGTCTTCCTTTTTTAGGCTGCGGTTTTAAAACAGTCAGTCTCCTAACAAGGCAACTGGAAAAACTGTTTGCAGGAGCAGAGGGCATCGGAGATAATGCTTTTATGGCCTTAAAGTAAACCAGCTGCAGCACAGTGCTGAGGATCTTCAAAAACCTGCAAAATGGCTCCATAAATTTACTCCTTTAAAGCATCAGGAATATCCTATCAAACAACCATTTGCTCTGTCTCTCCCCATCATGATTGCAGTAATCACACTGCATTTATTAGTCTTCAGTAGCCAGTTTCAATTCATAGATAATAACAGCCGTTAGACAGAATGGCTTAATATCCCTATGTGAGTTAAAATGAGTTATAAATGATCTATAAACTGTTAAATGATATAACCAAGCTTTTATAAGAGGTCATCACTCTGAGCAGGCACTGCACAAGCTTCAAGGATACAGGGAGCATGTTTTTTCTGCATGCATCCTGTATGCAAAAAAAGACACAAAACATTCTAAACAGGAGAGGGAGTTTTGGCATTTTTAAACTGGTCTTTCTTTTTAAGAGGGGGAGGCAGGCGGCGATGAGGTGCCCCTGCTCATGACGGTAGAAACATTCTCTAACTTCTGGCACTGCAGTGGGGTTATGATGGGCACTTTTCTGGGATTTAACCCTTTTCTCAATGGGAACTGGCTCTTGCCGAGTTGGGGGAGAAACTACCATTTTGTGCATTAAAGTGAACTCATCTGCCAGTACAGCAGCAAACTTATGGTTGTGACTTTCTGTTTATTTAGGGAAATGAAAATTTTCTCAGGAAGGTAATTTTTAAATTCCCTCAATATACAAGTTCACGAAGGTCATCAAAACTTTTAACCTTACTGGCCTGGCACCATTTGTCAAAAAGTGCACCTTTCTCTCTTGCAAACTCTGTGTATGTCTGTGTGGCAGTCCTTTCACATTTTCTAAATTTTTGCCTAGGCTCACCTAGGACTCCAGGCCTCAGGTACTAATTCATAAGCACGGAGGACAGTGGCTTTTACAATATCATAATCCAAGCTGTCCTCTATTGACAAAGATGTGCATAACTCCTGAGCATTCCCCACAAACTTACATTGAAGTAGAAGAGGCCACACAATCTTAGGCCAGTGCAGTGTAGCTGCTATGCGCTCAAATGCATTGAAATATGAATCTATCTCAGACTCTCTAAAAGGTGGGACTAGTGCACTGTGCCAACTCACACTGAAGCTGTCATGAGCTCGGGGACTAGGG
This sequence comes from Thunnus thynnus, assembly GCF_963924715.1. Classification (NCBI taxonomy): domain Eukaryota; kingdom Metazoa; phylum Chordata; class Actinopteri; order Scombriformes; family Scombridae; genus Thunnus; species Thunnus thynnus. Next base: position 1,484,600 of record NC_089539.1, on the reverse strand, counting down.
AAAGGCAGCAAAGTGGTTGATGGACTGGCAGTTGCAGCGGCTCCCCGCTCCAACTCCAGAGCCCTAACCCTAAAATGCATGGCTTCCACCTTCATCTCCACCTCCTTTTTGCGCAGAGTTAATGTAAGCTCCTCTGCTGCCATGCTAACCGGCACTGGGAGACCTTTGATTAGGGTGGGAACACCAACTACCTCGGTTGGCTCAGCTCCACCTACAGAACACCAAACAAAGCCCTCTCACTCAGCTTCTCATGCAGGAGCTCTTCAGAGGTGAGCAATGCCCAAAACAACAAACAAAAATTAACTAACCCAAACCCCAAAACTTCCCTGACAAAAAAATAATGTTAAAACAAAAGACAAAGCTCTAACCTAACTCCTAACTGAAAAACAGGAAAAGGAGGAAAATAGTTTACAAAAAGAAAAAGGGCTTCTCACTCCTGCTGACTATGACTGCTACCTTGGTTTTAAATATTTACAGTGTACAATGATCTACACATCTGATGGTAGGAAAGTTGCTTGTATTTTAAGTCCAAACCCTGCTGAAACCACTCAAATACACTGAACTAAAACACAACTCTAGGATTTAGCAGGAGAGCCTCCGTTGTTGGGAATGGGAGAGAAGAGAGAGGGGCGGAAGCCAGTATCAGCTGGTGTTTAAATCATCTGCGTTAGCCAATCAGCCAGCAGCTATCCCTTCACCTGAGCTAATCAGGGAGCACCACCTGCAACTCATCACACACAAACAGAATGCACACACTAAAGAGGGGAGGAGAGAGAGAGCGCGGTTAATACAGGAGGAGAAACAAATAAATGATCAAGGATCATAACACCAGTTTATAAAATGTGCATTGTTATAGATAAGATTACCCAACAGTATAAGTTGTTAAATTTCACTCTACCTTGACCACATTAAAATGCTGTATGTACATGCCAATGAGTCAGTGTTGGGATTCCAATGATAAATATATATAAATGCTAAATGGGGCCATTTTGCATGAGTACTTTTGATACTTTAAGTACATTTTGAAGCCAATACTTATGTACTTCTACTTTGGTAAGATTCTGAATGCAGGAATTTACTTGTAATGGAGTTTTTTTTCATTGTAGTAATGCTCTTTTTACTTAGTAAGTAAAAGGTGTCAGTACTTCTTCCACCACTGTCGCCAGCACATCCATACAGTGGACAGACCTGACAACTTTAGAAAAAGTAGGATTTAGCGGCAAAAACAATAGTATGGGTAGGTTTGGTATATTATTTTATTGCTTAGAAGTCTAACTTATTTATGAGAGAAATTTACTTTTTGTACATTTAAAAGTTACATGGTTTAGCTTTAAGGGCAACAGTGTATTTTGCCATGTGATTGTATTGTTTTTCCATGTAAACCCACACTGCCCTGTCACTTTCAGTGTCAGTGAGTGTCACCATTCCAAAGAAGCAGCAATTTTATCACATTTCCTCCTAACTTAAATATCTTTTCTGTTTGTGCGACATGTCCAAAGTGTGCTGCTGGTATAAACTGGTGTGCATCAAATGATGCAATTCTGTGTTTCACTTTAATGGTTAGTCTGAATTTACAGACTGTTATTGTGACACATGGATGTACCAGTTAGATGGAAAAACTCTTCCTTGTTCCAGCCTCAGCACTAACTTGTTTCCTTGTCTCATGTCTCACTCAAGACTGGCTTCTTAATTGAATCTCGCTGACACTTTAAAGGACGAGGACAAACCTATACATCAACGACAGTCCTGACGTCCCCTCTGCTGCATCATCAATAAGAGACAACAGATAAGCAGAAACCTGAGGCCCTTATGTCTCCCTGGGGCCTCCGACTATCAGAACTGACAACAGAATGACTGAATTATAATTTTTTTCTTTATCAAAAAATATTTTATTTGTGTTTAAACATTAAACAAACAAATAAATATTTAGTTTCTCACATTAGTCCAAAGTTTATGTTAGGCTTCAGTGTGAATAGACTGAAGGAGGAGCTGATAGATAGCTATTAGGACATACCAGAGAGGAGAAATCACAGATTTTAGGGGGTTCTAGGAAAAGACGAGAGGTTTGATCAGCTGGCAGAATTAAAGAAAGCAATGCACTGGATCCTTTTTGCATAATAATAATTCCAGGGTACATACAGCAACCATCAAGTTAATATGTTTCAGAATTGCACAAAGCATTACGACGTAAGCTAAACTGTACTGTACAGTATTGTATTTTTGACAATTATAAGTTTCTTCTAAAGGAAAAACTATAGTTTATTACAACCTGGCCATCAGCTTTATAAGCCTTCTAAATTTTGACCTGTGACAGTCAGGAAAGCACAGGTGTAAAGAATAAAATGAAAGATGGCTGAATTCCATTTAACTGCTTCAGTTTCAGGGTTCTGGCCATAGACTGTATGTAAAGATGGACGTAGCGAGGTGTGATGTCACCTGATGTTTTGCATTGGAGCCAGTGTGAAGCCCAGAGTTGCAGCTTATGGTCAGCACCATCTTTTCCGTTTGGAGCCAAGACCTTCCAAATGAGGAGTGTGGGGTGTTGCCCTTCACTCTCTGGAAACACACCCCATTACCTCAGATCATGCTAACGCCAGCTTATTGGGACCACTGAGTGCTGCACATGTAGAGGATGGAAAAATAGCCTCTATTAGAAGTAATTAAAAAAAAAACCTGACACCCCTCCCTTATTTTTTTAAAATAAAACATGAAAATAGCAAGCTACTTCATACATTAATCCCTTAGATAATACATTTGGCTTAAATGTTGTTGTTACATCTTGTGACAGTAGGTGTCACTGTAATACCTTGTCTAGTAAGAAACATCCCACTCAAGCCCGTGTTGGTCATGTCAGAGACAGAATAAAATGGCGCTTGAGTTGGTCACACACCGATAAACTTGTGTCTGTTCCTTACTGGGTCGACATACTCCCTAAACGTTAGATAAGCATTCGATTAGATTTGTGAGTTAAATAAGTGCTCAAAGACTGAGTTTGGACATAGTTTTGTGTCGAGTGTATTTGTCAAGCTAGCATCTGAGTCAGCAGGTGAGTCAACATGTCATCATTTCACCATGTCAATCATCGTCATCGTCATCAACGTCATACAGACATGAAAGCTACTATAAGTCTTCAAATTTTATTAATGGAGCAATAATTTTTAAAATGATCACCATCACACTTATTAGAGGACCTGAATTTATCAATTGAGACCATAAAGACTCATTGAGACAAATGATTGACTTAGTATTTCTAGAGAGAAGTTGAAGCTTTTTGAATGGGAGTCAATTGGAGCATCTAGCTGCTATCAGTGGCACTTTAAGGTACTTCTGCTGCATTGGCTTCAGCCTCAAACCGCGGTAGTTGTCACTTGGTTCTGGCATGCTGGCTCACTGTCACACTGCCATGGCTTACTGGGACACTTGGCATTCATATCCAACAAACACAGAGCTGGCCCAGTTCAGTAATTCAGTTTACTTAGTAGCTCTTTTTTCAAAAATATGGTGTGGCTGGCCATTTTGTCATGTGTCCCATGTATTATTTTGAGATACTGGTATTGCAGTTGCAATTGTTGAGTCAAGGGGAGGGTCCAAGGAAAATAGTTATAATGTTAGGGTGGACTGCTTTCTTTTTTATTCCAAAAAATATATGATTCAGCCCAAAGCAACAATTTTCCTACAGTCTCTTACATACCTAATTTTAGTAACCTTTATGAAATTCCAAAACTTAGTCTGTACATCACTGGCTTGCTATTTTAGCAGGTAGCTGGCTAACTTTTGCCAGAGAAGCAGTAGTTAACTAAGCTAGTTGCCTTATTTGATAATTGCCAGCTACACAACTGAGGCCAATTGTTCTACAAAATCTGTGTGAAAAAATTCTTACTCAAAATTCAAATTGTCACATTACAAATTCAGAATTGAGACACTAATACCACACAAAACAAAATTACCACACCTGAACAATGCGCACATACTACACTCACATACAGTATGTGCACATAAAAAGAAGATGTCCGTGCATTTCCTCAAAGCACTGTGTACACAATGTTGGAATAAATAACTGTTGAAGGATTGTTAACTCAACAATAATGTCAGTATCATCTGCTGTTAGTGTAATTAAGAAATGAAGAGGAGAAAGTAGATAGCCAGTGTTTACCCCCCACTCTGTCTGACATCAGCACTTTCGCCAGGCTATTTCTGGGCAGTTAGAGGAGCATTAACATTCACTCCTGACAGGATGAGCCTCTTGCTTACGGAGATAACATTAAAATAAATAGCCTCATCAGTTTTCATATGTGCATGCTTCTTGTGTTGGCACCATGTGTGGACAGTGTGATTACAGAGGAGAGTGTCCACTTCTGTTACACCAACTGCAACAGTATGAAGGTGGAAAATGTTTCTTCATAGGCAAACTTGACTTTATGTTTGGATAGACGAGAATGGGTGCAATTGTTACAAAGGAAAGTACAACATATTTGAGTGATGTCATTCTCACATCATGCTCAGTTGTACTGTATGTTCCGCTTGCATTAACTAAAAAGTAGGCACACACATTTAGTTGATCTGAAAGACAATTTCAAATTACTGTCACTGAAACTCAAAATTTACAGGAGATTAAATTATGAAGAAAAAATCATGAAAAACAAATATGAGTATTCAGTATTTACATTAGTTTATGAGCTAAGTTGTGTCAGAAGTGTTATAACTGGCTACCATTTTGTTTTGGGCAGATACCATATTTCACATCTTGTTTCATCATGTTTCATTGAATGAGGTTTAATTAAATTCTTTATTACGAAATAGTTTCAGTAAACACAAGCATACAGACGAGATACATCGTATTAATTAGTGAGCTTCAGAGGTTTTGATAGGTTAGCCGTTTCCCGTTAGCCAGGCTAGCCGTTTCCCTTGCCTTCCAGTCTTTATGCTAAGTTAGGCTAACCACACCCTGACTCCACCTCTGTACTGAACATGCAGACTTGAAGGTGATCTTCTGATCTCGCTCTAAATTTTCCAAAATGTTGAACTATTCTTTTAACATAACCCAGACTATTTTATGTTGCATTTGACCGATCCACACGTTTGTAACAGAGCACAATTTTTTTTAACAAGTGAATTTCACAATCAATAATGTATATGTATGTATATGTATATGTATATATCTTGGCACACATGGAAGACTACAAGTACAACCATGCAACTGACTTTTTTATGAACAATGTTTGGAATGTAAAAAAGTTCAAACTTTAGCTTCCCCTTTACTTTTATTTGTCCTTTCTTGAATCTAAATATCAAATGAGATTTCACTGAATGGAAAATTGAGTGATGGTTAAGAAAGAAGTATTGCCAGTAAATTGCATCAGGACTCACTTTATGACAAAGAACTCCCATTCAAGGTGTGAGCTTATTGAGCTGTGCTCTGGGAATATTTGTATTAAAATGTAGGAGAGCTGAAGTTTCTTCAACGCAGTGGGAGATCCACTGTTGACACATGAGGAAAATGTTATTAAGCAAAGTCAGTGCAGCAGTTTGAGCTCCTCTAACCTGTGGAACATGTTTTTTCTGCCTCTGCACATTAAACCCAGAGGGGATCTTTTCAGGCAGCTTCATCAGCAACCTCTGGTCCTCTGGTCAGAGATGGCAATGACAGTCAGTTGCTTTAGTCTATTCAGAAATATCTGAGTAACTGTTTGGTCAGAGTGGATATCTGTACAACATTTTATGGCACATCATCAGAGGTTGAATCCTTGGTGATCCCCTGACTTTACCTGTGTCACCACCATGTGGTTGACATTTGTGGTTTGAGTGAAATTTCTCGACTACTATTGATTGCTACTAGATTGATTGCTGTGAAATTTGGTATGGTAATAGCATTGATGACTTTTCTCCTAGCGCCATATCAGGTCAAAATTTCAATTTGTGCAGCTCCAGACACTCCAGTAATGGTCCAAGAAATAGTCTGGCACATAATCCCTTGTAAACGGCAAAATGCTGTTTTTACTGTGCATTTCTGTTTTTTTGTTTTTGTTCAGATTAAACAAGATACAATTTGCTAATTATTGAGCTTTAAAGGTGCTGTTAGGAGGATTTAGTTACCGTTGGACAGCACTAAGCTAAATGTTTCCCCCTCCCAGTCTTTGTGGTAAGCTAAGCTATCTGGCTGTAGCCTTATATTTAACGGACAGATGAGAGTGAGAGTGGTGTTAAACTTACCATCTAACTTTTTGTCAGAAAACAAATAAGTACATTTCCTCAAATGTTAAACTATTCCTTTAAAGGATTGGTTCACATTTTTCAACTCTGTGTTAATACAATACTACGCCAGTATGCAAATTAAAATGGTACATGAACTGTACTCAACTCAACACTTCTCTACCTTAGTGGAGAAGGCACTTTACAATTTACCTCTCATTCACACACACACACAGGATCAAACCACCAACCCTGTAATCAAGGAACAACCTCATGCGGCAACTAACTCAGCTTGAGGCTGAAGTACGTTAAAGTGCAATACCACCAACGGCCACTAGATGCTGGCTCCAAAAAATCCCTGGCTCCAATTGACAAGGATTTTTCTCCAGACAAGCAGTTCTAATGTCCTCCTGGTTAAGGAGTTACACCAACAAAACCCTCACAGGATGCTGTCATGCAATATTTTGCATTTGAAAGTTGAATGTTACTTGATTAGCCCAAGTGTGCAGCACTCAGCGTTTCCAGTAAGTACAGTATTTTGTAATGATGATTTATTTTCTGTCCACAGCTGCTTTATATTTTATGTAATGCTTCTTCAGTTCATTAAATCCCTGCAGCAGGACTGATATGTTGATAAATGCACAGCCCCTGAGAAGTGCTGCACGAGAGCGCAGTGCCATTACGTATGCCTGAACTGGTTCCATCTTCAGTCTTTCGGAGCATCAGTGTAACATGGTGAGGAATGAAACTTTAGCTCAATGAGGCTTTCCAGTTTAAATAGTGGACCACGACATGCTGGTGTATTTGTCAAACTCATTTACGTATCATTCCCGAAATAAAGAAATTCAAATAAAACAATTTTTTTTCCTGTAATTTATCCGGCCTTGGTTTTTGGGAGAGGTCTTTGTATAAGCTTTTACTCATTTCAAAGATGAATGTTTGGACTGATTACAGATGTCATTTTATGTTATTTCAGTTCATACTGCTGACAAGAATTATATAATTACATAATGTTCATATTGTAAGCTATCTGTAATATTTAGTTACATACTAATAAAATCAAAATCTTTAGAGTCAAATTAAAAAGGGGTTTTTGTTTACAGGCTGGGCATGAATTACATCACTTGACTTTGTCTTCCTCGTCGCTTTTTTACCAGACAATGCATGGCTCCACAAACAGACAGAATAGTGACCCCCATGTGTGTCTACATTGAAACAATATCTTCATTCTTGAAAACCTCAGTCTATCTACTGAAAATATGGTAAAATTCTGCTGAATAATGCATTCACACTGTAACTATATTTCTGTATATCTATGAATCACATGGTTTTACCACCACATATTCTTGGCTGTTTTGGCTCAACAGCGTGAATTTCATACTATTAATAATGATCAAAGCTGAAATAATAGGGGATGCATTACACAGAGTAAATTTGACACGACACATTCATTTTTCCGCATTTAAAAACCTCATTTCAGTATAACTGTTGGAAATCCTATGCAAAAACACATAGAAAGAGAACATTGAAGAGTTCGCACTGAGAAATATTGAGAAATATCAAGGAAACCTTGTAAATTTCAGACCAGTCCTATTAAGCAAATGCTACCACTGAGTCTAATAAAACATTGATGACTCTAAACGTTCGAAAACTATAGACTTCAAATCATTTGTCATCATTGATGAACCTAATAAAGACGATTACTATTATATAAATTGTGTCTGATAAGTCTAAACTGTGTTGACGGATGGTTGGTTTAAATATCATAACACAAATGTCCATTACGAAATAAAGACTGTGTAACGTGTAAGTATGCTGTACAGGCCCGGCAGAAAATAAAAGAGCGCTGTGACTCATTCCCAAAGAGTTTCACAGCGTTTCTCTGTTTCCCGTCATGTCTATTTGCTGTGCATGGTTGCCATTTTGTATTGACTACCCTACAGAGAGACTGTATCATCTGTGCCACTTGGTGGTTGCTCTTGCACACTGCAGCTACTCCTGGATAAGTGATTTCACCCCCCTTCACTTCCGCCACAGCATTACCACGATATTACAGTATGATGTCATGTTGCGTCGCAGCAAAAGTTGAACCAGGTTCAACTTTCTTGTAAGATTTCCAACTTTAAAACACAATTTGTTTTATATGATAAAAGAAATGCAGATTCCAGTCTTAACGCAATTTTGACTAAATATTTGGCTTTGTAGAGCTGAATGCTCCCTTTGGTTTGTTATTTAGTTGTTTATTTCTTTGGATACATCAATTTATCATTTTTATCACTTTTGATATAGGCTAACTTTCCCTCTGCTTTGAGTTTTTGTGTTTTGCCAAGCTAAACATGTCCTAGACCTGCACTGGACACACAGATACAGCTAATCAAACGTCTCATCTTATGCATGGTTTTCTTTAAAAAGTTGCAAACACCTAAAAAAATAATAAGATTGATTGTCAAAGGAGAATATTAGCATTTAAGCAGTTTTCTACAATACACTGTCAAACTCTGATTACTGCTGTCAGAGTACATCGAGCCTTCTCCAGCCCAGTTAACTGTACAGGGATGTGTGGATGTGAGGCCGGTGATTGGTACAATGATGTCCCAGTGGTGAAAGTTTCCTCCTCTCTCTTGTTAGGGGGGGGCAGATGGAGGAGCTGGGAGCATTCAAAGAAGCCTGTAAAGACAATAAATCACTCAGGAGAGGCAACGCCTGAGGGCCCGAGCAGCAACGCACGCACTGTGGATGGAATAAGTGATGAAGGACGGGGAGATGCTGGTGCATAAAGAGAAGGTAGAGAAACAAAAGGGAGAGTTGGTCAGAGGAGTTGTGGAGTTTGCTGCAGGAAATGAAGAGAGGAGAAAGACAAAAGAACAGAAAGAAGCTGTTTGCAGTAGAGACAGGAGGAAAGCAGAGAGCCCATGATGTGGCGAACACACAAACTGACTCGTGGTAGAAGGACAGTCCTGACAAGATGTCTTTGCAGGAATCAGTTAAAAAAAACAAAGAAGTTAAGAAGAAATGGTGCATGAGTTAAGCCCCTTTCAGACATTCACCCATTTACATCAATCTGCAATTTAACATTCATGTCTGAATATGCACCCTGGTCACTTTTACAAGGTCACTTTTACATAAAAGTCAGGTCTTAATAGGTCAGACCTGACAGATTTGTGTTGTGCTGAAAGTATTACCAAAATGTTAAATGCTGACAGATTCACATAAAGGCTGCAGCAACACAAGGTAAAACATGCAGAGAGAGAAACGTATGTCTAGTCCCACTGTGAGTAAGAGATGATGATTGAGATATTACATTTATTACAAAGTCAGGGAAACACTTTAAGAAGCTGAGGAGATCAATCTTCTCATATGAGATCAGAATCCACAGTCCTCCTCCTGTGCAAAAATACATTTAAAAGTAGATGTGAAGCTTCTATGAGGCTTCAGCAGTCTGAGTTAGTCATACCAAGTGGATATCTGACACATTTACAGTTTTTTTAGCATCAAATTCCCTCTTTGTGTTTCCTCAGACAGTGTTTCCCTGTTGAGCTGTGGTGGAAGTATAGTAACAAAAAGAGGGACTTTGACACTAAAAAGACTGTAACGTTGAAAGATATCTACTTGATTTGACTCATTTGGACGCTGAAGCTTCATATTAGCTTCAGATAAACTTTTAAATACATTTTTGCACAGAAGGAGGACTGTGGGTTTTGTCTTCATCACTTCCATTGTAAGTGCATTGTGAAGGGATCTTCTAATGGTCAGTATGAACAGAAGGAATGATTACAGCAAGAAAAACATGTTTCACTGTTCATTTGGGCTCCTGACTGTTGTTTTAAGACACACTTGAAAACTTGTGAACCCGTCCTTTAACAGGAAACTGAGCTATGAACTTTTTTTGCACTATTTAAGGAGGAATCTTACTGCTAAGATAAGACTCTTGTGTGCATACAGCCTATCGTTTAATGTGGTCTGATGAAAAGAAAGTGGGGAAACAGTGAGTTTTGTACAACGTTAAACTACGATGTCTGACAGTTTTGACAACTATAAATGGTGCAAAAACTGAGATTCGGCTGCTTAAGATCATTTCCCCTTAACATCTGAATTGGAGGCTGTGAGTTGGAAGCCAACTTCAGCATGGTATTGTTTGAACCATTATTTTCGGGAGATCACTGCTCTTTTCCATCATTGTCCTACTTCACATTTATACTGTCCAACACAGTGAGAGTAAACTAAAATCCTCCACAGCCTTGTACTGTGGGCCTCTGAGCAGCTCCACTGGAGCAGCTGGGGCTTCGGTACTCTGTACAAGGGCACAGCACTGTAGATGAGTGAGGGGAGAGAGTGATTCATTCATCTCCCCCCTCCCACATATTCCTGATGGATGTTTCACACTGCTGCACTGTGTGTGGGAGGATTAGGATCTTATAGCTATTACATACTGTCATATAAATAAAGGTATCCATATTGTAACCGTGGTGATAAACTGCAAATATGATATGAGGGACAGGCAGCGTCTGTGATTTTATGAAGGGTTGTAAATATGTTTAACGGTGTGCATTATCATATTTCAGAGGTGTAGACAGTCTGAACACTGCTGTAAAATAGAGATAGAGTCAGGTCATGGTGTGATGCTCTACACTGTTATATAGACAAACATGTTACACTTCCATCTATCCACATACAGAACACAGGCTGATATCCTGTGTGCTTTGACCTTATCAACAGCAACCTTATCTGCTGAGGCATATGATTATTACAGAGTCAAACTGGCTTCTTATGTGTGTGTGTGTGTGTGTGTGTGTGTGTGTGTGTGTGTGATGTGATCTCTTCCTACAAAACCACAGAACTCACTTACACACTTTTATAAGTATTACTTGTGTTAGACAAGTATTTAATACAGATGAATGAATTTGACTTGACATTAAATTAATTTCTCCTGGCTCGCATTTTCAGTTGCAAGTCAAGTATCAAGTCATCTGATATGTATTTATGTGAGCATGTCTTTGTGTGGTGATGTGTGTGTGTGTGTGTGTATTTGAATAATGGAGAGATGAACTGCAGCTCCTTGGTGACTCCTGCAGCATCAGTGGAGAACTGCCTTCAGACACTGAGTTGGATACCTCTGGGGCAGCAATTTCTCAAACAACAAGATAATGAAGGAAAAGAAATGTTTATGTTCTCAGGTTCCTACGCAATCAAACTTGTTGTCCTGCTGGTGGTGAACCTATGGATGTCAGCTCTCCACTTGAAATTGATTTGTCCATCCATTTAGTCCTTTGGTCAAGAGCAAGATAAAGATAATTCAATTCAGACTTAATTAAAGACACAGTTTATGGGAGGCCCATAGCACAAGAAAATATAAAGAAAAAAACCCACACACAGTATCTAAAAAAAGAGATTACCTTTAAATGAGCTACCAGAGATTAATGCTTTGATTTTAATGCCCTTAAAAATATATGTATGTGTGTGTACATAAACATGTGTATATATATATATATATATATATATATATATATATAGTCTCATAGTTCCCAATTTACTCAGAAGTCTCCTGAAAAAGAAATATGTTCTTTAATACAAAGTTCTGAGGCAGGTATTAAAGTTATATTCTTAATATATTTTGAATTGTTTGCTCACCTGTAGACACATTTCAAATTTTCATTAAATGAACTGAGAGTGTACCAACTGAACTGTCTATCTGAACTAGATTTAAGGATGGGTTCACAATTATTGCCTTAAAACAACAGTCAGGAGCCCAAATAAGCACTGAAACCTGTTTTTCTTGCTGTAATCATTCCTCCTGTTCATACTGACCATTAGAAGATCCCTTCATAATGACCTCACAATGGAAATGATGGAGGACAAAATCTACAGTCCTCCTTCTGTGTAAAAATGTATTTAAGCTAATATGAAGCTTCAGTCGTCCAAATGGGTAAAATCAAGTAGATATCTTTCAACATTACAGTCTTTTTGTTACTATCCTTTAATAGCCAGTATGAACAGGAGGAATGATTATAGTGAAGAAAACCTCTTCAGTTCCTTTCTAGGAAATTATTGAGAAACTGGGAAAATGCAGTGTATTGTTTCTGTTATTTCTATGTATGTTTGGTAGAGTAGATGTGTGATTATAATTAATCATATATCATCTTGAAGTACAGGTTAACTACACACTGAACACTAAGAATGTGAAGGTGGCTTTGGAACTATATTGGCAGATGTGTCATGAAACAGATAAAAATTGGACTGTATTGTTTCACAGCATATTAAAGCAGCAGATGTTTCCAGTGGTGGCTGCTGCCACCATGTGGAAGAAAAGCATGTCTGAGTTAATGGAAGACAAATGACACAAGAACCAAGCTACAGTTTTCATGCACTTCTTTAATATATCAGTTTTTCATATTCACAACAAATACATTAAGCTCTTTCTCCTTATGATACAGCCTTAAATATTTTTACACTCAACCGTTTTTCTCAGAGGTCTGCCTATCAAAATGTCTTTTAATCTTTGTCTCTTTATTTTGAACATTTTATAATTTGTTACATTTGTAGTCTCCATGCCTCCTAGCAAACTGACAGTATTTCCTTTGTACAACTATTTACAGGTGGAAAAACAAACGAACAAACAAAAAAAAAAAAAAAAAAACAAATCTCCATAAAGTTTTTTCATGATAGTTCTCAGTTGAAAGGAATTGTTGGGTTTAAGGTGCAGGCAAGGAGGGAGAGGGAGGGAATGTTCCAGAAGAAAGAAAAAAAAAAGGACAATGAAAAGTACAGAAAACTAAACACAAAGTCTTGGAGGAAGAGGAAGAGGAAGAGCGGAGGAGGAGGAGGAGGAGTGGTGAGATCAGAGGTGGGTGGAGGAGAGGAGACCCCTCAGTGATGGAGGTCAGGGTTTCCTCCTGCAGATTCAATGACGTTTCAGGAGATATACATGTGTGATAATATTCTCATAGAAAATAAAAGATCTCCAAGGAAAATAAATACAGCACTCTGAAAGACATTACTGTTTACTTCCTCAGGTCCCGACATGTGAACAATCTGAAAAAACGTGCAACAGCTGATCCCAGAACAGCCCTACAGCTGCCAACTGCCACTGTAATCTACAAACAGGCTTGTGAAGGCTGATACTGATGTGTGGAGGAGGACTGAGGACATGTGCTGCATCTAGTGATGCTAACACTTCACTCTGGGTCTATCAAACAGCAGCAGCTGACAGAAAAATCTCTACTGTTCTGGAGCTTTTGACCACATCACAGTTTTTATATGTTGCTCAGTTCTCACAGAACTGTGATTCTGAGAACCTCTTTCATTCTTTCACTCGACAACAGCAGTTTCCAAGGTCAAAAGCATCAAAACAAGCAAGTAAGGGGACATTAAGAGAACTTTTTTTGTCATCTGCAGCATCCAAAAAAAGTGGGATGTATCATGCAGACAGTTTTGGTTTCATTTGTCTAGATTTTGAGATATCTGTCTCTGAGAGTTCTGCCTCCAGCCCAATACGATGGAGGTGAACATGGACAATATCATCCACAATCTATATCAGAATAATTATCACCTTTCTCTCAATAATGAGTATTATATTATACATCGATCAAATAATTCCTTTCTTGTTCTGTCTTATTTTAGATATGTTGTGTCTTATTTTTGATATGTTTGTCTGGATTAATTACAGAAGTTTACAGTTAAAGATTCTGGACTTTGGCCTAGACGGTTGATTAATCGTCTGGTTCAATACCCTCGTTTGTTGGAGTTGAAAGTTTTAGTATGAGATTAAAACTATATATTTATTACAAACTCAAAGACAGTACATTTAAGTCACTAAGGGATTCACTATGACAGTAAATTAGCTTCATCTTACTTGCTGCACAGCCACCATCAACACTTCTCTTAGGGAAGATTTCCTTGGTGGAAAGTAATTCCAGTTATAACAGTTCACTGTGAAGTCTGCACATTATCCAGAGTAATAAATTCAATGCACTGAGCAGCACAAACTACATTCCATTCACCTCCACTGTGTTGGGCTGGAGGAAGAAATGTCAGAGACTTCAAATTTAGACACGTAAAACAAAAACTATCTGACTGAATAGATACCACTGGAGGGAAGTGAGTAAATGTTTTTTTTTGTCATTTATGTGGACTGACCCTTTAATCTAATAATTCTGAATTATTGTGAGATTTAAGTCAGATTTAGTGCGCCCTTTCTTTCCATATTCTTTTACTGTCCAAAGACATGCAGCTTCAGTGGATTGGAAACTCAACTGCCCATTTGTCTGTCTATTTATCTTTGTGTGTGTGTGTGTGTGTGTGTGTGTGTGTGTGTGTGTGTTGACCTTGTGACAGAATGACACCCACCTTTCAGACTTTTGTCTTAAGTATGAATTTAAAAAAGAAAAATTCTGATCTTAGTTCCTGAATTTCAAGATTCTAGGTGTAAACAGAAGTGCCCGCCTGTCATTTCCTTCTCACTCTCCTCACATTTCATGTCTTTGACGACTATAAAATACAACTCTTCATTTTCAGAATAAAGCCCAATAATATCACAATAACACAATTATTCTAACTTTAAATTCAGAATTCTGAGATTTAAAGAGAATTCTGAGAATGAACACAGTCTGACTTCATGAAAGAACTCTTCTGACTTAAATCAGTATTCTTAAAATAAAGAAAAACTGAGAATATCAAGTCTAAAAATATTTCAGAATTCCGACACCGTTTGTGAATTCAGTGACTACAACCAGAATCCACACTTTCCCACATCCTCAGTCCTCATCTGTAGGTACCTACATTATGACACAGTTTCTTCATTATCTTCAAAAATGTACAATTTCACGACAAATAAATTCTCGACAATTATCTCTCTCACATCAAGTAACTCAAAGTCTCCTTCACAACCCAGACAATCCTTGAGGTGGTTCTCATCTTCTTGAGAGTGAATAACATGTTAACTCAGGTTTCCCCACATTTGGTGAAGTTGTGGACAGAGAGGAACCTCTATCATATCAGAGGTGTTACACGACTGGACGATATGTCATATTTAATAAAAGCCCTACATTGTCTCTGTATATCAGTCTAACCATAACCCGCATACTGTGGGGGAGTCACGTATAAGTAATGGACAGATAACAGAGTAGTGCAAACTGCAAACCAAAACCTGTGGAGCTCTCTTCTTTAAAATCTACTGGTGAAACCCACATACTGGAATGGCTGCTATTAGCTGGTCTTTAGTGTCAGGTGACACCAGCTTTTTTTTTTTTTTTTTTCATTTTAACCTACTTGGGGACAGAAGTCCACAACAAGCTGAAAACACAACCTCCACCATAAGTTATTACAGCACAATTGTTAGCTAACCACCTATTTACACACCCAGTGAACACATAGCAATGTTAGCATTCATCTGAAACCACATTTCTTGTCTCCAGATGACAACTATTCACTCTCCTTTTAGCTCTGGTTTGTTCTTGAAAAATATCTGGCTCTTTAGCAGCTAAATGCTACTTGCTAACGTGTGTCTGCTGTTTGGGCAGGTGGTGTGCGGTGGGGTTTTTCTATAACCTGGTGGATATTAAAACTGACAGTTTGGCAATCATTTTTATCATTTACGTTTGTTTTTCCTTCCAAATAAGTTCTACTCATGTGGTGTAATGATTATTCAGCTTGCTAGCTTTCTCCATTTTGCATTGGCAAAGAGAACAATAGCCTAGTTACTGATTAGGGCAACAGGACATGCAATGGCCAGATGGACAGTACATTTTCTGAACTGGTGGAGTACAAGGCACAGCCTATTGCGCCTACACACTGTCAATTTTAAATTCAAACAGATTATATCAGATTTATTTTTTTCTCCATGTTGGGACACTAGTTCAACCTTCAAATAAAAAAGTGACAGCCTTACTGCCTTCCCAAATCCTAGGTATTAACTTGGTGGGTGCAATGCTGTTATCACGAACATGAATGGTGTAATAAATCTGGAATTAACCTTCAAAGGCTTTGCCCCACCATTGCTGCCAGGTCAAATGAAGTGAACACGCACTCTACAGAGTGACATCACCTGGGACTGGACCAATAGCAGATGGACATTAAGTACCTTGCTTCCACCAGTAGATATCACGCTTCACACAGATTTTGGTTTGGTTATAATTCATCATTTATCACGTGATGAATTAGAAAATGCTCTTGTCTGATGTCTTACCCTGAGTAATGTGAGATTAATATCAATGTCATCTTTGTGCATCCAGTCCAGAGATACTTCTTTTTCACTTGATGGAGCAGGATTACAGGAGATCACTATCTCCCATTACTTGGGTATATTCAATCAAGGAGCAGCTCATAAAATCTGTTATAGGAAGAATGTTGGAAATACAAACTCACTGTATTCTTTTTAGCCACTTATAAATTGGGAAAAACAACAACAGGAATGGAGTTCAGATCGATCAGAGCTATGCTAACATTGTAGCTGCTCCATCGACACTCAAAATAACATCATCTAAAGGCATCAATATGGCAGCATTGTTACTGTTTACACACATAAATATACACATAAACCTACATACTGTGTAACTTCAAAATGATATAAAATCACCGGTATTTAAGATGTTGATTACTGATGACAGTAGCTGAGGTGGTGACCTTGTCATGTTTGTCACTTTGCACCAGCCTGACCTGGTTTTTCTCACTTAAGAAGATTTTCTACCAGTTTGCATTTTCGACATGCTTCTTATAACACATTATATGAGCTGCTCAGTGACAAAAAATGTCTAAATTACAGGAGATGGTGATCCAGGATCCGTGGAAAGTAATAGACTGTCCTTGCTCAGAGCTAGCAGTTTCCCCCTGCTTCCAGTCTTTGTGCAAAGCTAGGCTAAATATGTTGCAACATGATCTCAGTCCTGGACACACAAATATGTCACTGATGTTTATCTTCTCACCTGATTGTGGGTAAGAGGAAAAACTGGTATAGTTCCTTACACATTGGACTGTTCCATAAAGGTTGGCGACAAAACGTGTAATAACGTTGCTATGTGAGGAGATGCCTGAGGGTTAGTTCATGACAGAAAGACGTACACGATCCTCAATGAATGTCAACGATTCAACTGTATGCTCCACCTCCACAACATCCATTTATCAAGCCAGCAGTCTCATTTGCTCAGCTCCCATCACTGTAGGTATGGTTACATACACGGCTGCTGGAGGGTCCTTAGCTGACAATCGAGCCTTCCCAGCACAGTATTCACAGTTCAGCCCCTGCAGATGACTCGTGCACTGGAAATTGAATTTTGGGTCATCAGCTCCGTATGTCACAATGTATTCTTCAATTAAAAAGAAAAGGAAAAGGCAAGTCGCTCATTTGCTTCAATCCATCTCTACAAAGTGCAAGTACACGAGTCACAACGACTAAACAAGCGTCAAAAGAAAGACTGGTAGCTTCAAATAAAGCGGTTCTTAAAATAAATCCAGAAAACAAAACAAAAAAAATTCACATAAATAAGTAAATATCTGCAGGCCTGCCTGTACAGAAAAAGGCAAATGACGACGATAACAAAATAAAATGAACCTGTAATAACACCTACAATCCTTAACACACGCTGGAATGAAAAAGTACAGGTGCATGTGTAGAGAAAGTAAAAGGTGAGATTGAAAGAACATTTTCTGACTTTTCCCAAGACTAACAGAACTCTCCAGAGGATCACCGGTCCTTTCAGCAGGTAACGCTGCAGCACATTAGTCAGCAGCTGCAACAAGTAAGGTCCCCATTTTAAGCTGAGTGCAATATTAAAGCCACATTATCAAAAAAACCAAAAAGGAATATGACAACATGCACTTGGTGTCACAAAAAAATCTGAGGTTAGGTTTTTTTTTGGAAAAATGTGAGAAGCAAAGGAAAAACTTAGTTGCAATGATGCTGTGTAACAACTTGGAAGCTTAGAAAAGCAACAAGTACTGTACACATGACTTACACTGGAGCTCAGTGTAAAGCCTGAGCAGCAGCTCCACTTAGACCAGGCTCTTCAAACACAAAAAGAAACCACTCTTGTGTAGCAAACAAATCTGAGTTTTTCCTCCCTAAGAACAGCTCCTGTGGTCGGCAGACCATGTCAGGCTCGAGGCTTTTCTACTGGAAATCTACGGAAAGAACTGCTTCTGCTGCTTCCACATGAAATCCTTTGAAAAGGTGAAGCATCTCAGGAGCAAAATCTTTCATGCCTACCAACACCTCTAAAGCTCACTAATGAACATGCATTTCATTTGTTCATTTTTCCTCTTAAAGAACAGCTCCTGTTGTTGGACCAGACATCTACAGAAGGAACCTCTTCTACTTTCACATGAAGGTTTAGAAATCCTTTTTAGCAAAAACTCCCAATAGATACAAGAGCAGTTTTATCACTCGTTTCTAATTGGTTAGAGGCAAACAAGAAGGCAAAACACAGTATTTTGTGGAATTTGGTCAGCATTAAGCCCGAAAAGAAAAAAAAGCAAAGGCCTGTGCTGCGTGGCAGGGAGGAAAGCTTTCATCTAAAATAGCTACCATCTCTTCAAAAGAAACAAAAGGACAAAAAAAAGCTTGGCATTCCTAGCAACTCCTAGCTAAAATCTGCAACATGAGAAACTAATGAAAAAATAAAAATAGATCTATCTTTCAAGTCGTCTTCCTTCGGGGTTAATTCCTGCTGAATGACCTCTGACTCATCTCAGGAACGGGCTAACACCTGGCCTTCCATCTCAACCGACCGGTCCAGGCCGCTCCTCCTTCCACAGGCCCCGTCCTGCCGTCGGTCAAAGCACAGTTCAGCGGCCCGGCTGGACAAACCAGCCTCCCTCCTCACCCGAGCAGGAAAGGACGGAACGAGTATCTCCCAAAACCTCGACTTCTCCTGACGTCTCCCCTTCCTTTTGCCTTCATCTTCCCCTCCAGCAGGCAGGTCGATCCGTGGAGTTTTCCGTATCCTCCTCAAAACCGTTTTGGTATGGATATCTTCGTGTCTTGTTTTTTTTTTCTTTCCTTTTTGTGTTGTTCAAGTTTCTTTTTTTTTTGTTTTTTTTTTTATTTTTTCCTAATTCTGTTTTGTCTGTCGCTGTGGCTGTTTGCCTGCTGGACAGCTTTTTGCTGGAAGGACTCCAGAGAGGCTGCCTTCTTCAGGTTGACAGAGGAAGAAAACAGCACATTCTTTGAGACTATTTTTTTCAGTTTTTTTCAGTAATGAATGAATCCACCGCAGGGACACAAGACTTTTGAGAAGTGACGAGGGATGGACTAGTGGGATTGTCAGCACTTACTTAAATGCTGAAAACTCCCCTGAAAAAAAATAAGACATAAGCAGAAAATTAGTATGTAAGCACTGTTGCAGTGAGCTTAATCATTTCAAGTATCAGGTTTAACTGTTGGTATCTTTTTTGTCACAGTTTAACTCAACCAATTCAAATGAAGGCAGAAAGTGGAAATGTATTTTCAGCTGAGTGTCTCATCTCAGGCAAAACAAGATTTAAGTAGAAATAAATTGCATCTTCACAGTACAGCTCTCCCCATCTCCACCTCTATGGAATGACATTACTGACAACATTCCGCATCTCTTCATGCATGGATATTGAGATGTGTAGTTCTTAGGGGTGTAACACTACACAAAATTCACAGTTCAGTACAGCAGGGAAAAAAAAACAGGAAGAAAATAACATTTTTGATCTTTTATTTTGAAAAATATAAACATCCAACAATGGCTCATTGGTCATAACTATTACTGAAACAGTTTAGTTGTGCTGCAATGGAAAAAGAAAACAAGCTTTATGTTTCTTGCAAGGAGTCAGGACACCTGCTGACAGACCTGCAGCAGCTACAACAGTAACACAACCATCACAGGGCCAGAGATAATGGTGCATATTTTAATAATAGTGTTGCACTCGGTCAGTGTCATGGGTCTCTAGTTTGTAATTCTGACGGCAGCAACACTACAGGGTAACCAGGGTAACAGGGTAACCATGCTAACTTGGCTAAGCTGGCTAGAATACATCCATGAGTATGCTATAGCTAAGTGGTGCACTGCCAAAACGTTCCAGGTAGAACTTGTGCTATAGAATTATTGTTCCACACTTCGGACTATGTGGATTATTAAACTATTTTAATATATATATACTGCATGCACTGAACCGTAACGTCTGTACTGTGGCGATTTGGCACAAATACTCGTACTGTTACACCCCTAGTGGTTGTTTACCAAGATGTGCAATACAAATAAAATATCATCTTGTGAACCTGTACATTTAAGATGTATTACTTTTATCATTTTATTTGCTACTTGGAAGCGGTGGAGCAAGCTTAAAACACAATATCTGATACGGTGAAAGTGTTTCATATTTTCAGATAAAGCAGACAGAGCAACATAATTGATTTGGAGTCATGTTTGTGTCCACCTGACCAATATACACTTTCCTATTAGCTCTGGTTTGGTCTCCACCGACTCCTGAGAAAAATACAGTACACAGCTAGCTTCCTCATGCTCTATGTGGAATTTATCAGAGCTTGTTTGATGAGAGTGGAAATTGTGGCCTGGAAAACAAAAGCAATTAACTAAGAGAGGCTAAAAAAGCTCAGTAGAGCTGAGAGGAACTGCAGAGTTGGTGATAATGCTCTGTGGGTTTGTTACTACAAGTGACGCCTTTATATACAGTCATTTGATTGTTTAAGAAAACTACTCATGCAGCTATAATCTTTGTGTTTAATATCTGCATCAGATTTTGCTAAATCATCCATGCTATAACTATTTTACAACAACTGCACCTGTATGTAAAATAGAATGCTGTTTTTGAATTAATAACGTGTATTTTAACAGAAATATTCTTCCTACTCTTTCAGTAATTGGCGGGTGTGGCTCAGGAGGCAGAGTGGGTCATCCACCAATCAAAAGGTTGGTGGTTCAATCCGCAGCTCCTCCAGTCCGCATGTTCAAGTGTCCTTGGGCAAGATGCTGAACCCAAATTACTCCCAATGGCTGCACCAGCAGTGTGTGAGTGTGTGTGTGAATGGGTGAGTGAGCATTAGAAGCACTGTAAAGCATTATATTGCTCCTGATCAGCAGGTTGGCACCTTGCATGACGGCCTCTGCCATCAGTGTATGAATGTGTGTGTGAATGGGTGAATGCTGGCATGAGTTGTTAAGTACTTGTGGTCAATAGACTAGAAAAGCACCATATAGCCTAAGTGTAGTCCATTTACCATTAATTCCAATCACTTCTACTTTGCTGTTTTTTCGATATTTGTTAAGCTACTGTGAATGAAACTTTCAACCTGAAACATCAACATCAACAACTCAGGTTGGTTCTTTGATATATTGAATCAAAGAGATGCCACAAATACTGTTAAAACACATGTGTATGTGTATGTGTTGTTGAGCTCACCATAGCCGCCAGCCTGGATGGGGGTTTTGGGTGAGGCGCAGGCGTACAAGCTGAAGTCCTCTGTCTGAAAGCCGGCTCGGTTTAACGAAGGCTCTGAGGCGCTGCGGTGGATTTTGGGTAACGAGCGAGCCAGCAGCTCAATGGACGCCAAGATCTGAAAAAACACACAGCACAGCCACAGGGTCATCAATCAGAATCAGAATTATCACCATTCACAGCAAAACACAACCAACCAAAACCAAGAAAAATGTGCATTGTGTTTGAGTCATTGCTTCAGTTTTCAACCAGTAAATGGAGGCCATCTACTGGCAAAGCCAATTCAATTGTTCATTGATTAAACAACATTAAACATGTCTTAATAATGTGAAATTCACAGATAACATAAAAAACTGAAACCCAATTTGCTGCTACATGTTTGAGAAACATTTTACTCACCCCTTAAAAAAATCCACATTGGTCTACTGACATTACATCACATTCTGGGACTAAAATACACCTACAATCAGCACTGACTAATGGAAACACCAGTCTTTCTATTATAAAATAAATTCCAGTATCAAACCATAGTGTGGTTGGCACCAACAAATAAAGGATGGGTAACAGACACTGGAGGGGATGGAATTACCTGTACAATAATGGCTCACTTGCTGAATACAAACATATTGTAATCGTTCATTAATTAAATTGCAATCACTTCTACTTTGCCGTTTTTTCAAACAGTGTTAAGCTACTGCCAATGAAACTCTACACTTGCTGTTGATGTTTCACGTTAGCCTAGAAACACCCAGAAGGCAGCGAATTGGGCGGAGCCGCAACCTCATTCATTTTCACTGCGGCAGAATGGTTTCTGTAATAGTTTCCACTACAGCACAACTAAACTGTTTCAGTAATAGTTATGACCAATGAACCATTGTTGGATGATTACATTTTTCAAAATAAAAAACCAAAATGTTCTTTTTCTACCTTTTTTTTGTTTTCTCTGCTGTTGCAAAATCATACTGAACCATTCATTTTATGTACTGTTACACCCCTACTGTGCACTGCGTGCATTATACTGAATAGACTGAGACAACAGGTTAAAATGAAGGAAGTGTTGAGGCAAATTAAAACAGGAGCAGATCAGGAAACAGGGAGATGTCTTACTAAAATATGATAAAATATAATTCAGGAAAGGTTTTTTTGGCCCCACCTGGTCCCCAAAAATATAACTGCATATAATTGCACTACATTTATTTGTCTCACCTGAGGGAAAAGGGGTCGCTCCTCTCTCTTCTTCTTCAGGCAGTCAGCCATCAGTCTCTTCATGGCCTTTGGACAGTTGCTGCGCACCTTGCTGAGGTCGGGAGACAAGTAACCTCGACCCACCATAAATATGATCTGCAGGGAAGAGTAGATACCAGTCATTGTTATATCAGTCAGCAGGATAAACAGGCTGTTAATGTTGCGTAGAGCTGTAGCTTCTAATAGAGCCTGCATGTTAACATTAGGAGATATGCTTGTGGTCTGGATCATAAGGTGTGTTGAGTTAATTCAAGATCCCAGCACTTTTATAATATGTTCTCCTCCTCCTCTATGGAGCCGGGAGTCTGCCACTTGAATAATTATAAAGATAATAACATATAATAATGATGATAATATATAGATAATAATCATAATAATTATATACAATTTAACTGGAGGAATTAGAGGCAAACAAGCCCATGGTGTTAACTAGATTTAAAGTCCACCAATAGCCTACAGGTATAATCCCCCTGTGGTTTCCCTTTTCCTGATCTTATTTAACCCATGTAGGGATATTTACTTACACTATGTGCTTATTGTTTATGTTATTTAATAATCTAAGAGATCATCACCCACATTGCATCAAACACCACCCCTATTCACAGAGAGCATCTATGTTGAAATGCTAAAAAAAGGACTACAGCCAGGTTGTAGATTAACAGGTAGTTATTAATCTGTGATGATATTCTCACTCAAACTGCTATAGCTAATCCCTTTAAACATAATAACATGTATAAAATTGGTATATACTTATACACATTACTGACAACATGTTAATCAGTGAGCTTTAGAGGTGCTGGTAGGTGTATTTCTGAACTTTGGACAAAGCCAGAGTAGCTGTTTTCCCCTGCTTCCAGTCTTTATGCTAGGCTAGGCTAACCACATCCTGACTCCAGCTCTGTACTGAATACAGACACTTCACAGTCTGGTTATTTGCTGTCACCACAACTGGAGCAGACAGATAATGCTAGCTAGCCCCTTACTTTCTATAATGTAGGACAAACAGCCTGAGTGTGCAGGAGCTGCTGATGACTCAGCAGGTGTTGAAATAGCATAAACCAAAAGTAATGTCTAGTGGGAATTATTGCTAACATTATCAAGCTAGGCTAAATATCTTCCACTTTCCAAGTGGAATACAAACCTAACAGCACAATGGGTCCTGCCAAATGCTGAATGTTGTAAAGAGATAAACATCTTAAATCATTAACCAGTGCTATGTGGGCCTGTTAAAGAAAAAAAAGAGTAAAAAAACTTCTTGAGACAATGTTTGTACATTATAGAGTTGCAAAGTGAGAGGAGCTATTTTGGGGGTCCCTGGTTCCGGAAGACAACATTAGTGACTCAGTATGAGCTTCTATGGCTTGGATCAACATGAAACTCTCCTGGTGAAATCATCATAATGAAAGATGAACAACTGTTTTATAAAATATCTGGCTCACAAGGTGCATTTCAGCAAGAAACAGTTTGGTCACATGCGCTGCTAAGAGGCTAAAGATCACAGTGTTGAGGAACCTGATTTTACAATCTAGTGAATCCGTTCACTTTTCATTTCTGGGTCACTTTTGAGTGAATTCAACAACTATGGCTATTTTTTACAGCTTCAGCGATGATGTGTTTTGAATTGCTTACCTGGTGGCCAACGCTCATGGGTAGCTAGTATTCTTAGCTGTAATAATTCTTAGCTGTAGTGTAAATAATGTAAATTGGTGGTCAGAATATAAACCTACAGGATCGTTACATTATCCAGGAGAGTCCTGACTTTCTATGTTCAGTAGTATTGAAGAGATTGTTTAAAGAAATATCTGAAATGGGAATAGAGAATGGGGTATAACACTTCCAGAACCAGCAACCCCTCACACTTCACAACTCTATACACAACTATAATGTGCTCCACCGAAGTTGACAAACCGTCTCCCAGAAAAAAATGGAAAATTACGCACAATAGCTGCAGCATCATTATAGTTTATCCTTACTTTTACAAACAGGGTGACGAAATATAACTTTAAGAACTAACTTTAAGTTAGTCATTAAAGTATATAAGTTCAGGACGCTTGGTTAGTTGAGACAATGCATAGTGGATATATTCAAAACAGAAATCTTATTGGGTGGTGAAAATATTCTATTTTTTTTTTTCCATCACTGGAGTTGCTGGTGCATGCAGGCATTTATGTAGCAACACATGCAAAAGACCTGCAGGGGCAGGGTTCCTATTTTTCTGGTCACTGAGGTTATTTTGGTTTAGACTTCTCTCTGTATAGACAACCATGTGTGTTTAACCATGTTTGGTACATGTGTAAGCAGGGAGCTACTGAACTGGAATATGAAAACTATGAAAACATTAAAACAGACTGTATAAATGCGTTAGGATTTGTTCAAACATCCGACCTGGTCTCTGTTGTTGATGTTGGAGTAGGGCAGTGCTCCTGACATGAGCTCATACAGCACAATGCCAAAGGCGTAGACGTCTGACTGGAAGCTGTAGGGATTCTTGTCCTGCAGCCGGATCACCTCTGGAGCCTGAGAAAGCACAGGTTAGACTGACTGTCACATGACACGCTGCTTTCATCCAAGGAAAACTACACATGCACAGAGGACATAGTACACACTTTGCACTCATGCCAGAACACAAATATATTTTATGTTATAAAAAAAAAAAGTATTGGTTTTCTTCATGATAATAATAGCATAAAGCCTAAATTGTTTGATTTAAACCCTGCTGCTCTAGAATTGAAAACATTTATCTCCAAAAGACTCACAAAACACACCACAAACCAACACTCACCATCCACAGTATAGAGCCAGACAGCTGCTCAAACTGGTGGGAGCCACTCCAGCGGGACTTCACTGTGGCCAGACCAAAGTCACCAATCTTCACCGTCAGATCCTCGTGGAGGAAAATATCTGGAGGGGGCGGAGGTCAAGGAAATACTCTCTTCTTCCACCTCTAAGTTCTTAGCTATGTAGGAGTTGTGTATTCTGAGGACAGGGGTTATATTTCCATCCCTGACGTCTGTTAGCAGTGTTTCCCCTAGGCTGACTGCTTTGGCCTGGCCTGTGGGGGTCCGCTAAGCAAAAGTCGGGAGACTCAGCAGTCACACATTTCTCCGTTCTCTTTCTCTGTTTAGCATCTTCGGGTAAGGCTAACCCATTGTTGCTAACTTTAGAGCTAACCCCCTTCACTTTTCCAACACACATATTAGGCACTGCCCTATTCCTTAAAAAGGAGCAACGCTACCAAGAGTTTCCTAGGTAACAGCTCACGTTTCTAAACAACGCTGCACAGAAGCTTCCAAACGCTATTTATTTCTGAATGAATGGATATTTGGCGTTAAAATATATTGTTTTGGCCTAGCAGGGGTTCTCGTTCTGTACAATTATAGGGGAAACACTTTTTAGGATGATAAATCATGAACATCATCAAACCTCCAGTTTTGGACCTTCACTTCTAGTATAAACTAGTATCATGGGCAGTGTTTTCTTTTTTTATAGCTGCCATCTGCGTGTGTTAAACAAGGTCACCAGTGGATCTGATGAGCACTTTGACAGTGTGTCAAGTGGTTGAAAAATGTACAGTGAGAGGATACTGTTGCTCTTCAGATCTCTGTGGATAATTGATTTGGCATGCAGGTAACTGAGGAGGAAAAGACAAAAAAAGTTACTGGACTTGCTGCAGGAATGGTGAACTCTGAAAGAGACTGTCTGTGTAATTGTGGGGTCAGGGACTCACTCCATGCCCTGGGCAGTCTGCCGGGCGATGTCGATGAGCTTGATCATTTCAAACTTGGTCTCGATGATGTGCAGGTGGTGGTACAGACTGGAACCTTCACACCACTGGGTCACAATGGCCAGCTGGGGCTTGGTGGTGTAGCCCATGAACAGCAGGATGTTCACATGACGCGTTTTCCTGGTGCAAACACACACACACACAGGTTGATAAAACAGTTTTGTATATCTCTGTTAAAGGGCCTTAATTCGTGCCAGGTCATATTGTTAATGTATAAGCAGAGTCTCCTGGTTAAACAGTAGGTGGAAGAGTTACCTGAGGACTCCCACTTCATTCTTGAAGGCCTGAAGCTGTTGTGGCGTGGGAGCAGTGACGTTCAACATCTTCACAGCCACATCACCTGAGAGGACAAAGAGGATACGTCAGTGTGATACATAATGTATCCACTCAATCTTCACACATGGATGCACACCACCAGCATCTGACAACAAACTACCACACAACCTTGATGTCCTTGGTCAGACAAAGTAAGATTTCTGTAACTCTTCAACACGACAGTCTGAACTGAACGGTGTCATGTTAAAAGAATTACCACAGCAGCACAAAAGAGAGATTAAATGCACATCTTGTTCCGCCCTCTCGAGGTTATTGTAATCACTTAAAGGGGAACTTGATTTTAACACATCAGCGTGTGTTGGGGAGTAGAGGTCTTCATGGGTCCACCCAAACCCTAGAACCAAAGACCCATACAGGTTCTGATCCATGTTTTATGCGGTCAGTTGAGTCCAGGTCAGGTCCTATTCTATTGCTGCAGGTCCCGGGTCTGTTTAACATAATGTGTAATACCCGAGTGGATCCGAGAGGAACTGGTCGTAATCAGACAGCACTGATCATGATGGAAGTGCTGTGTGTGTTCATGTATGCAACAGCAAGGAACGCAAGCAAACTGCAAAGTGCATCTGTGGCCACAAAGTGATAACAAATGACCTGCGCGACCCTTCAGCTCAGGAGCTGAAGGGGTCAGAGAGCAGAAGTCAGACTCGTCTCGGAGAGCACAGATAGCAAATTAGCAATGCTAACGTTTGCAGCCATGGCAATGAACAAGCAATCATTATTATAGTTCAAAAGAGGCAAACAGTCAAAGTTATCTTTATTATGCTAGATGCAGCAAAACTACAAAAGATGATTCTGAAGGAGTCGCGTTTGTCATCCGTCACTGTGACACAAAGTGGACTTTGAAACTGAATAAGTGGATTAGCCATGCTGTTTCAATCCGCAAGATAGGAATAACAGAAAACCTGGATTTATTTTACCAACTTTCTTGGCAAGGAGGATGGATTATATGCGTCATGGCCAGGCAGGGGGGAGAAACTAACTTTACATTAGGTAAGACACAAAGTCTTTTTGACAACTTGTAAATTAATGTTAACTTGTTAATAGCAATCAGCTGTGAAGTTGGTGCCGATCGGGTCTGTCTCTCCAGGCCAGGTTCGGGTCCGACATTTCTTGGTTCTGCATGGGTCTGGAACCAGCTTACAAATAATAAACGGGTCCAGTTTGGGTTTGGGTCTGGTTCAGTTCCTGATACTACATTTCCGGGTCTTTTTTGGGTTCAGGCATGAATTTTTGAAACTGTGAAGACCTCTACTGTGGACTTCTACTGCATATGTGAAAAAAGTGGTATCAAAGTAGTGGGTAACTCACTTGCTGACAGAGATTGGGATATTATGTGTAAAGATATCGAACATTTGTCTGTAGATTTGAAAATTAGATTGATCCAGTTTAGATACTAAATCGTTTTTATTGGAATCTCTCCACAATCTATCAACTTAAGCTTTAACCCATCATGCATACATTAATGCATATGCTTTGGGAATGGCCTCTTACACAGAACTACTGAAGGAAAGTCTGTAAATGTATTTATGATTGAAATCAAAATTATTATGAGAAAAACTGACTATACATATTAAGTGCCCCGCTAGTTGTGGCAGACTGTCGAACTTCAGATTTGACCCAGTATAGTATAATGGTGAGCAGACAGATTTTGTTGAGGGGTTGGAAGACTCCAGGGAAACCATCATTGCAGGAATGGATTACTCAGCTAGGCAAGGTGGCCTTGTTTGAGAAAATCTCATTAAGAATGAGAGATAGGGAGTATATATTGAAGTATATTAATGTAAGGAATTTGATAAATACAATATGGACTACAGTGAGGGTTAATGAAATAATTAAAGGTGTTCGTAGGTAGTCTTTTTATGGCCTGATCACTGAAAGTGCGAGGAACCTATTGTTTTTGTAAAGATTATTATTCCCCTTTGCCAGTGCATTTTTGAGGGGCTTGGGATGCTCGAAAACTCACGAAAATTGGCAGATGTGGACTTTCAGGCTCCATAGCACCCCCGAACGCAGGACCATGTTGAAATAAAGTTGCGCAGATGCTCATGAAATTTGGTGGGATCATTAGTCTCATCATTCTGGACATAATCCAAGTTTTTTTGCCGGACAGGAAGTCAGCCATTTTGAATTTCATGCGTCAATTTCATTTTACAAACAAATATCTGAGGCCTTTAGGATACAAAAAAAAAAAAAAAAAAATCACAAAACTTTGCACCTATGTTCAAACTAGTAAATATGTCAATTTGATATTGCAATTGGGCTTGGACATGGCACTTGTTTTTGGGTGTGGCAAAATGGCTTGAGGGCGCTCCTAGAAAATTTCAAAGTCAAAGCCCCCACCTTTCCATTGGACGTAGATGTATGAAATTTGGTAGGCAGATGTAACATCTCGAGACTTTTAAAAAAGCCTCTTGGAGCCATATCCTAAGTCCAACAGGAAGTCAGCCTTTTTGAATCTACTTTGCATCTCTTTCGCAAAGTGAAGCCATTGTCAGGCATTGTACTTTAACAGACTCCTCCTAGAGACCTTTGTAAAGCTAAATTGTGAAGCATTTGAGTTTTCGTGGAACATCCTTTATGTGGCGTGCCGGTCGATTTTGAAACAGGAAACAGGAAGTTGTTGTAACTTGACTTTACATTGTCCATTCTGTCCCATATTTCTCATGCTTGATAAGAGTCCAGGCCTGAATACATCTACATGTCAATATTGAGTCATAGTCATAGCGCCACCTACTGACAACAGGAAGTCAGTCTTGTGTGACAAATATCATCCGATTTATATGAAATTTACATGGTGTGGTCTACACTTGATATAAAGCAACATGACGTATAATTAGTGGGTGTTCTCTAGCGCAACATAGTGGAAACAGGAAGTGATAGTTATCTCCTACAGGCAATGTTAAATATTCATGAAAATGTTTATCCATGAGGTTACCCTCTGATAAATGTAGTAATGCATTAATATTTCACTTATGTAGTATTGTTTATGGATAACAGGAAGTGAAGCCTAATTGACACAGTTCATCAAATGTATAGACAATTTCCAATATGTCATCACCAGTGCCACGTACTGCACACAGGAAATGATATTTTACTCAGCGTCTGATAATACTGAAAATTCAGAGCCATGTCAACAGAACTCTAGTAGCGATACCATGGCTGCCGCTCCCTCCAAAGCGCATGAGGTGCGAGGGCCTGTTCATCACTACATGCACCTTTAATTTGTTTAGTTTTGTTTCTACGTCTGTGCACTGTTTTGTACAATTCTCTTACTAGAGACTCTTTGTTTTTGTTTATACAGAATATCAATAAAATATAAATCTGAAAAGAAGTAGTATAAAGCCTTTTGTGTCTCCAGAGGGAGCTGTGTGAAATCTGATAATTTACCTCAGTGATGTCACATGAGTCAGTGTGGGTTGGGGCTGAAGACTACAAGTTTGAAAAGTAAAACAATCTGGAAGTGTGAAGTTAGAAAGAAGTGAGGTTACCAGACCTTTGTAGCCCGTTCCTCATCTTTGCTGGAGGCTAGCAGCTCCAGGCTACATTAGCTGCTACTAGCATAACACACCCAAATCTCCAAACCAACAGTCGCCATCCAGGTTGCATTGTCCAAAAATGTTATAGGAGTGCAATGCTACATCAGTGCAGGACTCTTAATGATCATCTCTCATGCACAAAGAAAAAATCAGTGTAAGAAAGCAGGAAATGCTGTGAATGAGCCCATTTTAAGTTCTCAAATCAGATCAGTCAATAATAATGAGACTTTTTTACCCTCACAGTTCTGGCAAGGAAAAAAAAAGACCCAGAGTCTCCCTCCCTATAGTTTCATGAATGGAGAAAATGATGAATCTGTACTAAAATGTTTTATGTAGGAATTAAATGTTGCAACTTATATATGTCTGGACATTAACAGGCAGCAGAATCCTCTAATAAATGATGAAACTATTGAGATTATTTAGTGATGTATTAGTGGATTCACTGTAAGAAGAGAAGAAAGCTGCTTGTGGAATATAACACTGGTCTTACCATGCCACTTTCCCTTGAAGACTGTTCCAAAGGATCCAGAGCCTATCCTCTGACCCAGAGTGATCTGACCCTCGGGGATTTCCCAGTCATCACTGGAGTCCCTTCTCCCCAGGGTTTTCTGTTCCACAGGACACACAGTCAGCACAAGCACACACACCAGGACCTGAAGAAGGACTTGCATCTGTGTCAATCTCTTACCATTTTATTGCGGTCCTCAGACGAGGACGAAGACTTGCGCTCCCTCTGTTGGCATGGCGACTTCTGTGGAACCTTGACGTTGGTCAGAGAGCCAGGTAAAGAGGCAGGAGGCGTGGCCGACAGCCCTGTGGTGGAGCCTGGAGGGGAATCAGGGATGAAAAGAGGAGAAACAGTAAGAGAAGAGAGGTGAGGTGGATAAGAAACACGGGTCATAAAAGAAGGTGAGAGAAAGCAGAAGAGTAAAGAAAGAGGAGGTTTGGGCAAGGAAAGGGACTGAGGAGGCTGTATCTGTCGTGTGTGTGTGTGTGTGTGTGTGTGTGTGTGTGTGTGTGTGTGTGTGTGTGCGTATGTGTGTTTTTGGTCACATGCAGAGGAAAGGTGAGGGGGTGTTGGGTTGGATGGCAGTTAATGATTTAATAATCTAGACTTCACAAATCTAGAGAAGAAGGCTGTTTTCACATTCATCTGCTCAAAGCGGAAAGTTTATCTATGCTAATTGAAAATCTGATTTGTAGGGCGTGTGAGCACAATTTGTGACATCACAACTAGTTTGGAAGCCAATCCTGGTCAACTTACATTCAACTTATATACACATAAGGTATATAAGAATGAGTGTTAGTTGTGACATCATAACTAGTTTGGAACCAATCCTGCTCCAGCACGTAATTTACACAAGTGTGATGTGGAAACTTAAAGTCTCCAGTGCACAAACACTGAGTATGGACTTTACAGTGAAAAAGGAGACATCTTGTGTCCAGCAGCTCAACTTTTGAAACAAACAATATTTAATGAGGGAGAAGGAGTAGATGCCATTTTAAGGATTTTAAAGTGGTAATTTATACTTTTTTGTGGAAAAACCATATCAGACACACATTATTGTTCCAAGCAGAGTATTTTTGAATATCTCAACTCATGTCTGGAGGGGATCTTTAAATACTGTTGATTATGTTGTCTTTTCATGTAAATTAAACACCATCAAAACGAATGCAATTCTGATCTTTCATATTTTGGTAGATGTTTCAGTCTAATGCATTTTGAATGTGGCTAAAGCCTAGAGTCAAGAAGTGCTGCCCCTTGCATTACTGTTATTACTTTACTAGTGTGCTATTATGAAATACAGCTTAAAAAAGGTCTAAATTGAATTGGTGAGCTAATTAATGGAAATTTATCAGCAATCAAACCACCATCCATGGAGTGAGATGTGTCTGATCAGAGTACTGGTGAGATCTGTGTACAACCTGTGAGCTGTCAGGTGTGTGGCAGAGAGAGCATGTGAGGACATAAGGGGAAAAAGAGAGAGAGGGGGACACACAGTGGATGTGACACAGGGCTGGGGTTGGTGTGTGGGGAGTGGGCGTGAGGAGGGGGGGTGGGGTGAAGGACACAGGAACACACAGAGGCCTAACTACCTCGGAAAACAGGCTCGGGCTCAAAATCAAACACTATGTCATTGGGGTAGGAGTATAGGAGGGGGCTTGAGGTCCGTGTTCGGTGCTTCCTCAAGCAGCGGGCGGGGTGGGTCGGGGGGGCTGCAGGGCAAAGAGAGACAGACAGACCATCACTGCTACTCACCCTGCCCCTCTCACCACTAACTAACCAACTAACCAACTAACTAACTAACTGTCACCACACTACACTGTTAGCATGTTAGCTTAGCTGTGTTTGTCAGGGCATCTGAAGGATTCACACTGCCAAATTTCATTTTTTAAGATATTTCTAATAGAGTTCAGTCTTCAACTATTTAGGAAATAATCCTATTTGTTTTCTCTCCGAGCATGAGATGAGAAGATAAATAAACATAGCACAAAAAGTAAGGAAATTTGTGTTTGGTAGATTATTTCTTTGTTGTAACAATGCTTCTTGGCAATAAATCTTATACTGTTGGAAAGCCTGTTTATTTCCCTTTTAAATGGTGCCACATTTGTAAGGAACATGCATTTGTGGGATGAGCAGCAGAGCTGAGTATGTGGGTTGCGCCGATGAAAAATTTGCCAAATCTTCTCTGCCAATGCTAAGCAGCTTATTCTGCCATTGACTCTTGTTTGGGGCTTGATGGATTGGATGATTGAAGTCACAACAGCCTGGCACCTCCTCCTCATGCTGGTCACCAGCATGGTCGAACACTGCTGTGGGATGGCATCCCATTCTTCAACCAGCATTTGTCGCAAGTCAACCAACGTGGTTGTGTTGGTCACTCTGGCACGAACAGCACACCCAAGCTGATCCCACAAGTGTTCAATGGGGTTGAGGTCAGAACTGCTGGCAGGCCATTCCATCCTCTCCACCCCCAAATTCTGGAGGTAGTCTCTGATAAACCCTGCTCTGTGGGGGCGAGCATTGTCATCTTGGAGGATAGAGTTTGGTCCCAGACTTTGGAGATATGGGATTGCCACTGGTTGCAGAATCTCATCTCGATATCTCTATGCATTGAGATTGCCTCCGATGATGACAAGCCTTGTTTTTCCAGTGAGGGAGATGCCGCCCCACACCATCACACTGCCTCCACCAAAAGATGTTACTCTATTGGTGCAGCAATCAGCATAGTGTTCTCTGCGTCTTCTCCACACTTTGACCCTACGATCCAACTGCCATAGGCAGAATCTGAACTCATTGCTGAACATAACATTCCTCCACATGTTCAGGTTCCAGTGCACGTGTTGCCGACACCAGTGCAAACAAGCCTGACGGTGAGGGGCAGTCATGGCAGGCCTCCTGGCAGCACCTGGGGGTACCAGAAGCTCAAAACAAGAGTCAACAGCAACAGCAAAATAAGCTGTTTGGCACTGGCAGAGAAGATTTGGCAATTTTTTCATTGGCACAACCCACATACTCAACTCTGCTGCTCATCCCACAAATGCATGTTCCTTACAAATGTGGCACGATTTAAAAGGGAAATAAAAAGACTTTCCAACAGTATAAGATTTATTGCCAAGAAGCATTGTTACAACAAAGAAATAATCTACCAAACACAAATTTCCTTACTTTTTGTGCTACGTTTAGTATTATGATGTCTGTGTGTTAAGCACAGAGCTGGAATCAGGACCTGGTTAGCCTAGCTTAGCATAAAGACTGGGAGCAGGGGGAAACAGCTAGCATGGCTCTGTCCAAAGTAAAAAAAACAAACAAACAAAAAAAAAAACTACAGTACCAACACCTCTAAAGTTCACTAATTAACACAATGTATTGTGTTTATTTAACTGGTACACAAAAGAAACGTAAGAACAATTTTGTGTAGGGCCATCCACTAACCTACAAATGGATAAAATGTTCCATTTTATGAAACAATTACATTTTTATTTCATATTTCATTAAATGTTAATGAAAATGAAACATTTTTATTAACATTTATTTAATCAATGTTTACTTAATCAGTAACTGAACTGAGAATATGTATAATTAAATAAACCTAGCCAGCAGCTAGCTTACCTGCTGCTGTTTAGCTCCAACACAGACATGTAATGTGCTTATTTAGACATGTACTGCTTGGGTTGCTGTGCTTAGTATAGAAACCCCACAGACTTCATTAATTAATTACTTTAATTACATTAATTACTTCACCTTCACATCATTAAGACTAAAATAGGCCTCTGATTTACTGTCAAACTTCTGGGTGATTTTATTTTCACTAAATTTCTGTAATGAGGTCCTCCTGCAGAGGAGCTTGGACTAGCAGAGTAACTCAAAGTAAGAATGGAAAAAGGTCTGCTGTTCTTCCACAAACCCTGACCCACAGATCTGAATAAACGTATGTGTCCTCAGCTGCTGTTCTCAGTGACTAGTAGGGTGCAGGACTAAAACAACTGACTCAAGTTCTCGGGTCTGAATTTCACACACACAAAAGACCACGAGCACGCAGACGCAGGATGGTGGGAAAAAAAGCCACAGAATGAGCATGAAGTCTCCTGCTATGATCCTTACCTCCATCTGACCTCGGTAAGCTCTGATCTCGAATCAGATCCTGAAATGAAGGAAAGAAATTAATAACATGATCATAGTTTACTGTACCGTTTATTGTAGCTGCACTCTTAGGAACTATTGTCACAGCAAGTGTAGTGGTTAGAATTGCACCCAAAGTTAAAAGTACTAAAGGTGCGTTCACGCAACACATGTATCTTAACCCTGACCTAGTTTTGGAATAGACATCCGGTTTACTTGCTGTGACAAACTAACAGATTAGTTGTGGTATCATGTGTCATGTCACTGTAATGGAGTTGCACAAAGGCAGCGGCAGTTTTACCTTTATTAAAACAGGAACACTGAAGTGAGTGTTACTGGTACTTGCATCATTGTTTTCCATAAGCTCTGTTTTCCATGTTCACTCTAAAACATGAGGCCAGCATTTTCAGACTTATCAGACTTGACCAAATCAAATTTAAAAATATTAACTTTGGATTTCCCTGCCTCCTTTTGGATGGACTAAGATCACTAACCACAATGGGTTTTCACAGGTTGCACTTTTAAAGAACTCACTCCTTTTCTGACCCTTTCAGACTTTATATGGTCTCTCTCAAAGCAAATTCTGTGAAGGCAAGCTGGAGGCTCAAGAGTTTTTGAGGTTTTCAGCAACATCAATATTGCTGCAGCTTTTTGTTGTTTAGATGCTGCTCACTGGTAAATCAGTGACATGAGCTGTTTGGCTGGAGTGAAACCTGCAGAGTCATGGTCCACACATATATCAGAATCAGTCCAGCAGAGGGAGAGCAGACTCACATCGATGTTGACAGGCTCGATGGTGTTGATATGGACATTGGGAGCTGAGGACGAACGGTCCCGCTGGCCAAACTGGTTGCGGTGGTCCTCCTCATTGGGCCGGAAACTGGGCGGGATGGGTATGGACTTGGACGGGGACACAGTAGTGTGGCATATAGACCTGGAAAGATGAAATGTGTCAGTGGATAGGATTTAAAACAGACTTTTTGGACTTGCTGTTGGAAAGAAATCTGCACATTAATTCAAGACTCACCCAGTGGAGTCAGATGGGGGGAGTGATGGGCAGGCCTCAGACACGGGGGTGGTTCCCTCTGAGGAGACCTCCTCCTGGGTGAACGGGTGATGCTCAAAGAACTTGGACACTAGCAACAAGCTGCAGAACACAAATCATCAAGGTTATTCATTCATTCATTCATTCTTGACCCAGTTTGACTGGAGCCTAAATTACTTAGAAGTGAATTAAGAGACACTAGATGGAAAAATAATAAAGTCATGAGACAGACAAAGTAAAGTCAGCTTCTCTGGGACAAATATTTGTTTTAGCATGAATTAAGTTCTATTTTATCTCTGTAAGGTTGTAGCTGCAGTGTGTACTGGGCATCTGTGGTATCTAGAAAAATGTAAAGATCCCATCCACACGTTTTCAGACATCTAAAAATATTCTGCTTTGAATAATAATTTGTGTCTGATATCTGTAATTTGTAATGTGTTTTTTCTGCTATTGCCTTGTTAAATTCTTTAAATGATATCTACTCCTTCATCCTAATTGAAAAATCCAGAATCTATGAATATACAAATATTTTTCATTTGAAATGTTTTCCTGGTGGACACAAAACATCTCCTACTTCACTATAAAGTCCATTGTGTATGTGCAGGAGAAGCTTCAAGTTTCCACATCACACTTGTGTAAGTTAGCTGTATACTGGACCACGATTTGCTCCAAAGTAGTTGTCCAAATCATGCTCGTATGAATTGCAACTTAAATTGAGATTTAAGATGAGCACAGAGAAACTTTCCACTTCCAGCAGATGAAACTCTGCATGGGTATCAGTAAATACCCAATATTAAAGGACTCAGAATGTGATCTGGATCAAACGATAGACATGACATCCTTTTCCACTGCTACGCCGATGACACCCAATTGTATATCCCAATAAAGCCTGGCACCTGGCACCTTTGGTGTTTGTTCTAACTATTTAAATTATTTTATCTGGTTTATATCTTATGTTTTGGATCTTCTTTACTTGCGTTCTCTGTTTTTATTGTGAAGTTCCTTTGTTTTTGAAAGGTGCTATATAAATAAAGTTATCATTATTAATTTTTTTAAAAAAGTGATTTGACATCCCCAAAAAAATAAGAATTCTTACATCTCTTGACTATGAAAATAAGTTTTAATATATAAATGTGCAGGATATTTTAGGGTATGAAGTGATATTGTATTATACATTTATCATAATAATAATAATAATAATAATAATAAACATTAATATTTGTTCATAGATACAGATAGATAGATATTGATATACTGAATTTAGGTTGGTGAGAGATTCATTATATTTGATACATTTTAGTTAATTGTCTTATCTATCTGTCCATATCTATCTGTGACAGTAGTGCTACTTTGAAATATTTTTATAGATATTTTTACACAGAAATGATTAAAATGTGGAATAGATGAGAAGTAAATGGAGTATTGACTGTTTATAGCCAGAACAGCTGAAGAAGCTTGGAAAAATCACAGCTCACATGAGCAGTGATGTAGCCTTTAGGACAAGGAAAAGACTAATTCCAAGATCCATGTGTATTCATCTCACATGACATCACTACAGCACAGTGCTACAGTAGGTTCAATCGTGGTCTTTCCCATGTGTGAGACTTACTCTAGTTGGTCGTAGTTGACACACATGAGAGGAACCTCGGTGCTGCAGCGTTGGTGGAACTTATAGCCACAGGTCTGACAGCGGAAACCCTGGAACAGCAGCTTTCTGCAGAAGTCACAGAAGGCCAGTGTGAAGAAGGTCTTCCTCACCTGTCAAACACACACCGACAGACAGTCAGCACCACGCAAGGCTAGAAAATAGAATTCATGCATTGTGTTTATCATCTATCACTGTGAGCAAGTTCTGGAATTTTGTAATATTGTGATTTGTAATTTTGTTTCAAAGATTCCAGATTCCTCCCAACATGAAACTGAAATCCATACCATGATGACACAGTTTACTTACAAGCAACTCTAACATTAGCAGCTATAAAGCTAAAGGACAGGTTTGACCTGTTTGGTGTAATGAGCATTATTTGCACATCAGTGTACCAAAAACTGAGGAAATTGTATTAGATCCTAGATTAATTGAAGATCATAGCTCTGTTGCCATACACAGTCAGTTATGACATCAAACAGGTCACACTAAATATTTAGGGGTTCACACTGACAGTGAACTTAGCTGGCATTCCCATGTTGCAAGTGTCTGCAGGAATGTTATACTTCTACAGAGCTTCCATAGAGTCCATTTTACACAGTGGTTTTAACAGCTGGTTTGGAAACCTAGTTGTAACATTTAAGGCTCAAATGTTTAGTCTGGTTAAGACGGAAGAGAAGATTATGGGAATGCAGTCAACTATTCGGCAGGCCAACCTTATCTACCCCTCTCATGTGTTGAATTCTGAGTATGTGCTAAGGAATTCGGGAAGGAGGTGCAGGGTACCCTTGTGTAAGCACAATTGTTATAAACATTCATATTTCCCTCTATCAGTTCAACTCATTAAGGGACAACTCCTGAAGGACAGACAGAAGGACGAGAAGCATGTGTCACCCTGGGACCCCCTGCGTTTTTTTTAAGCTCTGAGTCTATTTTTTCTCCTCTGTCGTGTTTAGTGAAGTGTAATCTCCACAGACAGCTCACACAAATCTCCCACTGTGACTAACTTAACTTTTCATTTGGATCGAATGTATGGGTTTGCTGAAAATGAAACATAATGTTAACAATGATTAAAAAGTCTGAGTGGATAGAATGATCAGGTTCAATATCTTAACTCTTTGCTGTTACACTCCACTGTCATACACAGTAGTCTAATAGTACTTACAAAGTTGTGTGTGGTGAGCGGCACGTTCTCCAACACTTCAACATGTAACTCCTCTCCTGTCAGCCAGGAGATGTCCGTATCCCAACCGATAGGCTTCTTCTCTCTGAGACAGGAAGTGGAGAGTTAGGGGAGCTGTCTACACATTCATAAACCTACGATGCTGTCCGTTTAACCACCATACTGAGAATTATGCAAACATAACCATGAAGACCAGTACATCCTAGAGTAGAGAGATACATTTCATACATCTAAGATGTACAGCTGCAACGATTAGCCATTCTATAGAAAATTAATCTGCACCAATTTTGATAACAGAGTTATTGTTTTTGTCATTTTTCTTAAGCAGAACTGTTCAAAATTTGCTGGTTGCAACTTCTGAAATGTGAAGATTTGAAACTTTTCTTTGGCTGATTTTAAACAGTAGATGGCGTGTTCAGCCATTTTCAACCAAGCCAACTTTGGTGGTGTCAATATCAATATTCATAATAATATTATTCTTATTAACATCTGTATTAGTATAGTTATCATTATTAATGAGGGAAAATGACAGCATGTTATGATCCTATCACAATATTATCACGATGATGCAAGACACTGTAGAGCTCTTCTCCACCTGAATCAACATCTGGATCAGTCACATCTGGAGCTGGCTCACACTGTGATCAGATCTCAGGTATAAATGACTAGATACAGTCTGACCACATTCTTAAGAAAAAAAAAGACAGCCTTCCAACAAGTTGAAAGGTCTCTCTGCTATGTTGAGCTGCCTGACAAGCTCCTTCTCTGCAGAGGAAAGAGAAGCAGAGGCCACACAGCAGCATCACTTCCTTTGGCCTGAGAGGGACGACGTTTAAGTCCACCAGCTCTCTTTGCATAATGAGATACAGTACTGATTGCATATTAATACCAGACGAAGACGAGGTCATACTGACAACAGACGGATCTTAGACATTGTAAAAATACATGAAGATTTAGATTTGAAAGGCCATGATTCCACATTTATGGTATTTTGCATATTACTACATTAATGTGACCAGCTTCTTTATGTAACATAATTCCTTTCAGTAATATAGCAAGACTAACTACATGAGCATTTACATGACAAACTTCACCAACATGAGGCCAGAAGTAAACATTCATTGGTTGCTGAGATAAAGAAGCAATTCTGTGTTCTGTGGATTATACAGACCAATACACACTGCTTCTGGAAAGAACTTTTTTTTTTAAACCTTTTAAATTGGTATGAGCACCAAAAACTAAGTTCTAGTCACCACCAGTGTATTAGTAGGAGGCAGAAATCTCAGAGAGAGATATCTCAAAATCTAGACACATAAAACAGAAAATATATTTTTATGTAATTTAGGGGGTACTGACCCTTTAATAAAACTATAAAAATGTATATAGTCTGCTGCTTTCACACAAACATCAGTGTTCATAAGTGTTTTTTGTATTCAGTTGTGTAGGAAGGATAAAGTTCAAGATTCCAAATTACTACAAAAACAAGTAGTCCAAATATCATGCATTAAATAAAAATAGAGATACTGCCATTTTTACATTGCTACTGTGTGGATAATATACTGTAATAGAACATAATGTAGTGATTATTTGCTTTACATTATGTACTGCCTTCCTAACAAGATCACAGTTAGAGTCAGATATCATTGGAAAATGTTCAGTGCTGGTGCAAATATGAAACCTGAGTTTATGTATCAATACTAAAATAATACTTTGATAGCTGATACTGTACCATACTTAGTGAGAAATATAAACATTTAACAAAATAAACCAAACTTCCCAAATGTGTGACTTTAAATTTCTTAATGCAAAGCAGCCGTACAACAACAATTATTTGTGTCAAATGTTTTTTCCACAAAAAAAGTTCAATCACATCATTTAAATCTATAAAATGACATCTTCTCCTTCCTCTCCCTCTGTGAAAATTCCAGAATCTATGAATATATAAATTGTGTAAACTGGGTGCTGGAGCAGGATTGACTCCAAACCAGTTATGATGTCACAACTAACATCATAACATCATCATACATACCTTATGTGAAAACAAACTGCACAATAAACATCACAGTAAAATAAGAAGAAGCGAAACACATTTTCAGCGGAGGGAGACTTTTTCAAGTGTATCTTTAAACATGAGTCAGGTGTCCATCTGAACAGTGAAAGAGGTTTTCCTCGCTGTAATCATTCCTCCTGTTCATACTGGATATTAAAAGATCCTTCAAATGTGCTTTCAATGTTAGTGATGGAGGCCAAAATCCACAGTGTGTCAACACAGTCATTTAAAAGTCTCTGTGAAGCTTCTATGAGTCTTCATCAGTCTGAGTTAGTCATATCAAGTGGATATCTGACACATTTACAGTCTTTTTAGCATCAAATTCCCTCTTTGTGTTTCCTCGGACATTGTTTCCCTGTTGAGCTGTGGTGGAAGTACAGACTTACCCGTCCTGTATCCTGTAGACTGCACAGCACTCTGGGATGAGTCCTCGCATCATCAGAGCTTTCTTCAGCGAGTCTCTCACAGTCATCCCACAGCGGGCTGGGACCTGAACACAACACAGCAACACTCAGCCAACAGAAAGGAAATGAGCCGACACAACCGCAGCTAGTTAATGTTGAAACCTGAAACTGTAAAGTTGGAATGAGAATGTTCCTTGTAGCCATTATTCATCTTGGTGAAGATGGTTTCAGGTCTGCTGGCAGCAGGGCTTTCATCTGCAACTTCCTACTGTGGAGCTCATCAAAGTGAAAGGGGGTCACCTACATTCACTCACTTCCCAGAGCCTAGCACTGTTCATCAGCCAAACCACTTAGAAAAAACCATTCACTGTAAATAGACAATGAAACCAATGTTAATGTGTATGCAACTCAACAGTGCAGCATCTGAACTCAGACTCTGACCTTAAACCCTAAAATCAGCCTGTTACAGGTCGAACATGTCTTCAGTCTGAAGCACAGTGAAGAAAACTTCTTCTATAATAAAAAGGCTGCAACTCATGATTATTTTCATCAGCAATCAATCTGTTGATTATTTTCTTGTTTAATTGACTAGTTGTTTGGTCTATAAAATGTCAGAAAATGATGAAACATGTCAATCACTGTTTTTTTTCACATTTGAAAAGCTGGAATCAGACAATTTTGACATTTTTTTCTTTTAAAAATGACTCTACATGATTAATTGATTATCAAAATAAATTAAATGAATAGTTAATAGTTGCAGAGCTAGATGCATCTACCTTCATTAATCACTGATTAAATGCACCATCCAGCATGTGACACAAATCAAACACACTCACAATGTTGCGTGACCAACAGGTGAACTTCTACCTTCAGTGTAGTGCTCACAAACTTTCTGCTGTTAATCTCCTTCACAGTTGTAACCTCCCAGCTCTCATTCAGCTCACACGTTTGAAAGGTTTGAGGAGCTCAGCGGGACAGGAGAGGTTCTGCTTGTATTAAACACTGAATGAACAAGCAAAGGAGCTGATGTAGAGAACATCAAGATGTACAAGACTCACAGAATGCTGCTTAGACAACAAACTCACTGATGGTTGCATCTCACTCTACAGATAAGAACATCAACAACCACTCCGTTGCATAGCAACATTTTGTGTGTGTATATGGCTGTGTGCACTAAGCAGTGTGTAAAAACTAGATCTTTTTGATACCACACAGAACGCAATTTATTACCTTTCTCACACTACTATCAGCCATAGAATGACTGAAAAGTGTAGGGAAAGTAAAGCCTACAATTATTTATTAAGTTAATGACATTTATATCACATGTTCATCAGCACTTCCCAGCTGTAACAATAATTCCTAGCAGTATAATTAATCAATGACCATGAGCTGGACCCAGACAAGTGGCTGAAAACTGATGGATGGCTTCACCAATGAAAAATATCAATCATATCAATTTAAGTTCATTGAAGTTTTTGCTGAAATCTTGACTTGTCCATAGTGAGTGGATGAGCTACTGCCAGTGCAGTAGTGACAGTGTTTGCTGCAGGTCAGATGGTCACTGAAACTCCACAAATAAGGATTAAGAAGCTTCCTGCAGCACAATCCACTGTCACACCAGTCTCACTATAGTTGTAGAACATCTCTCGACAGCCCCAAAACACATATGGGAAAGTTATAATTAATGTGAATGTCTACAGCAGGATAGACATCATATTTAAGACATTAGTAAAGGTACTTTTTTGAGGGAGATGAATTCAGTGCTTTTTAAGACTTTTCATGAGCTGCAGATACTCTGTAGAAGCAACGGCCATCAACACATCATGAAGCACAACTAAAACAATGTCCGGAGATTTAAGTAAAGAGAAAATGTTTTGATACATTTGTTGTGACCAGAGCTAGAAAATAAGATTCTAAAGTAGAGTTTTAGTGGCCTGTCAGCTCAATAACTGTGTCTGCTGTCTGTACTGTCTTCTGTGGTTCTCTGGTTCTCAAACCAGTCAAGAACCAAGAGAGAATCACTGATTGGTTTCTTCTAAGCTTTGACTAATCATGTTCACTACATACAGTATGTATCCTGAGTAGGGCTGTGATGATAACCGTAATACCATAGTCATGTGCCTGGAGACTCCGCTATCGAGTTAGCCCAGCTCTCCGGTCGGACAGGATTGCTTCATTGTCTGGTAAGACAAGAGGTGGTGGCCTGTGTGTTTATATTAACAAAGACTGGTGTAGGAACATGGTGATCATCTCTGCACACTGCTCAGCATTAGTGAGTTTAGCTTTTTATCCAATAAAATTGTTTTTGGACTGTAAAGCCCAAAGGATACATTGCTTTTTCACTACAGTAAGAAAAAGTCCATACTGTCACAGCCCTAATCCTGAGAGAGCGTCACACGTACCACTGTTCTCTGTTTGTTGGGCAGGAAGACCCTGACGATGGGCTTCTGGGGGGAGCGAGGGTTGGCTCGGCTGGCATCGGTGGGGGTCTGTAGGACAGCCAAGGTGTTGGGGGCTGAGGGAAAGGCCTGAGCCCCCCCTCCAACCCCACACCCTCCCATCTTGACCTCCAGAAGAGCTGGCATAGGAGAAGGAGAGCAGGAGAAGTCTGTACCATTGCCCATGGCCTCCAGCAGCTGCTGCTCCCTCTGCTGCAGGGCGTCCAGCTTACTGGTGTACTCCTCATAGGCCTGTGTGGATGACATACCAGAGAGCCTCAAGAAACAGTCACAGGCTGGATTTTACTGTAGCTACACTTAGAAAAGCCTAAGCTCTCTTACCTCTAGATATATGGAAGGAGGATTG
Organism: Thunnus thynnus; assembly: GCF_963924715.1. Classification (NCBI taxonomy): domain Eukaryota; kingdom Metazoa; phylum Chordata; class Actinopteri; order Scombriformes; family Scombridae; genus Thunnus; species Thunnus thynnus. Next base: position 1,440,343 of record NC_089539.1, on the reverse strand, counting down.
TGTTCTCCTCCAAACTTGTCCAGCAGAGCCTCTAAGTGTTCTTGTGTCAACTTTATCATCTGTTTGATGTTCCAGATCTGTGGGGAAACATACCAATGTTGTTGATGTTAAACTGATATCCTCCAGTACATGAAGAACAGGCCAATAGAATCATTCTTCCCTGACTTGGCCTCTCCCAACAACAGTGCACAATGGATGACCGAGATATTCTCAGAGTTTACACTCATCGCCTTTTGAAATGCTCACTGTGTCAGAAGAGGAGATGATGAATTAATGCCATGACTTGGTCGAGAGACACTGAAGACTGAATGTTAGAGCCCAACCAATTACAGCTTCACATCCTTTACAACTTGCATGATGTACAGAGATGATTGGAAAGAACTCAACTGACTTCTGTGACCTGCAAGGCATCACAGAAGGTCATGGGGTTCATGTGACCAATGAGGATACCAAGCTAGCAAGCTACTCTGATAACTTTCTTACTGTCAGCTGACCACAGTTAGCTGTGTGAAGGTTACAATGTTATCTAATAGAACAAGCTGGCTGTGGGTTCGACTGTGTGGTTTGATGAGCTTCTGTATTTTAAATGTTACATAGAGCATAGAACTGTGACCCTGTTCCTTATCAGATATTTTGTCTGACAGACATTTTCAACAGACATAGTGGACAACTTTCTCTGGGCAACGGACCGAAACATTGAAAAATCTGAGGGAAATATGAAAAAATAATAAAATTACTTATATTGAAGGTAGGGATGTGCTGGTATCAAATTATACCAATTTCATGCTACAATTATCGTAGCTTAAATATCATGCTAAACGGTATTATCACGATAATCGACAATGTTTCCAAAATTCTTCTATTAGTGTAAACTATAGTTCAACGACTTCACATCATGATCACCTGGGATTTATTCACTGAACAGTGGTCTGTATATTGCAACTTTTTGGACTCTGCATAAGAAATAACATCAAAAACAGTTTAAACACACAGTAAAGCAGGTTGTTCAAAGTTTAAACCTGCAGTGTGGAACCTTTGTCTCTCCCTTCTGGCATTGAGGGTAATAGCTAGTAGTTACCTGGATGTAACTCCAGTTCTATGAGTGCATGTATCAGAATTTGGTCCATTCGGTCCAGTAACATTTGGAAAGTCGCATGATTAAATTATTTTATCCCTCAAGTTAGCAGAGGGCTAAACCGGCAGTTGGCAGAGGTCTCTGGTATGCATACTCTATGGACACCCTTCAGCTCTGGCAAACCAATCATTGCTGGTTGATGTAAAACGCATCACTACCAGCGTGCCAACGCGGGAATGTAGCCACAGACACCATATTACAATCTCCAGTATACTGCCAATTACCTGGTGGTGAAAGGCTTAATCAGCATTGTGTGAACTCGTTTGGCAAGAGTTTGAATGTAATGGACATTCATTTCTATGTAAAAGTCCCGCACTCCAGCTTTAAGACAGCTGACTGGAAATCACTTTAAATGCAGCTCAGTGTCAGTTTCTCTTAGATTCTACACACTCATTCTTCATAGTAAGTGTTATCTGCTGTGTGTTAACAGTTAAATTCATTTTTAAAAGCCAGAGACTTTTGTTGGCCTTTTCCATATTACTAACCTACACCAGCAGAGCTGAAGCTGACCAGAGAGGAAGAATGTGTTGCGTGTGATCTTGATGCAGGAAGTTTGTCAGTCGGGTAAAATACAGCTCTCTCTGTCTCTCACAGATCATTAGGACTAAACACCCAAAAGCTAGCTGCGCTTCAGTGAGTTGATGATTAATGTTAATATAGAAAGTCATGGCCAGAGTGGTTAGAGCTGGACAGACAGGAGACTGGTTCTCTGTGCTGTGGTTATTCTGTCTCTGTGTGACCAGTAGGAAGCTATACCATAAGCATGTTTCGTCGCAGTATATTGTAAAAAAGCTATACCTGCACATCTCTAATTGAAGGCATTTTACTCATTTGATTTTGATGCATTCGTTACATTAGAATCACTACTTTGTCCTTTTGCTGTAAAGTTTTACTAATATACAAAGCCACTGAATACTAGCCTACTGATGCCTGTGGCTGTCTAAGTCACATGACTTAAACAGACACATAACAGCATCTCTGCTGTTTCCTCCTCTACCGTCCAGTGTGGCTGACAGCACTTGTCAGCAGCCAATCAGGAGAAACGCTCCATTCTGCGCTTGGATTTTATAACTGAACACACTTTTTATTTCTCTGTGTGGAAATCTGATGTTTTCACATCACAAATGATGAACAACAGCATTAAAACAGGTAAAATATGAGACTCATGTAGCTGTTATATCAGTGTAGTCCCCCCCCCCCCCCTTCCTTGTAGTCCCTCCTTCCAAGTCAACTGAGAGAATCCTGAGGTGGGGAGAGCCCTAGTACGTCTTGAGATGTGCCAGACGCTGTGGCAAGCGTCTAATTCTGGCATCAGTAACAAGGTGAGTGTGGTACAACTTTCACCACATCAATCCAGATAAAGGCATCTCAGCAAGAAGCTTCATTAGATTCTTGCTTCCATTTTTCAAGTTCCAAATAGTGTGCATGCCTGGCTCTAGATCTAGATCTCAGAATCACCACCCATGTCTTTGAATTTTTTTTAAAAGAGGAATTCCACCAATTTTAAACACCAAAGTCTGTTTACAGGTATTGTGGAGTACTACTGCATATGTGAAAAAAAGTTGTAAAGTTGTTTGTGTCTCAAGAGGAAGCTGTATGAAATCTGATAAGTTGCCTCAAGTGATGTCACTTGAGTCAGAGTCAGTTGGGCCTGAAGACTACAAGTCTGAAAATGAAATAAACATTTTACCAGACCTCTGTAGCCTGTTCCTCATCTTTGCTGGAGGCCAGCAGCTCCAGGCTACATTAGCCACTACTAGCATAACACAGCTAAATCTGTTGATTTGAGTCAATCGAGTACAGTTGCATTGTGGGTAATGTAGGCATCAAGTTTTGATAAGGAAAACGAATGTGTGGAATAAAAAAAGACAATATCTCTGACAATGTTAACGTAGTGCAATGCTAAATCTGCAGAGTTCTCTTTGAACCAGTTCTATTTGGTCTGAAGTTGACGGTGTTTCCCCGGATGGAAAAATCAAACCAAACAAATTGAAGCCTTGTTAACAGAATTACCAATACTGTGCCTAACAAATGCTACCACTACTTCTGTGTCAGCTAAAAGTGACATGTACCGTCAGTAAAACTACTTCCACACTTCAAGTGTTCACAATAAAAGCCTACCAGGAAAGGAAGGGATTTTGCCATTTAAAAGGATTTTAATGTGCAGGAAGTGTTAAAGTCCCCCTCCACTCAAAAATGTGTTGTTCAAAGTGGAAAGTTTCTCTGTGTTTATTAAAAATCTGATTTGAAGTGGTGAGCCTATGAACACCATTTGTGACGAAGCCAATCATGGTCCAATATTCAATTTACACCAGTGTGATGTGGAACCTTAAAGCCTCCACTGCACAAACACTGAGAATGGACTTTACAGTGAAGTAGGAGACATCTTGTGTCCAGCAGTTCAACTTTTGAAACAAACATTATTTAATGAGGGAGAAGGAGCAGATGCCATTTTATGGATTTTGACATGAATTTGTAAGTTAGAGAAGAATTTAAATGAGAAAGTGAGAGCAGCAGAGTGGTGAGTATGACATGACTGTTGTTGTGCTAACGGAGGTAGTGCTATGGAGATGTACATTACATTGAATTGAACGGGACAACTGATAAACATGGAGGAAGAGTTGTGTTTGCATTAGCAGAGGAATTATTTCAAGTAAAACCATGGTTCTCTCTGTCACTATCTGACAATTTTGAGTATTAAATGGGGATTCTGTACAGTAAATACAACAAGTGGCCACATCACCCAGCAACAATATGTCATTATCAATGAATCTACTGATTTTTCCTGGATTCATTGATTAATTATTTGGTCAAAACAATGAAAAACACTCAGTATCCAAGAGCACAAGATGATGTCATTAAATATCTTATTTTGTCCAACCAACTGTCCAAAATATTATAATATTCTTGCCTTAATTTTCTATCAATCAACTAATCAATCGACTAATCGTTGCAGCTCTACCATACTGAGCCAATAGTAGATATAAATTACAATTACATTCTTTTAAATCATCAAAATGAGAGCAACATAGGGCTGATTCTTACATATTTGCATTAACAAACAAAAGAAGAAAGAAAAACATATCTAACATGTGTGAGAGAGATGGAAGTAACATGACAGGACAACACTTCAGAGGAACAAAATCTAGAACAGAATGAGTCAGAATCATCAGTCACCGCAAAAGACACGATGAAGCTATAAAAAGGCCAAGAAAAGTGCCAGACAATCCCTGCTTTTGGACTACACCAACACTTGACAGGCTCCCATACATACGAGGAGATTATGGATGTCATTTTTAGTTTAGAGAAATTTGTAAGAATTCCTCTTAATACTGACTTAATACTGTCATACTTATTTCCAGCCCCTAAAAAAGTTCCTTCTCAGTGGGTTGTACTTTCCAACGGTCCAGGAACCAACAGGGTGGAGTGTGCTACACTAAACATTGATAATCAGTCACACTAGCCTTTTGGAGTGCTCAGCTGAGTGGTTACTGCACATGACGCATAACCGCAACATCCCTGGTTCCATTTTGTTTGTTTTTTTACGAATATTTGTTTCATAGAAATATTTTTAAAATTATTTGTTTTCTGGAAAAAAAGTAAACCATGTCAACTACCAGCATGCAGGTTGGTTACATCTCTACCTCAATCTCTCTCCTCTGCTTCCCTGTTACATCTATCAGCAGGTATTAACGAGGGGAGTCACATCCACCTGCAACATGACGCATATTTCCTAATTTGAACATCACTCCCAGAGTTGGGAGTGTTCCCCAGAGATAAAGCTGAGCTACTGACACATGAACAAGCTTCATGAACACTAGATTTTCTAAAAATAGAAGTTTAATAAAACAAAAACAGGATTTTTAAGCCTCTTTCCACTTTTATTCAAATACAAATAATTTTGCTGCCTCAACAAATACAAATACAAATACAAATACTGGGCCCTCTGCACATCCTTATTGTCTACTATCAGCTATCCATTAAAAGCAAACACCCAAAAATATCTTAAAAATAAAAATGATCCTTTTCGACCACCTCTTTAAAAACCCAGCAACAGCAAACAAGTTGTAGTTCAGACACTGTGCAGAGGACATCCAGACAGATTTGTTACTGTGTCGCACAATCAACAACTATATCAGAATGTTTTATCTCTTAAACTAATTTTAGTCGACTTGCACATAACTCCATAACCCCAAACAGTTCCAACATCGGCTTGTTCGTCAGTCACAAAGCAGTAAATTACATACAACACAGTGAGTACAATGTCTTCAGTGTTTACACTATTGTTGTGAATATTGTAAACAGAACCATGGTGGTGGAAGTTATCGTTGTTGTATTGTCATTTGCAAATATGACGTCCAAACCTCGTTGAATTTGCTTTAACTTGACAGAGGTTTATATCAAGTAAAAACACAGAACTCGAGCTGCTGTAGGAACTTTTTAGTTCCTGTAAATCCCAGCTGAAACAATCAGTCAATTAATCACTTAGTCAATCAACAGAAAATGAAGGAGCGTTCTGATTAATTAATCGTTTCTATCATTTCTCAATGAAAACATTCTCAGGTTCCAGCTTCTACAATGTGAGGATTTTCTTTGTTTCATATAACTGAATATCTTTGGTTTTTGGAATGCTGCTCAGACAAAACTAGACATTTGAAGATGTCACCTTGGCTTCTGGGAATTTTACTGTGTATTTCTCACTATTTTCTGACATGTTAAAGACAAAACAATTCATTGTTTAAATAAAGAATATAATCTAACAGATTAATCAATAATGATAATAACTGTTGACTGCAGACCTTATCAGAGTTTAGTTCCTGGAACTAAAACTTCCTGGAACAATTCACTCAAAAAGGGCTACAAATGTTCTATGTGATGGATTATCTATCTGCAGCAGATTTTCATATACTCAAATGAACTGAAGCCAAGAGCCGTCTGGAAGAAGAAAATCCATTTATGAGTGATGCTTTGGAAAAATGATCAGTATGAACAACTTGTTTATAGGTTAAAACATGCAAAAGCAGCAGTATGCTCCTTTAATATTCTATGTCAAAGAGCAGATGAACGAGTATGTCACCACCAACTGTTTTCTAATGGTCCAATACAACTTCTACAACATGTTAGTCGTCCAAGATGAAAATACAGCCTGATTCTGCCAGCAGTTCCAGCATGTTGGGTCAGAGCTGGTAACTGAAATAGACTTCAACAATTATTAACAAAATCTAACTTTTTATTGTTGTCAAAGTTGCTGTTGCAAGTATGCAGCTCACTTTTGAGATTTGAGAGAACATGGTGTTCACTATGATGTATTATCTGACTAAATCATGCTTCAAGTCTATGCCACAGTGAAATTAAAAGCTTTAAAAGGTGGGAAAACATTTGAACAATCTACAGTTTGTCCTGGAAAATGCTCAGCAGCGATGTAAAGTACATGTCATTTGTAGAAAATGATCTAAAAACATGGAAAAACACTGATGTGGCCATTAAGCATGACCTGAGAGCTGTGTGTTTAGCATGAAGAGGAGCCATGGAAGTGCTGAAGCGATGGCTCAAGAAATGACTTTAGATAGTTTTCAGTTACATTTCTCTCTGCTGACATGTCTCAGTGGTGCATGAGCGACTGACATGTTGAATTAGACATGCTTTAGCTGCTTTGGGATTTTGAGCCTGGAAGTGTTACGCTGTCTGTTAAGACATCGTTAGAGAACAGCATCAAGCTGTCAATGGCCACAATTTTAGTCAGAACAAATCAGTATTATGATGGAAGAAGATGGAAAAAACTGTACTGGTACAGATACCAAAATTAAAAACAAAAATAAAAAGACTGATGTCTAGTTTAACATGATATACCATATTTCTGAATGAACTGGTGTTATGGTCTAAACCAGACTAAAAGTTTCCTGATTTAAAGGGGCACTCCACTGATTTTACACATGGAGTTCATGAGGACTACTACAGTATGTTGTGTGATGTCTTCTGGAGATATTGAGCCAAAGTCTGAAAAAATAACACTCATGATGTCATAGTGATGTCATCAGGGCTCTCTCAGCTTGGGCTTGACACTTATATATATAGCCTATATATTTTTTTTAACAAGTCTCTATTACAAACATTTTAAACTCTGTCTCCCGTGACTCCTCTGACCTTATGGACTAAGGCGATAACGCTGCTGACGACACCGACCACATTACACAGAATGAGTATCTACAGATAAATACAGCTTCTTCATCCCTGTCATCATAAAATCCACTGTTTCAAATATCAGCAACATTCATTCAGTCAGTGTAAGCCACTAACTCAGATTGTAGCTCCACAGTAACACCTGTCCTATTATTGGGAGAGAAAAGAGTGGGATGAGTGCAGCGTTTCTCAGACATAGGCTCTACTTAGGCGGCTCGCCCAGGTAGATTAAAACCTGCCCAGGTAGATAAAATCTGTCTGAGCTGCGTGCTGCAGTAACTGAGTGAGGACTAGAGGCTTCTCTGTGCGCAGCCACCTAGCTAGCGTCTACCCATAGCCTGCATGTGAGGCGTTTAGAGGACGTCTGTAAATTGTAGCTACAGAAAATAACACTCTACCCCGTCGTAACTGCATGAGTCTCTGCGTGCACGTTGGTCACACGCCGTGTCACCCACCACCACAAGTAAATTCTCAACCTGTGGGTAACACTGGAGTGCATTTTTCTACTATAGACACATTTCAGACAGTGTTGGAAACGTACTGAGGTTCCAGTCCAAGAGCTGAACTACCAATTTCATGTTTAAACAAAGAGGATGACACAACGCACCTCTCTGATTTGAAAAAGTTCAACTATAACAGCAGTTTTATGAGCTAGTCTGATAAGCAGACACAAAGAAATATCAATAAGGAAAAATTAAAGGGTAAACCCACCAATTTTACACATAAAGGTGAGTTTACTCATCATTTGCAGTACTCATCAGTGTGTGTGTGTGTGTGTGTGTGTGTGTGTGTGTGTGTATAATATCTTCAGTAACTCTGGAGAAGCTTCGTCAAGTCTGAGAAAATACTGGAACCCTGATCATGTCATAGTGATGTCATCAAGGTTATCTCAGCATGGGTTTGGAGACTGCAAACGTATACAAGAAGTCTGCTTGAAAAACATCAAGAGTACAGTATCAGGCAGGAAGGGTTGCATTATGGGAAATGTAGGATCCAGTGTTTTACAGTCATTCTTTTTGAAATCTCTCTCCTGTGAGGCCACTAGCTTGATGGAAGAGCAATGCTAAAAAATCACTGGAGTGACCCTTTAAATGTGTTTGAAGTACATCATCCCCCCTGGAGCTCCTGAAAATAGACCCTAGTCAAACTGACATGTTCATATGAAAACTCTGATGAGAATATAGGGAGCATAAAACAGGGCCAGGGGCCACAGATGTGTGACAGGGACAGGTGACTGTATGAGACATTTGTTAATGTATGTATGGAACAGAGAACACACCCACCTCTGCTCTAATGTAGAGGTAGACAATCAGATATTAGTAGTATATTCAAGATAATGAAGTGTTCTATCCCAGCCTCACTGCTGTCATGGTCCAGCAGTGAGGCCTGACCTGCACACTGAACACACATCCAGGCTAGGCTACATGGTCACTGTGCATTACATGATGAGGACACAGCCTGGCTGATGGTTCCTCGTGTGTGTGTGTGTGTGTGTGTGTGTGTGTGTGTGTGTGTGTGTGTACGTGGGGGCGGTGATTGTAAAACCTGTAATATAAATAAAAGCAGCCTATGTAGCTAAATCACACCTAAAAAAAAAAACACAAGCACGACTTGAGTTAGCCTCCACCTCCATCATCACCATCAGCCCTCTGAGGCATGGATGTAGGTGAGCAGTCTCAGTGGGCTGCTGAAAATGAAACTCTGAGCACGTTAGAACGCATTAGGACGCGGTGTAATTGCGTGTCTTTGTTGTGTCAACAGCGGTGTGTGTGTGGTGTGGTGTGTGGTGTGTGTGTGTTAGTCTCTGAGTGTGTGTGTGTGTGTGTGTGTGTGTGTGTGTATGTGTGTGTGTGTGCTGTGTTGGCGCACCAGGCTGCAGCTGCAGTGAGCCTGGAAAACGGAGCCAGGAGCAAATGGAATAAAGCAGGCCCGAAATAAACAGAGGCTCCGCCGGATGAACGCTTCCCCTCCTGCTCGCATCAGTCTGTCGCATGTATGTGTTCAGTGGAAGGCCGAGGCTCGTCAAATGAATCGTTTACATTTAGTGCATCGTCTCGCCCCCCTCCTCCCTCCCCCCCTCCTGCACTGCATCCCCCACGATCCATGTTCCAGCCGGTGTTTCCTGAACATTTACATCCAATTACCTCCGCTCGTAGCCCGTGTCCCCTGCCCCGCTTGGACCCGCTACCCCGCCGCCGTAGCGCCTACCTCCTCATCCTGCGGACCTCCGGGGATCCCCGCCGAGCAGGAGGAGTCCAGCCCGGCGCCCAGCTCCTCCAGGCCCCGCTCCCTGCCCGGCTCCCGCTCCGAGGTGTCTCCGTTAAAGACGGGCGGTGGGGACTCGGCGCTGCTCAACGCCGCCATTTTAAACTGCGAGAAACTGAGTGGAAAATAATGGAGGGAAACGCAGGCTGGTGCTGCGGACAGGAGGGGGAGACAGAGACGCAGCACCGAGCTCCACACTCTCAACTGGCCGGATAACTGCTAACCTGCCACAAATATAGCATTCTCATCAGTAATAATATAAAAAATGTTTTAATATCACATTTTCATATTAATAACATAATATATTATCACTCTTATTATTACGGCCTGGTTAAGTAACGGTTTAAATGAACTCTCTCTCTACAATATTGCTCAATTTACAGGTATGACACAATAAATAAATAAATAAATAAATAAATAAATAAATAAAGGGGTTAAAATTTAAGCAGCCCTTCATGAGCATTCATTCTGCATGGGCCCCAGGGCCGGAGCTTACTATTGGGCCCCTATTGACTACTTTCAACCACACAATATGACAAAGTACACAGAACTCTGTACACCCAACTTAGATGATGTCTTATGGGACTTACAAACACTGACAATTATATACAAGCCTCATGTAACTGTCCCCCAATGTCACAACTTTGGACACAAGATTTTCCCCTTGACCTTACTCTATGCCTCCAGATTAAAACCTCCATATAACTTAACTGTCACTAATTATAGAAAAGAAAATCATATTCAATCATATTCATTAAAAAGAAAAGGAAATATCTCTGGATATCATTGATGTTTGACAATCTTTTATTGGACAAATCAATTCACAATATTCAAAACCACACAGCCAGCTGTCTGGAGACATGTGAACTGTTTAATACATGATTCAACCTTCCTGTCAACCTTCCCCACTCAACAGATACTCAGGACGTCCAGACAAAGTGATAATGTAGGACCTGTTTTCCTTAATATTGTGCTTTAGTGGTGAACATTTTCTAATAAATGTACACCACATGCAGTGAGGCATTTTGGGGTCTCTGGGGTCCAGTTTATTTGACCGGTTTGTAATCCAGGCTTGCAACCTGTGAAATTGAACCACTAAATGTTTTTTTTCCCTACATTTACCTTTTTGTCCAAAAAAAGACACAACAATCTGTTTCTGCTGAAGGAGGAAAGTTTCTCTTTGTTCACATATAAGCCTTTGTTTGTTTGGCTTTGTTCACCTTTATTTAACACCAGCACATACAAGCAGGATGTTAGAATGAGAAATATTTGCATATTCATAGATTCTGAATTGTTCAGCGAGGGAGTAGAAGTAGATGACATTTTAATAATGTTTAACCAGGTAACTGAACTTTTTTTGGAAAAAAAACCATTAGTCTAAGCAGAGTATTGTTTGTTTAAAACATGTCTGGAGGGGATCTTTAAAAACACAACATCTGGGCTAGTGTCTAGCAGAGATGTGAAACACACAGAAGCTCCAGACTGAAGCCTGATGGTGGCAGCATCACACGGTGGAGATGTTTCTCTGCAGCCTGTAGTCATGTAGAGGAACATATATGCTACCTGCTGCAGTCTGGCAGACACCTGCCCTCAGGACTGACAGCAAATCACTAAATATCTGACTTGTATTTGTCAGGGAGCTTTAATTCATAGAAATCCTTGGCAGAATGTGTGGACATTTATCAATCTAAATACACAACACACTGTTAACATCTGTGATATGGTTTTATTGCAGTCTTGTGGTGATCTGACCAGCAGACTTATCTATATTTCCCTCACAGGGGGAAGTGAACTTCAATCTGATCAGCATAAGGTTTCAACCTGTGTTGTGTGGAACATTATCACTAGATCTGCAACTAATGATTATTTTCATTATAGATTAATCTGTTGTTTATTGTTTCAATTCATCGATGAGTTGTTTGGGCCATGAAATGTCACAAAATGTTAAAAAATGTTAAAAAGCCCAAAGTGATGTCCTTAAATGTCTTGTTTTGTCCACAACCCAAAGATATTCAGTTTACTGTCATAGAGACTAAAGAAACCAGAAATATTCACATTAGAGAAGCTGGAATCAGAGAATTTGGACATGTTTTTCTTTATAAATGACTTAAAACAATTAATCTATTATCTAAATAGTCGCCGATTAATTTAACAGTTGGCAACTAATCAATGAATCAACTAATCATTGCAGCTCTAATTATCACATGATCTCTGCAGTGTCCTTTTAACTACATCTGTGATTTAGTCTGATCCTCAAATCATTTGAATCATTTATAAAAGTCTTTCACCATGTATGATCTTATGAAGACAAGAACAGTTTCAGCTAGACTATAAACATTAAAAGCTGTAGGCTCCTCTCTGTTGTCTACGCTGTCAGCAGATTGTAACAATCAGCTGACTTCAAGTCACATACTGGTGTTTGACTGGCTGCTGCAAAAACTTGATAGTGTTTCTGGCTAAATGTCCTCTGAGCTCACTTCTTGGGTTTTAAAAGTTAAGAGTTCAGTTTTCAAACATCAACAGTGGGCTGGAAGGAAATCTGCAACTTCAATACTGGAGATGATACAATACAACAATAATTCACTGCCATACAAGCGACACAGATGAGAATGTTTCATTTGTAATCCCAATCTAATATTTTATTTTTTACCCACATAGAAAATCCTCAGACAAAGAAAATGACTTTGACTTTTCATTCCTCTAATCTTCAGTCAAGTTCTTCTAGCATCAACAGCTGTTTCTGGCATATTTGTTACTGAAGCTGGTTCAGTGCTGGTTTGACTGAACTGCATTAGTTGAAGAGACACAGTGTGTACACAGTTCAATGCTGTCCACCTCCACAAAACAATAAAACACAAAAAGTCCCGTGTAAAGATTGAGCAGCTCATTTCTTCTTGCCCGCTCTCTTCCCCTCTCCTTTCTTCGGTTTCCCTTTTCCTCTCAGCTTCCTCAGGCGAAGCATCTCCTCCTTGAAGTCTTCATGCTCGTCTCTGAGGACAAAGACAGGAAACATTGAACCTTCTTTCATGCTTACTGAAGACATGTCCACACTAATGCAGGTAAATATGACAATGCTGTTAACATGTACACTATGGTGATATTTATTAGGCAAATATGTAAAAGTAACAATGGCAGTCTTACGAAGTCAAACCTGACACGTTTCGTTAACATTTCACATCAAGCCGACACAAATCTGAAGTGACTGTTGTCAGACTGATGTAAAGGCTGCAGCAGCACAAAAACATGCAGAAAAGGAAATCCTGTTCTGCCTTCTGAGATAACTGTATTAAATGTATTATCTCTACTGTATCTCTTATGAACAAGGGAAATAAAATGAGTTGTTGAAGATAATCTTCTCAGATCAGATCAGTCAATAAAAATATTTTCCCCTCATGAAGCGACCAGAGAAAAAGCTGAAAGAAAGCCTGTACTACCACAATAATGATGGATATTTTACAAACACAACTCAACATCCTGTCAGTCAATGCTTGTGTGTGTCAAATTCTATAAAACAGGCAGCAGAATTCACTCTCTAATAACACGAAATGATGAAATTGATACAAATATGCTATGTAAAATCTCTGCATTGTTGATCATTTCAATCATTTTTAGCTTCCTATACTTTCTGATTGATAGTGGTGTATATGTTAGTTTTTCTACAGCGAGCTCTCTGCTTAACTGTCTTGTCTTGTGTATTTTTAGGAGATTTATTACTGCAAACAAACATTTCACTGGAAAAACTAAGATGGTGCGACCTGTTTTAAGCCCTGAGTAGTGTCTGAAGGTATTCCTTTCAGGCTGCATACCAGACCTCAGGAACTGTGCCATGCTGTGAAGTCAATTTGACATAGTGGCCAAACCGTGTAATTACAACTTCCGGGTCTGTCACGTGATGCACACTGACCCCAAAAGCACTTTTCCCCCCCCACACACAATCATTGGAAAAGGAGCGGCTGTAAAACTGTGAATAAATGTTTCTAAGCAAAATGACATTTCATTCCAATAACATTTGAAAAGTGTGCAAGAGCCTGTGATTCAATTATTTTATCCCCATTCACGTGAGCAGAGAGCCGACTGGAAGTCAGCCGGCTCGGCCAGTGGGAGTCTCTACTGAGCACGCTCTATGAGCCCTATGTGGAAGCTTGAGCAACATCCAGGTAAACACTGTTAAACACTTGCTGCTGCTTGTTAAGAATTTTATTTAGAGTGCACAGTAATGACTGAAGATGAGACGAGTGTATCAACATTTTTATCAACTCAGATCTTCTCTCATCTGAACTACGGTGTTTGGAAAGTACCTTACTTTCCAAACACCGTAGTTCTACGATGCTGCACCAGAGTTTTTAGAAAGAAAATCCACCTGACATAATGGAAGCCATGATGTCCCATCATCCCCACTGGAAACTACACCCTTGCTTACTTGCATACTTACTATCATTTCAAGTATAACTGTACCAAACACACTCATTTTGATTGTTAGCAGCCCCATAGAGATTGTTAGCAGCCCCATACATTAAGTCCCACTTAGTTTTAAAGACAGTTTATATTTAGTTGTGATCACTGAAGAACCAGTTCTACATAATTATTCAAAAAGACTTATATGACCCAAGTATAATGACTCAAAGACCAGCCACACTCTTTAGCCACATAGTTATAACCTGGCAGAGCAGTATCTAGAGTACCTGAACAGACCCATGAACCGGAGCTTCTGGGTCATGGAGTAGTAGATCTTGTGCTGTGGGTACCAGTCATACACCTCTTTCCTCTTGGCCATGGGAGGCTCCTGGAACAGCTGGACCACCTTCATGGACCTGGAGTCTGTTGGACGCACAACTTCCCCAAAGATCTGTGCGCTCAGCCTGGCCATGCGCACCGCGTAGCTGGACAGACCGGCCATGACTGCTGAGCAGAGCAGACAGGAAGAGCTGCTGAGGAGAGGAGACAGCAAGAACATAAATCCCACATGACGTGTGTGGAAGGTAAGGATGTGTAGAGAGCCCAGTATTTGTATTTGTATCTGTATTTATTTGGGTTTTTGAAGAGGGTGGTGGTTAAAGTCTTTGGAAAAGGATTGTTTTTATTTTTAAGATATTTTTGGGTGTTTTTGCCTTTAATGGATAGCTGATAGTAGACAATAAGGATGTGCAGAGAGCCCAGTATTTGTATTTGTATCTGTATTTGTATTTGTTGAGGCAGCAAAATTATTTGTATTTGTATTCGAATAAAAGTAGAAAGAGGTTTAAAAATCCTGTTTTTGTTTTCATTAGACTTTTAATTTTAGAAAATTAAAGTGTTAGAATAAGTGTTCATGAAGCTTCCTCATGTGTCAGTAGCTCAGCTTTATCTCTGGGGAACACCCCCAACTCTGGGAGTGATGTCCAAATTAGGAAATGTGCATCATGTAGTAGGTTGATGTGACTCCCCTCGTTAATACCTGCTGATAGATGTAACAGCGAAGCAGAGGAGAGAGACTGAGATAGAGATGCTGGTAGTTGACATGATTTATTTTTCTTCCTGAAAACAAATAATTTTTAAAATATTTGTATGAAACAAATATCTGTTTAAAAAAACCCACTATTTGTGCTTTACCGAATAATGTATTTATATTGGGGCACACCCCTAGTGGAAAGTCAGGTGATACACTCTGCATACTCTGGCTACTAATCATCATACAGTACAGAGATTCTGATTTGGTTTAAAAATACACTTAAACTTGATCAGTTGAGAGTTGTTGTGAGTGATGTTACATAGAACACAGTGTCAACCTTTCAAGGTTCAAATATCGTGGCAGGAGACATTTCAACACCTCATTTCAACACAAACAAGAAAAACAAGGCCTTGTTTCATCACACTTGTATCAGAGAGGCGTCAAACTGGTTTTACACACAGAACATTCTTCTCAATCTAGCACAGGATTTAAAAACAAAGATGTAGATTCTTTAAAGTGTTTAAACCTGATCAGCTTTTATTATATAGACTTCTTCTAGACTTCAGACTAACTGATCATGGTCTCAGATTTAAGCAAAGATTGAGACCAAAAACAGCTCTGTGTTAAAGCAATGCAAGGAGCTGTATTGGTGGGGGCGTGTTATTTAAGGTCCATGTGAGACGATGAAATATGATCCAGGAAAACCAGTTGGAGCTAAAGATTCACGTGTTTAAAGCTTTATCAGAAGTCAAAACAGACAGACATTTTTCAACTCTGGAAAGTTTTCATGGCAGCAACTGTTTTATCTGTTTAAGACAATCATGAGCTAAACAGCATTCAGGTGCACTTGCATGTATGTGATTGGCCAATGTAGCACCTTGCCAGATGACTTTGGCAAGGCGCTGCATTGGCCAAAAGTTGAGCCTGGTTCAACTTTTTTGCTGGACGTCTCTGTGTTGTTTTGCTGATGTCTGCTGCGTTGTCACCAAAACCAAACTGCTCCCATTGAGATGAATGACAGGGCAGCTTTTTACCACACAGAGCTGATGGTGGTCTGAACACAGTTGGCCTGCAGATGTCACCGTTTTGTATCAAATGCTTCCAACACGAGCTTTGTTTCCTCCATCACTACTGCAACCATCATACACATGCAAGGAAAAAAAACTTTTTAACTTTTTAACTCAGTACAATCCCCCCCATACTTGTTATATCCATGACATCACTGATGACATTAGTAAAAGCATGAAAGCAGGAAGTGTTTGTCTGCCACCTCCTTTTAATTCCAGGGAAACTAGTCAACTTCAGTTCAACATATCAGCTTTTAAGATGATATGTTGAACTTATCAGCAAACAGTTGCTTATTTCCACATTTAGCAGTTACGGAGCAACATTGTCATTCATTTGGAGTCATGTTTCTGTCCACCTGGTGAATGTAAGTCCAATATTCACTGTCTTTTAGCTGTTTCTGCTCTCTACCAACTCCTGAGGGAAATATCTGGCTCTTTAGCTGCTAAATGCTCCACTATGTTCACCAGCTAGTCTACAGCTAACAGTGTCTGTTTGCTGTTTGGTGCTGAGCAGGTAGTGTACGGCAGCTTTTTACAGCTGTTTCTCTGAAAACAGCTGCCTGCTGCTGCCGAAAATGAGGCTATGAGAGCACTGAGAGTGAACCAAAACAGTAAAGTTGCAGCCAGACAGATAAACAACAAACTGAAACTCACTATAAAGCCGAGCGGAGCTGCAGAGTCACTGATAATTCTCTGTAGGTTCATCACTACGAGCCACCACCAACACATTACACACTGACAGCTCAGACATCCTAAAAATATAAACTATAGCTGCTTTAAACAATATTCGTCTGTGTTTTGATTAACCAGAAAATGTTGATGGTAAACACCAAATGGTGAGATCTAACCATCTTTGTCACGGTTTGTCACATTTGGAGAAAACTGGAGTGACACAGACTGAAACCTGGTTGATGGTCTGACTCTTGTTCCAGTGTGCTGATTGTGAGCAGTGCTGTAGGTCTCTGTTGACTCTTCTGCTGGCTTATGGCACATAAAAACACAATGCTACTTGTGTTCTATTATCATTCTATATAGTAGCTCATACATCATAATGTTATATAGGAGGATAACCGATCTCTATAGGACAACATTACTACATATTAGCTGTGTATGGCTAGCATAGATAGGCAAGCGTAAAAAGTTTGAATGAAAAAAACATTTACAGAGTTGATAGCTGGTTGCTATGCAACAGGCCACTGATTTGATTCATCTTCCATGTTATCAAACATCCTCTTTTTTATACCAGTAAGAATGTGTATTTGCAGGTGGGGATTGATAGTATGTGTATGTCGTTTTTATGCGCAATATGTCAGTCTATCAGCAGCAACATGCCACCAGTCAAAGTGGAATATCACCAAGAATCAACATGTGGCAGTAAAACATAAGTAGCATACTAGTGGAGAGTGGTGTCTGTCAGTGAGTGACATGCTGTTTATGAGTGGCAGCATGTCATGATCAGCAGGATCATCATCTGTCAGTAGAACATCAGTGACATTCAGTTCAAGTGGCTGAACTGCAGCAACGTGACACCCAACCAAGAGCAGCTTTACCATCAGCTGCTAAAAACTAAGAGCTCATATGAAACATAAAAGGATAAATTCACAATTCTCTAAGTTCATGTTAATATACATGTACCACAGCAGAAAGAATTCTGAATCCACTTGATTTGTTTAACTGCTGAAGCTTTATGTCAACTTCAGATAAACTTTGGAATATATTTTGTCCACATCTTTTCAATTGGAAGCATTGTAGGAAGGGATCTTTTAAAAGTCACTATGATCAGAAGGAATCACTTCAGTGACCAAAAACAGTTCCAGTGTACTGTCCGTATGTGCATGTGAGAGTTGTGTTCAGACACAGTTGCGAACCTTTCCTTTAACAATGCTGTCAAGTCAGAAGCACCATCTATAGTCAGAAAGAGTTTGTGATGGGAAGGTCTCTGCGTCTCATACATGTTAGCTTTCTACCTGCAAGTATAACTGAACTGTAACTAACTCCTCTTTACTTGGTTGCATTCTTACTGAGTCCAGTTTTATTCATATACAGTCAGAAAGTCTCTGAAGAACATGTGTGGGAATTAAAGCTGAGACTTGGTACTTTAATGTAGAATGTGCTGAAGCACAGAGTCTGAAGAATTAAAAATGTGTAACTGTCCAAATACTGTAGCTTCATAATATGTGAAGTAAATCTATTCATTATAAAGTGTGTACATTTAAAGCACAATGAAGACTGTTACCTTCAAATGCAACAAAACTATTTTCTTGTAGACATTCAGTACAGTAACTAAACTAAGCTGCAAATGAGTCTTCTGTGAAGAATTGATAAAAGTTATTATGTAATCAGTTTCTGAAAAAATGTGTCATTCATACATCTATCATTTCTCACACTGACTGTTCTATGATCTGTGTTTAGTGTTTCAGTCATATTACAGCCAGGTGTGTTAGCAGACTTCCAGGAGTTAACGTCTCGAAAACCTTTTTGTTTATTTTGCTTGTGGTTATTAAACTAAAGTTCACACAACCAAAAAAGCAGAACTCAAAGCCAAGTCTAATAGCACACAATGATCACTGACAGATACATATCAATAACCCCACTGAATGATAAAAAAGAAACTAAACCTGAGGTTATGTTCCAGTAACATGTAGAGTCATACTCCAGATTTTGTTTCCATACAATGAAGAGACTTGGAATATAATAAAAGTTCATTAGAGCACACTGTAAACAAAGTGAACAATACAAATCTACACTTGTGTATGAATAATATTTTGCCAAAATCAACACACAGTTAGTGAAGGGATGTGGAGGAAAGAAACAGAAGAAGAGCTGCAACTAACAATCATTTTCATTATTGATCTGTATCAATCTGTTGATTATTTTCTCGATTAGTTGTTTGGTCTATAAAATGTCAGAACATGTTGAAATAAGAGTGTAAGTGTTTCCTAAAGTCCAAGATGACGTCCTCAAATGTCTTGTTTTGCCCACAACTCAAAGATATTCAGTTTACTGTCATAGAAGACTAAAGAAACCAGAAATATTCACATTTGAGAAGCTGGAATCAGAGAATTTGGACATGTTTTTCTTTGAAAATGACTCAAAAAGATTAGTTGATTATCAAAATAGTTGGTGATTAATTTAATAGTTGCTGATCAATTAATCGACTGATCGTTGCAGCTCTAAACAACAGACAGTCTTCCAACCACTCAAGGCGCTTTACACCACATGCCACATTCACCCGTTCACATACACATTATTATTCAAAGTTAAGTATTTTATATGCATCTTTTAAACATGTCTGGAAGAGATCTTTAAGTAAAGAATCTGAATACCTCTTCCACCACTGTATTATGTTCATAAACTTGAATAAAGCCCTCATGCTAACGAGCTGAATGGAAACACCGTGTGAACCTTCAGTACCAGTAACAACATTGTTCTTACCTGAGTCTGTATTGAAGTACACACCAGTGTTGGGCCGCTGTAACACCGAACTCTATCTAACTAACACATGTAATTCATCGCTTCTTTAGCTCACGTTAACCTTCATATACCATACTGCCATCACTGTCTCTACTGCGCATGGCACATTTTCCTGTGAGCTGATTGGTTAGTGGCTTTCACTTCCTGTGTTATAGTAAACTGGTGTTTAATTTGTAAAAAGATGCATGTCACAAGATGCAAATATCACACAAAGGTATCGGTTAACCCGCATACACTTACACCAGCAACAGTCAGTCTGTTCTTATTGACGTCGTAGCTGCTTTATCTTTTATGAACCCTAGCGCTGACAGGAAGTCCGTCATTTTTAAGAGTTCCGCGGGTCTGACAGGTTTTATACAAAGTTCCGCTTTTCGGTCGGCCTTGGTTCAATTACGGTATTTTTTTTTCTCTTTTGTTTGCTTTTTGGTTAATTTTTCTATTTCCACAAAAAAATAGATCATCCTATATGAATTGTAAGGTAACTCCAGGCAGCAGTTTTTCCAATTCACCACTCTAAAATGTGTTCCGCACTTGTCGTCATAATAATAATAATAATAATAATAATAATAATAATAATAATAATAATAATAATAATAACAATAAGGATAGCTGTTATTGATTTCATTCTATAATTGCAATTGTCATAGAAAATAATAGCAATGATAGTATGATGAAGATTGCGAGATGCTGTTGAAAGCGCCAGAAAATACTACTGAGTGAACCTTTAATAAAAACAGCAATAAAGATGATAAAAGTTCAGTTATCCAATCAGCCAATCATGTGGTAGCAGTGTAGTGCGTAAAATCATGCAGATACAGGTTGATGAGAGAGGTCAGAGGAGAATGGCCAGACTGGTTGGAGCTGACAGAAAGGTCACGGTAACTCAGATAACTTCTTTACAACTGTGGTGAGCAGAAAAGCATCTCAGAATGCACAACATGTGGAACCTTGAAGCAGAGGGCTACGACAGCAGAAGACCACGGTGGGGGTTCCACTCCTGTCAGTCAAGAACAGAAATGTGAGGCTGCAATGGGCTGAGACTCAGCAACACTGGACAGTTGAAGACTGGAAAAATGTAGTGTGGTCTGATGAATTTCCATATTTCTATTTCTGCTGAGACACACAGATGGTATGGTCAGAATTTGATATCAACAGCAGGAATTCAATAACCCAACCTGGCTTGTGTCACCAGTTCAGGCTGCTGATGGTGCTGTAATGGTGTGGAGAATGTTTTCTTGGCACACTTTGAGCCCCTTAATACCAATCAATCGTGGTTTGAATGCCACAGCCTATCTGAGTATGTCACTGACCACGTGACTCCCTTTATGAACACAATTTACCCATCTTCTAATGGCTGCTTCCAGCATGATAATGCACAATGCCACAAAGCAAAAGTCTCAAACTGGTTTTATGAATATGACAATGAATTCAATGTATTTCAACAGCCTCCCCAGTCTCCACATCTGAACCCAATAGAACACTGTTGGGATGTGGTAGAACAGGAGATTCACAGCATGAATATGCAGCTGACAAATCTGCAGAAATGATGTGATGCAATCATGTCAACAAGGACCTGAATCTCAAAGGAATGTTTCCAAAATCTTGCGGCATCCATGCCACAAAGAACTGAGGCTGTTTTGAGAGCAAAGGGAGACCCTACCCGGTATTAGTATTATGTTCCTAATAAAGTGCTTGGTGAATGGATATACTTAGTATATGCCCATTTTCAGTCCATTAATTTATAGCTTTAATCAAGTGTGTGGATACTGTCCATGTGTTCTGAGATGGCAATTAAATCATCAACATTTATGGTAGCATCCTCACCTCTACATCCTATAGTCTACTTGACATAATAATAATAATGATAATGATAATAATAAGGCCTTTTTAAAAGAGTCTTGGGTCTGTACTGACCTCAGACGGTTGGGAAGTCTGTTCCACAAGCGTGGTGCAGCAGATCCCTGCCAGCTCCTGCCAGGTATCCCTGTGAAGAGCACATTGCAGTAGTCCAGTCCTGAGGAGATAAAAGCATGGACAAGTTTCTCTGCATCTGACAGGAGAGAGGGGTTAGAGAGGGCCGGAGTTTACAGATGTTTTTGAGATGGCAGAAATAGGTTTTGCACAGATGTCTTATATGGTCATCAAAAGTCAACTGAGGGTCAAACCTAACACCCAGATTAGTGACTGAGGAGGAAAGGGGGACGTCCTGGCTATCAAAGGTGAGATGAGGTATGGGGGATGACTGAATCTGGTGTGGAGTGCCAATAAGGAGAGCTTCAGTTTTGCTGCTGTGTAACCGGAGGAAATGTGTGCTCATCCAGGTCTTTATGTCCTTAAGACAGGTATTGATGCATGACATGGCTGCAGAAGGGCTTGGGGCAGTTTTGATGTACAGCTGGTTATCATCAGCATAGTAATGAAAAGACATTCCATGTCTGCTGATGACATGTCCAAGGGGGAGTATGTAGAGGGTAAACAGGATGGAGCCGAGAACCGATCCTTGTGGAACACCACAGATGACAAGGAGTCTGACAGTCCAATGGTGATGAGGCATGTGATCAAACTGTGGTTTTATGTTTATTTAATGCCACAAAATGGTCTATTTCCTGTTTTCTATTGTATTTTTATTTATATAATTGCAACTATAATAATCTGAATGGCCTTTTGAATTACTACTTGTTTCATGGACAGTTTCTCTTCAGTCTACAGGGCAGCATGATTATTTTTCTTTATTGTGTCTTTACAATTTATAACCACAAGAGGGTGCCAGATATGTAGTAACAGAAAACTGCAGTCAGATTCTGCTGGACATTTTTAGAGCTTTACCTCCACAATCTGAACAGAGTAAAGCTGCTTGACAGAAAACACAGTGAACACAGACTCAGGGCAGAGATGACAAGAGGAACTTCTATGAAAAGGGTCAGAGGTCTGCTTTGTTTCTGCCCTAGTGTCACACCAGAGCAGCCGTTTGAGCAAATGAGACCCCGTATGTCATCGAAATTAAACATAACATTATGCCTCATTGATGTGCAAAAAAATCACAGCTACTTGCCAGTAATAGATATTGTTAGACTTGAATATTGTATGAGCCAATTCATGTAAAAGACAAGCTTTTTCCAGTGTAAATATGACAAATCTGAAATGATATTTTGCCCTCTAAACACATTAATGAAAGAAAACAAACAAAAAACAAGACTGAAAGTCTGGGGGATGCAAGGCTGTGCACCCCTCTATAAAAGTAATGAGCGAACAGCATATTGATGAATGAAATTGATTTTCTTAATAGTTGGGATAATCATTGCGCTGAGAGAGGTAAGGTCATGGGGTCATTAAAGCTGCATTCATTTATTTATTTTTGGCCTCAAGGGGACAGCAGAACAAACATATTATCACATTATAAAGTTGTTATGGTGAAAGTGTTAGCAGACATTTTTTTTATTCACATATCAGAGCAACATTAGCGTTCCTTTGGTGCTGTGTTTGTGTCCACCTGATGAAGTCCAATATTCATTCTCCTTTTAGCTCTGCTTTAGCTGCTAAATGTTTCATTATGTTCACCAGCTAGTCTATAACTGTGTCTTTCTGTTTAGTGCTGGGCAGGTAGTGTACAGTGGGTTTATCTGAGCTTTTTCACTGAAAACAGCTGCCTGCCACTCCTGGAAGCCAGGTAGACGAGAACGCTGAGACTGAACCAAAACAATAAAGTTATGTGCTGTTAAAAACAAAGCAATAATTCTGAAACAGGCTAAATATCTCTGTAGAGCTGAGGGAAATTGCAGATTTGGTGATAATTCTCTGTGAGTTCATCTCTATGAGTTACACCTGTCACCTCACAGTTATTTGATCCATTGTTCATGTAAAACTACTGATTAGTACAGCTACAAAACCAATATCTTTAAAATCAGAGATAAGATATAGGAAATGATCCCTCTGGAGAGTATGAATTTGCTGAGGAAATCAAGTCCTGTTCCTGACAGCCAAGAAACAAGGTTAACAAACAACAAAGCTCAGTCAGTACCTTTGTTGTCAGACTTGCTAAAAGGACATCTGAGAAAATAACATTTGAAAACATCTTGGATCAGCAGTTACCTACTTCAGTAGAGTCTTATAATAGTAATTTTACCTCTGAAGTAAAGTTTAGCGGCGTGTCACATGGCTTGGACGCAAGTCACAAAAATTATGACTTTGGACTTGACAAAATCCAAAAAGATTTGCAACTCGAGTTTGACTTTGACACCAATAACTCGTGACTTCTCGTCAACTTTAGTCCTGTGACTTTGAATGATTTTATCTTCCTCCAAAAATTCATAATTATGTTATAAAAAAGTGAACAGAGAAACAACTCTTCATTATCCAGACAACATGATACACTTTAATAGATCAGTCTGACAGCAGCCAGTTGTGTTGAGGAAGCAGGAGGTAAAGGTGTGTTTGTCAGCAACAGACAGACAACAGATGATACCTCAGATTATCATGTAAAGACTCTGCTGAGGTCAACGATAACTGACTACAACATGCAAAACAACCAGCTCAGATATACAAATGTCTGTATATGTCACAGGAAAAACACAGAGACACACCTGCCCAAACTAGAAACTTTAATAACATCCATTATATATGAACATTTATCATAAATCTGTTCCATCCAAAAAAGTATTTAAAGTCATGTAATATAATATAGCTAATAGTTGAATATAGAATTAAAATAAGAAAGGTAGGAGTAACCTTTTGAAGGTAGGCCTTAGGCCTTACTTGGGTGGTAAATCTGAGGCTTGCACAATCAGTGACATTTTAAAACTATAAAAGGCCTTTTACTAACATCATTGTTTGTTTTACTTTAGCTCCAAAATGTTGTATCTGATTATTTCTCCCTTTTTATCTTACTACTTATACTAATACTACTTATCTTAATGTGAATGTTTGAGCTTCACTGTGCAGAATGTTGTATGTGCAGATTTTGTTTTTACATTAATCTGCTGAAAGTGGAAAGTTTCTGTATTCAATAAAAATCTGATTTTAAGGGACAGGCCTATTAGCATGATTTGTGACATCACATCTAGTTTGCAGCCAATTGTGGTCCAATATTCAATGTGGAAACTTGAAACCTCCAGTGCACATACACTGAGAGACACTGTGTCCAGCAGTTAACCCTGTGAAATGAAATATATTTGCATATTTATAGATTCTGGAATTTTTAATGAGGGAGAAGGAGTAGATGCCATTATAAGGATTTTAAAGCAGTAATTATACATTTTTGTGTGGAAAAAAACATCAGACACACATTATTGTTCCAAGCAGACCGATTTCATTTGTCTTAATACATATCTGGAGGGAATCTTTAATTATATTATTTGATTGATTGGTGTTTTATACACTTTTAGTGACTGGATTTGAGCTTTTTTATTGTGTTGAATTGTTTTATCTAGTTTTAACCTCACTTTGTAACTCTGTTTGGAAGTGCTTAATGAATTATGTTTATTAATGCTATTATTATAACAACTTTGAATAGTAAAATACAGTAGGCTGACTGTATAACTCAGGACCCTTCTATAAGATAAGGCCTTAAAATGAGGCAGTGATGCAGGTTTTGGCTTAAGGCCCTCATCATTTCAGTCTATAATGTCTTTTAGTGGTTTATGCAGTATTATCAATTTTCAATTCATTATATCATCACAAACTACCTGCCACATGGTGAACCTGGAGCCTTCAGACCCTCGAGGGTCTGCGGCTGGGGAAAGTTGGCCAAATTAGTAATCCAGCCTCAGTCCTGCTGGAGTATAGTTTATTTTAGCAATAATACTTGCAATTTTAAGTAATATTCCAATTGCAGGACTGTAACTCACTATTGAGGATGTACAGGATTTTAGTGCATGCAATAAAACATAAGCAGTAGGTTATAAATATAGGTTAGTAGTAGCAGTAGTAACATAGTTTTGATTGTTCAATCAAATATCATGTAGCCTGTAAGCTAACACTGTGCTCCTCCAGACAGACTGGTGTTGATTGGTCGGTGGACAGGCCTGCTCTGTAGCAGCTGCCGTCATCCCATCAGACGTGCTGGGGATGCTGACTCTGCTGGCTGATCCCTCCACACTCTGCTGCTGCTGATGGACTGCGGTCTGAGCTCTGTTTGGATACATCAGGTACATTCACACTCTTATATGAAGCTGGACACATCGTCTGAGTCGTATAATGACTCTGATTGTGTATGTAAATGGGGTTCTGTTAAATACAGGCGCACGATTCTCTCTAGTTGTTTCTACAGCTTTCACTGCCCGCTTCTTTGTCCATCGTTCATTTTAGTGGGTGGGTTATGCAGTCAGTGTTCATGGTGTTAGCTATGTGTAAAATACAGCCTTTGGCTATAGACCTGAATGTTGTGCTGATGTGTTTTGTGCATGTTGGTGTCGCCCTGCTCAGACAGATGGATGCTGGATCCGGGGCTGAGATGAGATAAGCGTCCTCTGTCTCCGCCGAGCTGCTGCAGCGCCGCACACGCAGGGAAGACGTGGGCACTTGGTAGCCGAAAACACCGGAATATAGGGATTAACACTTTTATTTGGTGGTGAGCTGTGCCACTTGAAAGGTTTGGCTTCACTTTGCACCTTAACCTAATCGCCACCTCGATAGGCTAATGGTCCCGACGCTGCTCTCCAGAGGTGATGTGAGCTGAACTCGCGGGGAAGCCGCAGAGGAGCTGTCCGTCTGTCGAGGTGCTGATGCGGCTGTGACAGAAGCGAGCATGGCTGCCGGGAAGTTACTGCTCTACGCCGGTCTCTCTCTTTCTCTCTGCGCCCTGGGCATGCTGGCCGTGGCGATGTGCTCCGACCACTGGTACGAGACTGACGCCAGGAGGTACCGGGAGCGGTGCCGAAGCTTTTCCAGCCGCCGCAAGGACCCGGGCTTCATCTACATCCCCAACAACAGTCTGCCGCTGCGGGCCAGCCGGAGCAGCCTGCCCCGCTGGGAGGAGAAGCTGCTCCTGGCCCGGAACCGGCGGCAGCTGTTCGCCATGAGCGCCGCGGACGAGTGCAGCAGGCAGTATAACTCAACCAACATGGGGCTCTGGAGGAAATGCCATCGGCTGGGCTTCGATCAAGAAATCGAAGATCTCATCCGGAAAGGTAAGGATGAAATAAACAACCCAAAGAGCTGTTTGAAGGAACAGCAATGTGACACCAACACGGCAGGGATGTGCTGTGACATTTCTCATAGAAAAATCAATTAGCCTGCTCTGTGGTGATTGTTCATTTGACCAAAGGGCGAACAAGGGCATCGAGATGTTTTCTTGCTATTCTGGAAGCATGTTTGTCCAAAGGCATGCACAGCGTCTGTGTGTGTGTGAATGGGTATGGACGGCCTGTGGCTGCAGACTGCTTGTTGTCATGCTATTTTGCAGAAGAGATGTGCATGTTAATTGTGACGCTGAGCAGCAGTGCGTGTCTGTTCTCCTTGTTCTCAGGTCTTGATTGTACTTTAAATGGTGATCTCCTGACCCCTGCAACTGCAAATAATGACATAATCATTTAAGGGTGTATGGGCTTGCCAGCTCAACCACTCACCATGAAGCAGGAAGAGGTGGAGGGGGGCACTCAGAGCTCTATGGCCTACTATCTTACATCAAGAGTTCATAAGGTGCATACTACAAATAGGCTTGTTTTTTTCAGAGAGGTGGAATTTATTCAGTTTTAAGGTATCCAGTGAGATCTTTTATAGCCTGGAGGGAGGGCACTGCTACATTAACCTGCTTGCGGGGCCAGGGCACACATTAGCTGGTGGGCCACATTCTTCACTCTGTGCATGTACAGTATTCCAATTCTGGAACATTGCATAGTATGGTATCTATGATATATATCAAGGTGCATATTTGCTGTGTTGTAAATTGATAAAACACAAATTAATTTGGGTATATGCACCATTAATCACAGTATCACATTCTTAAAACTAGTTTTTTACATAGATATTTGGTATATCTTCAAGACAAGACCTCAGCATAAGGAAATAAAGCAGTTGTCCCTAACCTTGTCAGCTGATGATAGAGCATTTATTTTAACAAAGTTACCATTAATTACAGCACCCAAACCCAAAAACAGTAAAGCTGGGGCGTTTGAGGCCGTGGGCCAGTTGACCATTTTGCCAAGTTGCTAATCCAGCCTTGCGCATAAGTGGTTTCAGGGTGTTTTGTCTAGTCATTTGTCAAGCATGTAATACCAAACGCTGGTTACAGGTTCACAATGTGAATATTTGTTGCCTTTTGGTGTTTGATATAATTCTACAATGAATATCTTTGGGGTTTTTGGTTGTTGGTCAAACAAAATCAGCAATTTGATAACAAACAACTTATTTTTCTTCTTTTACATTTTTTTTTGAATAAACCTTTCATCCAGTGATTCCTTACCTTTTGGATTGGTCCTTACTAAGAGACAATACATACTGTGACCCCTCATCACAGGACATGGTATGTGAGTTATTGGCAGCTACACTAAAGATGATTGCTTTGAAGACTGAAGAGATGAAAGTATCCAACATTTTAAAAGAAAAAAGCAATAATTTGAGAAAGGTCTTATAAACAGAAACTAATTTCTCTTTCTGACACCTTTAATTATCTTGTGACATGTGGGGCAATGACCCCCAGGTTAGGAATCAGTGATTAAACAGTTATTCAAAAAATAAGCAGTAATACAATGCTTGAAGTAGGTATGAGATGGAGTTAGCGTAAGTGTTGTTCAATATGAATCATGATGAGAATTTGTTAAGCTGAGTCCTGATGTGAGGGTCATACATCAATCACATTATGAAACATGGCAGTTTAATTTGTTGCTCAGACTCCTGTAAATTCATGCCGTTTAAACCCATTCCAACCCAACAGTGATTCATGTTTCCAAGGATGATGAGATGTTTACGACCACAGCCAAAACAAATCATAAAGTCTGCATCAGTAAAACTCAAATACATAAGTTTCCATTTATGTGGTTGAAGTTGCTGATGCTACAGAGGCAGGTTTTGTATTAAAAAGACAGGGAGGCTGAGGTTTCTGATGGACTCAGCCCAAGCTGAAAGAGGAGAGTGTGTGTGCACTCTGAATGCATGTGTGTGCTGCAGCTGTGCCTTCCTTTGAGGACGCCTCAATGGCCTTGATGGCCCACCATCTGCAGTAATGGGCAGCCCACAGTCAGTGTGCTCAGTGATCAGATGAATGCCTCCATAGAGGGTTTGATCTATTCCAGCTCTCAGCTCCATCAGCATGGAAAAATACAGCGTGGTTTGTCATCATGATGCATCTGACAATAACTTCACATTGATGGGTCAATAAGGACAGAGCCATGAACACTATTTATCTGTGTTTACTCCACATGTAGTGATCACTGTGATCCATTAACAGAACCTAGCTCACATTCAGCTGCAGGATCATGATACACTGATATAACTGCCAATCATAACACCTAGCACCAATTAGTACTACTGCTATTACCTGTACTTCTACTACTACTACTATTACTACTGCCAGTACTACTGCTACTGCCATTATTACTGCCATTAATAGCCTACTACTGCTATTGTTACTGCTAGGCTACTGTTGCTACTGCTACTACTACTGCTGTTACCTGTACTTCTTCTGCTGCTACTGCTTCTGCTATTACCTGTACTTCTACTGCTACTACTGCTACTGCTACTAGTACTGCTACTGCTATTACCTGTACATCTACTGCTACTACTGCTACTGTCATTACCTGTACTTCTACTGCTACTACTACTACTGCTACTGCTATTACTACTGCCACTAATAGCCTAAAACTGCTACCTGTCCTTCTACTGCTGTTGCTACTGCTACTACTACTGCTATTACTACTGCTGTTACCTGTACTTCTGCTACTACTTCTACTGCTATTACCTGTACTTCTACTGCTATTACTGCTGCTACTGTTTTGTACCTTTACTTCTACTGCTACAGCTACTGAGATTGCTACCATTACTGCTTTTGCTACTACTATTGTTTGTACTATTACTACTACAGCTGCTGTTTCTGCCACAACTTCTGCTGCCTACTCCTACTTCTAATACTGCTGTCTGTACTACTGCCACTTCAACTGCTACTGCTGCTACTGTTACCTCTGTTGCTACTACTAACTCTACTGCTACTACAACTATTGCTGCTGCTACCACTACTGCTATTGCCACTTTGTCTGCTACTAAAACAACCACTAGTGCTACTGCTGCTGCTACTAACCTCTTACTATTGCTTCTACTACTCTTGCTACTAATTCTACTGACACAGTTGCTGTTTCTGCCACTACTTTGGCTGCCTTACTGCTACTGCCGCTACCAGTGCTAGTGTTACTGCTATTTCATCTGTTACCACTATTACTTCTACTACTGCTGTTACTACTGTTACCTCTAGTACTATTGCTACTATAACTCAACTGCTGCATAACTAGGCTAATGCTACTGCTGCTTCTACTGCTACTACTTTTACTGCAATATCTACTGCTACTGCTACTGCTATGTCTACTGCTACTGCCATTTATACTACTTCTATTACTGCTATTGTTACTTAATGAAAAATCTGAGTAATTTAACATTTGAGGAGGTGTAGTCTCATTGGGGGACTTTTGGACTGAAGACCTCAGTATTCCTAAATACTGTCTAGTCACACATTATGGTTATTGTTGAAGACTGGTTTGAACAATGCATTTAATAGAGCATTACTGCTTTAAATTTACAGTAGCTTTTCCTGACAAATCAAGTTAAGCCGCAGTCTGTGCCCTGTCTTCTGAACACCGAATTGTAGGAAGAATATAATTCTAATTTTTTTCAGAGATTTTGAAAGGTTAGGGGTCAGAACAAAGCACACCAAAGCCTTCCCTCCACATGCTGTTTCACTTTTATTCCATTTTAATCCCAGAAGTCAAATCACAAGCATACATACTGAATGATTTCATTATTGACATCCGCAAGCTGAGGCCACATGCTGCTTTCACATAATGATTCCATATTCTCCTGTGTACTTATAACACATGAAGCTTGTGAAATGACAGGATACATTCATGCAATTATTAGCTGCATATCAAAAATCTCAAACAGAAGCGCCAACAGACCCCAATGAGTCATTTCCTGTCCGTTTGAATAAAATTGCCCTGTTTTTATATAAATAAATACTGTAATTGTTGTTATATATCAGGAATGAATCATAATCCAGAGGCACTTATTATATCTCTGAACACAGATCAATTCTGATTCACTTTCATTTTTAACTTAATATTTAATAATTCAGAAACTCTAATCTCTCCATGTGCATCCATCTCCCTGGCATGTGATGCTTCAGCTGTTAATGTTTGGCCAGATCAGCAACATCCATTCATCTCCTCGTCTCTGAGACATCTTCCGTAACCGCAAGCTGCATCATTATGTAGATTTATGGAAGCAGGAGTGAGGGAGAGAAGCAGCATTAACGGGTCAACACAAAACACTAAACCCTCCATTTTCAGGAGTTTGCTAGTTATTCATCTGTGCCATAGAGCTCTGTTGGTGTCCAAAATCTATTAAAAACAAACTTCATCACCATTAACACACACATTGTAGTTTATTTAGACAAAATCCCACACACATCATCCTGCTGCCAGCAATACGAGTACAACACTGAATGTGGATTCATCAGCTGCTGAAAATAGCCCCCAACAAATGCACTATTTCCTCCTGTTTGAGTAAGATTTTCTGGAAATTACTGAGCCTTTTCAAAAAGGAACCCATGGGCTTGGGGGTTAGCGTCACAGACAGGGTAGGGGAGTCATAAAGTACTGAGAGATGGACTAACACATTGTTGGATTTGGTCTTTCATGCTTTTCATCTGCTGACATTAAGAAAAATATAAAATAGCAGCAGCCTTATACCTCAGGGTACACAACACATACACTATGTGGTAACAGTGTAGAATCAATGACATCATCAGTAAAAGAGAAAAAGTACATTTAAGTCTGTCCAGCAGCAGCAGCAGCAGCAGCAGCAGCAGCAGCCTACCACACTTTTTAGTGATATTTTGCAGGTTAAGATCTGCTGTTGGATGAAAATTTCAACTCAACTCCAGTGTTTTGTTCACTCTGAGATGATGAAGAGCTTTCTGAGCCTCCTGCCACACTGACACTTTGCTCCACACATATTATAAATGGTACTATAGTGTACAATACAAAATAACGCAGAAACTTAAAGGAAACCTGTGGAGCAGGATATATAATGATTCTGCCGTCAAACATATTTAAATTGCTTTCCCATTTTAATAAATATTCGATGTCAGGTTTATTGTAGCCTATGTATATGCAGCTGTATTACGTAATGTAAAAATACACACATATAATAAAGATAAATATAACATCAGACTTTTTATAGGCAGATATTTAAGGACATTAGGATTGGGATCAAGATTGTGAAAAATAGAGATGTTCCCATCCCTACTTTAACTGAACTCTTAGACTTCGTACAAGAAATTTGATATATTTTTACTTTTTAGATTTTTAAGAGACACAAAATGTTTACTTAGAGTATCTCCCCAAAATGTGCAGTATGTCAATAGCTCAACTTAAAGAGACCAGTCTAAAAGTAAAGCCTATAAAGAAAGAGACAAATAAGCATATATTCAACTAGTCTTTATTAGAAATACAATGCAAGTATCAATTTAGAGGAGAATTTTCAACAACTTGGCAACCCAAAAGTAGTTTTTATCAAATGTTACAGTTTATAAACTCTTTGTAAAGGGTGCCTTATTAGAAAGTGGTACAATTAATACATAAAGAGATTCATAATATTTACTGTTTGTCTAAGTATCTAAGTACATACTATGTGAGAGCATATAATATAGTGGAAGTTCATTTGCTGTCAGGATCAGTCCAAAGAATCATCATAATACATAAAATAAATATATAGTACAGGGCATAGACTCAGTTTATAAGACGCATATGAGATAGTTTTTAGTCATCCTCTTCTTTAAATAGGTCACTGCCATCCACCACCTAGTTTTTGGTGTTCATTCAGCATACAGCTCATGTTGATTATCTAACAGTTGGCATATGTTAGCTTGGTTTCTGATGCCGTGACTGAGCACGATATGTGACCTCCTCAGTCTCTCTCATTCTGTCTGTCGCAAGGAAAACCTCCTGGAGAGAGAAAGGGAACGATAAAGTGGCGACAGAGAGACACCAGGCAACAAAGTGGTTTTGGGACAGAGCGAAGAGAAGAAAGGAGGGGAAAAAAGAGGAGGAAGCCAAGGATGGCTGTGGAGACAGGGATGTCAGGGAGGAGAGGATTACATAGAGAGGAGTGGGGGTGGGGGTGAGGCCTCCTCATCTTGCACCATCTGTTGTCGCTCTGTGAGGGAAAAAGGCCTTTCAGGTCTTGATCAAGACATTCATAGCCCTGTCCAAGCACATAGAGAGGCCCTGGATTGCATTACCTCGCTCCCCAGGGACCCCGCATCGTGGGGAGGGCTAAATTAGACACTACAGGAGGCTAAAGGTGCCTCATAGGTTCCCTGCCAATGAGCCCGCTGGCAAAGCTGCTCATCTAATAGACTCATGTAAGAGGTGGAGGGCGGGCGGGGCTGGCTGCTTTCACTTCTAGTTTGACTTTCTGGTGGGAGATTATTATAGGAAGGTAGCAGATCATTTGCCTTCGAGGGTTAATTAGAGTGATGATGAAATAAGGTAACATGTAACTAATTAAGGGACTTTTTTTGACTTTCCAGCTAATTGTTCATATTTTTATCTACACTGTAGATATTTAAAGGTCCAGTATGTGGAATTTGGTGGCATCTAGCAGAATGGACTTGGCAGAAATGGAATATAATATTTATAAGTATGTTTTAATAAGTGTAGAATCACCTGAAAATAAAAATTGTTGTGTTTTTGTTAGCTTAGAATGAGCCCTTTATATCTACATAGGGAGCAGGTCCTCTTCCACAGAGCCTACCATGTTGCTCTGCCATGTTTCTACGGTAGCCCAGAACAGACAAACCAAACACTGGCTGTAGAGAGGGCCTTTTGCATTTTTGGTGAGTGTCACGGCCACCGTAGGTTCTCCTACATGCTTGGAAGGGCAGGGTAAGGGGAGGGGTATTCAGTTGGTTGAAATCTGCAATCTCACTGCTAGATGCCACTAAATCTTACACACTGGTCTTTTAAGGACCATAGTAGTGTTTTCCAATCATGTACTCTTTACATTAGTGCTGACAACTTCCCAAAGCATACCATAGTGTTCCACATTATCAAATATATATCTTTAAGGCTGCACCAATCAATATATTTTTATTAACAGTAGTAAACCCACAGAGAATTATCACCAACTCTGCAGTTTCCCCTTAGTTCTACAAGTCTTCTTAGCATCTTGCAACTCATTTTTTTGGTTTGACTGCTGCAACTGTACTGTTTTGGTTCAGTCTCAGTGCTTACATCAACCTCATTTCTAGCACCAGCAGTTTGCTGTTTTCAGGGAATAAGCTCTGATAAACTCACTGTACACTCTCTGCTCAGCAGCAAACAGCAGACAGACACAGTGAGAAACTAGCTGGTGAATACAGTAGAACATTGAACAACTAGATATAAAATATTTTTCTCAGGAGTTGCTATAGAGCTAAAAGGGGAGTGAATATTGGACTTCCATTCATCAGGTGGACACTAACATGACTCCAGATGAATGATAATGCTGCTCTGTGGGCAGATTGGCCATATCGTCTTCATGAGGTTACAAGAAGTGAAAGCAGTGTTGATGGATGCTTTTATTAAGTTCTTGCTATGTACTGTGTGTGTGGTATGAAAATCAACTTGCGCACCCTTGAGACACACCTCAGGTAATCCATCACAATGAACATATCAGTATCATATTCTATATGTGAATTAGATAGGTGGAGCTTGCAGACTTGTCAGCATATATGGTGCATCCCAGGACAATGAAGGTGTGATACTCTCCAGGGATCACTACAACATGAGAGGTGCAGGTCATGTGATGGAGACAGCTGGAGGCATCTGTAGATTCATTTTCTGTAGCTTTGCTAACTAGGCTAGCATCACTCACAGAGGTGATCAAAGCCAGTAGACAAGCTTGCATGCACCACTGCTAGCTTGTCTTCCCTCTAAGGTCACATGATCCCTGCCTTACACCTCCCTTGAAAGCCTCCTGAAGTGATGCTGCTATATAGACTGTTGGGTGGATTTTTTTTTCTTTTTTGATAATGTAGTACTAGTGAATTTATAGGTGCTGATAATTTCCCAAAAATTGGAAATTAAAAGAAAAAAATCACTTTTCCAACTTATATTTGTATTTCCTTTTGAACAATAGCTTGATGAATTAAAGGAAGCCCCCCAGAACAGGTTACTTCCTCTTTAAATGAACACAACAGCATAGCATTGAAAAGCATTCACAACAATGTGATGTACATTCTGTGGCATGTGTCTTAAAGATAGTGGTGCACATGGAAGACTCCACTGAAACGCTGTTTCCTTGTCACTTTCTATCAGTTGAATCTGCAGCCATATCCAAGTCATATTCAGTGTAAGACGCAAGTATTAATGTGAGGTTATTTACGTGTGAGATGGTTTGTTGTGGCCAGTAAACACAGGGGGGTTCTCTCGTCTTCCTGGAAACAGTTAAATTATTCAGGCGCATGTGGCAGCACTCCTTGCTCATTAGAGTCCCTGCAGTCTGCAGCACAGCCCGGCAGACTGACTGACTGCTTGTTAGCTGCTTACACCCCCAGACTAATGACATACACAATACAATCCAGACAGCATTTGATTTCCACCCAACTATGTATGACAAAAAGTTAAGTTTTACTTAAGTATTTTGAAATGCATGAGGTTTCTTTCAGCAGAGTAATACTAAGTGCACTTAGCTATAACAACATGCAGTTTGATAAAAGTTTTCACTTTTTGTGTGCCACTTAGATTAAATTCACTCAGTAGATTTGATTTAAAAAAAAAAAATTCAAATCATAATGCTTTAGAAGCAGTTTGTCTTTTCCATTCTAACACGCTAACACCTTTTGTCTTGGTATCTAAAGATGTAGGCACTGTGAAATACATTGTTTAATAACTGATGACATTCTGATTGACTGATGTACTGAAATTGATCAGAAGAAAGTCACTGTAAGCTTCAGGCAGCTTCTCAGATCAGGATGACTCTGATGTTCTATTATGTCTGTTAGTTGTTGTTGAGTCTTTTTGATACACAAGTGGTGTTTTGAGATCAGAGGAGGATTCTGGTTCAGTCTGTAGTTTTTCCACTTCTGCTGTGCAATTCATAGCCTTAGCAAACGCATGCCTGCAAGCTAATGACCTTATTTCTGTTGTCACTGGATGTTTTTCCCTCTTGGAGAGTGCAGTTGTTGGAGGATGTATGTGTGTGTGTCATATGTATGTTCACTGTCTTGTCAAGAGAGCAGAAGTGCATTCAGTGCATCATTTATTATTAATGTTAGATAAATCATGTTCTTTGGACATTTGTATGGCAGAGTACAGTATAGCCATCTAATGCCTGTAGTGTATGTGTGAACATTCATCAATCACGTCGTCATAGAAACTGTAGTGTTGTCATTAATACAAGTTATGAACAAGCTAACAGACCTTGCTTTGGCCTGGTTGGAAGGGTCATTTTAATTCTATTTTTGTTACTAATATTGATAACGCAAAGAGAAAAAGTAACAAATCAAGACTGAGAGTTGGGGCTCCAGTATCAGTCAGTCAACTCATGTGGAATGGATTACTATATGACTGTAAATTATATACAGTGTTAATGTGTGGTGATGCTCTCACAGCCAGCTCTACAGGGCAGGGAGAAGGGAGTGATAATACTTCCACACACACAGAGCCTACAGGTGGATGCATGGGTAGAGGTGGGTTTTTGAAATGTTATATGAACATTAGCAGCTTCATTAGTTACATGTTACCATCCAAACTTCCAGAAAGTCAGCAAAAACATTCAGATTCTAATCTGAAACAGTGACAGCAAGATTTTAAAATGTGTTGGCCAGTAATTATCATCATGTAAAGTACTTTAGTGACTTTGTCAGTTTTCACTCTCCACATACATTTTTTTTAATCTGCTGCCATGTTAAGAACACAGGCGTGTAATGGAATATGATACTGAAAACAAAAAAAGAAGGAAGACTCAGTGGGAAAAAAATCCTTCCATTAGCCTTCATCATGTTAATATTCTTTCTGTTGATAGAACAAATTACCACCTGAGCAACAATTTAAAAACATTTATTTATTTTGGGCTGAATGTTGTACTATGCAGATTGCCATGATATATACTCAGCACATCCATGCTTCCATTGGGATAAACCCTTTTTCAGAGAGTCAGTGGACTTTCCTCTGGCACCACTTTCATGACAAACTAAATATGTGCAGTTTATCTACAAATTCTTCCCTAAGAGAAGCTAAATCATCAGTATTTTGTTGCATGTTTGCAAGTACATACGCTATATTATGCTTATTTTATGATAGAAAGTCAAATCATGCACCTTGTGATCCCTGTTCTGATTTTGAAAAGGCCAGAGAACAGCTCTAGTAGGCAAACTTACTCATCATGAAGTCGGTCTGACTCCTATAACCACAGGCAGAGTAGATGGAGAGAATCAGAGAGAATGATGAGGAGGAAGAAGCATGGTGTGGTTTGTTTCTCCACAGCCACACAGTCAGCATCAATGTTTGATGACCTCATGCTATTGAGTGGAGCCCTTTCTCCCACAGACCAGCCATGGAAACATGGACACACACAACTCCACACTGAGCATGTGCAGCCTGAGGATAGCCACCACAGTTGATTCATGTGCACACCGATACACACACACAACATCCATTACCTACTTAGATACTGTACACACCATACACATGTACAAAGAACATGATTTATCTCACATAAATAATAAATGATGCACTCGATGCACTTCTTGTCTGATACTAATGTGCCTGCATATGAGACACATACATACATGACAAGGATGCTGCTGTTTGTCTGCTCTTTGTTTACTTAGGCGGATCAAGCGTCACATTAAAATTAAAAACATTTATGCTAGGCGTGTTAGAATGGAACATACTGCAATCTGCCTTTATTGTCCCACAACAACACAAGAGGAAATTCTTTCTGCAGCAAGGCAGCACAAAAACACAATGAAAAAGATGTTGATGGCAGGGATTTTCAACTTGCTACCCATTGGTTAGGGCAGAATACCTTACGAATGACGTTCCATGTTGCAAAATGGTTACAAAAACAAAAAAACATGGTTCATGGTTAAAGTTGGGGGCCAGGTTCTGGTGCAAAAACTTCTTGTTTAGGGTTACAGAAAGATCGTCATGGGTAAATTAAGTAAAAATGAAACAGCAAGTATGATTACCAGTGCTAATTGATGCTCTCTAGAGGATGAATCCCACAGATGTTGTTAACCCCATGGCCTTTGCATTGGGCATCTGGTCAAAATGTTCCTTTGTACACAAAAACATAGTCAAATAGCCAAGTCCTGCTCTGATGAACCCTTTTGATTTTAATGAGCCTCAATACTTTTCCTCTAGCACTACCCACAGGACAAACTTTACAATTTTAGCTGCATTATTTGTAACTCTCTAATGGTGTGTTCAGACAAAATGTGAATTGAATTGTCACTTTGCGTCATTTGTGCAAATTTGACCACTGGACTCTTTGTGTTTATTCGCCCCAAACAGCCTAAATTCCAGTTGTACATTAGCTGTATGCTAGCAAGCAGCGGGTACTCTAACCATGTCTTGGAGTGTGAGTTGAGTTGAGTTTTTTTTACTCAAGTTGAAACATTTTGAAACATTTTAAAAATAATGATTTCCTTTTAGTTCTGGTCTGTTTCATGTTCACACTGACACAAGCAGGGTAAACATTCAGTCATATAAAGGTAACTCATTGATTGGACAGTTTCTGTGATGTAATTCTGCATCATCAGCGCTCATGGACCCATGTGGGAAAATCAAATAGTGGCTAAAAGCAGGTTATGCAGCATGTTACTGAACCTGATGTGTGTATTTATCTTCTCTGGTGTTACAAAGAAACAACTGATGATGAACATTATTAGAAAAATAACAAAGAGTCATTATGTACTGTAATATAACATTGTTTAACTCCCCTTCACTGTCACTGATCAGGCAAAATCTCTGCACTCATATACTGATGTGCATACAGTGTGTGTTACCATAGGAGATTGCTTCCTTGGCAGTTCTAATAATCAGCA
This sequence comes from Thunnus thynnus, assembly GCF_963924715.1. Classification (NCBI taxonomy): domain Eukaryota; kingdom Metazoa; phylum Chordata; class Actinopteri; order Scombriformes; family Scombridae; genus Thunnus; species Thunnus thynnus. The sequence continues at coordinate 1,401,560 of NC_089539.1, read as the reverse complement.
GATGGTTTTAATAGTATTTTATTTAGTTTTGAATTCCTGCCAATACAGTCTGCTTTGCTTTCACACCTCAGCAACTAAAACTGCTCAAAAGCAAAATGAAATCCAAGACATCACAGATTTATTAAGACAAATGACCACAACATGACATTTCCATCAAAATGAATGACTCTAAAATGTTCTGCTCTGCGTCAAATTACTGCAACTCAATAATCTCAGTCTGTCATTGAAACTTTTCATTTGAAACAGTCTTTCCAGGAAATATCAGGAGAAATGTAATCTTTTATTTTATTGTCAATTTTACAAATAAAAAAAAACAGATCTATACAATAACAGTATATATTACACTATAGAACTAACTATAGAACAGGAAAATAACCTAATAATGATAATAAAATAATAATAATATAAATAAATATAATAATAAAATAAACCAAAGATTAGAAATATTATAGAATTATCTGAAAATTCAATCGTCTTCAATAAAATAACCAAAGAAATATATTGTACATAGAGACCAATGTTATTAGTCCAGCTCAGAGGACGGCTCATCTTGGTGAAAATTAGGTTGTAGCTTGTTGTCTACTTTTCTATGGTAGGAAAAGAGTTGTGTTTTCACAACGTTTAATTTATGAGTTATTGATATGGGAAATTTGAATCTGTGAATATATTTCCAGTTTACTGAGGTGCTGTTTGATACCCTGCACACAGCGCTTCCCTCTAGTGGTATCCAGCAATGCAGATAGTTTTGGTTTTCTGTAGCCAGGTTTTGAGATCTGTCTGTGAGACTCCATCTCCATCTCTATTATTAACATGTGATCTGTATCAAGATATCTTATCTGGATCAGGAACAACATGTTAATGTGAGACTGTCCTCCAAAGAAAAACAACAGAATCAGTCATTTCAGCAAGTGCCCCAACACAACATATAATTCCTTTTAAGTAACGAAGTCCTCTATTGGCCATATAATCATGATGCCTGCATGTCAAAAGCAAAGGAGCAAATGGTGTGACGTAATTTTGGAGTGACAAAGTCAAAGGTTGGACATTTGGATCAAAAATACAATAAACAATCAGACTTTCCCATGGCAGACCACTGTTAATTTCCCTGTTTCCTACAGACATTCAACATTGTTATTTTTAAACCATGACTATGACTTTCCCTTAACCTTAACCATATGTTTATTATTGTAACCATGACAACTGTGGTTACCTAACATTAACAAAGTACCATGATCTTTCCCTAACCTAACCAGATCTGAACCATAGCTTTGTCACTTCATAAAACATCATTAATTTTTAACAGTGATTTGTAACAGTTTTGGAAAGCACAGACAAATGATGTTGATGCTGGTGCTAGAAAATGCTCATGTGTCACTCTGGAGGGCAGCTACAAATCACATATTTTGTCATTTAATTTGGAAGACTTGTTGGTTAATGCAGGTGTAAAAGCTTGCAGAACACACTAAAATCCAAATGCAATCACATCATCCAGACCAGGCGTGGAAGTGGTCTGCTCCCACTGCAGCCAGGCGTAATTACAATTTGAAGCTCACCATTTTAGTTCACAGATCACAGGTTAATAGAGGGAGGATGGGGTCTGAGATTTTGGAGATCATTTGACAAAATAAAATCCTAACTCAGTTATTATGAAGTTGGTTCAGGTGTCATCATGGTAGCCTATGTCTCTGTGTTAGATCTTCATGTCTTCTCTGTCGTCCACTGACTCCTGGTTGATGACCTTCCCAGTGGATGCTGTGAGTGGTTTTGGTGTGATGTTCATTCAGTCTCTTTTCCAGGATCCTTGCTGTTTCACTGATGCAGTGTTACACAACACCAGTTTTCCTCTCAGTTTGTCTTTAGAGTGTAGAAACAAAGATGTTAAGAGGTTGAATGGTTCGGGTAAGTGATGACTCCTTGAGACTTGAAGACTCTGGTTAGATGTTCTGCTCTATCCCTCCTGCTCCTTCATTCACTGGAGAAATCTCCAAGATGCAGTTGAAAAACTCTGCTGTTCTCAAGGTCAACAGTGAACTTTCATGCTGAAGGGAGGTAATATTGTGAGCACCATTTACCTCCTGTTACTGAGGTGGAGGCAGAAATCTTCACACCTGGTTAAATAAAACTCTAACTATCTGCATGGATAGATACAACAACAGGGAATTGAGAAAATATGTTTAATCTGTATTGGATTAACCCACCCTTTAAAGCAGTATGCTGCTGGTGTACACACTAATAAAAGAAAAATAGTATAGCTCACACACGGTACTAGAAATTGGGAAATCCCACACAGTTCAAAGTGCACTCAGAGAACAGACAGTCGGGTCTGAAACACTGCAGAGACTTTGTGAAGCGTTGGGGATGAAAATCATGTTTGATTTCACATCAGTGGACATTTCCATTCTTTAGAAGGCAGCTCTCTCTCCTGCGGCGCCTCTCCAGCCTCATCTTCCTCTGGACCGTTTAATCAACAGCTTATCAAGTCAAGAGAGTGCTGTGGGCCTGTAGGAAGAGCCCACATCAATCAGATCCTTATTCTGCCTGCCCAATGACTGGCTGCCTGTGAGGAAGCAGAGCAGATGAAGGGAGCTCTGTGGCCACAGCTGCCTCCCTCACAAGAAAGGCCTTTTTACTGCTCAGGACTGCTGGACAATATAAGAATTATGTCCCATAAAGGGACCATTATTGTGCAAGCAGAGCATCCAGGCTTGGTGTTAAGTGAAAGGCGGTAGTTATCTTGGCTGTGTGCTCTGTCTTTGCCCATAACATCATCTCACACTCGTTTCAAGCCAGAGATCACCAATTTGTAACCACCGATTAAAAAGGGAGGGAGTGAATGAGAGCAGAAGCATCATCATCTGCTTCCTAACAATAAAGAAACACCCAGCTCATCCCCTGGTTTGTGTTGTCATGGTAACATGCAATGACTGTTTGACAGATGTTATTCAGGCAGATTGAGCCGGCGGCTGCGCTGAGCTGAAGCGAAGGGGGATCAGGATGAGTGTTTCTCTGTATGTCAGGAGGTTAGACAACAAAGCTTCCTGCTCTGGATGACGACAGTCATAGAAAGAGAGATCGCGTTCCCACGGCGACACCTTCTCTGTTTGCAGCCTGCCGCCCCTTCACTGCTGTCTGGGTGTGTTTGCTTAGTGTTTTGTCAGAGAGGAGAAGGGAAGGTGATGATGACGCTGAGGATGCGAGACACAAAATATCTGAATGAAGAATTATTATAATTATTAGAGGATCAGTTTATTTGGTAGTGATCTCTGCAATCTGATCTACTGCTTGTATGTACCTTGTATGTTGTATATCATGCTTTATGTACACAGAAGTCAGTAAGAGACTGTCATAGAGCTGATCTCACTGAATATATGTTATCATGTTGTAAATGAAAATGAAAGCCATCTTTTGGTAGCTTTATGGATAAAATGATGCAGACTCAAAGATATTTTACAAGTCAGTGACACTGAACTAAAATGTGTTATTTTCCCAACAAGTTCTTGCTGGATTTATACTTCAGTGTTGGATTTCTCTAACTCTGAATCTGGATGTATTGTAAATGATCAGGCCCAGAGTTTACGCTAGACTGTTTTTTTTTTTTATGGCCAATATGGCCGTTAATATTCCAGAATTCCAGTCATATCGAACAACTCCTGGATATGTTTTAAATAGCCATATAATAGCCTACATTTAAACAGCAATAAAACACAAACACTATAATTCAACAAATGTATTTTATTAAAAGTAGTCAGCAGATAATAATAAAATAAAACAAAGAGCCTTGCTATTGTTAATTTAATGCAGCCTGCAGATAGGGAAAGAGAATGGTTCGGGGTAAAACAAGACAAAGGGCCCTATTTACAGCTGGTATTAACATGTCATCTGTATCTACATATAATGTAATATATGTATATGTATTGTTGAGCTTTGTGCTTTGTGCTTAAATGTACATATTGTTGAGTCTTGTCCAGTTTCATATGTATTTTACTGTTGAGTTTTATGAATTTTAAAAGCCTATCTAGGGAGAGGCATTCCAAACAAGCTTAGGCTACAAATGCTGTGGTATATATAATAAAATAATGACACCTGACCTATGGGTCTTTGCATGTACACCTGGTATTAAAATGTGTTCGTGTTAACTCAAGTATGTCTGCATTGTAATCAGACCTCAATATGCAAATTATCAGGGCGGGGCTTGTGTACTTGTCAATAGACATGACATGTGTCAGATCAAGAGAAGCAATGCTACAAACAAAGGTCATTCACTTTTTGTGAGGGATGACTCACTAGTTACCACTGCTTCTTGTAGCTTTCGGACTTGCTGAAGCTAGCAGGAGTTGGGACAATTTTTTTCTTATGAATGTGATCATGCTGTACAGATTGCATTTACACCTGACTGAGATCCAATCACATTGCGAGCCTGACCACCTCCAAATATGGTTTAACTGATCCGATCACTCTCTGAACACAATGCGCTCTGAGTGCATACGCCTGCATTAACACACATTTTTCTTTATCCAGATAACATACCTAGATACAGCTCACATGTTAATGCCAGGTTTAGAGATATGATGTATATATATATACTATATATATTTTAACTATATACAGCGGTGATACATTCTATATCAGTACTGCTAACCATTTCCATTACCATCATTACTATGGTTATCATTATCCAGAGATCAGTCATTCAATTTCATCAGGAGAAATGAATGTACTTTCAAAATAGGAATGGGTGCATATAAGATACACTGAGCTGCATTTATCATTTCCAGTCAGCTGTCTTAAATTTTGAACAACCTGCTTTTTTTTACAGTGTTTAAACAGTTTTTGATGTAATTTAACCATATTTTAACACCGATAGTAAGATTTTAGGAAAGAATGATTATCACAATAATACTGTTTATTGTGATATTTTACCTACAATAATCATGGCATGAAAACTAGATACCAGCACATCCCTGTCCAGGTGTACAGTAAATGGGGTATCAGAATCTGTATAGTCTGCCTCTGTGGGGCTATACTTAGGCACAGTGGTACTTTGAGCTAAACGCTAATGTCAGCATGCTAACATACTCACAAAGACAATGTTAACATTCTGATATTTAGCAGTCATGAAGTGTACCATGTTCACCATTTTAGTTTAGCTGATTAGCACAAGAGGCTTTTCTGCATGGATGTATAAAGAGAACTGGGTACAGTGCCGGGCTTTTTCCCATAGACTTACATTGTGAAAGAGATGTCTGTAAATCAGCGGATACATTTTTTTGAGCGTTACAAACCCTACGAAATGACTGGTTTCACAATCAGAATTTGATCCATTTGGTCCAATGACATTTTGAAAGTCTAGAAAAACCGCATGGTTTAATTGTTTTATCCCCATTCAAGTTAGCCGCAGGGCTAAACCAGAAGTTAGCATTCTCAGCTGGTGGAAGTCTCTAGTGAGAATGCTCTATGGGTGCACGCTGCCTATAGAGCGTGTGCAGTATGTTTTCTTCCGGGTAATTTCTTTACAGTGGGAAGTGACTTTTTTGGCTTCATGTGCCACTGAGCAACTTTCATAGGAATGAACGGGGCCCCACCTCTGACGCTGTATCCAGTTCTCTTTATACATCCATGCTTTTTTAGTTTGAACTCTCCATGAGTCTTCCTGTAGCACCAACCTCATCAATGTCAACTTTATGTACAAAATATAGAAAAATGTTTTGTTTTTTTTGTGGCTTTTTAGCTTTCAAGATGCTTCAGGTTTTAAATGTTATTTTGCTAGCATGAGCCCTCTATCATTTAACATAATGGTCAGTGTTATCATAGAGCCAGTGATTAGAAACATGGGGGATTTAGTGTCTGTTTCTCATCATTCAGAAGTAAGTGCAGAAATACCTCGGCCCTCTGTGGCCCTGTTTAAACCTACATAAGGGTTTCATCTCATTCTACTTAACAGTTCGTCTCCTCACATAATCATCAAGCCCTCTGTTTCTGCCGCGCCTCTTTCATCTCCTTTTACCTTCTAATTTGCGCGGAGTTCATAATTACAACATGCAGAATGATGGGAGATGAACAGAGGGTGAGATGATGTGAGTGCAGGTGGAGAATCTCATTTGACTTCAGTAACTACAGAAGCAGACTGCAGGATGATGACTTCAGGTGCCACATTCAAAATCCCATCAAAAACAGCAGACAATGCATATATATCTGCACTGACAGGGAATTTGAAAAGCATATCATGTTATACTGTTGGAAGTATGTTAAACTCTAAATGTTTTCACTTTAATTGCAGGTAGAGTCTCATTTTTGTAATATGTAAAGATTCTGATGACAGTATATGACATATTGACAGTGGTGGAAGAAGTACTCAGATCCTTTTATTTCAGTAAAAGTATAAATTACAAAAATACTCCATTACAAAAGTCCTGCATTTAAAATCCTACTTAAGCAAAAGTTAAATAGTAAAAAGCTAAATATACTTAAAGTATTAAAGTAAAGTACTTGCAGAAAATTGGACTGTGACTGAAATATTAAATACATTTAACAAAGTACATTATTAGTACTGAGTGAATGCATAAGCAGCATTTATTGTTGTAGCTGCTACTGGTAGCTAGTTTGAGCTGCTTTATGAGGGTCATGAGATAAATCTAAGGGGTAGAGATGATAGATTGGGTAGAAAAGAAGAAAAAGCATAATTCTGCTACATAAATGTGAATACATTTTTCAGAGCTTTTCTTTAATCTTTGCATTTGTGTGAAATATTGGAGATTGTAACCTCTACGGGCCTCAAACTGTTATTTATCTGAAACCGTGTGAGGGGAAATGTCTGTTTGGTGGAGCTGCAAACAACTCAAAGACATCTGAAACATGACAAAGAGACACAAGCCGAAAAGTTTGCTGGTTTAATCTTTAATAATGCAGTATAATTTATAATCTTATCTGTCAGATAAATATAGTGGAGTAGAAGGTACAACATTTAAGTGGAAGTGTAAAGTAGTATCAAATGAAAATACTCAATAAATAAATAAAATACTACTTAGTTACATTCCACCACTGCCTTTTGGAATTGATTCATGTTTATTCAAGCATCATGAAAAAATGCCCCCCCCCCCACCCCCCCTTCTGATATCTATATAGCATCTATTCCATATTCCTTAAACACTCAACCCAGGTCTCACTCCCACCACACAGGAGGTGAGGCTGGATGGCAGAAATAAACAACATAGAACGCACATTGATATTCAGTGTATGTATAGTCAGAACAGCCTCATACAGCCTGCTGTGACACAGGCAGAAACATAAACACACTGTGGCGTGCCCACATAGGGCAGGCACATTAAAGCATGCAGTGGGTCCTGATTCATGCAGCCTCTGAGATGCATTTAATTAGCAGCCCTGACATGTGGCTGAGGCTCAGCAGGCCACTGGAATGGCTTTGACATTTGAATGACATCCATTTCTTTCTGAATAATTGGCTGAGGCCTGTTTGCTGACAGGCTAAGATAGGTGTCGAGCTTCAGAAACCTGCTTCTCCTCACCAGGATCTCCTCACAGAAATGGAATCCATGCAGACACACACCCACACACACACACACACACACACACACACACACACACACACTGAGCACTGACAGTAAAACTCTTCCACAGCAGATAGCGAGCGCCTGCGTCCCCAGCTCAGAACGTGCTGCTTTGTTTCCTTATCTTCCTCACTCCATTATTTGATTCTGCAATTGCTTTTGCTCTTTTGCCGCCTTCATTTGCCAAAGAGTTCTTTGTTTATTCAGGCAATTATACATGAACAGACACAGACATGGTGTATCTATTTAAACCACTGAAATCTGGCAGTTTCCTAAAGCCTAAACAGAGTAGGCATAGTTTAAAACAACTAATAAAAGTGGTGAAGAAGAGTAAGATACTGTGATGAATTTGAAACTTTGCTGATGAGTGAAGGAGCTGCTGCATAATCTCTTTTGTAGAGCTGTCTCATAATATACTTCCTGTCTACTTTACCCCACATTCTGCTATGTGTAGGCAACACTAAGCTGTCTGAATCCTAGTATTTGTTTTTTTCTTCACAAAAATATCTGCAGAAAAATGTTTGTCTGAACTGCTTCATACTTTGTATTTAGTTACTTTGTATTTATTTCTACTGCATTCTAATGTAGTCTTATATTAATGCTTTTAGCTGGTCACAAAAATACTAAATAGCATATTTTAACCATGTTCCTCAATTAATCAAATAATAAAGCATGTTTTGTATTTGAACCCAATCTCCAAAGAAATCTATATAAACTGAATTGCGTAATGTTTCCTTAAAAACTGGAAGTCATGCATATATTTAGTGGAGCTACTGAACACATGCCATAATAGCTCATTGGGTCATATTACATAATTATTATTTATTATATTATATTATTATTATTATATTATTATTTTTTTTTTTAATATTTAAAAATAATAATAAAATGGAGGCTGTACATGCAACAAAGGTGCAAATAATAAATAACCAATCCAGTTGCTTTGAGGTGTATATGATGAGATTGAGAAGGCCATTAAGAAAAACTGGAAAACACCTCTCTGTTGTTAAAACTTATATTATTATTATCATATTATTATTATATGAAGCTCCTGATTGTATTGTAACCATGAATGTAGACAACTTTATGAAGCAGGATCTGAAGTTGTAAGAGGATGGAGTTGTCAGTGGATTTATGGACGTTTATCAGTAATGTACATTGGAGATACTGATATCTATGGAAACATCTGTTCCACAGTTCAGCAGTATGTTTATGATGTCTGTGTGTTCAGACTTCACTGAGTTATGATTTCAAAAAGAAGTGGTGCAAGTTTGAAAATGTGCATATTATTCATGTTGCACTTGCTCACATGAAAAGTGACAGAAATAGTTAAGTAAAGAAGTTCAAACCCTGCTTATTTGCTCTCCTCCACACACCTGACTAATACCTGGGTCGTCTGTTTTGCAAAGTTAGAGAAATGATTAGACACAGATCACTCAATCCTGATGTTTGGAAGGTGTAAGAGGAGGTTTCAGGAGCTGTTCGACCATCCTGCTACCACTTCTCATGGAGTAGACAGGCTCCTTAAGTCCAAGAGAGCTAGACTTTTTTGAAAAAATTTTTGATACTCATCCAAGCAGCGTATCCTCACAGCCATTAACTCAGTTCATGTGAAGTTCATGTCCAAGTGCCTTTGGCTTACTAGCACATGACATCGAGATGATTTCATTTTTTAAAGCTTGAGATAATGTAATTTCAAGGAGCAATGAGCTTGAAATTTCTTAGAAAATGTGGTAATGGAGGGAGTTATGTCAGCTCACTGACTCACTGTCACCTCACAGCAACAAGGTCCTGAGCTGCAGAGAATCCAGTCCAACTCTGGATATGACATTCTAGTAATGACAGCTTTATCATCTGTTTAGGTGGATATGCATATTTCATAGCAAATATAGCAGAAATTTTTAATCAAACAAGTGTACAATGTATGAAGAACAGGGTTTATTTTTAAATAGAACTCCAGTGATTTGATATTGCAATTCCATAAAGTTGCGAGACATATAAGAGACAAGCTAAAAAAAAAAAAAGTTAAAAGAAAAATCTAAATCACACATACACACACACACACGCGCGCACACACCCATATATATGTATGCATTATACATACATATATATATGAACGTATCCCTAGGAATCATGTTCATGTTGTCTGCCGTGGCTCTCAGTTGGCTTTCTGCAGTTCCTTCCTCTTAATTCTCCATCACACATTAAATCTTCGTTCCTGTTTGAATATGCTGTGATTTGCATCTCTCTGTAATTCTTCTCCCTCTTCCGCTTTCCCATGTTCCCGTTGTGTCTGTGATAAAATGTCAGAGTAATGTCTTTATTCTTTTATTGAACTGTCTTGACTCCTGAAGCAGCAGTTATAAAGAAGTATCCATTTACCTCTTTGACACTAAGTGCCATTTAAAAGCTCATTCTAGATGTCTGTGGTGCTTTCTCTGCTCTGCTTGTGTCTATCTTCTACTATTATTTGTCAGCAGTTAGTGACTGATATCACCTCACAGGCATGTAGATTGCTCTGTAGGTGCCACAATGTCTTGAGACGCACAGCAGGCTGGGGAGCAGCAGTATGTAGTATGACTCAAAAGTCACTTCACACATATATCACTCTTTTTTTGGAAGAAAAAAAAAACAACTGAATTTCTTAAACACACTTGTGGATGATTAATCATAAAATAGAAGATATAGTGAGAGGACAGCAAAAGATACTAAACAGAACAGTATTTTTTATGTGTTTTACTTAAAGAGGGAGGGAAGTGAAGAAAAACTGCTGTGCACTATTTAGTTTCTTTATGTTGGATGGTTATTTATTGTATTACATTTATTTTGTTCACAGTGGAAGTGCTACAGAGGAAAACGTAGGAGAAAGAGAGGTTAGAGGTTAGGATACTGTTTTCATTGAACCCCTTCACAGTAAGACAGAGGGGAGCAGAGGAAGAGATGGAGAGAGGCAGAGGAGCAGGAGTAGATATGTTTTGTATTTTTCCTCTGTTGATGCATAATTTAGCTTTTTTTTTTTAAAGAAAGTTATTAGTGAATGCTGTTTTTCCATCAGTCTGCATCTGATTTGCACATAATTAAGTAACTTAGACTTTGTCTGGTTTACTGACCAAGATCTATTCTCCTTTACTTTATTATTGGTGACTGACAGTAGGTTTTCCTGATACCACACTAGGGCTTTGCAGTATAGTGAATGTTAAATTATGTTTTTTCAAAGATACAAAATATCAGCTTTAATGATTTTTACTCACATTTGGTTTAAAGGTCTGTTGCTTATGCAATTGTGATGCTATCATGGCAATCTCTGCTGCACCTCCTGCTTCCTCTCTGGAGAGCTTCCAGCAGAGATAGTTTAAACACAAAGAAGAAGGTACAGTACACTCTTTATCTATCTACTAAAGGAAGGAATCTCTGTCTGTGTGTCTGTGTGTCTTTGTGCCTGTGTGTATGTCCTTCGTGTATCTCTTGAGCTGTTCATCCAATCAACTCTTGGCGCGTACATTGCTGGGGACCAAAGGAAGTTCAGTGTCCAATTTGGTGCAATTTGGACATGTGGCACGATTAATATTAATAAACTTAAACTCTGATTAAACAGGTGATCAGCCGCTCCGCTCTGCAGCGGCGGGGCAGGGCTTCTCTAGCTCTGTGACGTCATGATCAGAGCCTGCCATGAGAGAGTCGAGGGGATGACATCTCTCTTCTAAAAAAGACAAGAGAAAAAGAGAGAGGGAGAGGGAGAGTGGGCTGAGAACGCGAGCGAGCGACAGAGAGACAGGCTGGAAAGCTTACAACGTTATTTTGTTTCATTGTGGTTATGTTCTAAAGCACAAATAAACAACCATCAAACACCCAACAGGTGATTTACTGTGGAGACGGATGCTCTTTTGGTGCAATTTGGACACACGACACATTGAATATTAATAAGCTTTGAATAAACAAGCAAAAAGCGAGCTGCTCAGCTCTATGTCTGAATGCAGCGGGGGCTGTTTGATATAAACACCATCATATCACAGCGGGGCGGGGCATCTGGGCTCTGGCTTGCTGAGAAGGAGAGAGGCACACACCCTGCTCAGTTAAACTGCCCGAGAGAAAAGAATGAGCGCACACAAGAGAAAGAAACAGAGGCGGAGGCAGTAAAACTAGCCAGAGTGCTGACACGTTTGATTGGCAGCAGAATCAACCAATGGAAGACTGTAAACTGCTTCTATCGTTCAACCTCAGTTTAGTCTCACTGGTGAAGTTTCTGTCTGGATTAAAACCATTCAGTTTATCAAATCTTTATCCTTTTAATTGATACGTTTGTCAACTGATACATATATATGTGGTTCTTGAGAAATAATAAGCAATCAGCCTGTTCTGAACAGGCACGTTTTGAATGGTCACTGCACTAGTCCATATAAAGGAAGGAATCTCTGTCTGTCTGTATGTATGTGTGTCCTTCATGTATCTTGACAACCGTTCATCTGATCGACTTCACACTTGGCAGGTGAATCACTGAGAATCCAAGATAGTGCAGTGTCGAATTTGGTGCAGTATTAATAAACTTTAAATGAACAAGCACTCAGCAAGCAGCTCTGCTCTGCAGCAGAGAGGCTTCTGGGCTTTGTGACTGCATGTCATGATCAGAGCTGTACAACCCTGCCATGAGAGAGTCGAGGGGACGACATCTCTCTTCGCTTGATGACATTAAAAGTGAGGCTTTGTTGTGGGTTTCCTGACTCATTTTTAAAAAGACAAGAGAAAAAGAGAGAGAAGGAGGGCAAGTGAGCTGAGAGCACGAGCGAGCAACAGAAAGACACTGCTGGAAGGCTTTCTCTGAGAGAGAGAAAGCCAGTGACTGACAGAAATACATTATTTTCTGATTGTTTTACTGTTGTTATGTTCTAAAGCACAAATAAACATACAGGTGATTTACTGTGGCTCAGCTCAGCTCAAGAAAGGTTTTTTCCCTAACAGGCGCGTTTTGAATGGGCACTGCTGCACTAGTGTTTATAATGAAGAAATCTGAAATACTAAAGGTGGTAGCACTGGCTGACCAATCAGCATACTACCTGCAGAATGGCCTAAACTCTAAGTATAGATGAGTGAACTAAGGAAGACAGTAGGGTTGTCTCGCTTGTCACAAACTACATTTCCTGGCAGAGTTGAAGCCTGGCTGTTGATCCCATCTACTACTGCTGCATTAAAGTTCATTTTGACAAAATAATATGACCTCCAGGTTCACTTACTAGCTTTAATGGAACTGGAAACCACATCTTGTGGCCTCCATCATGAAATGGAGTTTGCTCAGTTGTCATCACATGAGCTGAGTATGGAAGATGTCATGTGATAACAGATGATAGAATAATATACTTGGTGTCATAATCTGCCATCTGTGACAGAAGTTCCATATACCCTTTTTACACCAAAATTAGTGCGTGCAGGTTTTTTAAATGCAGGTAACCAGCTAAAAATAGGCAATTGACTCCTTTCACATTTCCAGTAGACGAGTTTGCCTCTATGTTTTTTTTTCTGATGTGTCATGTTTGACGTCACAGCTAGCAGCTATTTTTTATTATACATACTTTGTATGTATAACAAACTTTGTTATTGAAGAGAGACTATACGTACACATATGGATGAGACTATATTTTTACAGATATCCACAGATAGAAACAGATGAAAGAACAGCTGCAAAAGGGGCAAACATTAGTGTGTCAACCCGGATGTCATGTTTCCATTACTGCTGATTGGAGCTGGAGCCGAAAAATACCCATTACTACTGCAGAGTCATTTGACCTGTGAATGAATGCAGATTGGACCCTTTCCCAGACAAAAGCCAGATGTTCATTGGTAGTGGGTTTTTTGTGTGAAAGGGGCTATACTTATGTCACAGGGTGACAGCTGAATCAACTTCCTTACAACTGAGCAGACTCTATCCACTAATGAAGATCTTTGAGATGCAGTTGAAAGAACTAGAAAAATCCACTAAGTTGACCTTGAGTGAAGAGTGTTTTGTCAAAAATTAATGAATAAATAAACTTCTCTTGCTTTATGTTGATGGCCGATGCTTTTTTGACATTATCCAAAATGTTTCCTGAGCCTAATCTGTTGGATGGATGTACAATTCTTACCTTTATTTGAAATGAAAATGTTCTTTTGTGGCAGTGAAAACATGCTGTGAAAAGAAGGAGTGGGTGAGATTCTTGGAAGCACACTATTGACTAAAATATTATTGTAATCTTACAGTTGCATTAAGAGTGTATTTTCAACCAAAGGCTAGTGTAACTCCACTTTGTGTCTTTGAGACTTCTCAGAAATCAAAATGAGCTTATTCAAGGCTTTGAAAATATCCAGAACATTAAATAAAATGTCTTGAGAATTGATCTATTTTGTTTTGCCTCAGCTTTTCTGGGTTTCCTCTCCGCCTGTCTCTCGGTCTCTGTAAACTAAGCTCCTTATGCGGGCTCTTTACTGTCAGAATAGATTAAGAAAGCTATGTCATCAAGGTGGTGAGGAAATTCGGCCGCCTCGGCTTGACTGCTCTGCCTTTTCTAATCTTTTTATCGCTGCGGATGCCTTCGGCTCGGAGGAACGCAGTCAGGTGTGTAAGGTGAGATAAAGGAAGCAGAGATTGCTACCCACACTTTTTTCAAGATAGAGTATCAAACATCAAGGTGATCTGGGCAAAGGAAAGAACTTGGGTAATCAGGAATCAAGGCAATTACATTAAACATGGCACTAATTTAAACTGGCATGCATAGAATCAGATGAATCAGCTGATTTCCCTTAATGCCTGTAAACATAGCATTTCTCCAGTCAGTCACATATGAAAGTCCTGGTTTCTAATTCTGGGGGGGGATGACTGTGTTGGTCATTGTTGACTTCTACTGCCAGCAGTGTTAAAAGTTTATAATATTTTAAAGAACTTTACATTGGTCTTTCTTTAACTTTCTTTGACAAGCTGTTAAAAAAAAAGTTGGGTTTACCGAAGTCACAGCTCTTGAGATATTTGGTCATGTTAATGGTCAATGGGCCAACCCCTAACCCATAGACACTCTGGGTCCGTCCTCTAAAGGGAGTTTCTTTCTCAGGGCTGGACTTACCCTTTTCACAGCAGATAAATCTCCTGGGAGCAGGATCATGGTATATCTCAAAGATTATTTAAAGGGGACATATTCTGCACATTTCCAGGTCTATATTTTTAATCTGGTGCTCTTAAGAAATATCTTTGCTTGATTTACAGTTAAAAACTCCCTATTTATCTTATACTGGCCCTTTATGCAGCCCCTCAGTTCAGGCTCTGTCTGAAACAGGCTGTTTTAGCTCCTGTCTCTTTAAGGCCCCCTCCCAATGAGCCCACTCTGTTCTGATGGGTTCTGCTTAGGAGGCTTCATCAGCAAATCATGAAATAAACTATAGTAGCAGGATTTCACTTCTTTTTGACATTCTTTACTCAAAATGTCAACTTCTGAAACCTATCTGTACTTGTTTGAGCTGAAATCTGATCTGAAATATGAGCGCAAACAATGCAAACAACACATAAACCAACCTTAGCAATAACCTTAGCAACCAAGGCTATTGAATGGCAAGGTAGAAAAAAACGCTGCAAATGAAGTGTTAAAGGTAGGTTTTATCCCTGAATTTTGACTTGCAGGGAGCATATGTTCACCTCAAGTTTTGGAACTCTGACCATGTTTAGCATAGATATCTAACATCGTAACAATATATAAATAACAGAAAATTAGAATCTTATATTGTTTAATTTCTAAAAATGATAATGTAATTCCATGTTAAATCTTAAATTAAACTTAAAGTGAGTAAATAATGGGGAAAAGGGTCCCTTGTATATGCTGTATTGCTGCTTGTGTTGTGAGTCATTGCCAGGCTGTCAGTCACATCTTTAAGTTGAGTGTGACCTCTTAATGACTGGCTCATTGGAGCAGCCTTGATGTCCTCACTGTGGTCCTCCTGTTAACCCTGAGTGACCACAGTGATTGAGTATACAGCAGTGAACTGCCTGCACACACTTAACCTTTCTGTATTGATTCTAAAATTAGTTTCTAATTGAATCTGTGATAACAGAAGTCCGCTCTATTTTCAGACTTGCAATGAGGTGATGGATATAAAGTTGTAAAACTGCTAGTAAAAGACTGTCATTATCAGGAACATTTTAATGCAGATTGCTTTTTTTCTCTTTCTAAGATAAAGAAAATCTGATTCCAGAGTTGTCCAGATGTGTCATATCAAAAACTGAGTTTATGAGATGTAGTCTGGTGTTGTGAGGCTAACTTAGCAAGACAAACGTTTAAGATATCTCATTATCAAGTTCAGCAAACAAAATGCAAAACCAAACAAGAGATTCCAGTGTTCTGGAGCAGTACAAGCTTGAATAAATAAACTGAATAAACAATGATTAATAGATTGGCGTACAGCTGTCTGTTCCATCACACTTCAGTGTTGCTGTAATTATATATATATGTGTGTGTGTGTGTGTGTGTGTGTGTGTGTGTGTGTACACACTCACTGGCCACTTCATTAGGTACACCTGTGCAATCTAATGCAATCCAAATAAATCCATAAATTCTACATTTACAAAGCTTATACATTTTCAGTTTTTGTTGACATTGTCAGAAAGGTGATAATTCTCCTCTATCTTTATTACTGAGGTCATAGTGTGTGGTCATGATGTACTAGAGCATATTATATTGAAAAGTGTTCCTAAAATTTTGCCCCCTCATGTATATTAATGGTGTGGAAGAATTTAAATAAAGTACTTAAAGTAAGTAAAGAAGTAAAGTAAGAAAGTGCTAAAATGTTTAATTGGCTCAAGTGTTGAGGTGTTTAGGGGGCAAATGCAGCTAGCATGGTTCAGCTAGCTAACAGACAACACTACCAAAGGTTTTTGGATTCGCCATTTTAGAATTCATGACATGGACCTTATTAAAGTGTATTAGACCTACTGAACCAAAGACACTCCCGTACTGAGCTGAATACTGTAATGAACTGTTCAGGATGAATACACATTTATACCCCTGTTGGTAACAGGGTTACTTTGTTGATAGTATTTTGCTCACCTTGCTACACCTTCATTATATTTAGGTTTCACAGCTGACAGAATTGAAATAGACTTTACAATTTTAAAGATCTTTGCATCTTTATATATATATGTGTATATTTCCTCATTTTCTGCCTTCTGTTTGAATGCAAATGGCCACCTTCTCTTTCCATGATAAGGAAATAAATCTGATCTTTGAGTTTTCCAGTTGTATCCAAAACTGAGCTTATGAGAAGCAGTCTGGGTTTCATCTCAGGTTCATTTAGGTATGGCCGTGGTAAAGGCGATGTCACCAATCTATTCCACCACGACCTTCAGCTGTCTCCAATACCACACACACACACACACACATACACACACACACATACACACACACACACACACACACACACCATCAGGGAGAAAATCAGGGAGAACTAGAGTGTGTGACAAAAGGACAGAGACAAGTTCCAGAGATCTGGAATGGCATTGTCTCTGTTTTGCTGGTGCATCTTGTTGGCTCTACCCTTAACTGAAACATATCAGCTCAAAACTTGACTTGATTTTTGCTAGATTACATGCAAGTCCATTGCTTTCTGTTGATAACTGAAGAGTTTAACTAAATGTGTACTTTTCCTGCATGGTGCCACCAGACTTCTGATCATAAAGTGTGGCCTACCATGCTCTTTAAAGAACAACTGTAGTTTATTACAATTTTTTGTATTGTTGGCCAACATTTCAGTCAGTTATGAAAACATAATACTCACCAAGTTGATTGCAGGGATCCTGAGACTATGTGACATCATTTTACTGTTTGATTCGGCGTGGCTTTAGGCAGCAGCCATATCTGAGATGGTTCTATCAGAAAAACATATCTACATAAAACAACAGTAATGTGCCTCAGTGATGAATACACTTTAATTAGCGACAGGCGTATAGCCAATGAGGGTGGAGCTTTTGGAACCTGAGGGCTCTGAACAGACTGGCTTTATAGAGAGCCTGTTTCACTCTTTCTTTGCTCAATGTTTTGTCTGTCTCTCTGAAAAGCAGAAACATAACAGATGAGCTAAATGCTGCAGTACTGACCGCTAAAATCTAACCACATTATCAACAAAGATAAATCTATTATTGTGTTAACAATCAAGAACTATGGCTCCCATGAGAGTTTGACAACTCATTGGAGATGTTTTCGATTCAGTTTAACTCTTGCTCAGCTAGAGGCACATGATTGCTTCATTGCACGTGGTAAAGAACCCACCACAGACATTTTTGTTTAAACAGGAACTGCCTTGTGGTGCAGTATTTTCCGGACATGGATAGATTTTGCAACATGGATAGTGATAGAGTTAAAGGCTCCTCTCTTTCTGCTGGCTTAGTACATGATAGGTTTAATAAAGCTATGCTCATATCTGTATAGGCTGAGCTGCAGCAGACTGCCCTCTGGGTAATTGGCTTGCCTGCTCCACTTAGTCTACAACCTCTTTCTCTTTCTGTGTTGGACTCCATATCTCCTCAATATGCTTTTCTGTCCGTTACATGAAAAATGTCCACATGGGGCATGTGCATATGGTTAACTGGAAAGGTTTAGTGTCAGATTCATTTTATCTCCCAACAATCTCAGTGTTCAAGAAATAAATGTCTCCTCAGAGAAATGAGAAGCTCTCCATCACTCCTGTTGGCCATGATGGAAAATCAACAAGAGGTCAAATGAGTCGGTGGAGGACATGACTCGATGGAGTGTTTCCAGCTATTTGCCTGATGAGATTTCTTTTTAAGAGCAGATTCTTAGCTGTGGGGAACTGCATAGATAAGAGCTGCTAACATTTACACGGGAGTATAGCAAATATTTCCCATAAGCCTCCAAACACCGCAGAAGCTCATTTCACCTTTAACCAGTGAGGAGGGACTGCTCGGGGAGACTAGTTGCTGTAGAAGAAGAAGCAGCTGACACACACACACTCAGGGGTGAACACACAGATATGTGTGTTGGTGCGTTACAGTGGACTGCAGTGTGAGTGTGAGAGTCGGCAGGAATTTGACTTGTGCCAAGTGGTGTCAGTGTCTCGGTGTCAGGTCGGCTCATGGGTCTTGTTACAAACACCTAGTTGCCCTGCAGCGCTCGGGACTGCTTCCTCACCGCGCTCCCATCTCCCACTGCTGTGACAACAACATGAGACAGATGGGAACACACAGTGACCTCCCTACAACACTGTGTAGTACAGCCAGTGATGTAACTAAATCAGGGGAGAATCTCAACCTGTTGCTTAGCTCTAGCTATGAGGGGAGAGCTTCACAGACAGGTAGAGACTAGGACTGGTAACATAAGTAACATCAAATTTATTAAACATATTTACAACATCTTTTTCTCTTTGTGGCTTTCCTAGAAAGAGAATTCTCTCAAAGTTGATCAACTTAAAGCCACTATGATCACTATTCTCGATCAATGACCCCAACTTTTGGCTAACACGCTATAAAGCATCTTAAAGGATGATTACAGTACAAGTTGGGTCATATTTTTGCAGGTTTGTCCTTCATTCCTATCAGCAATAATCTGAACAGTCAGACAAGGTTGTAAACAAACCTCCCAAATTAGCCAAGCTTATCTGGAAAAGAAAATGAAGGCAACCTCGCCAAAAATCTAAACTCTGTGTTTGTCTGCTCCAATAGTTAGATGCTAATGTTAGCATATCTGGGTAAATAGTTACTTACAGCGGTAACCTAGCATATTAACTACATTATCATGTGCAATTATATGTTAAGTTAAATTTATCCTCCTGAAAGCCCTGTTCAGGAGGGACACATCAACTGTGGAAGCCATCGTAACACCTGTCCTGGATGCTACAAACCACTCTATCAGAGTTTAGGGTAGTGTTAATGGTAGCAGCTCAGTCCTGCAGTGTTTTGGCTTCCAGGTGGGAACCACACATCTGCAAGAAAAATGTAAAGTGTAAATAATCAAATTTGAATAGATCTTTTTCACAGCAGACATCTTGAATTGTCAAACACAGGTGTGACTAATAACATAATTAATTGCTGCATTACAATAATTAATGTTATCAGCTCCACCTGAGAGTTTCCTGCTATGACAAGTCAAAATGCTGCTGTGAAAAATGTCCAAGAGTCTGATTTATTTGGGAACGATGACGAGACAAGAGGGCTCTGGTGAGATTCAGGTTAGTTAGAAAGACAATAAAAAGTATGAGATGGACAGATTTTAGACAGGGAAGTAAAGGACAACAGTTGATGCTCATAGAGCAAACAGTCAAATCGAAAATATGGAGAGGGCTATCTTCAAGGTTCAAGTTGTGTCTATTGTGTGTAAAAACTCTGTCAGATTGGGAAAAGATTACATTTTTGCATTTCTCCAGTTACTCATGAATGCCAAAACATCAGGACAGTTACCAAGTAAAAGGACAGGTGCACATTTAATGTTCGTCACCAAGCTATATGGGCTGCTTCCCCTTATGCCTGCCTTCTCCCAGTTTGGACCAATGACATTTAGTATATCCATGGCGCTTTTTGGGAGCTCTACATGAACAACCAGTAAGCAGTGCCTGATAGCCTTCATTCAGGACAAAAAACAGCCCCTCTGGTGTGCAGAGGCAACACAACTGATTAGTGTTTGTGGTGGGAAGCCAGTGAGGGATTACAACTAACCTTCCTGGCTAGTTATCCGTACAGGCTACCAACTACCGATAATTATCTACCAAAATAAAAAAAGTCCTGGCACTTTTCTGTAAAGCTGCGACAAATGCAGACATTTTGAGTCACAGTCATCAAAACAAAATCCTGTCGGATCCTGGTTGGACTGATTAAGAACAGAAAAGCTCAGCATTTGTAAAGGATTTTCCTTCACTTGTACCATTTACAGTTTCAGGCCTGCTTACGTTTTTTTCTTGCCGTAATGCCTTCCGGCAATGTTCTTCTTCTGAATTGGCTGTCTGAAGGTCCAGGATTCAATTTCCAGAATGCCCGCATCCCCTCATTAATTCGGCTCACCTGAACTGCTGGTCAGGGTGCCATTTGGTCAACCCCAGCTCCGCCATGCTGCTGCACTAATTGAATTCCACTTCCTGGCAGTGGGCTGAGATTGTGTTAATATGGCATGAAGAGCCCAAATGAGGTCCAGGCATTGAGGCAGCCATCAGAAAGAATTCTCCGCATGCAGCACAGGTATAAATATAGCCCTTACTGACTAAGGGCCCTGCCATATTAGCATCATCATTGTTTCCTCAGGAACACCTATGGGGAGTGAAAATAAGGTTATGGTATTTTGTAATCTGTTAATTTTAGCTGCCAACAGCATTAGCGCAGGACTAACTCTATGCTTATATTTGCGTTATTAGAAATGAGAATTTCCATCCCTCCATCCAGAGCAAAGTATCTTCTTATCAACTTGCCAAAGTGCCATGAAATTTGCTGTATATAATAATGGTCCAGTCATAATCATTATGGACCACCTGCAACACTCTCAGTCCCAAAAACCACTTGTGTCAAAACACATTTTGCAAATATTCAGAAGCCATTTCAACCATTTAGGATGCAGATTCACATTCACACTGCATCTGAACCACCATAAGCTAAATTCTCTCAAATCTCGTCTTCTTGATTACGATTGTACCTGACTGGCTTTTATATCACATCACAAAGTGAAAATAATGGAGGAAGATGTAGCTAAACCCAGCCCTTACTTAGGAAAATGTGTTAAATCATTCTGTTCCAGAAAAACAAAACAAAAAAAACAATCAGACAATAGATAAATAAACTATACAGTTTATAATGTTTTAGCATTTCATATTAGATTTGTATTACATTTTTAGACTTTTGTTGCATTTTACTGTTTCTGAAAATATAATTACCCATTGAAGTGGACATCATGTGACCCCTAAAATGCAATTTTAAATCAGATTTTGATCTTTTTGTATTAATGACCTCATGACCTTTCTCAGCAGCACCACCTTAAAGATAAACAACTTTTTTTGGCATTTCCAGTGCTGTTATATTGTGGAGTGTAATGGACATTGCAGCTTCTGGAGGTTGGAATCAAGTAGATATATTTCCACATTTTTCTTTTTAGTGCCAAAGTCCTTCTTTTTGTTACTATACTTCCACCACAGCTCAACAGGGAAACACTGTCTGAGGAAGCACAAAGAGGGAATTTGATGCTAAAAAGACTGTAAATGTGTCAGATATCCACTTGATATGACTAACTCAGACTGCTGAAGCCTCATATAAGCTTCACATCAACTTTTAAATGACTGTGTGGACACACTGTGGACTTTTGGACACCTGACTGCTGGTTTAAAACACATTAGAAAAACTGTGAAACTATCCTTTAATTAAACCGAAAACCCATAATGTTTATGGCTACTGCATGTAATACACTACAGTATTAATATAGAATGCAGTACATATGGTAGTGTAATGGCAAATGTATAGTTGGTAGGGTTGGGGTTTGATAGGATTTTATTGTGCCCAAATTGAATTAGGTTTAGCTTTCAACATTGGCAAGTAAGCTGAGAAATTCAAAACAGTTTTGAGTAGCAGCTTGATGAATGTTCAAAATCAGAGATGAGCAGCAGAAGATATGAAATGTTGATTTGATATGTGTAATCTACTGACTTTTACTTATTTTTCATGAGATAATTGCTCCCAAAGATCCTCATTCAGACCTTTAAAATCGATCAGCTTAAAATATTGAAGGATAAAAGTAAGCGATTCTCCTGAAACTGACTTGAAGAGGTCAGCTAGATTGTTTCTGAGGGGGAGAGTCATCACTCTGTTGGTCTTAATGAACCACAAAAACACACAATCCACTCATGATCATAGAGTGTTGTTTGAGAATGAAGTTTCTTTCATTAAAATAACAATCTTTAGTCAAGTGTAGATATGTTAACCAGAGAACAGCCAATGTTTAGATAGGGGATTTGTTACCATTGGAGCCTAGTGAATCTGGGTATTTGGTCAAATGGGATCCAAAATGGAGCAAGCTATCAGAAAGCAACCTAACAGTGGGACAGGAAGGCCTACAAATGGAAATCAAACATTTTACTGTGAATTCTCATCTGAGGGGACTTTTTGTAGAAGACTGGCTTAAATTAATATAGTGGATTGACATTAATGTGATCCAGTCACTGTGGTTTACATCTACTTTAATGAATGCACTGTAGTTTGATTACATTTTATTTAGTGTTTCTGTGGAAGTGATCAATACTACACAGATTGTGTATGGAAAGCACTTAGTCAGACTTGCTTCCAGTGAGACATTTTAACCAGGCTCCACACAAGTATTCATACTATACTTGGGGTTAAGGTTCTGAATAACACCACAAAGCATCATTATTGACCTCCACAATCCCTCCAGTAGAAGAACTGAGACATGTGCAATATGATATTTATTTGACTGCCCCTCTTCTATAGATGGTGCAAAAATCAGACAGTGTACACATCTAGTACAGGATGTAGATTAACGTTCAAATCCTGCTGAGACTTGCCTGCAGGCCTGATACCAGGCTAGACTGTATTATTGATCCATATTTGTGAAACAGAGGCCCATGCACCTGGCTGCACGCTCAGTGTGACGTCAATGAACTGCAGCTGCTCTTATGTGCCTGTTTCTTTCCTCCTGTTTGATATTCCCATCCATGCCTGTTCCAGGGAGCCGCTGACAAAGAGATCCACATACTGAGGCAAGGCGAGGCGGAGCACCGCTGCATATCGCCCGCACTATAATTACCCTGTAGCTGCGTGCAGCTCTGGAATAACAAATGACTAATCAGTTGTGTGTTTGCAAAAGGTCGGAAAGAATAAGATGCAACACAACAACAACAACAACAACAACAACAACAACAACAACAATGAACAGGAAGATGCAAAGATTCACACCAAATTTCCAGCCTGATCCCAAAGAGGCTGCTGCAGTACTGGTTCACTGAATTAAAGAGGAAATGTTCTTTCTGGCTCTGCCGTGCCCCGGGGAATGAGCTGAAAACAGACCTCCAGCAACTTCATCTTCCAGCACATGAAGCTTTGAAAAATATGATTAAATCAATTCTTACAGTTTGGTTTGGAAAGCCTCCCCCCACCACCACCACCCCACCCAAAACTCGCCAGTGGCATCTACATCTCCAGTGGTCAATTTCAGTGTTACACAAGGATTCAGGAAGGCCTAGTTAAGATGAAGAGAAGCTGGAGGGAGCATGAGAGCATGGCTGGCTCAAGCCTTTAGAGGGCTTAAAGAGGTACTTGAGTGATTAAGTATTGCATTTTTATATGGCTTTGGAGGACTGTTGAGAGACATTAAAAAAATTAAGCAGCAGATGCTGAGATAGTCTGACTTTTAGACACTGGTATTGGGCAAACTCTAAAACCCTACATCTTATACTTAACATAATGCAAGCCCAAGCTGATCTACAGTCATGTATCTAATCTCATACATATTAGGTTACAACATCATCTAATTCATAATTATTTTGGGGTATTATTTGGACTCCGGCGTGGGGTGTATAGTGAATAGGTGCTTAAGCCCTCCAGCAGTCACAGACACATTTACTGTAATAACACTTCATTTCGCAGCTCTTTATTCCAAAATGAGAGTTTCTGTATTTTCACCATTTTGTTATGTTTGTCATAAATATATTACCTTGACATATTAGGGAAAGAGTATTACAGTCAAGGGGAGGGTCCAAAGAAAGTCCAGCTATGTTATTTAGACATATGTTTGTACATATATTCTATACATACATTCATACATATATAGACAGTATAGCATGTATGTGTGCATGTATACATACACACATGCACATGTATTAGATTGTACTATATGTACAATAGTTTTGACATTCTAAATTGTACTACTCATTTTAAATCACCGTCAAATGTATTTTGTATATTTGATGGTAGTAAAATTGAATGTGATTTTTACATTATTTGTGCAACTTTGTAATCAATCAGATGATTATAAATGTATAAACTTTGTGTTAGTAGGTTCATTATGATCTTATTTGGCGATAATTCTTTCTTCTGTTTAGTATGAAAAATGAGTTTGTATGGATTTTATATGAATCTCTACACAGCTGGTGATGTATGCAACAATCATTATACGATGCATTCATTTTGTGTATGCCTGGCTCTGACTGTGCTAGTAGCTATTCATCATACAGTGTTCCTTTAGGCAGTGAAGCAAGTACCACACTGCTGTTGAACAAGATAACAGGCATTTTAGAGAATTGTCTGTTGTCCTTTTCCCTGTTTGTCCTCATCATGAGTAACAACAGTGAGCATGCTTCCGGTTAGTCTTGGATGTTGCCTTACAAAGCTTTGTCATCATCACTGACTACATGTCATGTACTGGTTGTCGGGCATTAAAGTTTTGATTGCAGTAGTATTGGAGAGGTCCAGGCACATTTAAAGTGATACAATCCACCACAGGTTTAGAGCGATCTGGTAATGAGATCAGTTTGTGGTTTTGTAGAGCAGTCCACACTGCCAGCCATCCCTCTGCGGTTTCCTGTGATCTGCCATTTTAGGAGCCCTCCCCTGTACCGCTGCAGCTGGCATCACAGAGCATGGCAGGAGATGTGTGACTGCTGCTGTAGGCTCAGATCATCACTCTGATGAGAGGCAACCTCATGTCCCTTTTTCCTTTATTTTAAAAACCCGGCACTGATGGAAGCAAAGGGACAAATTGAAGCCACGGTGAGTTGATTAATGAAAACTGCACGCTCCAGAAAAGCGTAAGAAAGTATATCATTAAAAAAAACAACATATTCCCCCTCCATCCCTCCACACCCCAGAGGACCTGTACAGATGGAAGCACAGTAACAGTTATTGTTGGTGGTGTTAATTAAATACATGGAGAGTGTGTTTTGAGCTGGAACCTGCAAAGTTGGTCAAGAGATGTAGACAAGCAGTGATGATGGATGTCTGTGTGTATGTGTGGATGCCAGTATGCGGATGAGACCATCACAGAAAATGAGAGCATTAGTTCTTTCAGTTAAAGTAACAAAGCCCACTAGTGGTCATAGTAATTACAACTCTGGTCCTCTGGAAGCAAAGAAGGAAACAGATGACGTTATTATCGAGTGAGAAAAGAGGTTGCAGTGAATGGACTGTTAGTTTCCCATTCACTCAACACTCAACATCCTTTTAACCGAGAATACAGTCACTCCCTAACTAAACCTTATGGAGCAAGGTCAGAAAAGGCTTACATATATATGTCATTCTGAAGGGCATGGACCAGCATTATATTTTGTTGTTTTATATTGGAGGACTTGTTGGTATTTATGTGAGACACAAAGCACTGACATCACAGTAACCCAAAGCCTTTTTCTGGCCCTGAGCAGAATTGAATACCCCCCCTGCTATCCAAGTAAATAAACAGACCAGGTCATCTTCAGAGGGAACTCGGTTGTTTTTGTAAGTGATATATTAAACATAAAACTAGTGGCATTAGGAATGTGATGCACTGACACAGCAATCCATCATAGAACAAACCAATTATAATCACTGAAAGAAACTAAATCAATGTGTTCTTATGGGCAAATGTAAAATCAGTACAATTTGACAAAAAAAATGTCACATTTATCATTTTACAATTGAAGACAGATATGTAACTTTTGAAAGATTAAATAACACAATCCTCCTCTTACAAATGAAAAGTTGAATTCATAGGCAATCAATGGACCCTGTCAAAAGAATTTCTTCTTAATGACCTTTAAATGATGGAGACCGGATCCGAAGTATCAAAGTTCAAGTTGAATTTATTTTCTTGTACAAGAAGGAGTGTTTCACAGTGCAGCACACTAACAGGGTTACAGAGAAAAAGGCTCGTCATGGAGCATTCACAGTTGGTTTAGCATCTCAGCTTTCTCCTGATGTTTACAGACATATTCCACAGATAACGTCATGACATTCATGACATTTTCTCACTTCTCTAATTGGTGGCCAGCTGAAGATCCTTGAATCAAGATGACACCCTTCTGACCTGTTTCTGACCTTTATTCCCTCCAGACTTCCTCTAACGTATATACTACTGGCCTCCCGTTGTCAGTCTTAGCTGCTGCGTTTTCTGTTTCTGCAACTTTGCTGAGCAAAACAAGAACATTCATCATGACTTGTAAAAACAGGAACACACATATAGTATGAGCTTAAGACATCTAATCACAGTATAATCCTAATTTTTATAACAGACCCCTGTGTTCTTCAACTGCCACAGCCTTGCTTGGTCTGGTATGAGCAGTAGCTTATGGCAGAAACTCTACAATCTTGTTTTGCTAAAATTTGTTTTTTACACACACACACACAAGCAGTTTGCTAACAGTGTCTTCTTGACATACTTGCTCACTGTATGTTAGAGCTGATTGTCCAAATATTCTACAAGCAATGTCACAGTGCTGATTCTGAGTGTGTGAGATGTTCATAAATGCACCGGACGGAGCGGAGGGACAGACATCTGCTGAGCGCCGGCAGCTCTGGAGAAGAGAGCCGGGAGCAGAACTGGAGCTTCGGGATGAATGACACCCTCGAGTCACACTGGATCCTGCTCTGATCTGGAGCCGTTTACTGGCTCAGAGCTTCTTTTTTTTAAAAAAAAAAAACTCTGAGCAGCAGCAGCAGCAGTGAGTGCTCCATCAGCTTCTGTGGCTACTGGCTAGGCGTGCTAGGGGCTTTATATCGGTTTATGTGTAGCAACGTCATCATGCAGAAAGGTTTCTGCATGATGGGTCATGTCAGGAAGTCATGTCAGGTCATGTTTGAAATTTTTAGAAGGCCTTGGGAAAATGGCATTTTAACGCTAAAACATATGTACTTCGACCAAAATTTGAATTTTATGATTTGAATACATATGGAACACTGATGTGAAGCTACAGAATGATACAAAACCTCAAAAACTCAAAAAAATATAAAAAATAATGGACCTGCCCTTTAAGACTCAGGTTGAAAGGGGAGAAGGATTAGGAATTGGACTTTCTTTCGATCACTTATCAAATCATTGTGAGTTTAGCCTTTAACTTGTGCAAGTAATTCACCTGCACAATCACCCTTTGTTGGCTGAGAAGACAGAAACAGTTTTGAGTTTCAGCCTAATTAATGGGCAGGTTGGACCTTGCATGGTAGCCCCTGTACCCATTCAACGTGTGAATGTGATTTGTAGTGTAAAAAGCGCTTTGAGTGGTCGGAAGACTAGAAAGGCGCTATACAAGTACAGTCCATTAACCATTTTACCTTATTTTTCACAAACCAATAAAAACTGCTCCAAATACAAAGTTGAACTTAGATTCTTCTGAAATTAATGTGACACAATCAGCTACATTCTTCCTAGAGAAGAGTCACAATAACACACACATTTCACTTACTTTCATTTCAGCAGAGTTACAGAATTTGGTTTTTAACTAATAAAACTAACACTGATGTTCTCTTGATTACTGTTGTGCTCGTGTTGTGTCGTCTTGATTTTGTATCCAATTTGAACAAGATCCAAAGTGAAGTTAATGTTATAATTATGTTTAAGACTTCAGTTTAAAGAGTATCTATTTCTAGGACTTGGGTTCAGCTATAATATTTTGGTCAAGGTATAAAGACTAAGCTGATGGGGGATGACTGCAGTCAGTGAAAGGTCCTCACAGGTGTAATAAGACCAGCTTGTGTGTGTTTGAGAGGAGGATGCTCCTCTAACTAGTTTGCCCCAGAGACCTATGACTAACAGGGTAATGTGAGTAATTAAATATGGTCCACCTGTCTGTCACACCCACTATTTCCTGCATGTCTCTCCCTCACAGAGCTGCTGCCTGTCTGTGTGGCCCCAGGGGACCCGAGGCTGCCTGCAGCTCCTCTCTCATTAACATGGCCTGCTGTGACAACATGGGCCCATTATGTTTGGCTGAAATGAAATGAAATGTCATAAATGGAGCAAGCACACATGCTGAACTCTGTGTCCTTTCACTGGTGGTGCTGAATCCTCCAATAGAAAACCCTGATACATACATGACTGAGCAGAGTGTTGCAATGTGATTCTTCACTCTTATTCAGCCTTCTTGTTTTTCTGTATTTTTGTGAGAGCATTTGATTTCCCATCGGCAGTCATTAGAGAATGCTGAATCAACTGTCAACTGCATTAGCAAGTGATCAGTTAGCAGAAAAAACACAGCATGGATCCTTTGTTCAAATTCTTAAAACAACATATGTTTAAGTTTCTGGCAAGCAACCTTTTATGGTTTTGTGAATAATGGCCTACTGGAAGTGAATGAATTGTGCAACATCGTCTGCAAAGATTGTATAAATAAACAACCTAAAACTTTTCTTCAAAAATGTATGTGACTTTATGCCAAAGAGCTTTTTGATTTTGTTTGTATCTGTGAACTTGGATGCAAGGGACAAAAGAAGGATCCCATGCACTCCGGTAATAATGTCCTCCTCCACTTCACTGCATCGCTTTTTCTTCAGTTTTCCTTCAGTTTTTCCCTCATTTGCATAAAGTTCAACATTTTCAACTTTCAGCCCCTCAAACAATGCCTTGCAAAGAGGTTTGCTTGTGTCCCATACAAAATGAATAAGGGTAAACATTGTGTCATGTCCACCCAGTGGATCCTTATGGTGAGAAGTGAAGAAAGAGGTACTGTGATGTTGTTATACTGTACTGAACCATGATCTCTAGTGTCACACCAGATATCTTCATCCCCAGTCTCCTACCTGCAATCAGTGTTGGTTTCTTTTATCCATAACTACAATCTTTTCTTTATGTTTACAATGTAGTTTTGGTTGCTTAACCTAACTAGACCTTAGCTATAATTATGGCAGATCAGAAAACTCTCATGCCAATTGTTTTTGTCAGTGATGATATTGATTTCAGACCTCATGACTCTGTTATATATTTCTAGTCCCTAAGCAAAACCTGAGATAACCACAGCCACAGAAAAACATTTTATAACTTTCATAGGCTTAGTATTACTGACTACTTAACTGATCCTGGGGTGTGACTCTTTAAAGGAGCACTGGAAGAGTTTTGTCAAGTTTGACAAAATAATCCTGATAATGTCATCAGGATTTAGGATACTACATGTTCATAACAGAAAGCCTAAATTGCAAACTGGAGATGACGAGTTTCAGACAAGTGGGCATTTACAAGGCAAGGAGGTTCTAATGAAAAGATGCTATTGAGTTGCATTATGGGAAGTGTAGGATCCAGTGCTTTAGGAGCTTGACCCTATAATAGATACTCAACGTTGCTATCTTGACCTCTGCTGCTTCATGATCATTCTTTTTAAAGTCTGTGTCCAACTTTAATGCAATACTAAATCACTGGAGTGCTCCTTTAAATCATTAATATGAGGGCATTGCTGGTTGTCATGAAATAATACTTTCATTATTAGAATGTGGTTAAAGGATAATTCCAGTTTTTTTCAATCTGGAATATTTCCCACAAATGTGGCTATTGTAGCTCTATGAGTCATGTTAACTTTGCACTTTCCAGCTCCAAAAATTTGGGGAAAAAGGACTTGTTCAAAATGATGTATATCAGGTCAAGCTGTCTGAGCCTTCTATAGTTTCCAAATAAACATGATTTTTACAACAATCATTTCAAACATCTCTGACTATGAAAGAAAGATAACCCATTATGGCTACTTGCATAAGGATCTAACCGAACCACCCAGCATATTCATCAGCGTACGCCAGTTTGTTTCCATGTATGAGATTGACTTTCACTGCAGTTTCACTGTGTTCTAAGGAAACTCAACAAACTAAGTGCAATGACAGATTATCTCATGGACTATTAGGAGGACGATCACGAGTCATTTCACTTTGATGGGCAACTTGTTCTAAAACAAATGGGAGAGGAAAAACAGAATGGAGGCAGAAGCAGAAAGACAACTGGACACGCCTGAAAGATAATGGCCGTTCCAGGCGGCTAGTTTCTGTGTTAACTTTCAGTCTGACTCAGAGACAAGCTTCTGAAATGATTCATGTAAGAATCATGTTTATTTGGAAGGCTGTAGGAGGCTCAGCAGCTTGCCCGATGTTTCTCCGAATCTCTATGACGGAGCTGACGATTGCAAAGGTCAGATAACCCATAGAGCCACAGTGGACACATCCATGAGAAATACCAGGTTGAAATAAACCAGAATTATCATTTAAACAGTGCAGAGGATCATTTCAAGTGCCTCACACCATGTGCCTATTAAATTTTGGAATGCATTGAATCAGCTAATCACACTATTAGAAAAATATTACTACATCTAGTGAAAATAGGTGATCATCAGGGTTATGCTTATGATCTTACAGGATTCATCAATGTAGATGGTATCCAGTTCTATCTGGATTACTGTGGTAAAGTCTCCATACATGAGCAATATCCTTCTAATTACGAGCTGATAGCTTCAGGCTGCACACTTTGCTCCATGTGCACATGTTGGCGTGAGGAACATGTGCACATTTGCTCACTCAAATGTTCAAACCACTGTCAGATCTGTAATACTGACTATGTGTCAAAATCCCCCAGCAGCCTTCAGGGTCTGCTCATCCTGCATTTGGAGAGGTGCATGCTGGAATTGCAGGGCTTACTGTATATTAGTGTCAGGCTGAGACTCAAGGCTGGTCCAGACCTATCACTCATTTTACAAGTCAAATAGGAAGGGCACAAAGAAGAAACTAGAGACAGAGAAGACAGAGGAGACAGGAGTTAGTGAAACAAGAAAGGCTTGACAGAAGGAGAAAGGAGGAAGAGGGCAGAGCGCAGCCTGCAGCAACGTGTGGGGAATGCTGTCATCATTATTCAAATGTGATGCAAATTTCATACTTCCAACTGATTCCACATTTTGCTGGAAATGGAACTTTGAATCAAGGCAGGGACAATATGAGGGAGGGGAATAAGCGAAAAACATCAAAAGAGGATGAATCCAATCAAAACAGAGCCAATGACACAGATCGGGCCTTATCTTAGAAACGGGGCCAAAACCTTTCTTGCTGACGAATTCACTTTTGCTTCCAATTCCCATCTTTCCCTTTTCATGCAATGCCGATTCCCCGTGCCGAAGGGCACTATAATTGGACTTGGCCATTCAGGCCTGAAAATCAATTCCATCAATATGTGAAATAACCCTCCCATCTCCGTGGTTTAGATTATCCACCATCACTTCACTATTTCCTACCGTCCTGCTCTCTGAATGCAGGGAAGTGAGTCTAGATTTACACAATAGCATGCAGGGCCATCAAGTACGCACAAACTGTGGGAGACTTCCATACGTGGTGTTAATATTCTGTGTAATATTTATGTAATAATTAATCCTCATCACAACACTATGTCCCACTGAGCTTTTAACAATTACAGTTAATCAATGGTGAAAATATGAGCAGTATTTAGCTTAACCCTGATAGTGCTGGCTGCTTGGATAGCTTGACAGCTACGGATAAGATTACAATACAGTATTATATTACAATACAATACAGTATTTCTGGTTCCCAGAGGATGATTCTAAATCAAAATACCTTTTTTTTCTTTAGACATAGAAAATATCAAATTGGCTAACTGTGCTGAAATGTACTAGCTTATTCATGCTCCCTAGAAGACAAAACTTGTCAATTTTTAGACAGTCTATGAGACAATTATTCTACTTTGCACATAAGATATGTCAAATCTGAATCTACCACCACCTTCAGGACAAACTATCGTTTTTGTCCTGACTAGTGCAGGGCAAAGAATAGTAAAATTGTCCATTTGTTTACTTTTTATTATTATTGTATTATTATTGGCTGTAATGACGATTTCAGTCCCTAGGGGTCCCTTTTGTTATTTTTAATCATGCTAGCAGCTCTAGGGATGGTGATATCTCAACAAACATTGGATGGATTAAAATTTTGTACAAGCATTCATGGTTCCCAGAGAATGAATCCTGATTACCTTGGTTATCCCCTGACTTTTCCTGTAGCGCCATGATGAGGCTGGCATTTATGGTTTTGAGTAAAATATTTAACAAATTAGGTAGATGAAATATGGTTCAGACATTCATGGTCATCTCAATGTTACAGTAACTTTTGTGATCCTCTTACCTGATTATGGCACAAGATGAAAAATCAGACATTTCATTTGTCCAATACTTTGGTTTATGACTAAATACCTACAGAACTAATGACATTTCAGCCTCAGCTGTACTTTTTAGTGGTAATTAGCAAAATCCAGGAAGCTAATATGCTAAACTAAGATAGTGAACATGGTAAAGATCAGCACCCAGACATCCTGCTAGCATTGCTGTAGTCTTGTTATCTTGACCTCTGGTATGGCTCAAGAAATTGCAACATTGCCTGCTAAGTTTTTCTTTTCTTTTTTAATTAAAAGCACACAAGTCCATTCAAAATTATTATTATTAACAGTACATGAAATTGGATGAACTCTTACAGTTATTGCTAACTGTATAACTTACCAGTTATAACACTCAGCGGATACATTTACATGCTCCAAAAATGAAGTTATATTCATAGTCAAACCAGTAATTTAGCTTCGGTCAACATGTATAACTGTCAATGATACCTTGCATTACTGATTCCACCTAAAACAGCTTCATCAAAACTTGCTGATTTTATATTTTCTTTGTAAAACTCGTGCATAGGAATTAATGTGTTTTACAAATAGCAGCAACAAAAGCACTGTGTGCAGAGTGTGATGGGAAAGAACAGCTATCACCTAAATTAAAAACAGTATCCCTGATTGATTGACAGTATTAAGACTGTGCCCCTGACTTGTTTCCTCTGTATTAAGAGTAAGTGGTTATTCAAAGAGAGAGGGAGCAGATGAAGGAAACAGATTAACCTGAAGATCTTCACCACACTGTGATCCACTACCCAGTTAGTCTGTCTACATAAACTGCCAGTATAAGATCTGTGTAGGACCAACTAGAGCCAGATGTGAAGGTAGCATCCCTGGTCCTCAGTAACAAAGTGCAGAGTGAAATGAACCCTAGGCAGTCTGCATGTGGGTCAACTCTGTGATGTAGACCTGGGTTAGCACACTGCTCAGAGCTGTCTTAGCCTGACTCCAGCTGTCTCCCACTGTACAAACATGGCATGGCTCACATTCAGGAGACTGGCC
This sequence comes from Thunnus thynnus, assembly GCF_963924715.1. Classification (NCBI taxonomy): domain Eukaryota; kingdom Metazoa; phylum Chordata; class Actinopteri; order Scombriformes; family Scombridae; genus Thunnus; species Thunnus thynnus. Next base: position 1,367,899 of record NC_089539.1, on the reverse strand, counting down.
AGAGAAATGTGTGGAAATGAATCTCACATATATAGATGTGACCTCTGTGTCTTGCACTGGCATGTTTAAAGTATAAAACTGCTTATATCTTTCAAGACTCCAGTCACTCTGTCACACACCAGTACTTATATGAGTGATGTTTTCATTGTAATTGTAACACACTGTTATAATCAACAGTCAACTCAGCAAGGATTTTATTATATTTTATAACAGCAGAAATGGCCTTCCATACAATGCATTCTGAATATGAAGTCCAATTAAATGGTAAATGAACTGTACCTGTATAGCGCCTGTTTAGTCTTCCGACCACTTAAAGCACTTTTTACACTGCGAGTCACATTCACCCATGCAGTATCTTGCCCAAGGACACTTCAACATGTGGACTGGAGGAGCCGGGGATCAAACCACCGATCTTCTGATTAGTGGACGACCCGCTTTACCTCCTGAGCCACAGCCGCCCCAATTAGTGCTTTTCCATGAGACTTGCAGGTACTATTAGCACCATTTGACATATAGATTTCTTAGAAATGAAGCATGTATAAGCAATGCCTATATGTTATTGATTGAGGTATTGGATTGTATTCAGGATACACTTCACTACCTAACTTAGAGCAACAGTAATGCAGGTCTATACTTACAATAAGGCAGGATGCTTAAAACTGGAGCTCTCTTCAGTTAATTGGATGTGAGCCTAGTGCACTGTACTCTCATGCAGTTCACAAATCCCATCCATGCTACAAGCACAAAATGAGTCTTGCAAAACAAAACATGTATGATCTCTGAATTTGTAATGTTGGAGTTAATTTGAAACAGGTCAACTATTAATACTATTAAACAAGTTGAGGAAATACATAGTGTTTAATATAGCACCATATTGGCCTCAGTATTAGACAGTATTGTTTTTCTGTATATTATGTTTGAAAGGTGGGAGTCCTATTATATTCAAGTGTTAGAGATTTACATATTCACAACAGCTTGTTCTGTTTTGAGCAAGAACCAGTCTCACAAAACTCAAGTTGTTTATATGTTCTGAACTTCTTGATGATATCTATAATGATCGATCAAGGCTCCCAGTGTGGCTATGAGTTTGCTGGTTTCACTGAAGGCAGAAATAAAATCAGTGAATCAATAGATGTTTTTTTTCCCATTGAACCTACATGAAAACCATTTGTGTTCAGTAAATATCTGCTGTCAGTCAGCCTGGTGAAGCTGCTGTCCTCTCAGCTCCTCTCTGCTGCTGACAGACAGCTGGTCCTGTGGACAGAGATGCCGTGGATTGAACTGACAGGATAGCGCCTATGTACCGCTCACATCTCTCTGTTGATGTGGATTCCCAGTTAATGTTGCAAGGCAGACCTAAAACTGTTTAGTAAGCCCAGTTTAACCTCTGGAGGTTTCTGATTGCTCGTGTAACATGTTTTGCTGCCACAGATTAAATAAATTCCTGTGGAGTGAAAACATTTGAAAGTATTTTCAACGTCTCTACAGAAACCTACCAGGGACTGAATCATCTATCAATCAGCCCAGAATAGTCTACATCACAGAATGTCACAATGAGGAGCTCAAATACAAGTGAAAAATGCTACCAGAGCAAATATTTCTGATTGTTTTCAAGAGCCTGATAAATCCCACATATGGATTTACGTTACTCTTTAATGCAAGTAAATCATATTTCACATTTAAGGCCTCAAGGACTATCTTATCCTGGGAATAATCTCCCAACAGGACTGCCTGATAAACTGTTTCCTCGCTCGGTTTACAACAGTTTTTTCTACTTTCAGCCCGAGCCGATGTCGACTCGTGACAGATTTCTTTATATGATCATCTGCTCTATGCACAGCGCACAAGTTCACTGCTCGGCCACACTAACATTACGGCATTATGGCTTAAAGAGACAGGAGCTAAAACAACCTGCATAGCCTTTGTAAAGAGACAAAGGCTTTATTGAGGGGCTGCATAAAGGCTCAGTACAAGATAAATAAGGAGTTTCTTTAACTGTGAATGATGCAAAGCTACTCTGCTGGAGTCCAAAAACAAACATTTAGAGCTGGAAATGAGCAATCCTCTTTAAAAAGATATTTTCCATAAAAAGGAGGGTCTTATAATCAGACTCTTCAGTTTTTGTTTAACAAAACAGAGCTCAGTGGCTTTTGTGTGTTTTTTTGAAGTACTTTTACTTGCAAAATCAAAAAGATATTACTAATATATGACTTGCAAAATATTTGGCATGTTATTTATCTAATGCAACAAAGGTCTTGCTGGATGTCAGTTAATAGGATATGCTTTGTTGATTTTGCACAGTCTGTATATCTGTTTCATGGTTTCCAAAAAGTAAAGGTTAGCCATGCCTGAGGGCTAGCTCTGACATTTCATCATGAAAGCCTCAAACTGTGTAAAAGCAGGTTCAGTGTAAAGCAACTGTAACTCCTGTATAGCACCTGGCTTAAAGCGTCTATCAGGATTGTCTTTAACTTGTGATCTTTTTTTTCTATTTTTCTTTTATCATGGACAGACCATGAACAATTCTTTGGACAAGAATTATATTAAGTTATGTGAGCACAAAGTCAATCCTTAAGAACACATTCTTTCTGTCAGATACACAGCAGTGTAAACTCACCAGCATCTCTGCTCCTCCAAGTTTATTGAAACACGCTGTGTTTAACGAGTAATTTGTTTCCATAAAAGCAGCAGGCCTTGCTGTCAACTCACATTGAGATGAAATAAAATTGTGCTCAAATTAAAATAACAGCTAGTGTGTTAGCAACAAGACTGAGTAGCTGCAGATTCTGTGAGGAACTTGCTGACAGTAACACAGGTGCCAGTCACAGTAAAGGATTGGACAAAGGTCCCTCGGGCCTCAGATATTTTACAAAGAGCTTAAAAAAATCTGTCACAACCTCGCAGCTCCTCAAGGACCCCGAATCAAAGCAAACCAAAACACTGAAGAAATTCAGCTACTCTCACAGAATAATTGACTAAACTTAAAAGCTGAACTAAGCAAGATTTCTCTGTTAGAATCCAGCTTTCGGTGGCTGGAACATAGAGGAGCAACATGTCCCATCTGACTGTCACACTGTAGATTCTGCCTATTAATCCAAATTAAATTCTGCTGAGGTACTGCCACTGGTGGCAAATTGCCTCTACAAGTTACAAGGAAAAATTTGAGATTCAAATGAATGTCTCCTGAACAGCAGTCAGCTACAGAGAGCTGCGTTCACTATACAGTAAATCCTGGCTCTCTCATTCCTTTGGTAATCCCTGGTAGGTACAGAATGTCATCGACTAACACTGTAGTGATGTTGGTGTTGGGTACTTGATTAGGGTAAGGGAAAGATCATGGTGATGGTTTAAAGAAACGTACTGACTGTTGCTAGGAAACAATCTCCAGTGTCAGACACTGACCTGCTTCCATCCACACATCCTCCTCCCTTCGAGCTCTATAACAATGTAACAACACTACTTTTTCTTTTGCTCCTGACAGTCAAGAGTCATGACTTACACAGCTACTAGAAGTCCTTGTCACTTACAAGTAAACATATGTTGTATTTAGACATTTGAGCAAACAACTGATGCTGGCATTTTTCAATCAGTTGGTCCACCATTTTGGTTCAGACTGAAATATCTCAACAACTATTGGATGGATCACCATGAAATTTGGCGAAGACATTTATTGCCTCAGACAATGAATTTGAAAACTCCTGTGGTAGAGGAAAAATCAATGGGTCACCAAGGTCTGACCCTGTGGGCCTCCCCCAAGACTAATTGAGACAACTGACCACCATCCTTCCAACACCCCTTGTCTCAGTTATCTCTGGGCTACAGTTTGAGCCCTGATTTTAAGCTTACATTTGTGTATGTTTTTGACAAACTGGCACCATTCAAAGTTTGCCAAATTAGCTATTATAGCAGTTTGTGTCTGCAGTGTACCCACTGATGCACAGACAGCTGTCACTGGATTACTTTGATAGTGAAGAAAACTTAAATATGTGATCATTCTCAGGCAATTTATGAAGTTACAAGGAGTTTTTTGATTTTGTTTGTTTTTTTTCTTTTTAATGATGGATATCGGAGAATATAATATTGTCCCACTGAATCTAAAAATAAGTTTATCATGTCTGTGTGTCCAGATTTGAGTTATGACCCTGAGAAAGAGTGCAAATCATTTGAAGAAATCAGCATTTGCCTCCATGAGCTGTGTGTATTATAGGCACTGCTGCAGCTCCACCTGTTAACTAGTTGATAAGCTGCCAAATCAGCAGCCAAACTACAATAACTAACTTCCACTTATTTTTAGAACAACGGCTAACACTCTCTTTCACCTCAGGCAGTATCTTTGCCTCACATCTTTCCCTCCACGCCCCCCTCAACTCTCCCGCCATGCCTCACAGTTTGAAAACTTGTGCTTGCCACCATGAAGTTGATATTTGCAGTTTATAGTGAAATGTCTGAACAACTGTTAGACAGATTACCAGCCAATCTGGTGCAGACATCCATGTTCTTTGTAAACTTTGATGATCCCCTAGCTTTTAATCTAGAACTATTATCAAGTCAAAGTTTCAATTTGTCAGATATGTTGGTTTACAATAAGCATTACAATCTCATAGAGTCGCTATTGTGGCTGTGGCTGAGTCTCGTTTTTCATATGCTCTGTGTAAAAGTGACAGTTAACCTTAGGATGCTTACAGCGTTAAGCTCATGGAGTGTCTGAAATGGAAGTGATTCATCCTCTGGGGAATGACCGTGCTCGTTAAATGTCATTGCTATTAGACAGTGGCATTTGTTGTGATAGTGCAAGACATCAGGATTACCACAACATTAGGAAATGATCTTTTAGACATATAGTGAAGTTCATGGAAAACCGGACAGTAAATTTCAAGGGAGTGACATAAACATGAGTATTTGTCAAGGGGAAATATCGACCTGATCAGGCTGGTGGTTGTTGGACAGACTGACTGACTGACTGACTGACTGACTGACTGACTGACTGACTTCCATCATGCCAATCTGCCATTTTGCCCCACTTACACTCTCCCTGCTGGGCCAAAAAAAAGTAGGATACAGGAAATATTTAAGTCCTCTTCACCCTCTGTGTTCCTCCTTTTGTCCTGTGTGAGGTGAGGAAGATGGTGAGCTTCTATCATTGTCAGGGCTGGAGGAGGAGGGGGTAGTAGAGAGGGAAGGGGGAGCACTGCAATGCTGCAATCAATCTGTCATTACTCTCCTTACCAAAGCCTCGGGAGAGATTTAGGACCCCCTATTACAGATGGCTGGCTGGTTATTTGTCATAGCGGGTGGGGCAGCCCCCAGACCTTCAAATGAAGGACAGCAGGATGTGTGGGTGCAAGGTGTTAAAATCAACCTCACTGTATGATCAGCGATGATGTCATCACCAGTCAGAAAATGAGTGTCAAAATGTATCGCAATTTCTGAAACCTCTCCTGCAGCATCATCCATTTCTCTGCCGTCGGTCTGTATGTTATGTTCCAAACGCACAGTTTATCACCAAAATACTTAATAGACTTCTTCATCAGCCATGCTATCACCTCCTCATAGTTTCATAGCTCTACAGGAAGGCGCACAATCACTGATCTCTTGTTAGCTTGGTAACTTTATTACGTTTCCTAGCCATAAATCAGAAACAATGATCCTGTGAAAGTGTACAATCGGAGGGACGACTGCCAACCGTGATTAATACAAACATCTCTGCTTTCACTGTCAGTGTAAATGTGTTCAGTTCCACTCTGACACAGTAATGGTGGTGGCGCTTGAGAGTGCAACACATTTAGCAGCTGGATTTGTCTGTAGACATTCATGCATAGATAAATTGATGGTATTTCTGAGTAGTACTTTGAAAATAACATATGGTATGCCTGGCTACATGACTCTACTAAAAGCCTGTAAAAAAGAGAGAAAAAAGTGAAAGGCCAATTGTTCAATATAGCACAAATTGATCATTTGTAAATTCATCAATAAATACAAATACAAATAGAACCACTGTGTCAGTGGTTGCCCGCTTGTGGTGGAGGTGTATACAGAAGCTTAGGATCGGTGCTGGAAAAGTGGTTGCTAAGACAGAGTGGGTCTGATGCCATCCCACTGAGCTTCACAGGAGAAAACACTTGGTTTTCTCCTCTTTAATTGGTTATTACTGAAGAATTGGGTCTGACAGCCCTGTGTGAGACAGAATTAGACCAGCTAAACGTTGACGGGACCATGCTGTGAAGGACTCATCTACCTTCAGATCATCTCAAACTAACACCATTGATGAGAACCTGGAAAATTCCCTGATATGTCTTTAATGACTGAGATTTTGTGAGGAAATAAGCTTATTTTAACACAAGCTGATTTTCTGTAGAAAGGACTCATATGACTGAATGAGAGGCAGAAAACACACAAACACACACACACGCACAACCTGTGACAAAGGGCTGTGAAAAGACACAGTGATTCACTTCTCTCAAACTTTTTCTTATTACATATGAAATTCTCAAGCCTTTCTTCACAAGGGAAACACTCATTTGACCTTAAATTATAATGTCTTAATCTGAATACATTTAGAGTTGAGTTATGATAATGGAATGAACTAAAATAAAATATATAACTAGACAAACTTAAAGCAAAATATTTAGATTTTATGATTTTTATTTTGGCACAGCACGCTATACATTTCAGTTGCTAGGAAACTCACTCTGACAGCTGCCTCTGTGTCTCTCTGCAGCTCTCTGTCCAGTATCATGTTGTGTTGCAGCTGACAGTGTAACATCACCTACTGTAGGCTGTAATATTCTCTCCTCTAATATCTCTGTGACAGTCACATGACCTCCTCTCATATTAGTCATGGAGAACTTTGCTTTAGTAAGATGTTTTTTAGCATCTACTGTAACTTCATTTCAAAGCGTTCCCTCCTTATTTCTGTCACAGTGCAGCAATGCTCTGATGACACGTTGTTGACAGCAGCTGTGTGGTGTGAAATTCTTGTTTTTACTCTTTGGGAACATTTTTGTGAATGAAACTTGCCCACAAACAGAGCAGAACAGGTCAGCTTATGTGACCATTTTAAGGGGCGTAGATTATGTTAATGGTCAGATCTCACTCCTCATGAAAACATGATATTCATTAGGCTGAAACAAGAGATTTACCACAAGTTTGTGCAGTTAAGAGAGTTTGTTGAATCTGTTTTGGAACACTTGTACGAACAAACTTCACAGAAGAAAAGTCAGAGGTTTAGGATAAGAATATAACAGTGTTATTGAATGAGGCCCAATGTATCCCCCAAAAATGTTGAAAATCACTGCTCAACAGGAGCAAAAAGAGAGAAAATACTTTTTTTTTTTCTGATTGTGTGTGAACTGACACTTCAATATTTTGTTATCACTGCTTATATTGTATTCATCCTCCTAGGTACATTACACCTCATCAGGAGTGCAGCAGTTTTGAAAGTGTTAGGTGTGTGATGTGCATCAATTTGACATCCTCTAAATGGTGGTAATTACCTCATTCACAGCTATGTAAATCCACTGTGAGGAGTCACAGTAATACACGCACGTGCACACACACACACACACACACACACACAGAGTCACAGTTGCTATGATCCAGCCATAGACGGTCTTCATTGTGCAAGGGTATTGATGCAGGATGGTCAGGCTGTAGTCTGGCCCCCCTACCAATAACCTGCTGAAGCCTACAGGCCCCATCTGCCCCTGTGCATCCACCCCGCTGGGAGAAGACAGCATCAGGATGGCTGTGCTGCCTCCCTGCCCGGCTTTCCATTCTAATTCCCTGAGTCTGGGTGTGGGAGCTGGGAGGAGGGATGGAGAGAGAGATGAAGTGGGTCACGCAAAAATGAGGCCATGCAGGGCTTGAACTGTAGCAGGACCTCCCATCTGGCAGAGAGCTGTCCAACCTATCTGCCGTAGGCACAAATGAAACAGACCAAAGCAGCTGGCTCAGGTTTCCACTGGGGATGTTGCCCGATCTGAATACAATATTCAGTAAGACACAAAATTAATTAATGGTGCTTTATATGTAAATGTTTGTTGTTTCAGAATTTGTTCCGTCCTCCTTACATAGAACTGAAACTTGCTTGAGTAACCTATCGCAGACAATATATTCAGTTTTATATTAATTGTTTTGAAAAGTCTGCTTCTTCCTTATGGTGTGTTCATGTGCTGATGAGAAGCTCTGAAATCTGATATATGAACCTTGGCTGCTGAACAGTGTTGTGAGAAAATGAAGCCTAATAGGCACACAATAAGAGAAAACATTTTGAGAAGTACAGTGTGACTTTAAAAGGCTTCTTGCATTCAGTTCTACTGTTATACTTCTTATAGCTGAATGTACAATTCAAATTGATTTCATATACAGTAAAAGTCACTTTCCCTTTCACAGTTCAATAAAATCAGGAGGGTTGTTGCCACAACCTTATTTGGTCTCTTATGATCAGTAGCTTGTGTTGGCTGATGTGTAACTTTACATAGATATTTCTGTGAAACTTTTTTAAATTACAGTCCACAAATTACATAAAATGACACAAATAGGGGATCAGGGGCAACACATTTGGGACTTAGAAATCAATGATGAAGATGGTAAACTTCTAATAGAACCAACAGAAATGATGAAGAAAAGGCAGATTGACAATACTGGTATTTGGAAGAGATATACTGGGGTATGCTAGGGTATGGAAAGTAAGTTTTAGGAAAATAACACTGTATTAATTTCTTAAATATGTTATGCTTAAAACTACATGATATGTGGGGAACAAACAACCTATTTTAAGTAAGTGTGGCTCCATCTATTTCTTGAAAATGCCCATTTACGCTATACTGTAGTTGACACATGCTTCAATAAACCTCTGTAGTCCATGGTGTTCATTTCAACCAGTTACTGAAAAATGTTTTTCTTCAAATGGAAAAACAAAACATGGTAGAAATACACATAAAACTGAGCTGACCGCAGTTATTATTGGTTATAATTAAATACACTGCAATGAAACTATAGAGCTGCTTATCCATGGCAAATTAAAACAGAAATATATATTTATATATAATTCTTTACAAATGTTTCTCTATTGTATAAATGGCCCTAACATTAATAAAATAGTTTCTGCTTTTGAAATATGGCCACTTATGAAAAATGGTAAGTTACAATGTTTTCAGTTTAGGTTACAGGAATAGGCCAAAAAATACAGCTAAACAAAAAATCACTTGTCCATTTGCCATGTAGAACTGGAAGAAGAGCTTAACCTGTGTGTTCCTCACATCTATGTCACGAGGAGCCAAACTATGTGAAAAAGCTTCTCTGTCCTGATAGACGATACTGTGTAATTATACCAGAATAAGTAATGTTTCATATTACTGCCCACATACCAAATACTTCCTTTGTAATTATATTATATATTATAAAAAGGGTGAACAAGAGAGCACTTTATTTTACAGCCTGCATACCCACACACTTACTGTGTAATACGGGAGCTTTCGCCCACATTTTCATTGCTTTGTCCTGATGTACTGTCACTGATATGTACTCAGTAATCTAAAAAAATAGTCACAGTGTGATTAACTTCTATATTTCTCATAAACACAAAGTTGTTACTCTCTGATTCCCCAAACACTTATCTTGGTGCCTTCTACTTACATACCCACACACCTACCACCTTCCATTTCTATCCAGATACAATTATCAGCACAATTTTTTTTTTTGAATTTGTACTTATAAAGTAGTTTCATCTGATACTTTGGTGTTTCCAACCTATTAACAGCCATAGCAGCATTAACAACTGCTTTTTTACTTCTGGCAGCTCACTCCCAAAACCATTCATCATTGTTGTATTTCTGCATTTCAAAGTGTGATTAGGCTTCTGGCTGTGTTGTGAAAGAATGAAGCTCAGGAGGACTGATTGATTTGCATGTCCCTCAGCTATGGCAAGAGCTTTTGGATCCAGACATTCCCCCATTACAGGCAGGAAATACATTTGTAATGGATAAAGTACAGTAGTGTTAAAGTTGTTTGGTATTTCTGTCTTCACCCTGACTGATTTCATTCAGTTAGAAATGTAATAGAGTTGCCCTTTCACACATGTAGCACACAAAAGGAGATTGTCCGTGTCAGACGCGTTCTCACCTACTGGAAATACTCTGTCTGCTTTAGGCGAGGGATGGCGCCTGGATAGAGTGTGCAGGAGGCATGATGCAAAAAGTACGCTTCACAGTGGAGCATTCAGGCCCAATCAAAACAATGCAGCTTCACTGGTTTGCTGCGTTTATCCAGCACCAGCCACATGATAGAAACGTCATCAACAAATTCACTGCTGTATTCTCACATGGGCTCAATCAGACATTAGACAGACTTTGTACAAGGGAGCTGGCAGGGTAAAGTCTGTTTAATGTCCAGTCCGACTGATTTGGACATTTGAGTTCACACATACAGCTCCTCCAGGTAATGTCCAGATAACTTCAGGGTTGCAGTGCATGTGTGAAAGGGGCTTCAGTTTCCTCTCTTCTTTCCAATGTAGAGTCATGTGTAGTTCCCTCGACTCTACACTCTACACGCCACAAAAAAATCTTTAAACACATCCATCTTAAACCAAGAGCGAGAGTGACTTAACACCCCCTGAAAATCTTGTATTTGCTGACCTCCACTGGTTTAACTTCTCACCCTGCTGCAGTGATGTACAGATGTACTGTGACATCACTATGAGGCACATTTCTGACCACACCCAGGAGTAATGCTGGGTGTGAGCCAGACAGCAGCAGCAAAATACTGTTTTTAGTTAGTTACTCTTTAATCTCTAGTCTTAACCCAATCAGAGAAAACATAGTAGGAGAAACCGCTAACCCAATTCCCAATTAGGGTAAGGCACTTGATTAAAAATTGTAAGCAAACATTGTTGGATGTTGAGGGAGTGCCCTCCACACCCTTACTATCCATCTTGCTAAAGGGCATACTACCTCCTGCATTTACACTAAACCTTTGCCCTCCACATGAATAGTCTTATGTGAACCCTTTTGGAGTTGTTGAAAGGTGTATTTCTTCATGTTGATGAAGCGAGGCTTGCAGTTTCCCTACAGCTTGTGTGATTCTGATATTTAACATTAGTTTCATCCATGGTGGTCCTTGAGTCCATGTTTTTTCAAGTTCAACAGCCAGTGGAGGACACTGTCCACATCACAGTCTCTCATCTTCATCAAGACTGAATGCTTAAGACACATTTACAATTAACCTTTATAACCAGAGGTCAAGCACCACTGCTCAAGGATGAGATTAGATTGAGTCCCTGTCTTTTGGTAATTCTGAAGCCGGTGAGTACAAAAACACACCCCTGCAAGTGACTATTGCACATATATCCAGACAGTACACAGCGGATACACTCCCATGAGCAGGTATGCATACAAACACACACACACACACCCACTGATCCACTCCCTCAGTGCACTCACTTCCAGTCACAATCAGTAACAGAGAGGAAATGGTGTCTGGCTCGGAGATGTTTGCAGAAGGCTGAAGGGCAATTTGGCTAAAATGACTGAGTTAGAAATCCATTTGGGAGAGCGGGAGCAGTATGCCCCCGTCGCAGAGCTGGAAGGAGTGCTTCTCGGTGAAGGGGTGTAATGTTGTGTAATGTAATGTGTCTCCTGGTGCAAAAAAAATGCCTGAGGTTTGGGATTAGACTTCCTCAAGTGTCGTCGGCCACAGAGACAAGCAGCAGAGAGGTTAATGTAGCACTCACTTGTCAGGATATCAAACGGTGAAAGTGCAGCACAGCTTCAGGCGGAGGGGAGCAGATGGTGATTGATGCAGAAGGATATTGAATGTATCACACAAGCCTGGCATCAGATTACTCCTCATTCTCCTCCTCTCATTCATGTAGACTGTACACACCTGTGGGTGTTAATGCTTATCTTAGGACAGAATTAACTCAATAAAAGTAGTGATTTAGCAAAGCATATTATCTCAAAATGATTTTATATTACATACGAAGACATTGTGTTCACTGGTGTGACTGCATCTTTTCAAAATATTACCAGTGAGGGCCTTGTGTAATTTAATTATAGGCATATGACTGTGTAATGGGAAAGATGTTGCAGCTCTACCAACGTTTTTAACATCTTTAAGCTTTTTTTTTTTGTCTTTGGATGGACAAGTTAGCAACTAGTGAATAAAGTGGAACATCAAGCATGATCGGGGGCCTATTTTTGTCCCCCCCCCATAGTTTCAGTTTGATTTAAAATCTCCATCCTCTGATTAGTGCAGCTGTCAAAAATGACCATGTTCTCACAGCAATATAAGCTCTGTTCAAAACAAATCCTTACATTTATGGTTTCATTTACCAGAGACAATACAATATTCTGATATTCTGAAAAAAAGAACACTATAGTTGAACATCAATTTAAGTCAAAGCAGCAAAGCACAGTGTTCCCAAGACTATTATTCTTCCATCCTAAAGCCTTTGCATGCTTTACTTATTTAATTTGAACTTAATTTGATTTGTTTATTATTTTGTGGTTTGTGGTCAGAGATATATAAATACAGCCTTTAATACTCAGTTCCTCAGAGGTGTAGAGCAGTCTTCAGTGAGAGTTATGGAAGGCACAAAGATCACTAATATAATGTGTTATTTGAGAGATTGATATAAATGTATGTATCAATCTCTTTTTTTTTTGGTCTGGTTGAGGAACCCCTCCAGACTTCACTGTGTCCTCCACTTATTAAACCAAACAGAGCTAAACATACATTGGAAATGATATTGAACTCATCAGGTCGAGACAAACACAAGTCTACATGGCTGCTAGTATTGCTCTGTATTTACAAATAGGAAACTGTTAGCAAACACGTTTGACATAAGAACTTTATATGCTGAAAATATGCTTTCAGCTTGTTTTACTGCCCCCAAGTGGCCAAAAAATCTATTTTTGTAGCTTACAATAGAAATATGGTTTATTTAAAACTCACAGTAGGGCTTATTTGTTAGTTTTGGTAATTGGTTATTTGCTGTGATAATATTTTACTCACCAACTCTTTCAGAGACACACAAACATGAAGACACAGCTTTACAAAAGGTAACACAACATGGACAAATTGTAAAGCTTTTAAACGTGTTTAATATGTGAAAATAGGTGAAATCTGGTTGTATAAACACAGATTTTTCCTTCATGCTTCTCCTGTGCTGTTTCCCTCACTCTCAACATGCTACTGTGTGTTTGCCAGGCTCAGGCTGAGTCACGCGGCTGCTGCTGTACCAACGGCTGTTCATTGCTGAAAAAAAGCTGTTGACTCATGTTAGTTCACATCTTCAGTGACCCAGACAAAATGACTTTGTTTTGGAGTGAATACATAATTGCTCCTCCACAGGTAAATATTTGGAAACGATCGAGACTAGGCTGCTGATTGCTGCAGTTGAAACATTTTAGGTTTTTTTAAAGGATTGTGTGGTGCCTTATCCCTTCATAAATATTTAAATTGGAAGACTGGATAACCTGAGGCATGAATACATTTTAGGAAATGCACTCTAAAAGCATATTCAACGGGTTCACAGGATGTCTTTTTGTCCTCTCTCTCCAGCCTACATCATGTGAGTTACTGCTGTAAAACTAAGAGGACCCTGATCATTTTTCTGGGTAAAAGTGTTGCTTGGCAACACCTATCCAATTAGTTGTTGTCGTTTATGGCATGTTTGTGACTTATTTTAAGATTAGCAGATGCCATATGTGGTGACTGTCGGCACACAGCATCAGCAGACACTGTATGAAATGTGATTTACCCTTATGAAACATGTTTACACTCTGTGCATATGTAAATCCTCTAAAAGCCAAATAATGGGAATAAGGACAAGATACACACTTGTATTTAGTAACAGGGTGTAGGTTGCATATATTAAGTATTTTTTAAAACAGAAGAACCAAATGCTTTCCAAAATGAAACATAATAGCTGATATGTAAAACATACACACACACAATCTTATGGATAAACTACCCAAGTGTATATGAGTGGTTAAATTCTGCTCCATTTCCACCAGTCAATGATATGATCTAAATAAAACTATAATTTGAATAGGTCCATTCTGCACAATAAGTACTGTTACTTTTGATATTTTAAGTATTGTGCTGATAGCACTTTTGTACTTTTGAGTAAAATCTGGTCTTACTACTTTTACGAAAGTAAAGGGTCTAAATACTTTTACCATTGGTTAGCTCCACAGTAGCTAACAAGTAGGAGCTGGAATTTCACAACTTTTAATTTGTAATTTTATTCCACACACTTTTTCCACCACAAGAACCTGATAAAACCAGTGCAGCCCCCCCCCCCCCCCCCCCCCTCCACCCCATGTGACCACAATGGTTGACAGATGTACAGATAGTCCCATTGACCAATCTACTGCTGAACAGGGCTAAAAATAATAAAGCATTAAAGTATTCATTTTTACAGGCATCATATGCGTAAAGTGCAATTCTCCAGGATTATGAAAACTAATGTATTTAATATGCATGGCCTATATATATGCAGTATACACATTACATGCATATATATATATATATATATATACCAGTTTATCCACCATGGTTTCATCAGATCCATCTAGTCTTTCTGCGTGAGCGATGGGTAGCTGCAGATAAAGAGATAGTCATGAATGGGTAATTACCATTGTCAGCAGTTGTGGTCTCCTGGGTTTCCTTGTTTATGCCAGGGTGTGTGGTTGTGTGTGTGTGCATGGCTACAGGACAGAGGAGAGGCAGGGGAGTGTTATCCTGGTTGTCTCTGTTTGTGCGGTTCAAATCTCCCAGGACTCCAATAATGCAATTTCAGTAAGCCACGCAGCCTTGCCAGAGATAATTAGAGCGGACATGCAATAATGGTGTCAAAAGGAAACAGCTCTTTCTCCACCAGCCAGAAAATTACAGTCTTGGTATGAACATACAGAATTACAGCCACCATTTTCACACTGAATTCATAGTGGCACAGGGCTTGCTCTGTCCCACGCAGAGATGCATACCAGACACAAGTCAATTAAAAGAGATTGGTAAACTACAGTACTTAAGATGAAGATGAGGGAGCCTTTTTAAAATGAATTTAATGTTGCCATTACCATATGGTTGACTCAGCTCAAAGGACTCCCCCAGCAAGAAGAGTAATAATAAAATATTAGTTTATTAGTGTGTGTTATTTCAGGAACTAAAGAAAATCAGTCACCAGAGCTCTAGTGTTGGACTTAAGGTCTGGTCCACACAGTCTATTTCACTTTCAATACTGAATCCTACTGACTTTGGTGATTCCTGACTTATCCTCTAGTCCTACCATGAGGTTGACATTTTTGGTTTTGAGTGCAATAGTGTTATATTATATATTATCTATATATATATACTATATTTTGTGAAATGTACACAGACATTCCCCCTCAGGATGCATTGTAATGACTCTGACTTTTCTTGTAGCACCATTATCAGGTCAAGATTTCAGTTTGTCCAATACTTTGGTTTATGACCACATAACTGCAGGATTAATGACATTCCCACCATCCTCAGCTGTACTTTGTATTTCATGATAATTAGCAAATCTTAGTATTCTAACATGCTAAACTAAGATGGTAACTATGGTAAGCATTATCTGTGAAACTTTATTTTTATTTTTATTTTATTTATTTGCACAGAGGTTACAATAAAATATTACACAGTAAAAAAGTTATGTTAAAGAAGATGATGACTTCAGAGTTGTACTTAGTGAATTCCAGACATGAGGACCTCTAAATTTGATAAAAAATTGATGATTGGAAGTGCGACAATAAGGTGAATGAAAGTCTGTTGAGCGCCTCATTGAATAAGAGTGAATGTCTGATAATAAAAGGAAAAATGTATAAAATGTATCTGGAAGGTTTTGCTTGCGATATATGAATTTTAACATAAACACACATTCATCTTGTTAACATTGTAGTTGTGATCATGCTAGCATACCACCTCGCAGAGCTGCTAGCATGACTGTAGACTCTGTGCTTTCCCAAAACACACCATGACTGTTAGAAAACTGATTCTTATGAGCGTTTGATGATGTGTCACTGCTTTGGTCAGGTTTACACATGTAAAACTACTTGACTAAGGTAAGGAAAGGGTCATGGTCATGGTTAAAAAAGACCATTAGATACTGTTGGCGGGAGATGGGACCGGAGCAGCAGTGTCCCAGGTTGAAGTCAGACAACCATTTACCCCTACCTGTTCCATGTAACGCTTATCAGTTCCCATATAAAAAATGGGCCACTTGCCTTGCCCATCATCATGCCTACACTAAGGTCATCCAGTCATGGCTGTGCACAGATCCTTCTGTTGTAGGTGAGTCCCTTCGGTTTTCCCTCTACATGCACATTTGGCAGAGGCAGCAACCCATGAGGAAGACTCTGTGTGTATGTAAATATACAGCATATAGCTTGAGAGCCATATATAGTGCTTTTATCATATTGCCTCGGACAAAAACGCTAAATACGCTAGCCTATGTAGCTAATGTTAGACTACTACTGTAAAGTTGATTAGCTGAGAAGTCCCTCACATGTGTCCTGTAGTGATGCTGTGGTCATCCTGCTGCCTGGCTGTGTGGCTGCTCCCTGCAGATCCTCTCATCTCTACTCAGCTCTCCTTCTGCAACAAACACTCAGCATTTACATCCGTCTTTATAAACATGTTTCAGTACAAATTTGTCCATTATTTGGCCAGTAACCAATGTATTATAGTTACACATAGCTGTAAAGGTGACCCATCCTCTGTCCTTTATACTTCTTTTAATGAGGCAGATATCTGTGAGACACTTCAGTCACTTCAGAATTTTTTCAGGTGAAACTACAGTGTGAGGCAGACACAGGTTTTGATTTTGCACAAGTTTTTGCACAATAAAACAGAAATTAAATGGAAAGATGCCTCCAGTCTCATCTTTTTTCTTTCATCTTGTCCTGAGCCTAGTTCAAAAGCAGCTGTCCATATTGTAAATTAAAAATACTGATTAGCATTCAGTTTGCACAAACGTGTATGACTGATATTGTCAGTTTCTTGGTGAGAGTTACTAGCAAGGTAGTTTTTCAGAGTGTGGTTGCAGACCAAAGCTCCATTTCCTAAAAGCATCATAAGGCTGAGTCAATCTTAGTCCCATTGTAACTCCATGGACCAAGATAATTTTAGCCTGAAGATGATTTGGGGAAATGAAGCCCAGTCTAGTTGGGATTAATGTTGCAAATAATTTGGTGTCACACACAAAGGGCATGTCTTGCAGTAAACTTGTTTAATTCTAAACAATCTGAGGCAATAATCCTCTTAAACATCTCAACATATGCTTCCACACAATATACTCAAGAGTATGTTTAACAGCATATTCAAGTTATTAACGACTGCAACCTCTTGGGGTAATAAGGAGGGAAAACCGATGGGACTCACCTACAACAGCGGGATCTGTGCACAGCCATGACTGGATGTCATCCTTGAATGCAGGCGTGACAATAGCTGAGACAAGTGGCCCCAGTCAGCCAATCAGATGAAGCCAGCCTAAGACACCAATAGAAATAAAACCTCTCTGATTTTCTAATTTTCCATTTTCCATTTTTCTATCCAACATTCCACAAATAAAAAAAAAACACATTAATTAATTGGACAAATGAAAAACACAGTTTTAGAAAACTGAATTTAATTTTCTATTTTTTATTTTTATATGGAAAATTAAACTGATAAGCGTTACACTGACCCTACCTCCTTGCGGCGCTACAACAAGGTCACACTACTTCTGTCTTTACTTCTGAAAGAAAGTAGTCATTATCACATGGTGACACGAGGTCATCAAACAACCAATGCTGCCATCTTCAACAACATTCTGAGACCTTTAGAATCTTTTTTAAAAAAAATATCTTCCACACTTATGGTTCAGTAGTTCTGCAGCTCAGCTTGTCTCCGGTAATTCAGACATTTCTGACTGTCAGTTTGACTCAGGTCTACATTGTCAGTGAAACATTTCATCTAGAAATCCCACACACATCACCAGGCTAGGGGACTCTTGGAGACATTTATAATTATACACTAAATGGCTCCCTTGACTGATTAGTTAATAGCCTTTGAAGAACACATCATTTCTCTGACAGCCATTGTGTTGCAATTGTACGTAATAAAAATGTATGTTGAAAGTATTCCTTCAGCGTTGACATAATAAGATCTCATACAACAGCGGACTGCTATTGTTTTAGGAAAGAAGAGTGATTTGCCAGTGTTTGGGTATTTAATTAATAACTGCACACATAGCTGAATCAATCCACTGTGGAACAATGTTATCTTAGCGTCCCATTCAGTCCTGTTCTCTGTGTCATCAGCGTGGATCTTATGTAATGACCCATGAGTCAATGTTGTTCCTGTGGTTTTCTTTTTTTCTCTGCAGGTTCCATTGCAAGGTGCTCCTACATCAAGTATCACTACTCCTCGGCTACAATACCCAAAAACCTCTCCTACAACATCACCAAGACAATAAGGCAGGACGAGTGGCACTCCCTCCGTAAGTCTGCTACAATCTCTTCTACCACAAAAGGTTTTCAGTCCTCTAAAATCATTTTATTTTATATGGAAATGCTTTAGGCTGAGTAGATTTCATTTTCTTCTCTGAGAAGTGCTCATACTGTAATAGACATGTTTTAAAGAATAAAGGAAGATACATAGAAATAGAGTTATTCAATGTTCTGCTTTATTGTTATATTTGACTGACTTTCCATACAGTTCCAGCTATCACTGTAGCAATATTGAAGAAAAATTTCATTCTCATTAAACCTATACAGACTACACTTCACTTAGATTTCCTCTGATTTGTTTGTTATATTTTTAAAGATAGATCTGCTGTCTTGACTAAAACTAGCAAAGTCTTTTCTTAAGCAGGTTCATTATGTTGTAGGACAGAGCATGTTTTTGTCACAAGAATCAAACCAGAAATATTTCCAGTATAGTGCAATCAGATTAACCACTAGACCATTCTGTCCAGGAATTATAAATAATCTTTGATGGTGTTGTTATGTGGAACTGTGGAACTATGGCATTATGTGGTCAGTTAGTTGGTCAGTCTGTCTGTCCAACCATTAATCTGTCTAACACTTTAGTCCAGAAAAAAATAGAATAAGAAATGCTGACCACATAGCCTTGACCTTTGCTGTGGAAAGTCATCCTCCACAGAAGAATATTTTTAGTATTTTTATGACACCTCTTACCTTCTGTATAGCACCGTACTGCTACCGCACTGATTGGAATTTTGTATATTTACTTAACATGCATCCAAAAATGTACAAATTAAAAATGGACATTGTAAAAGCAATATGTGATTTTAGAGGGAGTTGCAGTATGTACTGTAACTATTTCTTGGCGAACAACATCTAGGCACAGTGACTGTCTGCAGCTTTCTGGTGCCCTTGTGATTGCACAGAGACCAAAACCTGTGCTCACCTGTGATGCTAACCAGAAGAAAAAATGTTTGTCAAGAAATAGTTATTGTAATGCTCAAATTGTTGTTTTTACATTTCTATTAAGCCAACAAGGTATGACGTGTTAATTAGTGAGCATTACAGGTATCGTTTGGTGTATTTTTGAACTTTGGACAGAGCCAGGCCAGCCGTTTCCCCCTTTATGCTAAGCTAGGCTAACTATGTCCTGACTCCAGCTGTGTACTTAATACACAGACAAGAGACTGATTTTAATCTTCTAATCTCAGTCTCAGAATAAAAGCAAATGAGTTTATTTCCAAAAGTGTTGATCTATCCCTTCCATTAGATTTGCTGTAGATCAAGTTTTTCAAGTACATCCTCTGACCTTTTTGTTAGAGCCACTACACAAGAAATGTCTTAACTGAACAAGCAGATTGAAATACGTAAATTCATTAACATTAATCCATCCTTTCCATTCTGGACACTCAGTGAACTTTTCTTTTTAATCCAAACTAGGTTCAAATGTCAAATTTGTCAAATGTAATCTAATTGCACATGCACCCTAGGGGCAATAAACCCTCATGATTTTAATGACACTATAGCTTTTCCTCTAGTGCCTCCATAGGGAAAACCCTCCGTTTTAGGTCACTCCACTGCTCAGACACTAAGTGTGATGTGTAAATGTTGTTTACTTCTGACCAGTGCTCTCATATGTGGAGGTAATGAACACGACAGACTCTACTTTCAGTTGTGATCCACTTTGAGCCACACTCACAGTATGTTTCAATTGTATTTGTCCAGTAAGTCCTGAGCCTGAAGAAAATACATTCAGCAGCTGGAGGGCTTCCTCTCCACAAGAGTGTTTGCCTGTTAGATTATATCAGCATGGGTACGAGTGCTGTCAGAGGAATCTAGGGGGAGTCTATCTACTTTTAGGATACCTGCCATTCATGAGCCGTTCCTCTGGGTATGTTGTAGCTCTCCAGTTCCCTGGCCACTGAGCCGAGTGGAAACACACTCTGACCTCAAACTGTCACTGTCTCAGTCTGACTAGTCCTTGGCTGTCAGGTGACAGGCTTGGGAAAAGCTCCTCTCTGTTCCAAACCACAGAGGACTGCTCTGCTGTCTGTTTTCTTCTGTCTTCTTCTCAACATGCAGCTCTGGCCTACAAAGCAGAGTCAGAAAAAAGTTGGAGGCTTTTCTAAAGCATATCCAGCAGGGTTCATGCACAGACGTTAGGGGGGCAGGTGCTCAAGCGAAAAAAAAGGGCACTGATAACTGAAAACATAAATTCACATTACACATCTGTTGGGTTATCTCAGGCCATGCAGCGATGATGCTGCTGCACAGTGATAGGAGAGGAAAGGAGAGGAGGAGAAGAGAGGGAGGACAGGAGGAGGAGAGGAGAGGAGGAAACAAGAGATAAGGAGTAAGGAGGATAGGAGGAGAGGAGAGAGGAAAGGAGAGTAGGAGGAGAGGAGAGAAATAGAAGAGAAGAGAGGAGAGGAGGAGGGGAGAGGAGAGGAGAGGAGAGATATCCAAATATGATTGCACAGACTATTAACCACGTAAAGTATATTTATTTGTTTCAGTTACTGAGTTCACTTGTTTTCACTGACAATGCTATTTTACGCCAGACTAGCTTGCTTGTTGTTACGCTTAATGGTGGGCTATTGATATCCGGGGCAGGAGCATTTTTTACCCTAAATTTTCTAATTGTGTGTCTGTTATTTATTGAGATGATGAGCATGGCTACAAAGGAGATTACGGTTTCTTACTTTGAGAACATACACACAGCAAGTTGCAGATCCATGTGAGCTTCAGTCCATCAAAATTAAAAGACATCTCACCTCTCCTCTCCAGGACATGTAACTGAAAAATTGAAAGTTTTTGAAAGATATAGACAACATATACAAGCCTGCATCAGTTACCTGCAGTCATGAACTGAGACTTGGGGGGGATGAGAGGGCAAATCAGATACTGGTTACAACTCCAAACTATTAGACCAAACAACTAAGTTTAATAATCATGAGAAGAAAGGTGAATCGGATGTTCATATATGTATCTAGCAGATGTTTCAATATTTGACCGAATAAGTGACAACTTTGACCTGATGGCGCCAGATGAAAAGAACCATTAATATTTTTACCAAATTTCATGGCAATCCACTGAGTTCTTAAGAGATTTCAGTCTGGTGGTGAACAAACCAATCGACAGACCAACATCACCATCCTGAGTGCCTTGCTAGTGTGGCTAAAAATCATCCAAGGGGAGTGTTCAGAGACAGGAAGACACTGCTGTAGATACTTAATCCTGTCAGTCATTACTTTAAACTCATCAATTCATTTTGCAAAACAGTATGTTTTCTTTTTGTATGATTTGCAGGATAGTTGGTTGAATGTGATCATTTTGCATCACACTTTTGGTATAATAAGGAGATATTTGACAGTCAAAGTTTAAAGTCTCCCCCTCCACTCAAAAATGTGTTTTCCTTATGATTACTTGGCTTGACTGTTTGAGCCTCACTGTGCAGAATGATGTATGTGTAGTTTGTTTTCACATCCGTCTGCTGAAAGTGGAAAGTTTCTAAGTGCTCATAAAAAATATGAGTTGAAGGGGTGGTGCCTTCGAGCATGATTTGTGACATCACAACTAGTTTAGAAGCTAATGTGGTCCAGTATGCAACTTAAAGTACACAAGTGTGATGTGGAAACTTGAAGCCTCCAGTGCAGATACTCTTAGAACTTTACAGTACAGTAGGAGACGTTTGGTGTCCAGCAGATAAAGTTCTGAAATGAACAATATTTGCATATTCATAGATTCTGGAGGAGGAGATGCCATTTTAAGGATTTTAATGAGGTAATAAGATTTTTTTTTGGGGGGGGGGGACTATTTTAGAGACATATTAATATTCTAAGCAGAGTATTCTTTATATATGTTACAACATGTCTGGAGGGGATCTTTAATCTTATATGACAATAAAAGGATAGATCATCAGCATATAACCCTACATACAGTATAACCCACTAACACGTTAGCGTCGGTGTTGGGGTTCTATAGTGCTTTATATAGCAGCATATCCTGTACACAATCTAATTATTACTACAACTAAATATTCTATATACTTTCCCCCTATGGCCATGATTGGGATGCATACTTTCCCTCTTGTGTTTTTCATACCACTGTATGTTCATTGTATTTACCCTCCAGTGAAACAGACATGCCGGAGCAAAAATCACTGTTGCATGATCAGTGTTGAAGCTTACAGTATTCTTTCTTCAGTCAAAAGCAGATCTGTGATGGCTGACACTGTGTCTACCCAGTCTGTATTTGGTAAATCAGTCTGTCTGACAGTATATGGCATTACATTCAGCATATTCTCCTCAAGAAAAATGTACAGTTCCCACCAGGAGATCATAGACCCCAAATAGTCCCCCATGAATAGGCTTTTTAGTTCCAGCCAAGGGCAAAAGACATCACATTTATTGGGCTAAATAAGAGAGCTGCTGCTGCGTATGCAAATTCTCTGAAAATGTTTGGCTCAGTTACTGCCATTTTCTAGTTTGGTTTTGGCTCATATGCATAGGAATAGGAAAGATGTGTTTCATCTTCACTATCTTGGTTAGCTCAGGAAAACACATAGCTCATATTGATGGCAGGAAGGTCACCCTTCTCCAGTCAGACATGTTTAATGTCCTTATTACTGGGCCTATCCACACACAATCTCAGTGTGAGATAACTCCACTCCTCTAACCGATGGCCTGTCAATCCGCTGTGGTTATGAAAACGAAAAATAGAAATAGCAAAAGGGTGAATAAACAGAGCCCTGTCCACTGGGTGAGCATCTGCACTCACTACCGAATCAATAACAGGCCAAGAAGTGCCAGATTAAATCACAGCTCTGAATGACCCACTAATAAGACATTACACGTAGGCCCTGAACCAGAGGGTCTTAGGGGACAGTGAGCTTCTAATGAGTCCAGTTTCTAACTGCAGATAGACTGACCATGGATCACATCTAACACAGTCTTCTGACAGACTGAGTTATCAGCTGCATAGAGTTGAAACACTATAATACAACCACTTCAAGCTTAAATCTAGAAGAATTTGAGAAACATGTTGCAGGTTACATTATAGAGGAAGATTCAATGATGAACAAAACAAAAGTAGAAAAAAATATATATTTGAAAAAACATGACGACAATTAATAAATTAAGAGTAATTGATATTAATCTTGCAGTCAAATGACAAAGTAGACCAATCCTATTTTTGTGTTCTCATGTTATTGTGAAGTGTCATAAAGTCATGGCCCAAGTAATTAAATTTATTCAACATTGGTGGTGAAAAAATGGTCCAACTACCCTGAAGTTTTCTTGTCCCACCCATGTTATCCTGGATGCTCGGAGAGCTGACTTGTGTGTGTGAACTTTAAGTATCCCAGCATACATTAGACATCAACCAGCAGCGATGGCAGAGGATATGAACCAGACTCATAACTGTTATCATTTTCATTCTAAATTGTTACTCTGTCACCACATTAAGTTTTGAGTTTTTCTTCAGGCAACAGTATAACCATTTAGAGTTTTTTATATGTGGTTGAAGAAAATTTGGAGCAAAGTTTTCAGAGATCTGACGACCTGCTAGTGGGGAAAGTCGGTCACATCCGTAATCATCCTGGGGAGAAGAGTCTGATCTCAGCAGCCCTATAATAATTTACCGATGGCATTAATGTCTCCGTAGAGTTTTAAGCAGAAGATAAAATTCCTTTTGGAGGAAACACTTTGAGTCGAAATGAGTCTAACAGTCGCAATCTAATGTTTGTTGCTGCCAGATTGGTTTGTCTGAAGGTAAAGTTAATCTTCATGGTTTTTTTCTCACTGTCACTTCCTTTGAAAGCTCAGAAAAAGTTAGTCAGTTGAGATTGTTTTTTCGCACAGTAGGTGTGTTGAAGTTTAAACCTGAGCCCAGCTGAGCTGCTAATGTCAGCAAGAAAGCTATTGTCCCAATTGCAAATTGAGTGTACTGCGTCATCCCATCCTCTGAGTTCAACATGCCAAGCTCACTCTTACTGTGAGTAATTCAATTAAAAAAAAATAAAACATTAAGCTTTTTTTTTTATGCTTTTTTATATGAACATTTTTAATATAAGATAGAGTCTGATGGTAAACTAAACAAACAGCTTGATTTTAAATAGCACTGAAATAATTGATTAGTCTTAAAATACACCATTGTTTTTGACAACAAGAGAGCGCACATAATTGATGTGGTCCATCATACCCCTCCTCTCCCCTCCCTCTGATCTGCAGACAAGCACAGCATTACAGCAGTAGTGAAAACGTAGGATAGCTAGTTAGCTTTCTTTTTTGCTTTATTTCAAGAACTGACGATGGCAGAAGCAAAAGAAAGTAGGTTGTCTGATATTCGCCTCAGACAAATGAATGTGAATTGATTTCACAAAAGGACTGAGCTGTGTGCACTCTCTGCTGGGAAAATGTTGTGTGTCGAACTTCAAGTGTATAACGTCATTTTGGAGCAAGGCAGGAGAAATACTTCAAAGATAGGGCTGATGAAGCTGAATCAATAAGGATGGCAGAGGCCCAGTACAGGAAGCAAAGCAGTGTCTTTACAACCTTATATGCTGCCAAAAACCAAGCTACAGAGGGCAGCTATAAAGTTGTGCAGTGCATTGCTAAACACAGAAAGCAATTCTCTGATGGAGAGTATATAGAGGAGGCTTTCCTCAGGTCATATTTGATGGGTTACCAAACAAAGACATGATCATCAACAGGATCAAAGAAGTGCCCGTATGTGCGAGAGCTGTAGAGAGGCACCAGCAAACTCATCAGTATTCAGCATAGCTGTTGACAAGAGTGTGGATGAAAACAATGTTCCATGTCTAGCCTAGCAGTGGCTACCAGATACTGCGACAAAGGAGAGATACATGAGGAACATTGTTGTTGAAAGCCCATGCATGGTACCACTAATTGGGAGGATGTGGCAAAAGCGTTTACTGATCATTTTGACGAGAGAGTAGTAGATATCAAGAAAATATTTGCTGTTACCACCAACAGAGCCCCCGCCATGGAAGAGAAGCAGAGGGGATTTGTGATTAGTTGAAAATTAAATTGGTCATCCTGTGATGAAGTTCACTGAGATTTTTACACACAACTTTTCCTGGTGAATATTACAAAATCTGATCTTAATAGCTAAAGTGGTGAAAACAGTTAACTATATTGTGGTTCACTTCTCTTTGACACACCATCAGTTCAGATCTCTGCTGGAGGAGATGGACAGTATTCATAAGGATTTGCCACTTTACTGCAGTGTTAGCTGGCTGAGTGATGGAAAGGTTTTGGAATGGTTTGTACAGTGCTTTGATGCAATCAAGGCCTTTCTGATCAAAAAGGAGTAAGACTACACTGAGCTGGAGGATGAGAAATGGCTCACGAAACTCATTTTCTTAACGGATATCACCAGCCATGAGAGCTGGAGTTCTGTGCCAGATTTCAGGACTTCCAGCAACACAGTCCATTGTTTTCTTTTTTGATAAACCCAGAACGCTTGAGGGAGAACAGCATGTCCCTATTTCAGTGAATGGGGACTGAGGAGTTTGAAATGCAGCAGATAAAACTCTGTGCATCCTCACTGTGGGCATCTAAATTCAGACAGCTGTGCAAAAAACTGGAAACTGCTGACATTGATAAAGGGGCCTCCATTCTGGCCTGTTGGGAAAGCTTGCCGGAGAAGTTTGACTGTCTGAAAAAGGTGGCCTTCACATTGATTTCAGAATTTGGATCCACATACATGTGCGAACAGATATTCTCACAGGAAGTCAATTTTGAGTTCCATGCGCAGCCGAATGACTGTGGATCATTCAGAGGCATTTGTCCTACTGAAGGTCTCCCAATACAGACCAGAGATCACACAACTCAGCAAAGAAAAGCAGGGACAAGGGTCACACTAAATCAGTAAGACTGAATTATTTAATTTTGTGCCCTAGTAATTTTCATACATTTGCACAAATAATAAAATGTGTATGTGTGTGTGTGTTTGTTTGTGTGTGTTTGTGTGTGTTTGTGTGTGTGTGCGGAGCGCAGATCTTTTGGCATGCAGAATCTAGACAGGGAGACAAGTAGCAGCAGTAAATAAATAAATAGATAAATGCTCATTATGAAAATGAACTGGCATTCAGGTCTGTGTTTTTTTTTAAGGGGACATATTATGCTTTTCCTTATTTTCAGACATATATATAATGTCACAATGTCGGATGTTCAATGTCGGATGTTCATGCTTCGTTACCTCTACTTCCTCCTTGTGATGACATCAGATTGTTTGCTCATACAAATGACCATCCGTTCTGTAGCCTTGGTTGCTAAGGTTGTTGCTAAGGTTTTTCCATGTATTGTTTGGATTTTCCACTGTCATATTTCAGATCAGAGTCCAACTCGAACATGTACGGATGTATTTGAGAAGTTTCCATTTTGAGTAAAGAATGGGAAAAAGAAGTGAAATCCTGCTACTGTTGTTTGTTTACATAGCTGGAAGTCTGCTAGGATGCAGCTTGTGAACAGAGTGGGCTCAGTGGGGTCTTAAAGAGGCAGGAGCTAAAACGCCTGAACTGAGGAGATAAAGAGGGGATAAATACAGAGGTTTTAACTGTAACTCATGCAAACATATTTCAGTAGCCCCAGAATATAAATATGAATATATATAATATACATATATACCTGGAAATGTGCATAATATGTCTTTAACTAATCAGGGATCAATAATCACTTGGTGTAATGTATGATATGTGTCGAAATGGTAAGAGTTGCTTTGAACGACTGTTAATTTGAGTGTAACTTGAGATGCCATTATCACAGGTACAGACCCTGTAGAGTCTATTAAATAAACTGACATATTTACACTTGAGAGGAGTAAAGATTATGTATGTGTCTTGAAGAGATGACCTTTTCAACATCTGGCACATTAGAAGAGTGTTGAAACAAAGACTGGCCTAACTCTGTAAGCCATTCTAACATTTCTGTGTGCAACCAGCCCCTGGAAATGGAAGACCAGCTACAGTTTTTACGGATGAGTAACCCCCCTTCAACTCAGCCCTTTTAGGCTGTTTGGTCAGCAGGCAGAGTTTTTAATAGTTTTCTGTTCAACTTCAGAGATGTCCTGGACCAAATCCACCCACACTGCCTTGGGCCTTGTATGGATTAAGTAAGAATGACAACCTAGTCTTGACTTTCATGTAGTGTGTGAAATTGAGCTTGGGCAGGCCTGACAATTTCTCCCACTCCCATTTTATGGATTTGAGGAAACCGTAGGGTGACATTGACACCGCTTCAAAGACTCAGAGATGAACATGATACTCATTTGTTTCTGTCAGTCAAAAAAGCCGCAGCAACTTGCAGTGGCACCCGCACAGTCAGGAACGAAAACCCTTTTTCTATTACTGCTGAACATCAAAGCAACAGCAGAGAGTACGCAATATCCCTTCTCCCACCCCTATTGTCTGTCACAGATGCAGACAGCAGCGAGGGTGCATACATTTTTGACGCTGGCTTTTAGAGAGGACAGGATGGAAGGAGGTTTTCTCATACTGCAGCTTAGGGATTTTGTTACTTCAAAAGGAAGCATAAGTTGTGAGCTGGGAAAAGCTGTCAATGAGTGACAGCATATAATCCAAGGTACCAGCGAAAGGTTGTGGCTGAGGCTAATTGTTCACTAGGCAGCCACTCCAACTCAATCTCATCACACTGATGTGGCTGATGCGGTTGGTAAATTATGCAGTGAGCAGGCCTGCATGAAGATGACAGGGATTTAACTCATTAAGAAGCATCGATTCATTGCTATTTAAAAGCTTTGTAGGGTAGCTGCTTTTGTAGAACCTCCACCCTTCCACCCCATCACTATCATTTTTCACACCCCCCAAACAAACAAACAGACTATAATCTGCTGGTTGGCCTGTCTGTGTCTTACGCCTCATTCAGATCAAAACCAGCAGTGTGTGATAAAACGCAGCCCTCCCATTCATTTACTGACTGAATGAGGCTAACTGACTGAATGCAGCCTTACTGGAAGGTAAACCTCAATACTGGGAGGTCACCAGCAAGCAAAGAGCACATTGAGGAGGTGAAAAGCAGCAAGAGCCTCAAAGTGTGGTTCAGTGAACACAGCAACATCTTCTGGTACAGTTAAAGTGAGTGAGTGAGAATGTAGATTGTGGAAGGATCTTTTTAATGTTGTCAACACTACAAAGTACAATCACTGAATTTGAATATGAAAACTCCATCAACTTTCGCTTTTGAGATTAAGATAAATAGTGCTGTGGGACAAACAACTTAAAGGGGTAAAACAGTCAACTAGTATTAGGCTAGTACTCCCCAGCCTGTGAAAGCAGTTATATTTCTTCTTTGTCTCTAAAAGGAGCTTTGTCAATGAGAAGATGATGTCACAGTGAGTCACAGTGAGGTCATCAGGGTTGTCTCAGCTTGGACCTGAAATTGATACACAAATAAAGCTTTTAGTTACAAAGTCAGGGGCCTGGTGTTTGAATAATGTGGTCCACTGAGTTGCATTATGGGAAATGCAGGATCCAATGTTTTTGGAGCTTGATTCATACTAGGGACTAAAAGTCGGTATATCTACTGCCTTGATTTTGACGATTCTTTTTAAAACCTGTTTATGGAAATGCAAATTTAAATTGCTGGAATACCCCTTTAAATAATAACAAAATCAGAAAGAGTAATTTAAATACCAAAAACCTCGGTGGTTAGGTCCTGACACTCCACTGTTTTTGTGTATAAGATGACATTTAAGGAATATTATTTCCTGCGAGAACAAGCTTTGTGCTGCACATCAATCATGGACCAGGGCCAGACCAAATCAGTGTTGGAGGCTCTTAGATCAATTCAGTTTGCAGCCTGTGTACATAGTAGCTGCTGCAGAGTGGTTTCAGGAGATAGTAAAATAGGATGAGGTGTTATTTCTTTAGGATGACAACGAACACAACAACAGTAACCATAACATTACTACTGCACCTGTATCAACCACCAACCAGGTAGAACAGAAGATTTTTCAGTGTCTGGAAGAAATGAGGATACAACACACAGCCAAACACTACAGGGGAAAATTAAAAATAACTGGAGGAAAAAAGTGGTTCAATGCACTGAATGCTGTTTTGGGTCACTGACCAGCAGTATCCTGAACTCAACATAAACCTGGAAGAAAATCAGCATCAGCGACACTTTTTCCATTGTTTGTCTTCCTCCCAATATAGGTCATTCACCTACTGAACAGATAAAAATGACTACTGGCACCTTTTTAATGACACATAGGGTGGGATATTTGAAATGTCCCAGTTTGCAAAATAATTTTAATTCAACTCACTTCAATCACTTAATTTATCCCTGTAAGGGCAATTGTATGCAGCAGCTCACTACCTAGATCAAGCCATATACACACAGTAGATAGGAAAGAAAGAAAAATACTGTTGATTACAAAGCTAAAAATATTCAAATGCTATAAGCTTAAAAAAACATGTGGAATTGACAATAAATACACTGACAAATAATTATAATATACATATCTCTAAACAACAGTCTAAAGGGATACATAATCTAAAAGTTTCACAAGTTAATGAAGCTGTGCATAAAATCATTTTAAAAAATAAAGGGAAAATTGAAAGAACCTAATACCAAAGACAAAATGAGTTTGTTAAAAGTTCAAGTTAAGTTCACAGTATAGCTTTGGGGCCCAGGCTTTTCCCAAGCAATCAACAGTCAAATTTGCATTAGTGTTGTCAGGTTTCATACATTAGAGGTAGAGGTCGCTTGCAGACCAGAAACACCCAGCACTGACATTTTAACTGCTACTACGCAAATGCAGTAGTATGTGGGTGAAGATCAGCTCATCAGCATTCACCACACCTTACATGTCACATTCACGGAATCTTTGCAAGGACTAAAGTGATAATTAAAGACTCCGACATCCTCCTACAGTCCCTTTGAGTTTCCTTTATCAAACACAGACCCCAAACTCATTCACCTCCCCCAACCAAACCCTACCATGTCTTTCATCTTCTGGGTAAATGGATGTTCAGCAGAGAGAAATGGAGCGCCCCATCTTTTCACATTGTATTTTTTCACTTGAGGTTGTCGCTTTTGGATGGTATGTGTTCCATATTTAACAAAGCCCTCATTTTGATGCACTTATTAATGTCTGTGTGTGTGTGTGCGTGCATGTGTGTGTGTGTATGCAGGGAATGATGGGTGGGGGCTAGTTTCTGCAGTTCTATAAAAAATCTTCAACTGTTCTACTTGAGGGCATCACTTTGATGTGAGGCGGATTGAATGATCATCAGTGTGTGTACAGTGTAAACAGCTTTAGAATTGTTGGAAGGCATATTGTTGCACTTTTGACAGAGGCTAGCAATTTTCCTTTCTTCCTCTTTAAACCTTTGAGCTAAGCTAAGCTAAACATCTCCCAGACCTCGAGTGCTGCCATACTTGGAGCAGAGATGAAATTGATATTGATCTTCTCATCTGACTCTGGATTAAACTGTAAACAAGGAGATTTCCCAAAATGACAGGCTGTTTATTAAGTGACTGGAAAAGAGCGATATGGATTTGGGATCAGTGATGTCTTTATTCAACATTACAATCACCAGCAGAACAATGAGGACCCAGAGTTTGTTAGTATTGTAGATGCCAAGCTATAATGAATCTTTGAAGCCTATACCCATCTGAGTATTGCTAGAGTACCCCTTTAAATCTAAAATTAATTGACCTTCCTTTTCTATACACTTCTAAACTCTTCCACACAGATTCTGTTCATGGTGGATCAGAGGATTCTCCTCTGGATAATTAAAAATTATATGAATGGCCAATTACTTTTCCTTATAGTATTTACAGTAGTTGCCATTGCTGTAGATATTGTCCCCTGGTGTGATCTAAATGTGACGTCATTTATAACCAGTTAAATGTGAAGTCAGCAGACAGTGATAATTGTTTTCTAAAATATCTTTGTGCTGACAGGAAGTGTAAATTCAACATCACCTGCCCTGGGATGCATGCATGATGTGTGAAGAATTTGGAATGCTGTGTGATAATATTTACTGCTAATACACTGCTGTATCTACTATTAGGGCTTGTACAGCTACGGCAAGCCCCAAGGGGAACACAGTCAATCACCACCCACACTGCTTTAAGAGAGCTTTGTTTCACACAAATGAGTCTGTGATATTGTTTCTGGTTGTAATGTCTCAGTTTTGATTAGCTTGATAATATAATCTAGGCAGGAAAAGGTGAGCGCTTTTGTCAGTGTCAGACTGAGTGTGAGGCTGCAGCAATTTCCTGGAAGCACATACTGCTGCAGATCTGGTATATATCAAACTTGAAAACACAATAGAAACGTTTTGTTTTTGTTCTTTTTTTTGCACAAATGAAACTCTTGCCTATAAGGTCCCCAAAGGGCTCCATCCAGGGCCTGTATTTATCCAACTTATCAGTGCACTGTGGTCACTTTTGTGTAGCATATTCTCTTCCACTGTCCAATTCCCATTAACTACACCTCCTACACTGACCTTTTGTAATTATTACCCCTGGTCCTAAAAGTAAGACCAAAAATGCATCACTTTGAAGAATTTTTTGACAGTTAGGAGTGATTTCCTACTCTGAGAAGCTTGATAAATACAGCCCCAGACCTGCACTCATTTTACATATACAACACTATTATTTACAGTATGTGATAATCTAGCATAGAGCAAGGAAAGGAAAGGTGAAAGAGTTGGTTGATAACTAAGTTAGATCTGAGTGGTCTTTAGAAGATTTTACTGAAAAATCTTAATTTTTGTTGATATAATGTATAAATGTATAAATGATGTTGTTATGTCACCCTGTGCATTCAAATATCTTCCATAGCCATAAAACCTGCTGTCTTGGATCTTTGACAGTTATGATTTACTGTAATGTCTTGTTACTTTTCACTCAACAAATATGCTTATTCCAATGTAAACTGTATCTGTAATAAGCTAAAATCAACCAATGACACCAGCGTAGCTGTATCAGCCGGGCTCATTGTACAGTGTAAGGTCCTCCTTCCATGCGGAATACTTTTGCGCATGTGTAAGCAATGTACTGTATATTCAGACGTGACAAGAAAAAGGTCAACACATGCAATTATTTATGAGGCATCAGAGTCACTGAGCTGTATCACATGTCTGTGGGAAACAATCTGTCTTGTTCTCAACATCATTACAGTTAGTCTTTTCTAGCCAGCATCTCCACAATGTCATTCTAGCTTCATCATACTTCATATCGCCGAGCACCTTGTATTATTTACAGGGATGGATCTGAAAGCTTCAGAAAGTTTCCTACATGTTCTCCTGCCATCTAATTTTGCATTCAAGGAATTATGCTAAGCAGCAGGCAATTATGGTGATAATAATTAGTGGAGAAATCGGTTTGTGTCCTATTTAGACATGGCAAAGGGGCTTCTGATTGACATTGTGAAGTGCTATGTTACTCACTGTGCATGTGAAATGAATGCTGCCATTGTTATTGCTCTCGAGCAGAAGTTTAAGAGAAGTCTTAATATGTGCAGTTGTCATTGTAGTTATTGAACCAACACTGGTACTAGAGGATGGCTGCTGGCAATTACAGAGTTCTGCTGGCATTTGGCAAGAAGAAGTGTTACTAAAGTTGGATAAATGAGGTTGAAATTTGGAGACTGCTTGCTGACCTGGATAAGAAGAAGCAAGCTTTGGTGGTTGCCTTATCACTAATGGGGAGAGCAAGGGACATTGCACTGGGAAATGGCGCAGAGAATTTGAAAGACAATGAGGGAAACTATGTGTTTTTGAAAGAGGAAAAGGATCGCCAGTATGAGGTGTACACAGAGTTTGACCGGATCACAAGAGAAAATGGCATTTTGATGGTGAAATTTGAATGTCAGTACAACAGAATATTTAAGTTCAAAATGGAGCTTCTAGATGTTGTGTTAGCTTTCAAGCTACTAGATACTGCGGGACTTGATGTTGCAGACAAACAGTTGGTGCTTACCGCTTGTCCAAGCTTCTCGTTTGTGAACATGAAGTCAGCCTTCAAGAGAATCTTTGCTGATAATTCACCACAGGAGGGCCTGGTGAACTGCAAGTGAGTGGAAATGCTGCTGACTCTGCCTACTATATACAATATACTGGCAAGCAAGAAAGTAGGTCAAGTTTGCAAATTCAAACGGCTGTTCAGGCAGTAGCGTAAGCTGAAATCACAGGGTGGGCACAGAGAAAATCAGGTGGGCCTAGCCCGTCAAGCAACCAGTGAAACTTGAACTGACATCTTCAGGACATTATTGTGTGAATTTTAGAGATTAAACTAATCCTGATGAAAGCGAGCGAGATTCAAAATGAGAATGACATTCTCACTCTGACAGAAAACATGACAACAAAGGAAAAACAGAAAGTTCTATTGAAACTACACAATTTGAACATGCCTTAGTTGACAGACTGCAAAAACTACTGGCCTGCTCTGGTAATAATGATGAATGCACCACAATTCTCAAGAACATTGTGAAAAACGGTGAGACATGTATCAGATACAACAAACCAGAGCAAAAGCCAGCAGTGGGTTTGCCTATGGCTTCAACCTACAATGAAACTGTAGCCTTGGACTTGCATGAGCTAGAGCCAGGAGTGTGGTATATGCATGCCATAGACTACTTCACATGCTTCAGTGCAGGGAGCATTGTCACTTCCAAGAAACCCAAGGAAAGAGTGAAGCACTTCATTCACTGCTAGATAAGCGCTCATGGTCTTCTGTGCAGACTTTTCAGTGACAATGGAGGTGAATTCAACAACGAAAAAATGAGTGACATGGTGAAAAACTTTAAAATCGAAGTGAAGACAACTGCAGCTTCTAGCCCATGGATCAATGGCCTAATTATGCCTAAAGGCATAATCAAACCCTCACTGAAATCCTGATGAAGGTGAAGAGAGACAATGGATGTGACTGGAAGACTGCACTAGACTGGGCCCTGATGGCAAAGAACTCTATACACAATGTGCATGGCTACAGTCCCTACCAGAACCCAAATCCGCCTTCAGTTCTCACTGATAAGTTGCCAGCTCTAGAAGGTACTAGTGTGAGTACTTGGATAGGCCAGCACACCGCAGCATTACATGCTACAAGGAGAGCATTTACAGAATGATGCTGAGGATAAGAGTGAGCCCTCTCATACATCAATACAGCCTGGAGGGGGTAATCATGGTCAATCTGACGCATCACAGACACACTCAGTCATGACTTGTGAAGGCTTTAGGCTGAAAACTGGACAAGTAGTTGCATACACAGATAGTGGAAGTGGCTAAGCACACACTGGAAAAATCCTCCACCGGGCAGGAAAAGCCACTGGAGTACACAAAAACTGGTACAATGTGCAGTACACTGAGGCTGAGGAAATTACTGGCACAACAGGGTCAGTTGACCTAGGACAAGTAGACGATCTTCATATGGTTCTGTCTGAGCATGCCGAGTTATGGGCAGACTGCCATGAAAATGACATTCATATTGTGAATGATGATGCTTTCATTCCTGCCAAACACACTGAACTCAGCAACTGGAAAAGGAATGATGTGTTTGAAGAGGAGAAAACTGTAGGCCAGATATGCGCCTCCACAAAGTGAGTGTGCACACTCAAGGAGACACCTGATGGTGTTGTACCTAAAACTAGATTAATTGCAAGTGGCTTTGAAGAAATTAATACTCATGAGCTCCCAAAAGACTCACCTACATGTGCCTCAAAGTATCCAAAAATGATAATGGCTGTTATTTGTCAAAAGAAATTGCAGCTGAACTCCATGGACATTAAAGCAGCCTTTTTACAAGGTAAACCTGAAATGTCTACATCTGGCTCAGAGCAAAGGAACTCTATGGAAGCTGAAAAAGTGTGTTTATGGCCTAGCAGATGCTTCTCTGTATTGGTACAACAGAGTGAAAGACACTATGCAGCAGTTGGTAGTTACTGTGTCAAAAGTCAATCCAGCAGTGTTCTACTGGCTGGATGACTCCTGCAATGTGACAGGAGTCCTTGCTTGTCATGTGGATGACTTCATCTGGGGTGGTTCAGAAATGTTCTCCACAACAGTCATGCATCACTTGAAAGCTGCTTCTCAAGTTGAACGTGAAGAACACAACAGCTTCAGTTACACTGGAATGGAGGTTCACCCTTTGGAGGATGAGATACAGGTACAACAGAGTATGTATATAAAGAATCTGCAACCCATTCCTGTGGATCCCAACAGAGCCACACAGCAAAAGGCTCCTCCAACAGACATTGAAACTGACATGCTAAAATCGAAGATTGGGCAAATATTGTTGGTGGCAAGGCAGAGTGGACCCAGCATAATGTGTGACATATCCATCCTGGCATCTAGTACAAAGCACGCTACTGTTCAGACCCTGCACTGTGCAAGCATACTTATCAGAAAACTGAAATCAGAAGAGGTGACTTTGAGGTTTCAGCACTTGGGGAAAGACAGCTCCCTGAAACTGGATGGAGACACTCAGGATGGACACCTGATCACGCTGATGGGAGAGAATGGAAGATTCTTGACTACAGTGCTGCTTGAAAGTTTGTGAACCCTTTAAACCTTTTTGAATTTTCTCTATTTCTGCATAAATATGACCTAAAATGTGATCAGATTTTTACAAAAGTCCTAGAGCTAGATAAAGGGAACCCAATTAAACAAATGATAGAAACAACAGGCATGACAAGCAATACTCACAAACACTGTCTCACAGTGGAAGTGGATCTTGAGGTATATGAATGAAGCAGCAGCAGGCTTTGCAATGGATTCAGTCCCTCTTGTTGTGAATGATTGATGGGAAGTACGATTAAGCATAATTAACAGGGAGGAACTACTGCAGAAACACATAGCTAGCAGTCCTGGATGCACCTCGTTACACTTATGCGTTTCAGGCACTCCAGATCAGAGGAAATCAGTTGTGTCCAGCCATGTGACCACAGCACCCACAGGCCAAGTGATTCATCACTGCTCATCCATATGAAGCTTATGACCAGAGGGAAAAGATGTCTCAGTCTCAGTCCAGTAGGACAACCTCTGTCTGTAATCCATGGAGCAGAGATAGAAAGCAGGCTAGTTGGCATTTTCCTGAGTCTGATATTTGTCAAAGCACAAATAATGTACTTCATACAAGTGTTTTTTCTTCAACAATGGAGACTGAACACTGTAATGAGGAGACATATTATGTTGTGAAGGGTCACTTTAGTTTAGAATTGGTTTTCACCAGACGTCAAAATTTTGACCCTGAGTGTTCACTGGAACATCTTATGAGTCACAATGTCCGCTGATGATCAAAAGTGGTCTTGAATTTTTTTTAATATATTCTAAACGTCTCTTAGAATTTAGAAATGTTCTTAATAATATGTCTAGTACTGAGCCCATCATGAATATTCACTGACACTCAAAAGTGGTCTTATAAAGATGTTTAAATTTTGACCCCATTCTAAACATAGCCAGAATGGTCTTGGCTGGATGTCTTATGGTAAGCCATAGTCACAAATGTCCTCTGATATTCAAAACCAGTCTAAATTTAGACCCTGTTCTTAACATTCAGAGTTGATAACAAATTGTCTTGGCTGGACATCTAATAGTGTGTCTTACATGACTGTCTATCACTGTCAGGTCTGGGAAAGATGTTTAAACTTGTGCCCTGTCCAAAGTCGATCAAAAATGGTCTTGGCTGGACATTGACTGTAATTGTGACATTGATGTTCAATAGTGGTCTTGAAAAGATGTCTAAATTTTGACCCAATTCTTAATGTCTACGGATGTTTAAGGGGAAACTTAAGTATTTTTCAACCTAGACCCTATTTTTCCATCTTTTTGTGTCTAGGCGATTAAAGAGGACAACATTTTTTGAAATTGGTCCAGTATTGAGCAAGAGCGCTGCAGCCAGCAGGCGCGAAACGGGCTGCAATGTAATCCGATGGGGCAATTGCATACCATCAATGTACATCCACTAAAAGTGCTTGTTTTTGCCACTGACAGGCTCAAATTGTTACCCCACTCACCACTACTCACTACCCCATCCATGGCTCTCTTCTGATCCACAGCCACCTTGACGCAACTTCTGCTGCCTCGGTGGCCATCTTGATGGCCCTTCGCCTACTGGCCCCTGTGATGCCCAGCATGTTGTGGGCCCTGCAGAGGGACTGGCCTGTGAACCCTCTGCAAGCTACCTCAATGGACTTGCACCTTGCTCGCCAGCCGTTGCTTCGGCATTCTACCACTAGCTCAGTGGCTTCCGTGATCAGCACCATGTCTGGCCTTAGTGTTGTTGTGGCAACGGTTCTGGGAACTTGGTTGCTTCCCCAGGTTGACTTTCAGCTCCCAGTCAAGTGCCGTTGCTAGCAGACCAGAGCAGGTGGTCTGAGCAGCTGATGTTAGCTTCTCCACAGCCTTGACGAAAGTGATGGTCTTCACAGGGCAGAGGCGCTTGCAGTGACTAATTCCACTGCAGGTTGTGTCCACTATGGCCTTCAGGACTTGGTCATGGTGTGGTAACACCCCTCGCCCAGGGCTTTCAAACAGCAGCTGTGGATGTGCTCTAGGGTCTCTCTCTTCAGAGGCCTTCCCCCAACAAAAAAAGTTGGATGGGCTTGGTAGAACATCACAGACCGCCTGGATTAAGAATTTTATTTGATAGTGCTCAGCTTTCCATAGCTTGGCCCATGAGACTTGCACCATTTGCTCCCATCTTGTCCAGGCTCCCTGCTGCTGCATTCCAACCATCCTGCTGGCTCGCCCCTTCTCAATTGACACACGCACCACATCCCGGATCAGCAATCTCTTGTCCTTCCCCTGCACCTTGTTGTAGTGAGATGAGGTGAAAAATGTTTCAATTTAGAGCCTCTGAAGATCATTAACAGATGATGAAAAGTAGTCTTGGCTGCATGTCCAGATATTACATTTGGACATAGACAGTATATGATGTCCAATAGTGTGCCAATCGAGGTGAAATAGATATAATCTACACATCCACACAATGTTAAGTGTTTGCTCAGAATATTATCAGTAAGTGTGGGCTGATAGAGGTGGAAGGTGCATTTACTCAAGCACTGTAAAGTATTTAGGCACAATTTTGACATACCTGTGCTCATTTGAATTTTTTCATTGTGTGCTAATTTATACTTCTGCTACACTACATTTTTGTGAAATATTGTACTTTTTACCCAAGTACATTTATGTGACCACAATCATTAGTTTAGATTGCAGATTAAGATTCTACATACAAAATGTATGTTTATAGAGTATAATGCAATGTTATAAAGTAGATTAAATTACCCAGTATAAATCATAAAAGCAGCTTCTAAATTTGCACCACCTCCAACAACTACAAAATAAAAAATGCCTCTTACTTGTTAATTCATCAGTAATAATAATATACAATTATATAACACTATGAAAGATGCCATTTTGGATATTTTACTTCTGTGTTTTTCTGAGTATTTTTTACATTAGGTACTGCTACTTATACTAAAGTAAAGGATCTGAGTACTTCTTCCACCAATTGGTACTGACTTATTGTGTGTTCATGTGCAGGTGAGAGGCTGGGAAATCTAAGATATGAGAGTTGGCTGCTGAACAGTGTATTGCTGAGCTCTGTTGCGGGAAAAAGAAACACAGGAGACACAAAAGTAAATATAGACAAGTGAAAATGTAAATTTGAGAGCTTCTAACATGGTTGTTTTATTACTTTACTATATTTGCTGTTTTAGAAAAGTAATGACCTACAATATAATGGATGATTAAAAAAACAAATACAAAAAATTCTCTGTCTCAGCGTGTCTACAAAAGCTCTTCCTAAAGCATGTTTGTGTATGTGTGCCAGCAGGTGTTGTGCATGCAAGCCATAATCTCTTTCTTGCAGGTACAGTAAGGAGACAAACAACCTTTCTCTGGAAGGTCACAGTGGGTTACACAAACAAGCACTGATTTTCTCTGAGATCTCTGTATAATTTGCATGAACAAAATTACATCCCTGCTGCACATTTGTCTGCCTGTCCCCTCCTCTCCTGTTTCCTTCATGTTGTTCAGCACTGTCTCCTTCAGTCTGTGCAGAGAGGCTGCTGTGGTCCTGACTGACAGCTCAGCCTTAATCCTCAAAGCCTGGTCATCTGCTGCAGAGCTGCTCACTCCACACTCTGTTTAATGAATAGTTCCTTGCGCAGACTGAGCCATGATTTATAATTGACAATGCAGGTATTCAGGAGTGAACTGACTAAATTGCCCAACCTTATTTACACAGTAACCTTTGAGTTGAGATTATTTTGTCACACAAGTGTACAGAGTTATGCTGACGAACAATCACCACAGCCTGGCTGATCTGGTGATGTCAGCAAGAACACTCTTGTCCCAACTGCAAGTTTAGTGTACTGTGTCCTCCTGATCTCACAATTGGGAGCCCCAAATTCAAATGAACTTGGTGTACTTTGTACAGAATTAGGCCTTGACTGTACTTGTTCTCTA
Source organism: Thunnus thynnus (assembly GCF_963924715.1). NCBI lineage: Eukaryota > Metazoa > Chordata > Actinopteri > Scombriformes > Scombridae > Thunnus > Thunnus thynnus. The sequence goes on along the minus strand of NC_089539.1, from coordinate 1,327,942 downwards.
TATCTCTGGAATTGTTCATATTCCTTGCTTGATCCAAATAGACTTTAGATGGTGCTGTTGACCACAGTGGAACTGTGTGAGACTTCAGATTCAGGTGCTGCCAAATGCCACCTTTGACAGTCAGTTAGATAGCATCATGGTGGGGAGGTAAATCAGTTTCAACTTTGGTGAACATGCAAATTCATGCCATTAACCAATGAAGGAACAGAGCCAGAGAGTTCAAAACAGGGCAAGCTACAGATAGGTGATACATTAAAGGAAAAACTGGTATGGGCCTGAATGCTTGACCCCTACAGTGAGGGGATCTGGTGGCTCTGTTATGTTGTGGGGGGCATTTGCTGGTATGGTTTGGGTCCACTCATCCCCTTAGAGAGAGGGGTCACTGCAAATCAGTACAAAGTTGTTCTGAGTCACCATCTTTATCCTATGATGTAACATTTCTATCCTGATGGGAGTAGTCTATTCAATGCCCCAATTCACAGGGCATGAGGGGTCACTGAATAGTTTGATGACTATGAAAATGATGTGAATCACATGCCATGGCCTATGGTGTTCCTCAGCCTTGGCATTGATTCTAGTCAAGTCTCTGCAACTGGATGAACATCATTCTTCCAAAAGATATTCCCTCATTTGGTGTTTTGATGATAGTGGTGGAAAGCACTATCTAACACATCAGTCCAAAATCTCCCATAGGTGTTCATTGATCTGGTGAAGGCCATAGCATATGATTCATATCATTAAACCAATCAGTAACCCCTCATGCCCTGTGAATTGGGGCGTTGTCATCCTGGAAGAGACCATTCCCATCAGGGTAGAAATGTTTCATCATAGGATAAAGGTGATCACTCAGAACAACTTTGTATTGATTAGCAGTGACCCTTCCCTCTAAGGGGACAAGTGGACCCAAACCATGACAGCAAAATGCCCCCCACAGCACAACAGAGCCACTGGATCCCTTCACTGTAAGGGTCAAGCATTCATACCTGTACCAGTTTTTCCTTTAATTTGTCACCTGCCTGTAGCATTGCCTATTATGTGTGTTTCACCAGTTTTAACCCTGCTTTGCCAGAGTATAAACTGTTCCACAATAGATGTATGGTCTGCTATTCAGAGACAGCAGAAAATGGTACATCTCTTGAATAAATGTATTGTTCGGATAGCAACCAAGCTATCTAGCAAACCAGCTGGGAGTTATTGTGACTGACTAGCAGTAGCATGTTCCCAGCTGACTACTGTGTTAGCATTTAATGCTAATTCATTTTTTCTGTGTAGGTCCGCATGGCCATGAGGGTTCATGTTGATTCACTTGACATACATTTTGTCATGTGCCCATGTCCACACAGATGTTCGCAAAGGGGTCCACACACCAAAATTTGTGACCATGCGAAATGGCCTCCATGAATGTCCTTTAGCTTGCCAGCTACAGTAATTTGCTAGCATGTCCTTGCGAGTTGTCATTACGTCACCAAGCTTTTCACAACACCCATTATGCAAGGAGGTGGTTGGGGTGGATAGTGGGTGTAATACAGAAGACCTGGGTTATGATCCTGGGTCGTGTGTGTCCAGGTTTAGGCAACAAAAGTACTTTGGTTAAGGTTAGTCAAATATTGTGGTAAGAGACTATGATCTTTCTCTAAACTTAACCAAGAGCTGTGAGTGCCTTAACATAACTGGAAGATTAATAAGGCTGTAGATGCGTTGACTGGGTATTTTATAGCAAGATTGGACATTTTATTGAAAAACGAATGAAATACATTATCAGTGAACATGTCAGTATCACATTTTGCAACTTTCCAGGTACATTTTGTGACTTTCCAGATACATTCATTAACAAGATGTCCTCATTATGTTAATAGGAAACATAATCTGGGAGGCATAACATTTACTTCAAATTATTTTCTGTTGCAGATTAGTTGTATATAAACCTAATTTGTGGGAGACTTGCTTAAGCTAACAGTTATCAACTGTCAGAGCTGTTTTCTTACAGAGGACCTATTATGCTCATTTCAGCTGTAAATTTTTATTTTTGGACTCCACTAGAGTAGCTTGGGATGATTCACAGTTCAAAAAACTCCTTATTTATCTCATACTGGCCCCTTATGCAGCCCCTCAATATACACAGTTTCTCTTACACTCCGTTTTAACTCCTGTCTCTTTAAGGCCCCCCTCGCGATGAGCCCACTCTGTTCTGATTGGTCAGCTTTACGTATCAGAGTTGTGTAATTTCATCGTCTATGCAAACCAAACATTTTCTGCTTTACTGCTTCAAATTAAAAGCTTCTCAATGACTAACTAATGAGAGCCTTTTATTGTGAAGAATTTACAGGATGTAAAAACGTGTTCCTCACTGAATTAGCAGAGCTTCGTTAGTGGCGCTACAAACGGCCGAAACAACAACATATGGAAACCGAGCGTTCAGAGCAGTCTGAAGGTGCTGCTTTTTGCTCACAGAGATTACTGCTACATACGTTTACCTTGTTATTTGACACGTCGGCCACTTTTAACATGAACATCCAACATTATGATGTTATATATATGTCTGAAAATAAGGAAAAGCATAATACGTCCCCTTTAGTGAAACTGCTACTACAACAATTGATTTTGGGGTGTGTTCTATTTTGGTATGTTAAATTAAATTGAGTTGGCAGACAATGTAAGTCCAAAGCATACTTTGCATATATACTTGGGGGGTTAGTTTTTGTTTAAGGATAGTCCAACATGTGGAATGGAGGAGCTAGAGATTGAACAACCAACCTGTTCTACCAACCCTAACGCTAACCCCCTAAACACCAACCTCAAATTGCTCTGTATCTAATGTTTGAACTATTTGGAGCCAGTCCAAAATAAACAAGGCTTATTAAGCAAGCAAAATATACATTTTTGTTTCTCAAGTATCTCCACTGATCCGTGCAGACAGCCATTATAATAATTCATTCTCAGTTAACTACATGCCTAACTTTACAATTTAAAGATGCATTATTAAAGTTTAATATTCCAGAAGTGACATTCATTTCATAAACTTGTCAGCAGGGATAGAGCTGCATGACCCCAGTCACACTCCACAGTTCACAGCGAGGTGTGTACTCTGCCAGGTTAGTTCACTGTGGTCACTATCATGCAGCCCCTCAGGTGTCTGTGCTGACTTCCTGACTCACTGAGCTGTGCTGCACTCATGTTTACCGATGAGATGAAGTTGAGGATGAGCATCAGGGACACATAGCTGAAAACATACTCTGACAGCCTCCCAGCTGTACACACTCCTGAACAAAGAAAGCTGGAGAACATTTGACTAAACACATATTGGTGAGCCCTTATAATGTGAGTCCTTTTAAAATGGGCATTAATGCCATTGACACATTAATGTAGACATGCGTCAACATATTCCCATGGATTCCCATGAGTGTCAGAAATGCCCTGTATGACAAATGGTGTTAGGCTCCTTCCAAAACAGAGTATAGCTACACATTCCAAGCAGTTAGAGAACAATATCATGCAGTTATCCATCCTATATGACGTGAAAAAGCTTTCTGAAATGATCTCCTGAAGTCAGAAGTCAGAGATGAAGCACTTTTGCTTTTATTCATTTATTTATTTGTTTAGATAAAATAAATAGGGCCTTTAATTTTGTATATGAGTGATGGTTTATGTTTGTGGTTTATACTTAATCTACCAAAATACACATTTTCATATCCTTCTATTAGAAGTGACAATCACTTTTTCTAACAACAGTTTTTTCTACAATGACCAACGGCCACACTCTTATTTCAACTTTTAACTTTTTTCATTTCCATAAAGTGTAGGGACTTAAAAGCAGAAGAGTCAAAATTGAAGCAGTGGAGACTCAGATAATTTTTAGTCCCCCAGTATGGATCAAGCACTAAAAACACTGGATCCATCCACATCTTACATCATGATGACATCATCAGGGTTATTTTCTCAGACTTGACAAAGCTCCTCCAGAGACAAAGACATTTTTTCAGTACACAATCCAACTTTTTTGTATGTATAGTAACAAATACAAGATCACAGGATCAGGCCCACATATATGTAGTATCAAACTTCTGGTTTTATTTGTATTGGAGGTCAATTTCCTTATGATGATCATAATCACCACTATATCACTGCATGATATAAAACACTGACTCATTCCAGTAGATGTGTTTTGTGCAAAGTATTGCTTTTGTCGCTGAGGACTGAAGGAGGAAATGTGAGATTGAAGCCCAGTTGAAAGGCTGGATGCTGAGTTGTGGCTCATTAATATTCATGGGAAATGTGAACGAAATCAAATTTGGACAGTCTAGGCCTTAAAAAAATATTATTATCCTCAGACCAACCCATGGCTGTGATCAGTGCAGGAGAGGAGGGATTTAAGTGGCATGCAGTTGGATTCTTATACTGACAAGTGTGTCACATGGAACAGCCTACAGCTGCTTCCACCTCTGGCAGAGAGCTGTCCCTCTCTGGACATTGATGATGTGATGAGGACAGTAGGCTGCCACAAGCAACCGCATCCTTTAAGACAGCTGTGGATTATGGAACTTGCTCTTCTGCAGTCTTAGCTTTCCAAGTTCATTTAGCGCTCCAGTGGGGGATAATAGCTGTCTGCTTTACAGCTCAGTTGGATTAATGTGAGGGAAACAGGAAACCATGAGAGCTGGAGAACTAAAGAAACATCTCAAGCATACAAAAAAAACAAGGTAACAAAAGTAAAAGGAACGGAACAGACAGGAACAGGAACAGGAACAGGGTCAAGGTCAAGGTCAAAGTCAAGGTCAAGATGGCTAGAACATGAGAGTCCATGAAAACAACTATGACGAACTGGGAGAGAGCAAAAGAAATGGACCAGTAAGTGATGTGTCTGATGAGGGAATGAAATGCAGGTGAGGAATAGGCCAGGTAGCTGCAGGACTGATGAGAATTAGGAACAGGTGTGTAGATGGGGAAAGGAGGGAAAGTCGAGGGCGTCTGGTGGACAGTTTGAGGATGTGTCTGGGGAGTAGGAAGAAAGTACATGACCTGGGAGAAGTGAGCAGGGACTGGATACAGAAACAGAGAGTAATGCAGAGGGCTGGGGATGAGAGCGTGTGGCTGCAGAGAGGGACTGAGGAGCAGATTGTGACATACATGACCTTTCTGTAATTGTTCATGTCTTCCAACATACAGGCAATCTGGATTATTTTATATTCTAACTGCAAAATACAACTCATGAGGTATGATTTTTAAATATCCATTTCAACTGGACAAGATCAGTTAAACAAAATGACTAGGGAAAAAATCCTTGGTAATGAGCGAGAGTGATATATGAGGACAGCTGAAATGATAATATTAACTGAGCTGATTAACAAGGCTGGGTTTGAATAAAAAAAAATGTAATTTCATAGAATTCTTGTGGTATCTTAGGTGGTGCATTTAGAATATAATGGTTGTGTTAATCCACTCTTTGCTGCTCTATATTTGTCCATGTAGATAATCCTTTTTTGCATGTGAGCTTTTGCCTCAGCTGCTGAAAATAGCACTTGCATCCCCTTCTCCCCACTTCCATTCAAAATGGATGGCGGAAGAATTGTGCCACATCTCCAGCACATGCAGTCAAGTGCGTGAGTCACAGTAGCCCGTGGATCAATCTGGCAGAGCTTTGGCTTAGAGGATTCGTCTGTAAAAGCCACTCTTACTCTGTGATCATTTCGCCTTTTCACCAAAAACTCTTTTAAATAAAGGTCATTCTGCTCTGCTGGCACGTAAAACATGGTTAACAGTTTTATTGTTCACTAGGTTGAGGTTAGAGAAAGGTAGTGGTCTTGGATAAATGTTGAGAAAGGTGACATGATGCAGGATGAGTTTAATGTCTCTATATTGAACCAAAACCACCATCTTTCCTTAACCAAAATATTTCTATAGCCCACATTTACTGTAACAACATGCTGTGAACGCAGGACATGATCCAGATTCTGGTCCTGTGTTTTCTATGCCCAACATCCAGCCTGTTCTCTTCTGTATGACTTTAGTTCTCAGGAGTGGATAGTTCACGTTTCACATACATCTGACATTTTAATATGGGCAGCATTATCTTTCATAATTGCTAATGCAAAGTAGCTGTAATGAACTTAATTACAAGGAGACAATTGGGAGCAAACCCTCTGCTCTTTGTGGTATTATATAGGATTTAGACATTTATGCACACAATGTACAATATATTGTATTAAACAACTGTCCATTGTCCATAATTTTCAAATGTACATTGACTTAAATGCATAATGTACTGTACATAGAAGCATTTCTGCACACTGTGATGACTAGCAAATGAAGAGGACAGAGCAGGTTGATTTCAGAGCATAGTATTTCTATTTGGACTGGCCTTGATGAAATGAGAGGGAAGTCATTTGGAATGTATTGGGAGTGATTCAATGAGACGTAACCACCAATGGTCTTCACTTCAGACACACACACACACATACACAGAAAGATTTCAATTTAGTTGACCATTATCTTCCTCTTGATAAACTTTATGCTATTGGTGTCTCTCGGCAGGCATTATTTTGGTTTAATTCTTACCTCCATAACCGTTATCGTTGTGTTTCTTTTCATCATCAATCAGATTATTTAACTGTTGAAAGGCATGTACCACAAGGACCTATCCTTTACTTTTCTCTGTTTTTATCCTAAAATTTGTTCAAATTGTTCTGTTCAGTTATATGCAGATGATGATGTTATATACACAGCTGACTCTGATATAACTAAAATTCAAAGCTCTCTGCAATCAGAATTTCCTTTTGTTCAAAAACTTTTTTTTTAAATAACAATCTCATATTAATCAAGCAGAAGTCTTGCAGCATGTTGTTTGGGACTAGTTATAATCTTAATCATTCACCTGCTGAGCTGGCTATTAATGTTACGTATGGGACTTCACTTATTAACATTGATAAATTTAAATACTTGTGACTTTGGATTGATTCTGAATTGTCTTTTAGGCCTCATATTGACTTTATTAGAAATAAAATAAATGCTATATTGGTCAATTAATTGTCTTACTCTCCAAGTAAGAAAACTAATTGTCCAACAGTTTTTATTTCCCATTATTGATTATGGTGATATCATATACCAGAACACCTCAGAATCCCATCTTCAACCTTTAAATTTAGTCTACAATAATATTTGTAGATTTGTCCTGAGGTGTCCTTAATGCACACATCATTGTTTCATGTACAACACACTGAACTGGCTACCACTTCCCTCTAGGAGATATTTTCATTGGTTGCTCTTTGTTTTCAAGTACATTTACTCTAACTATTCTGTATACTTAAAACATTTTTTGGTTCCATTTGGTTCATCATATTCACTTAGACACACTCAACATCCTTTTTTCTGTGCCTAGAATTTGTAAAGTAATTGGGAGATGTGCTTTTAAGTTGAAAGCACCATCAGATTGGAATAATTTGCCTAACTCACTCAGATCAATTTATTCTTTCCATGACTTCAAGATTTTGTTGCTTATCCACCTTAAATCTACTTGTTCTTGTTTTTGATTGTATGTACCTTCATATTTGTCCATAAGTAGACTTTATACTTTTACATAATGTTATTTGATCTATTCATTTTTTTCTTGTTCATCCTTTGTACAGATGACTCATGTAACAGATGTAGCAGGTGGGGTTTGGGATGATGAGAGAGCCCTTATGTCTATGTGTATGTCCATGTTGATGTTATCATGTTGATTGTTTTTTTGTTATTGTATTGTATTTATTTTATTTATTTATTTATTCATATTATTTATTATTTATTATCTAATATATTTTGTTCTGTTTAAATATTGTGACTTTTTATTCTCTGTGAGGACACCCTTGAAAACGAGATGGTGCATCTCAAGGGTTTATCCTCTATTTAAATTCTGAAATAAAAATAAAATAGATCTAGACAGACTGCAGGTTTTGGCAGCAATTTGGTTAACTTTGAGCCGAAGGGTTACAGGAGCTTTTTTTGCAGACTCATGATGACGTTTGCTGCAGTCAGCAGCTTGGTGTTATTTTTAGGCCGGACACAGGGTTGAGTGTGGACCTTATCGCTGTCCTGGGGGTCACGGCAGGCAGACAGCAGGTCTGAGAGGCAGATGTGTGTTTGGAGAATGGACTGGGCTCTGAATCAGAACACAATTTAGGATTTACACATTTAATGTGTGTGTTGTTGAATTTTCATCTGTGATGCACACACAGTGCAAGGGACTGCCTAATTTGTTACTGAGGAAAAAAAGCACAGAAAGTAGTAAAAACATTTACATTAGCTTTCTAGAGCATATTTCAGAAAATGACATGAAAAAGTCAAACATATCACTAACAGTAAAATAACAAACAAAATGTATCAAACTAAACAAAGGCTACACAGGTGAGCTGCTTTTAAAGGTGTCCACAGTTTTGTCACTTTTCACTTCCTCTGTGATCACTCATTTTAAATGACAGTACAGTTGATCTCACAGCACAGCTTGTCATCAACATGTATTTTTGCTTATTTTGTCTGACGATGTCGTGATCATAAAATAATGATTTTATCAGCAGCTTGGTAATGACTGCTGGTCAACATTGTATTTATGAACTGCAACCAAATTTTTACTCATTCCCTTTATCTGACAACAGAGACAGAAACATATTTGAAAAAATATATACATGTATTTAAAATGAGAACTTTATGAAAACTTTATCGGTAATTCAGCTTCAGTATAACAAGATGAATGCACGCTAGAATGGCAGCTGAACACAACTCAACCGGATCCAGTGGACTTTGGCTGTATGTCTCTCAATCAGGATACTGTGGTCCACAGTGTTGAAAGCCCTAACCCTAAAAGCCTAATTTCTATTAAATGAGGAGTAAGGAGACAATTTCTAACCTTTGTGACAGAGTTAAAATTTCCTGTAGCTGCTTCACAATAAAAGCCTTCCAGTGGTGTGGTGGTGGAAAGATGAAGCAGCAGCAGAAAGTGTTCAGCACAGATTGTATTAGAAGTATTCTCAATACAGCAAGAGACTGAGAGAAGCAGCCCAGTGATGATTTCAGAGCGTCACTACCTGAAAGGAAAAGTATAACATTTTGGAAAATACACTTATTCTCTTTCTCATGAGAGTTAGATGAGAAGATTGATAACATTATCATGTCCAACAGTGGTATCAGTCTTCTCATCTAAGCATAAGCACATTTCTTTAACCATTTGCAGAAATTGTACAAAGAAATCATTTTAAAAATGTTGGCTCTGAACATAAACTGCATTTTGCAGAATTGTCCATCATCGTCGTTCTGTGTGGTGATTGAGTTGCACCAGTAGAGTGTGAATGTTTGGCACTGTGTGATTGTGAAGCAGGGTGTTCCTCAGTCAATCTGAAAGTGGACATATTATGCCTTTTGTGAATTTCTGTTATTTATATAATGTTATTATGTTGGATGTTAAACATGGTCAAAGTTGAGGTGAGATTATGTAAAAATGTTCCCTGTAAGACAAAGCGCAGGTTTCAGCCTCCTCTGAACACAGGGTGGGGTGACATCAGCTTGTCACATGTCCATAAACAATCTGTTCTGTAATCTTTGTTGCTGAGGTGGTTGCTAAGGTTTTTCCATGTGTTGTTTGTATTGTCCACTCTCTTGTTCCACATCTGATTCAGGCTCCAACATGTACGGATGTATTTAGGGCCGCTGGATTATGGCAAAAATCACAATCACTATTTTAGTCAATATTGAGATCACGATTATTTAACACAATAACTCATTGACCTCGGAAACACCATGCCTTTATTGAACTGTTTTTTAAAAAACTTGTCTCTTTAACAGTGGATTTATTTGAACTTTAAATATATATTCAACTGAAAAACAAATAAAACAATAAATGTAAAAAAAGTATATAATTATTATGTATATATATGTACACACACATACAACACATACATACATACACACACACATATATATATATATATATATATATCATCCATACAATCCAATCAAATTGGATTAATGGAGCAGCCCTAGATGTATTTGAGAAGTTGCCATTTTGAGTAAAGAATAATAAATACAAATATGGACATGGAAATGTGCATGAAATCTCCCCATTGAATTTTCCTAGATAATAAACGGTTAATATAAAATACTGTATAACAGTGGAGATGTCTTTCAGCTTCAGCAGTAGTATAGGAGGTCTAGAGCAGAGCCAGCCTTGGCTCATGTTGCTTTCTCTCTAAAAACAGTATGAGGAGATGCACAGTATATCAACAGCTCTGCTCCTGCCAACTTAGCTTCATTGTGCTGCACTGTAGTTTCCAGCTACAGATCCTCTCACTCTATCTTTTACAGAAACAGAGGCTGGAGAATACACAGTATTTTTCAGTGCATAATTAATTTGAATGGTGTATAACAATTACTCATCTCTTTATGCCTTCCTTTCACTTGTAGAACAGAGAATCTTGGCTTTAAGTGCTGTGGCAGTCTATCTGTGATGCATCATACAAGGACGGATAAATCCCTTCAGCAATATAGATGCATGTGAGTCACATTGATGAAAAGGCTGTATAAGTCAGCATGTGTACAGCTCAGTGTGGTAAACACTGTAATCTAACTTCAGTAGTGGCCTGGCAAAATATCAAATGTAAACTGGCAAAGAGATTCAGAAGCTAACAGATACTCTGTGTGAACAGTGTGTACAGCAGCAGAAATCGGTAGCATGCAGGCAGGTTTGTTCTATGTATTTGTACCTGGTTTATTTATTTTCATAGGTTTAAGTTAAGCATCTCATCATCATCTCTTCATGAGCTGAAAAACAACCATAGGTGGTGTTTGAGCCTGAATTGAAGCGGTTCAAATGGGCCTTTTACTCCTTTCTATTCGATATTTTCATGTAACAAAAACCTCAAATGTCTAAAAATGAATGCAAAAAGTGTCTATTACATTCTATTCCTTTTCAGTGAGCCCTCTGGCTGCTGAAGCCCAGGACAGTTGCCTAGCTTTGAATAATGGAAGCTCTGGATTTTATTCTTGTCATGGTAGAAATGCCACTGAAACAGCATGCTGACATAGTAAGTGGAGATACATGATGCAAAATATGACATAAAACATGTTATATAACATGCAAAGAAACTTGGCAGCCAGCTTCTTATCTTCAGCATGGGGCTGACATATCTTGCCAGCTGAGTGAAGTTAGTTTCCTCATATTTTGCACAGAGCCATGCGTAATTGGAAACTCAAAGTCCCATCTCATGGTTGTCTGCAACAGCAATTCAGAGACTTCAAAGCAGTGCCACGCTACACCTCACCAAATCTCCTCACAGAGAAACCCCTCCTCCCTGTCTCCTCCCTAGGACAGACAACACCCTCCCCACCCCCACCCCCACCGCCACCACTAACTATACTGCACATAGTTGCATATTCATGATCAAGTGATAGGCTAAACATTGCAATCGCTCACATCATCTGTCCTATCTTTTATGCTGGGAGTATCTGCGTGGGTGTGTTGGAGAGTCTATAGGACAAGAGTCTGCAGTCTGCAAGCAGTAGCTCACAAAAAAGCCATAAAATTGGCATTAAATGCCTCAGTAAGTTTTAATGATTTTTCCAAAGTAGGACACTCTGGCGGAGACAGCGTCTTAAGATAATACACCAAGGTTTGTTCGAGTAAAAGAAAAATGCATATAAACCTCCTCAAGTAATCATTAGCACTAGTCATGTATATTGTCAGGGACTTGAAGCAAAATTCAATAAGAGATCAATAATAGAAATCAACTTAACAACAATTCTTTAATTCCTTCAGTTCAGAGATCTTAAAATGACTTGGGCTGCATTTAGACCAAAATCAGCCCTGCGTAAAAACAATGTGTTGGTGGGGGCGTGTTGTTTAAGGTACCAATGAGACAATGAAAAACCATCCAGGAAGTCATGTTGGAGCTACAGATTCATTCATTTAAAGGTTTATCAGACACAAAAACACAGCACAGTGGTTTGTAATACTCACAGACAGGATGTTACAACAAATGTAAACAGCATGTATGTGATTGGCCAATGCAGCACCTTGCTGGATGGCGTTGCAGCAAAAATTGACCCCAGCTCAACTTTTTTGCCAGATGACTCTTTATTGTTTTGTGGACCCCACTGCACTGGCACCCCTGCTGCATCAACACACTGCCCCCATTCAAATGAAGGAATGAATTTGACCACATGCTAATATTTACTTACAATGTCCTTGCTTTTTCTTTTTTTTTCTTTTTTCTGTTGTTACTGAATATCACCGCTAACTCTAATGGTCTCCTTGTCAATAGTGTAGAAACTATTGATTGGTATTCAATATAACATCTTTTGAACCCTGTCCAACCAAACCCTGTATCTTAAATATTTGCATCAATTGAAAGATGCCCATTTTACTAAAACCTCAGCGAAACTACTGAATATGGCAGCACACACTATAAGACAAGGTTTTCCTCCAGGGGCCTCAAAAGCCTGGATATTATGTATGTTTACATTTCCCTGATAAGGATCTCTAGTGTCCATGTCCATCTGTCAAGAGTATGGCATGATGTTTTTCTAGAGCCTCAATACCTTGTGAGGAAGAGGTTGCTGGACATGGACACAAACATACAACATACAAAAGTGTCATAACCTTAAGAAAAACCAAACCACAATCATTCTCCAACCCTAAGTAGTTTTTCTGCCTGAACTTAACAATCAGTGGCAGATCAGGAACAGTCATATGAATCAGTGGTGATTGGTGAGATGTTTGGATGGCAGGGATGAGTATGTCATCCTGTCCATGAGGCAGGAATATGTTAATATTGGTTGTTTTTAAAGACAATAAGAATATTTTGTTGTTTAATTTGTAGGAATTGTAATGTACTGTAGGACTCATCAGAAGTAAAGATACCTTTGTGAAAATTCAATACCCTATTTGACATGATTTCTAGAGGCTACCTAGTTTTTAATGGTTTTAGTCATTCTGGTGTTCTTTGCCTCAAACAATGGTTGCATGAACATAATTTGTTGATCATGTGGTCACTCTTTCTTCATCCTTAGTTTGTCATAGACAGTAAAGGTGTGTATGTAATTCCAGTGTGTGTGTGTGTAAGTGTATCTTCTATACATTTAATGCTGTATGTGTTGCCATTGCAGCAGAGGATGAGGAGTCCACACTGCATTTTCCTCCCATGAAGTCCTAGCTAACCGTTAATCCGGTTAGTTACATCACAGAGCTTCTGTATCCACCAGCTCAGAAATCTTCAAGTCATTTACCCTGACTGAAAAAAGAAGAAAAAGGAGAGAAAGCTTAGCTTACTTTGACCAACTGCCACATAAGATTTCACAGTGCACTGCTATCCCCCTAGTTTACTGTAATTAACTCAAAGTTAGCCACCTAAAGAGCTGCTCTCCTCTCTCCCTCCATCATATGATATGTGCTGGAGAGAATGCATTTACTCTGTTTAAGTAACTATTTTGCTGAGTAGACACAGCAGTACTAGAGGGATTAACTCCTTGTTGGTATTGCAGGGAAAATAGAAATCTGGAATATGAAGCATCATGAAAAACACATGGAACACTTTTTTAAGAATAATTCCTTTTATTCCTCTTATGTTTTATTCATATTTTTTTTATCAGTAACATTGCACTCACCAATTTAATTGCTGAGATCTATGAACATGGTAATTACAGCTGCAGTGATTAGTTGGAAATTGATTAGTTGCCAACTATTAAATTAATCGCCAACTATTTTGATAATCGATTAATCATTTTTTAAGAGAAAATAATTAAAATTATCTGATTCCAGCTTCTCCAAATGTGAATATTTTCTGGTTTCTTTAGTCTTATATGACAATAAACTGAATATCTTTTGGTTGTGGACTGTTGTGGACAAACCAAGACATCTGAGGTTGCGTCTTGGGCTTTGGGAAACAGTAATCGACATTTTTCATCATTTTCTGACATTTTGTGGACCAAACAACTAACAGACTAATTGAGAAAATAATCGACAGATTAATCAAATGATTTCTAGTTGCAATCCTAATGCTAACATCACTAAACAGAAGTCTGACAAGCCAAGAAAACTGAGTCTGTCCTCCCAAGAACAACAACAGCATACTTCATTTGTTCAAATGATTAAAGGTGCAGACACAGCGAATCTATTGATGGATGTCAAGTCAATGGATCCCATTCATTTTCTATGGATAACAGGAGATCCGGCTGTACAGTGCATGATGGTTACGGCACAGCGAGTTGAAGGACCACCTGCCGTTTCTGAATTTGCATATCACAACTCGACCTCAACTTTATGCAAATGACGTCCATCACGCGGATGGCTTGTGAAACTCAGATCAAACTATCAAACAAGGCAGTGCTGATCAAATATGAATCAAGATTCTGTTACTGCATTGCCTATTTTACCCCTCAAATGTTTTCAGAAACATACTTTAGTGTACTGTTTAGCTGTAAAATGAGAAAGTTTATAACGTGGCAGCCATGTTGAAAACATCAGAGCAAAAACCAAGGACTGACCAACTTGCAGTACATCACCCATCACGTCACCCCAGAGCGTTCAGTGGTCTGGTGCATCCAGATGCATCCTCACCAGAGTCTTTGTGTCTGCCCCTAAAATATGACAAAAAAATTTCGTTTACCCAACCAGATCCCTACCATACCCTAACCAACCATTGAAAAACAATGTCTTCATGTGAAAGGGGTTGTCAGATCAGAAACAGCCTGTGGGTCATTGTTAAAGGCATTTAGAAACAACATTTTCTCATTTAGTTTGGAGAACTTGCGGGAGACACAAGGACTCAGACAATCAGACAGGCTAGCAAAGAGAAAACGAAGATGTACTATGACTGATTATTAATGACATCTCTGGCGCACTCATTTTTAGAGTACATTCATGCTGAGACAGTTGAATTTGTGTATCTTTTTATTTCAGTTTGCATGCAGACTAAAACAACATTTTTTCTCACCCAAAAACTGAGCTTTTCCAAAATGGTCTGCAGAGTATAAATCTGCATAAATCAGTGTGTATGGGGAAAACAGCTTTTGCAAAACAACATGTTAGCTGAGGGTTGGGGCTGTGTGGCATAAAGCTAAGACGACAACTGCTCATATATGGTGAGCGCTATAGACCAGTTTTCTATTGAGGACCTGTTCAGTCACACTGGATTTCTTTACACTTGTAGGCAAGGCCTCAGGGTGAGGCTTTAACTTGCTTTTCCAATGTTCTTTGTACAAACATGTGTAAGTACATGCATACACACACCAAAGGACGCCCAAATCCCTTTACAGTATCTGCATGATATGGTTGCTATAGGTATTGTTTACTCACCTTCACCAGCAGGATAGCAAACAGGGATTACACATTTCAACAGCCTGCTTTAGGCCTCTGAGAACAGATGTACCAAAGACCATAGTTTCATAAATCCCTCTATTTTACACTGTAATCAGATTACCTCTGGATGGATGCCAATGATTACCATGACATACGAGCACTAAGTGATACACAAACATTCCCTTAAGGTGGAGCTTTAAGAATAAAGTTTCCTGATTGTATAAAACATGTCCACATTAAGCTTTACATTGCTCCCTGTAAACTGTTCATTTGTTTACCTGTATATTTCAGCAAGGGTCATGTCTGTAGGACTGAACAAACAATTCAGCACTCCCAGGCAGGGCCACAATAGTTCCAGTACATTTGCTGTCACCATCTCTTTTTAAGCTCCATTATTCTCCACCATGCAACTGTAATTAAAGTTGGTTGAAAAATGAGTCAGTATATGGGGCAGATAAGAGGGGGCTGTGTGTGGGTGTACAGATGTTGAATAGAAGCATCACATGAGCCAGTCCTGCAGTATTCCTGTATATATACAGCCTATCAGTGCTGGAGAGTCCAGCTTTAGCACTGTGTGGCGTCAGGGTTTGTCACGTTGGCTCCTCAGCACTTCTGCTTATCTCCTCAGTGCATGCAGGCAGCAAGGCCGCTCCACAGTCTGAAAAACCAAGGTCATCTCCCTTCTCTCTCTCTCTCTGGCTTGTGAGAATAGAAACACAGTCCTCCTTAGATACTGAGGCATGTGCTGCTGACAAAGGACAAGCTGCTGGATGCTCAGAGAAAAAAGACAGAAAGTGTCGTTAGACATCAATGCTTCACTTCTTACCTCAGCTCAACTCAGTATATGTTTGATTTACATATAGAGTTTTTAGTCTTGATCCATCCAGGAGAAGTCAACATTTCCAGCCAAACCCCACTTCACATTCATATTCATGTATTTGTTAAGGTGACCCCTATGACATTGATACCCACATGACCCCTCTCTGACATACCTCCTGTGGATGCACTAAAAGTTATGTACCATCCTTAACTACATCAGCATCTTAACTACGTCAGCATCTTGCTTAACACATGGCCTGATGAAGTTGTTCAAGGGCCCAGGAGCAAAACATTTATGGTTGGACCCTGATTGGACTTCTGAGCGTTATGTATAGCCTGTGGCCCCCAAGTTCCCATCATGAATGGTACATAAAGCATTAGTACCACATAATCCTCCCTTCCCCAAGGCTTCCATATCAGTTTGTTTTTGCTAATTTCATTAAATACAACTTTATGGACCATGTGAGCACAATAACTAAAATAATTAACTGCATTTATAGGAATAAAAATTGACCTTCGAGGCAGTTTGAAAAAATAATTCTTCTTACTTGGTTTTTCTGGAGCTTTCAGCCACATCTCTTGGGCTTAATTAGCAGATACTCATTTGTTAGGAAGATTGTTAAAGGTGCAGTATGTAGAATTTAGTGGCATCTAGTGGAGCAGACTTGGCAGAAATGGAATATGATATTCACAAGTATGTTTTAATAAATGTATAATCACCTGAAAATAAGAATTGTTGTGTTTTCGTTGGCTTAGAATGAGTCCTTTACATCTACATAGGGAGCAGGTCCTCTTCCATGGAGTCCGCCATGTTGCACCGCCACGTTTCTACAGTAGCCCAGAATGGACAAAGCAAACACTGGCTCTAGAGAGGGTTTTGCATTTTTCGCAAGTTTCACAGCCACCATTGGTTCTCCTACACGCTTGGAAGGGGAGGGGGAGGGGAGGGGTATTCAGTTGGTTGCAATCTGCAATCTCACCACTAGATGCCACTAAATCCTACACACTGGTCTTTTTAGGGGTTATCACATGACCTAAGTGTGGGGTTTTGGTCACATGGAAACAGGAAATTCATATTCAATGCCAGAGACTATTTTTGAACAGAGACAGGGGTTACCATCTCCTCCAATGCAAACCATCGAGTGACATCACACCTCACTACATCCAGCTTTATATACAGTCTATGGTCTTAACTAGCAGACTACTGGAGCGCCCCTTATCTGCACTTCTTTCTACACACCCACTGTATGCTTCTCACCACAGCTGTCATACTGTATAGGACCTGCACAGAGCAGCAGGTGTCAAACACACAGACTGTTATCATCCATCCAGTCAGACAGGGCTGCAGGTCACCTGACTACCAGATGAAAGTTCCAGCACTGTGAGAAATGGTGGGCACTTAACACATGGCATGTCTGTCACCCTGCTGCTACCCACAGCTCCACTGGCCTCCACTTCTCAGTTACCTGCCGTACAGCTTCATCACAGGGTGTAAACAAACACCCTGGGCAGCAGCAGATGCTTATACTCTCTGCTAACAAACCAAATCACAAGTTGTTTCTGTATGGCACTGCAGGATTACTGTTGAAAGAGCAGAGTAAATTCTGAGTAAGTCTGTTGAATTGACTTCAAATGGGAACTGGCGACTGGGTGGGAGTCTCTGTCAGAAGCAGAGTCTTTTTCTCTGTCTGTTTGTTCAAGTCCATCCCACTCATATCAACTCTCTCCGTCTGCCTTCTCCTCCTACATTTTTACTCTGGCTCTTACCCTCTCTGCTTCCCTCTCTCTCTCTGCTTTTGGAAAGAGACAACTTCCCTTTTTGAAATTTAAGCAGTTTCAGCCAGTCTTCAAGCTTAAAGTCTACAGACAATAAATCCTGGAGAAAACCCAGCAGTAGTATGAGGTCTAAAGAGTCTGCATCATATGCACAAAAGGAGGAGCAGTTGAAATCATCCAGAACTACAAATACTGATAACAGACTGAGATTTAGTGACCATACAGTTGCCATTGTAAGAAATCTGCACTGTCTATGTAAACTAAACCCATTTTGAGTTATAATATGAATATACAGTATTAACATGGATTAATATGCAAGACGGCCCCAGGGCAAAAGTCAGCCATAGGCCCCTATTGATCCCTCCATTTCTCCCACCCTCTCTGCATTGTGTATGCACTACAATAATTCGAAATTAGTTTGTAGTAATTTGACTAAGCAAACATTTACTCAGCAATATGCAGCATGTGAGCACAGCATAAATTGAAATAATACAGACCTTGAAAGCAGATGAATCAAATATCTCCTTCTTTAACCCCAACCCTCCTTATTTTCTCTTGCTATGCCTGTCAAAATGTTCTGTTCTCTCACAGGCAGTTTACAATGATAACTGTGGCAGATTTGCTACCCAAAATTCAGTCAGTTTGAAACAATGGCTACTTGTTTTCAGAATGAGGTAGACAAAAGCCAGCAGATTTTAGTAGCTCCAGTTAGCGCGTTAACTAACATTAACTAGGTGAGTGACTCATTTTAAAATGAGAACTCCGTCAAAGGGTTTTAAACATGCATTTGATGGCTCCATAAATGATGCTTACATACATGCTTAAAGGATTTTACCAAGTTACAAGTATTGTATGTGTATCCAAAGCCTGATATATCTTATTCCTCTGTGTCATAGAGCTCCATTGTTGTCCAAAAAGTCCTAAAAACATGTCAGTGAGCCACACCGCTGACTCCAAAGAGTAATAACAGTGATAAGATTGTAAGTTCTTTGAGAAAATTATAATGTAGTACAAAGTCAAGAGGTTGTGATGTGTAGCATAACAAGTTCCCGCTTTAGAACAATTAAACAAGCTACTGTAGCCACTTCAGGGACATAGGAACATATCACCCAGTGCATCAGTGTGGCTCATTGGTGTGTTTTCAATAGTTTTTGGACTACGGCAGAGAGGAATAAGATTTAGCAAGCTTTGGATACACACACAATACTTGTTTGTAGATCAGTTCATTGACGGTTTCGCTCTGCACATGAGATTTGTTGACAATAAGAAAAATATAGAAAATTACCTACCTTATCTTCTAAAGCCTTTAAAGCTACATGTCCTAGGCAAAATGTCAGCATCCTCACCAGATGATGATCCATGTAGCCTAACACTACAAGACCCTCCAAACTCTCTGTATATTGAGTATCACTCTTACTACAGCTCCACATACACCACCTCAGCATGTTGAGAAATCCAAAAGTTGACCTGCTGTGCCTGGTTACAGTTGCTGATTGGACAATGGCTGGTCAGAGGAGAGGTTTAGCGAATGGGTCAATGATCACAAACTAATTGCCACACAGTGAGCTTGCAGCCTTTGGCCACCCAAAGGGTCTAGGGTTCCAGGGTTGTTGGGGCTGAATGAAGTATTTTGAAGTGAATTTAATTGAAATGTCCATCCTTTGAATTTAGAAATAATATAACACCAAAGACAATTAAGGTTTACCGTCCTTGACATGTTTTCCAAGTGGTTATTTCAGACCTTCATAATATTTTATTGTATCATTATTGTAACATGACAGACTAATCAATTATGAATTGTTCTTTCAAGTGTTTGACAATATCGAGCCCAACCATGGGCAATGTGATGGTAACTTCCCTTTACATCCATCACATCATCAGTTCATCTACCCCAGAGTATGTCTTTGCCCTCTGTCTCCTTAATCTAGCTCTCACAATTTAAGAAGTAATTACTTTACCGTTTCCCACTGCTGCGCCCATCTGGTCACTGTTCCCCTTCTCTCCTCACTCCTATTAGCCCCAGCCAGCCACCTATTAAGATAAAATCACTGAATATTCCAGATGTCATTCAGTGACGGGATGAGCAGTGGGAATGGAGGCACTTCAGACCTTCAGGTTCAGGATAGATTAATGTCAACAAGTCTGTAAGAGGAATAGTTTAGAGCCTCATGTTGTTTGCAAAATAAGGTCATTTTGGTGGTCTCACATGATGATAGTTGAAGATTTAAGGTTTAAGATTAATGGCAGAAATGGGATTAGGTTTAGGCCAGGGTTGGGTTAGGTTTTTTTTTTCTAGGGTTTCGAGTTTTGATGGATGGCTTCAACAGGTCAACCCAGGACCACATGGACGGTTAGGGTCAATTGCGGGCTCGGGCTGTCAGAGGGGCAGGGGCGAAAAATATAAACTGCATCTGATAAATTCAATGGGCCTCCATCAGCAGAGAATAACGATGCATGTTTGGTAAAAAGGTTACATCCCCAATTAAGATTAACATTTCATAAGATGATTCAGGATATAAGGAAAACAACACCTCTGTAATAAAAAATAATTTAGTTTTTGAACATTGAATCCGAAAAAGTTATGGAATTGGCAAACATCCTTGACAGATTGGGCAGCTCTATATAATGGAAAAGTAACACACCAAGGGTTGTAGTGAGGTGCTGATCACTTGAAGTAGACTTGAGAGTAGGAAAAAAGTGTTGCACACTCTGGCTTCTCATGCATTTCTCTTTTATTCAGATGACGTTTTGGCCCTCTTCAAAATCAACAATCATAGTAGGAAACAGGCACTGGTATGTTATATAGGCCACACCCTAGTAACACATCTGACTGTGATTAGCTAATCATGTTCCATCATAAGGGTGAGAAAAAGCAATGAAGAGGCCTTCAGGCAGCTCTGTCATTTGTCATGCCTTTCCAGTTACTTGGGGTGGTAAGGCACTGACATACAGCACTAGAAGTGCACTAGCCCTCTTGCCTTTGTCATGTATGTTTTTACCCCTACCAATCAAGTTATGTTTTCACTCTTCTGTGTTTGTTTGTCTGTTAGCAGGGTTACTCAAAAGGTTCTCTTCCAGGTTTCATAACATTTTCATGACAGGATACATTTTTAAAAGCTTTTTACCTATGCACAGGTTGAAGTTCTACTGGGCATCCCTCTAATTGCTAATGGCTAATACAAACAGCTGTGGACAGGCCTTAACATAAAATCAACAAAAATACAGTCTACATACATTTGTGATGTATCCTTAATAAAATTTAATCCACACACTCGTTTTAATTGCAAAAACGCCTTGCTATGTGACCTACCTCATGAATTGCAGTAGTATCAAGGTTACAGCTTAGACTGCACTGACCCAAACAATCTAAAGGTGGTGTGACTGAGCAAACGAGTGAGTAGTACTGTACCAAATTCATCAATTCAATCAATCAACTTCTACCATGGTGACCAGTTTACACCATCGTAAGGGCATCTTACAGGGCAAAGTATCTCATGTTCTTCACTGGAAGGGCACTTCACCATGTTTCTCACCCACTCAATACACCCTGCAGGGCACCTTACCATGTTTTTCTCCCATACAGTGCATCCTACAGGGCACATTAAGGGCACTATTTTTTGTTCATTAAAAGGGTACTCATCATGGCATCATGTTTTCTCACATGTGGGGGCACCCAAAAGGGAACTTAATTGTGTTTTTTTTGTTTTTGTTTTGTTTGTTTTTTTCATTGAATGGGCACTAAATTCTGCACTTCGGTATTTTAGACTTAGGGGAACTGTAAATTGTACTTTTTCCATTTTTTGTTTGTTTGTTTGTTGATTTTTTTTGTTGTTTTTTTTGTTCATTAGAAGGACACCCTTATAGAACCTCCAGCTCACCCCATTACAACGGCAACTCATAGGGCACTGCATGACATCCTCTTCATTTAAAGGGCACATCATGTTTTCTCACTTTTGGGGGTACTTTATAGGGCACTATCACATTTTTTCTGCTGAAAGGACACCCATGAGGGTACTTCATTCCAGATTGTCACAAATAGAGGCACTCTATAGGGCATTTCATCCTGATTTACCCATAACTCAGTCATTAGAGAACTTTGGTATGTTTTCTCTTTTGTGTGGGCACCTTAGAGAGCATTTTATCATACTGTGGGGGCACCGTAGAGGGCACTTTATCATTCTGTGGGGGTACCTTGGAGGGTACTTTATCATACTGGGGGGACACCTTAAAGGGCACTTTGTCAACTTAGATGGCACTTAATCATATTGTGGGGGCACCTTAGAGGGCAATTTATCGTACTGTGGGGGCACTTCACAGGGCACTTTATCATACTGTGGGGGCACCTTAGAGGGCAACTTATCATACTGTGGGGGTACCTTAGTAGGGATGTGCAGTGAGCCCAGTATTTATATTTGTATCTGTATTTTTTGAGGCAGCAAAATTATTTGTATTTGTATTTGTATTCAAATCAAAGTGGAAAGAGGCTTAAAAATCAAGTTTTTGTATTTATTACGCTTTTAATTTTAGAAAATTAAAGTGTTACAATAAGTGTTCATGAATAAACTACCTTACAAAGGAGGTCCCCACACAAGGTCTTGAACTTGAGTCTCCCAGATCATAGACGACTGAGCTAAAACTTTACTCATCGACTCATTGCAGGCAGACCTCTACCTATTTATACACCCATAACACAGAGACAGCACATCATGTAACATGTAGAAGAACTTCAAAGGTGATTCTTGCTTTGCACTTTTCATTTATTGCTCATTTCTTACAACCTAACTTTTTGGAAAGGAGAAGGGGAACAACAAGTTATGGAGAGTCCCTTGGGATATACCCCTAATAGATGTAACAGTGGAGCAGAGGAGAGAGACTGAGATAACAATGTAACCGACCTGCGAACTGGTATTTGACATGGGGTTTTTTTTCTTCCCAAAAACAAATAATTTCTAAAATATTTGTATGAAACAAATATTCATATAAAACCCACTATTTGTGCTATGCCGAATAATGTATTTGTATTCGGGCACAACCCTATACCTTAGTGGGCACTTTTGGGGGGCTTAAGCTCTCAGCTCTACACTTCCCTCCCAACTGAGTGACACTCTCATTTCCATGCTCAGAGCATCTAGAACTGTAGATATCAATGGCTAAGAGCTATTAGTATTTTGCGCTCCTCCAGCTCTGCCTTTCACTGTTCTCACCGCCTCTCCCTCACTCCTGCTTCCTGTTCTGCCTTTGAATCATTCAAGCAGCTTTCAGGGTCCAGGCTAGAGTGCTGCTTGCTCAACAACTTGGCATCGGTCCTGGAAAGATTAAGAAAATCTCAAAAAAAATGTTGAGTCACACAAGTTCTGTTTTATCACCAGTGCCAGTGGAGTGTCCCATCAAAGGGAGGCACAACAGCCATTAAGACAGCGGCATGCAAAACCAATTCTTTAATGATGTTGTGCAGTGATTGGTTGTCAGAGCCTCTGCTCCATCTGCAGCATGCAGGCCTCTCTGAGCTTCAGAGCCTTTTAGAAACAACATCATATTGTATATTAGCAGAGGAATATGTCATACAGCTTGGCACGTGAGGAAACACTTTCCTGACGCGCCATATTGGACAATTTCCTTTTTTCTCTTTGCCAGCAGGTTTCTTTCTCTGTTTGATGATCATCAAATGCTTTGAGATATGAATTCATTTTGCAGAGGCTGATGATTTTCATCTCTTTATCCTTTGATTGAAGTTCATGACCTTGATTAATAGAAATCATTACCCTGTTCATAGAGTTTCTGTCACCTATTACAACTGGTAAAATAGCTTAGAAGTGCTAAATGATTGTGATAAAGATTGTATCCTGATTCCAGGCATATTCATCATATTCAGTGGGGAGCTAGGGTGACGATGTGGATCAATCTGTCGCGCCAAATATTTGGTCCAGATATCCAATATCCAATATCCAATATATCTTTCTTGCCTTTAAACAGATGCTGGACAAAAGAAACAATATACAAATATATATCCTTTAGATGCAGTTGAATGGAACATCCACTAGTGACATTTCGAGCTACATGCTCGTCTTCAGACTAAACAAAATATATAGTCGCCATCTTAAATAGATCATAGGCTCCAGTCACATGACAGTGATGATATATGTGTTAAACCCATTTGTGGGGTTTCATCCTACAATCTATTTAAGATGTCAACTATATATTTTGTTAAGTCTGAAGAAGAGAACGTAGCTCTAAATGTCACTTGTGGATGTCCCATTAAACTGACTCTTAAGGAAAAAGGGAGCTGCAGTGTGCAGACTTTCATCTTTCCCCTGTTCATACTGACCATTAGAAGATCCCTTCATAATGCACTTACAATGTAAGTGATGGGGGACAAAATCCACAGTCCTCCTTCTGTGCAAAAATGTATTGAAAAGTTTATCTGAAGCTAATATAAAGCTTCATTCTGTCCAAATGAGTCAAATCAAGTAGACATCTTTCAACGTTACAGTCTTTTTAGTGCTTGCATGCGTGCTTGCGGCGTGAGACTATTGCAGGTGATGTCTTTTTCCTCGCTTACACTTCTCATAATTACATAAAAGATCTCTAACATTATGTTTTGCACCATGTTTCAACAAAGCATCTCTCACTCCCAGTCAGTAAGCCCCCGCCCCCTGCTGTATGTACATGCGCTTGCTCACTCACACACAAACACACACACAGAGGCTCCTGTTGTTGAGAAAGTTGGGGAAGGTCTCATTTTTTACTTTACATCACTACTATTTTGTTTTCTCTTTATTTTTTGGGCTGACTTGTGAATGTTTTCCCTGCATTAAAATTGCAGAATTAGGTACCACAATGTCAAGGTATATTTTTAAAAAATCCACCAGTTTTTCAGTAAGCAAACTTTTTTTTAAAATGTCTGACATTTTATATGCAACATAAAAACAGGTGCATTAAAATGAAACTGACTTCTTTTTCTTTTTTTAAATATAATCCGGTCAAAACTTGCCTACATAATATCTCATTATGTAATAGCCAGTCTCATGAAATTTGCTAATCACAAGAGGATAAACCTTCTGGATTTTAATGACCCCACTCCAATATGCACTCACTGGCAGTTTTTGCCACGTTATTATTGAACATTAAAAACTCGTTCATCCTGTTAACACTGTTATATTGTGAGGTGTAATGAACATTGGAGCCTCTGGATCACTAACTGGGCCTTAATATGGCCCTGTTTTCATGTTAATCTGTCATATCAAAGGTCTGTCAGAACCCCATCTTTCATTGCCATGGAGACACACTGATGGACAGCTGATAAGAGCATGCCATTGTAGTAACACTCCCGTATGCCAGCCATCCTGTCACTATCTATGCTCAGTACATGCCTCCCAGAGATAGGTGATTGACAGCTGCTGGCCCCACCCTGGGCCTCCAGTTGGACCTGGAGACACATGGTGTCATCTCGCCTCCCATCGTTCCAGCATCCAGCCCTGACTGGCAGAACCGCAGGGACCGATGTGTCCGATGTTCTCCAGGAGACGGCTGTCAGTGATAATTCCCTGTCCCTGGTCCATGGACGCCTTCCTCTGTATGTGCTCAGCTGACTCCCTCAGGCCTCTGACTCAACCTGCAGGGGTGCTCATACTGCTGCTGACATACCATGAAATTACCCATATGGCCCCCACCCCCCAAGGAAGGCACAAGGCTTCCACAAAAGCCACGGGACACGTTGTGAGGGCTTTCTCAGCAAATAGCACATATGTTTAAGGACATCAACTCTGCTCGCGCTGCTGCCAACTCATCCCCATCACACCCACCATCTCCCTCCTCCCTGCTATCTTGCATAATTTGATTTTCCCACTCTATTGTTTTCTCCTCAGTGGCAGTTGACATGGGGTAATGAAATTAAGCTCTATTCCTCCTCCCCAATGAGCTATGGCTGCAGGCAGCCTCTGTGACAGGGCTGCATGCTTACAGAAGCAAAACCTCAGCAAATCTCACTGAAACCTTTTCCCTTCCAACACCTCTCATCATAAAGCTTAAAAAAACACACCCACATGTGTGAAAAGTGGAACCTTGGCATCACAGTAGATAGGATTGTGATGAGCTTTGCATGGCTAACATGAAGACTTGAGGTTTGGCCCACAAAGTCCTCTCAGAGTCTTGCAATTCAACACTGTCAGAAATCAACAGTCTGTATGTCAGGGTACAATTTGGGTTTCACTTTTGTAGTCTTGTCTATCATTTCTATATATCTGGGACATCACAGTGACATTACTAAAAAGAAGTCTGAAAAGATGGTTGGTCAATAAACATAAGCAGCCAGATGATCAGACAGGTTAGAAAGAAACCTCCAGGTTAGACACACTCATTTCCAGCCAGCAGTCTACAATGACAATAGCCTCAGTAGACCAGAATGCAGCGCAGCTAAAAGCCATGTTGGGGTTAGAGTAATGCCGCATTATGGGATGGATGGGAAATATGGTGAAGATTCCCATGTTTATAACTTGTGAGTGTTCATGTCATCAGACAACTCAAAATGGTTGTATGATTACAGATTTGGTCAAGTGATGGTAAAAAATACTGTGTACTGACAATAAATTTTCAGGCACTTCCATGTTATGAAGCACCAAGTCAGATATATTGGAGCTTTCAGAAAAGTCAGAATTAGTTGGTGTGAACAGTATTTACATATCAAAATCTGGAAATTACTCCAATATGACATGAACACAGAATGAGTGAGGCATCACTGACACAAATCAGTAGGTTACTTCAGTTTATTCATATGCACATATACTCCTATCATTTTAGGGGCTGTTGAAATGCAGTCTGGGCAATGTAGGAATTCACTCACTAAATTGACCCAAGTCATCGACTGAAGATCAACTACAATACTAGGGGTGTGCCTGAATACAAATATGTTATTCAGCAAAGTACAAATGGTGGGTGGATTTTTTATGAATATTTATTTCATACAAATATTTTAAAAATTATTTGTTTTCAGGAAGAAAGAAAAAACCATGTCAAATACCAGCACGCAGGTTGGTTACATTGCTATCTCAGTCTTTCTCCTCTGCACCGCTGTTACATCTATCAGCAGACCTCAACGAGGGGAGTCACATCCACCTGCTACATGACACACATTTCCTAATTTAAATATCACTCCTGGAGTTGGGGGTGTTCCCTCTCTCCTTTCCACAAAGTTAGGTTGTAAAAAATATGCAATAAATGAAAAGTGCAAAGCAATAATCGCTTTTGTTCTTCTCTATATGTTACACGCTGTGCGGTCTCTGTGTTATGGGTGTATAGATAAGTAGATGTCTGTCTGTACATTTGCAATGCACTTGGTTTTTGCTCAGTAGTCAGCGCAGTCGTCTATGATCTGGGAGACTCTGGGAGTGTGGGGTCTCATACTCGTACAAATACAAATATAAATAATTTTCCTGCCTCAACAAATATAGATACAAATACAAATACTTAGCTCTCTGCACATCCCTGTACAATAGGCTTCATAGTTACAACACTGTGCTCCTCTACAGTCATTCCCAACAGTGTGCAGGAGTATCCAAGGCAGCAAAACTGCTGAATAACAGGCAGTCTTTGAGCTGTAGCAGACAGGACATTTTCCTTTCCATCTATCTGACTGAGAAAATAAAATTTTCACACAGGCACCAAAAGCCATTTCTCTTTTATGAAATAACGTTTCATTGGGCCATTGGTCCTGGAGCAGAGGACGTAATTAAAAGGGAATTGCAGCACAGAGCTGAACAATGGAACCTATTAAGCAGTAGAGAAAGGCAGACAGACAGCAGCCTGTCATATGCTGATACAGTAAACAAATGAACACAGTTATTATCCACAGTTATTCACAGCACACCATCAGCAATCAGGAGGATTCAGTGTGTGCTTTGTGTGTATCTTTGAAGACAGTGGTTAATCATTCTTTTTTCCATTTGAACAGTTAGGACGTTTATTGTTCTACTGAACATTTAATTATTTCAGTCATTTATGTCTAGCTCCACTTTCTCTCATTGAAGCATAAAATGGCAACAACTTATAACTTTAATGCAACAATAGAAGAATGGCAGCTGGTTTCACTAAAGGAGTATTAGCTGCAACTTATCTTTGATTTGGCCCTTGGTGAATCAAACTGGCCGGACACCTATCAGCATGGCAGATATGAGATAGATAGTGGAATTGTATGGCTGGTTCTTTTTGTTTTTTCCATAAAAATCATGCCTAATGCAGTGTGAATAAATGAGTCATCATCTGTACTGATTTGTCTCACAGACCCCAGTATGCAAAGCAATATATACTAAACCAGAGAGTCTTGTTCATCTGCACTATAATAACCTAAGGTTTTCTTGCTAATAATAGGTGAGCAGGTATACCTTTCATCCCCCCCAGTAGGACAAAGAGATGTCACTCACATGCAAAAATAAATCCCCTCTACTTCCCCTTCACAACACTAACCTTTAAGCACCACTACTCTGGTCCAAACTAAAATATCTCAACTATTGGATTCTGTTCTTAGTGAAATGACTTGAAATCTTGATGGCTGTCAAATTTTGTTCAGACCTCAAGATGCATTGTAATGCCTTTGGCTATCCTCTGACTTTTAATCTAGTACCATCATCAGGTCAAAACTTCACTTTGTCCAATACTTTGATTTATCAGAATAAGAATCTGCTTTATTGGCCAAGTATACCAACATAATTTGCGTGTATTCAAGGGTGTTTAAACATATACTGTATTTACAGGCAAGAGCAGGGATGCAACTAATGATTATTTTTCCTATCAATTAATCTGTTGATTATTTTCTTGATTAATCAATTAGTTGTTTGGTCCATATAATGGCAGAAAATAGGGAAAAATGTCAATCACTGTTTTCTCAAAACCCAAGATGCAATCTAAAATGTCTTGTTTTGTTTCATCCAAGAGTCCATAACCCAAAGATATTCAATTTAATGTCGTAGAGAACTAAACAAAAAAAAACAGAAAAAAATGATTAATTAATTATCAAAATAGTTGCCGATTAATTTGATAGTTGGCAACTAATTGATTAAACCTTGCTTGCTTTTTGTGATTTTCTATTATTCTTATAGTGTTATGTTGGATATCTACATTAAACATGGTCAAAATTCCAAAACTAGAGGTTAATGTATGTAGAAATGTTCCTTGCAAGGCAAGAACCAGGGCTTCAACCTGCTGTGAATGCTTTGTTTGCAACAGCCTCTGTTGCAAAGGTTATTGCTAAGGTTTTTCCATGTGTTGCTTGCGTTGTCCACTGTACATTTACACTGTACAACATGTACGGATGTATTTACAGATCTTTGTATCTAAAATAACTCCCCAACTGTATATACTGTATATGTGTCTTTGAATCCTTGAGAAGAAGGTATATATAGTTTGAATATGAGCCTAAGAGGCAGCAACACATCTCAAATACCATCCAGTTGATGCTGAGGATAGTGAGGTCAGCTCAAAGCGCATCTGTGCATAAATACATGTGTAACGTCCTTTTAAAGTCAGCTCTGAGATCAAACCTATATCACCACTGAGACAACAGAGGAGCAATCCAATTGTACCTACTTCACTGTCCTGGTAAACAACATTCCCTCCAAGGCGTGAAGGAGCAATTAAGTTTTGAAGCTTTGGTTTTCACGCTGAAGGGTTATCTGAAAGGAGCTTTTCACTAAGGCTTGTTTTTCTCTCAGGTAGCCAGCTAGCTTTCCCAGCATCTGTAGGGAGCTGCTACTTTGTAAATTCAGTACTGCCTGAGTCTCTAATTGAGGACATACCTGAACTCCAAATGCCCTGGTGTCTACAGTCTACTCACAGTTTGCTACAGTATTTCTGTTATTAATTAAAGTTTCTATCTTTTTAGTCTATAAAATACAATAAAATAATGAGAAATGACCATAACAACAGTGAGACAGATGATGTCTTCAAATTGCTTGTTTTGTTTAACCAACACTCCAAGATATTCAAATGACAATCATACAAGCACAGAAAAGCAACAAATCCTCACATATGAACATTTTTCCAAATTTGTTTCAACCAGAGTTCATAGTTCAATGCAATTTGATTTTTTTTTTAACAAAATTAAACTTAAAACAAACAATAACTAGAAGATTTCTCATTTCTCACATTCTAAGTTTCTGTATGCAGAATGCAAATAAAAGTTGTAGGGTGAGTAATATCTGATTTGATATCTTTTTATGAACATGAAAAAACAAAATGCAAGACCCAACTCAAACAGGAAAAATGATTGACATGAGAAGGACAACAAAAGGCATGATATACTGATACTGATTGCTCTGTGTCTCTCCCTGAATTCTCTCTATAGAGAATACTAACACAACACACAGTATAACCTTTGCTAGGGTATATCCATCACTCAGACTTTTCAAACTTCCAGAGGTGGTGAAATGTAGTCAAATGCAAGGGCATGGATGACATCTGTCAGCTCCCAGCTCCAGCCAACACACAGGCCTCTATGCCCTGTCTGAATTCTGATGGCAGCAAGGAGGAATCTAGGATCCACAGACCAAGACAGACAGGCTGACAGCTGCAGAGACATGCATCAAACTGTGCATCACGGTTTCAACTGATCTCTCAATGAGGTATCCACATCAAACCTGACTGCTCAGTCACCCATAAACAGGAGTTACAGTATGCAGATGCAACAAGTCAGTTGTTTTATTAGACTCAGATGGCATAGAATATGCTCTGTACCCTACCAAACAGCGCAGGTATGTACAGATCAGACAGTGTAGACAGACCAACCAGTAAGTGTTGTTTCGGCTGCATCAAGGACATGACATTCACTGTCTTCCCACCAAGAATCTGCCAGATATATTTAATGGTGTGCCCTGCCAAGCCAAAAGCACTGCTGCTGGTGATTGGAGCTGGGTCTCTGTTGTGCTGGGCGAGTGCTTTCCCCCTGCACCACCCAATGTCTCAATCAGTGTGCTACTGTAAGTGACTTAAGTCAGGCTAAAGTGGTACACAGGTGTAAGTTAAACTATCTGAAACTACTTTGCACTTGTATGATGAATCAAAAGATCTACATCTGAGGATCATGATAAGCCTGTGCCTGTTGTTCTTATCAGTAAATAACTGTACTCCACCTGTATTTCTGCTTTTGAGCTTGCACATCTCTTCTCTGTGAAATTGGAGGTGTTATCACTCTGTCAAACATATAGTTTTCTCTCAAAATCACACTCTTCTGCCACCTCTGTGATGACAGGTTGTGTATCTGACATTGAAATGTCCAACATGTACTCATTCACCCACAGTTCTTCCTGCCTCCAACTCCTGTCTCCACTATTCAAACACAAGTCTGCATCTGCTAAAAGTGCAAATTCTGAAGCCCAATTTACAGACCTAAATTTCTCAACATCTATGCTGAAGACCCAGCTCTGTTTTAAAAATAGTGCATAGCATCAGGATAGGTTCTAATTAGTCTATTTAAACTAAGTAACTGGTGGCACAGTCTGCCAGCACCTTAAACCATAATGTACATAACCATTAAACCATTAAAAGCCCCACCACAGAACAATAAGGAGATGAGGTTAAACAAGGTAAAATAAGCGATTTGTGACTTGCTCAAAGTTACACCTGATAGACACCATGTTGTGTCTGAGGGACTGCAGCATTTCTATGGAGCTTCTAGCTGCAACAACAGAACTCCACCTCTGAGGACAGAGTGGAGCATGTGGCTTTGAAGCAGTTCTTTGTAACATTACCAAAGGTAGTTATAGACTGGATCCAATAGGTCACCAAAGGTGATACTGTCCCATGCACAGACCTCAACTTAGGGTGGAGATATGAGATTGAGCCTATTGGAGCTTTGCAGGTTTTACTAAGAAAGGCATGTCATCAGAGTCACAATCAAACAACTCCCACATTTTGGAAACACTTGTGCAAAGTTTTTAGAGAGTCATTTACGAGCCTGGACAGTGGTGCTAGCAGTTGAGGGTAGTTTTGTGCCATGGCTTTTTTGGCTGGACCGGCCACAGACCAGCTGTATAGCCCAAAGTGTCTGTCCATCACTGACTCCTCAACTCACTTTCTCACTGACTCACTGAGTGATGAAGTTAAACCTTTAGTCTACCAGCCCAGTGTTTTCCCAGCCCCGTGTTTCCCCATTGGCTGTTGCTCTTTCAAAATGAATCAGCGGGACTGAGAGTGAGTGCGGTCCCAAAATTATAAAACACACATTTACTGACCAAAGCATCTCAGATAGAGGCTACTGTGGATAACCTGCGGATACAAAGAGACGCGATGGATCAATTTTTCCAGCCTACACGGTGGCTAGCAGCTAGTTAGCATGTCTAGCATCATTAGCATAGCCGTGCCGTGCTGTGTGTAGCCCATAGACTGCATGAAAATAAGGTGTAGCCATGGTGTTTCTGGTTTAACAGCGCTGTGCTGGGCAGGTGACAGCTGGCTCTGAAAGACGTTATGGCTCAGATATGAAGTCATACATCTGATGGACTGTTTGCCTAACATGCTAAAGTAAACACATGGATGAGACCATATGTTTACAGACATTCGCAGATAGAAACAGATGAATGAGCAGGGGGAGTTAACAGATAATTATAATAGTTATAATTAAAATTAAAATCTGTTCTCTTTCAAATCAAACATCCCAAGATATGAGTGGAAAGTATTGTCCTTGCAACTGCATTTATACCCTTTTTTTTCTCAAACGTTGCTCAACCATGTCATGTGATATGCTATTTCAGTACACTTTAACAACAAATATTACTGGGACCACTTCAAAAAATTGCAGATGAACATTTAATATCCAGAAATTCATATTATAGGCACTACCAATGAATATCCCTGTAACAAATTGGCCACAGTTTCACATGTTGACCATAAACGGTCCAGACATATACTAGGTTTTGACCTGGTCTTGTTGTCTTAGAAGAGATGTCTTGGTCCAGCAATGAAAGTTAACAAAGTTGCAATATCTAAATCATCTGTCCTTCTCCCAATGAATCATGTGTTTAACTTTTCCAAACATGGTTGGTGTTATCATGCCCTAATAGAATACCAGGCACAATGATAGCAAAACTGGATCCTTTGCAGCAGAACTGCCTTGGTCAGATAGCCCAGGAGATTTTTTCCTGTATAACTGAAAAAGAAACCTAAATGAGTTTGCACCAGGAGAAAAAGTGCTTGTGTTAAATCCCACTCACAGGTCTAAGTTACTCACCAAGTGGAATGGGTTGTTCATGGTCCCAAGTAGGCGATGTTGATTGTAAGCTAAAGCAATCAACAGAATTATCTCCGAAAAACTTGGACTGTGCAATTACAGAGGGAATTAGAAGACTGTGCCTGGTATACTTGGTGTGTAATATTAAACTTTTTTGCCAAAGTAAAGAATCTCATATCTCCTTTGCTCCTGACTATACTAGTATACTTTGAATTCTATATGGATAATATGCAAGATATTCTAGATACTTACATCTATTCTTTTTAAATGACATGACTTCGTACTGTCAGTTGTCTCAAAAAAATACTTTTGTTCAAAAGTGATATCTCAATCATTTACTCCATGTCAGTATTGTGATTATATGTTTAAAGTAATCGGCTGCCACTAAGCATATGTATCCACAGACTTTCAGCACACAGCACACAGAAAAAGTGAATTTAGTTAAAGTCCTCTGCTGGATTGCCTCCCACTCAATGACTGACAGTCCAGTCAGTGCGCCTGTCATTTTGTCTTTCCTCTGCGTGTGTAACTGTGAGTCTGCATGTCAGAGAAGTGCTGATATCAGTCCCTGGAAACTTGTGGCACTAACATCCCTCCTTTGCATCTCGTCGGTCTACACCTGCCGCCACTCACAGCAGATTTTAGCATGTATATCACATTTCGTGTTCCAATTTGCCTGCATCAAATTCAGCAGAGTGAT
This sequence comes from Thunnus thynnus, assembly GCF_963924715.1. Classification (NCBI taxonomy): domain Eukaryota; kingdom Metazoa; phylum Chordata; class Actinopteri; order Scombriformes; family Scombridae; genus Thunnus; species Thunnus thynnus. The sequence goes on along the minus strand of NC_089539.1, from coordinate 1,294,117 downwards.
TACAAACTTGAGACAACACACGCAACACGCATAAAATGTGTCTTTTTGTCATTTTACCCAGAGTCAGATGAAAAGATCAGCATCATTTTCATCTCTGTGTGTATAGAACAGTGTAGGTTCATGTGTGTTACCTAGCTTAGCACAAAGACTGGGAACGGGGAAACTGCTAGCCTCTATCAGAGGTGGAAAAAAATGCACCTTACAACAGCTCCAAAGGTGTCTTATTTATATGTTGTATCTCATGCATTTTTCATTAATTCTGTATTTTTAGCCATAGTGTACTTCTAGCAACAGGTCCTCCAAATTTAATAACAAAATACACAATTGGTCCAGGGACTCCAGAACATCACATACAAGCTTTTTCTGATCTGATGCCCCTATCAACAGGATGACATCATTTGTCTGGTGCTTTCCAAAACCATTACAAATCACTGTTAAAAAATATAATGTGATAACGCTATGGTTAAGATCTGGTAAGGTTTAGGCACAAAAAAGTTTGGTAAGGTTTAGGGAAAGATCATATCCAGTGATACACTGAAGACTCTGCATCCCAGAGAGCACAGCCTGGTGTGAGGAGTGGCAAGGAGCCCATTGTCTGAGGAGTGCAGAGTGTGAGAGGGGGTGTAGGTGTGGAGAAGATCACAGAGGTATGAAAACATTTGTAGGTGAGGAGGAGAACTTACAATATCACATGAAACTTAACAGGGAGCCAGTGGAGATGCTGTAGGTAACCCTGGCAGCAGAGATCTGGACATTCTAGAGTATGTCCAAGGCTTTATTGGGCAGTCCTGGATTCCATTACAGTAATCCAGATGAGATGAAACAAATGTGTGGGTTGAGGTCTGCTGGTCTTTGCTGCAGGCAGGATAGTATGGCACATGTATTCATGCAGGAGAAGGGAAGTAATGCTGTGTGGTTACAGTTACACAGTTACTCCCGGGGCCAGATGCAGAAACAACATGTACAAACAAAAACCATGCATACACTATTTCCTGTATATAAACTGGTAATTATAAACACTGAATGTGTGGTGAGCAGGGTTGGGAGGGTTACTTTTAAAATGTAATCTGATACAATTACTAATAACCGGTAAAACATGTATCACAATATTAAAGTGACGTAATTTGATTACTTTCCATTACTTTTGGATTACTTCAATACCAAATATGCAAATAAAGACAAGGGAAAAGAAATATCAATAAGATGACTTTTACTCAGTTTTGTAAGACAACAGAACAATCAACACTTTAAATGCAAGTCCAGAGCAGTGGGTCTTCATCCATTTATGGATAACTGTGGGAGTGGAAATGAGGCTCGTGCACATACGCCCAGTACCACAATGACTGAGATTAATAAAACACAACAATGTGTACGCACGGCTTTATAAATCTGATGAAAAAAATGCATATGCATATTTCTGTCTTTGTGCATACACACAGTTGACACACAAGGCATGAATCTACACATAGGTTTATGCATCTGGCCCCTGGAGTCCCATAGTGACCTGCAGGATCTGGCTCTTCAAAGAGAACAAGCTGAATGCTGAGCTGATCTGACAGAAGGACTGTCAGGGTGCAGAGTGAGTGGAAAATATCAGTCAAAGTAGAGCAACAACTCACCCTGACCTACATCACCGTCATCACTTAGCCTTTTATTCAAACATATGAAGCAAATACAGATTTGTCTTATCGTTTACTCTTATCAGACACCAGTGTATAAATCAAGGTTAAATAAATTAATGAAAAAAGTCAACACCTTCAACCTCTGGGGAGCATGAACGTGCTCAATCAATTTAATTAAAAAATGTGTGTGGATCAGCAGCAGGGTTTGCTGAGGAAAAGAAGAATATTGCAGAATTTATGGGGAAAATATTAAGATAAGATATTCCTAATGCAAAGGACATGGCAGTTAGAAGAAAGCAGACTATAACCTCCTGACTACCAGTAGTTCAATTTTGTCCTCTGTGGAGGACATTCGCAAACCTGAATATCTCCCATCCACAACATACTACTGCTTTAACTCCTTTTGCTGTCTATAGAGGACAGATAGGGCTTTTCAATGATACCAAATGTGAAGGGGTGGGGCTTTGGGACCTTTCACTTCCACATCCAGGAAAATGGCGTCCGTCAGTGCAAGCACATTTTATGGGAAGAGGAAAGGTAAGTGAATAAAGCTTTTTATTGAGCAAATTTTGGCTTGAAATGTTGATGGCATTTTTTATATAAGTCTCTTAAGAACAGATTAAAACAGTTTCTGAATTAATTTAGTTGTATTTTAGCATATTATTGAAGAGTTTAAAAAATGTCCTCCGTAGTGGACGTTTATAGTTAATTACTTAATTTTGTCCTATTTTTTTTCAAATGAAAAGAAAGGGAGTCATTCTCAGAGGCAGAGAGAATTTTACTGCGAATCGTTGAGGGAAACTCAGATATTGAGTTGTCTGATGAAGAAATGCAAGATGCAGTGTTTGAGCCAGACGCAGGGGAAGATGATTCAGAGAGCTCTGAGGATGAAACTCAGGCAGGGCAAGCAGATGCAGAAGAGTCAGATCAAGCAGAACAGTCCACATCTATGTCCAGTCGGAGTCCACTGTGGAGCAAGACTTCAAAGTACATATCGAGTTTGTATTCAAAAAAGAATAACTTTTTTCTCTAACAATTGAGACTTATATTAATTTTGTTTTTCTCCCTTTATTGGTTTTCTTTAGATTCAAATTCCAACTTGATGATCCTCCCATTATCCATAGCAATGATTCCATGACACGCCAAAACTGGACCCCAATGGATTATTTTAAGCAGTACATTGATGACTCCGTGTTTGAAGAAATGGCCCTGTGCACAAATCAGCGTGAAGTACTTTCGTCTGGAGCAACACTAAATACCACTCCTGAAAAACTGAAGACATTTTTTGGGAATTCTATTTACATGAGCTGTCTAGGATATCCAAACATTCAAATGTATTGGGCCTCAAATACCAGAGTTCAAATTGTGGCAGAATCCATGACCAGAAATCGGTTTTACAAGCTTAGAAATTCCATTAAGATTGTCAATGACCTGGATGTGCCAGATGATGAAAAAACAGGAGATCTCTTGTGGAAAATCAGGCCCCTCTTGACCAAAGTGAGGCAAGGATGTCTGAGTCTGCCTAGAACAGGAAAATTGTGCATTGATGAGCAAATGGTTCCATTTACTGGTCGATGCCCAGTGCGCCAGTATGTACCAGGTAAACCACACCCAACTGGGCTGAAGGTGTTTGTCTTGGCCGCACCAACCGGTCTGGTCTTAGACTTTGTGATCTACCAAGGCAAGACTACCTTCAAAGTTACAGAAGGAAAGGGCATCGGAGAGCAAGCCGTTCTTCATTTGGCAGAGTCTGTTCCCAGAGGAACCCACCTGTTCTTTGACAGGTTCTTCACAACGATCAACCTCCTCGACACCCTGATGGCAAAAGGGATGACAGGGACTGGAACCCTCATGACAAACAGGGTGCCAAAGGAGTGCAAGATCATAGGGGACAAACCCTTCAAAAAGAAAGGAAGAGGGGCATCAGAGATGGTAGTCAGAAGAAGCACTCCTGAACTTGCTGTCATAAAGTGGTTGGACAACAAGCCAGTTGCCATGGCATCCTCCGCCTATGGTATTGAACCTCAGGACACACGCAGAAGATGGTCCAAGAAGGACAAAAGGTTTGTCCAGGTGTCAAGGCCACTGGCAATTGCTGAGTACAACACCAACATGGGTGGTATGGACTTGGTTGACCGAATGTTGAGTTTCTACAGGATGGCCTCTCGCACTCGGAAATGGACAGTGCGTGCAGTTTTTCACTTTTTTGACCTGGCAATCACCAACTCCTGGCTTCAGTATAAGAGTGACAGCCAGTTTCTGGGGAAGAAACCACTGAAGTTCCTTGACTTCAAACTGCTCCTTGGTGAAGACTTGATTACTCGGGCCCAAGCAGGCATCGCAAGTGATAGCGAAGATGACTACACTCCACCACGTCAAAAGTGGAAACCGCAGCCAAATGCAGCTTTCAGACACTATGGCGCCATCCATCTTCCAGAGATGGTGGACGAAACGCATGCATCAAGGTGTCGCAGATCCAGCTGCAAGAGCAAAACATACGTGATGTGCACAAAGTGCAAGGTATTCCTTTGTGTTTCCAAGAAGGGGAATTGCTTTTTGAAGTATCATACCAAATAAGGACTAACTGGTTGCCATCAAGGTTCAGTTTCACATACGGCGTTCCGATGTTCACTGTGGAAACATTATATCTTAAAAGCATAACAAAGCAAAACAAAAAAACAAAAGTGATGATGGACAGTTATGTGGATGTCAAACTCGTTCTTATGATGACTTTTTGAAATTTTCATTGGGACTAACTAGTTGCCATCAAGGTTCCGTTTCACATGTATGGCGTTCTGATGTCCACTGTAGTGGACACATGATATCTTAAAAATAAAAACTTTTTTTTCAAAAAAAATGTTTTCAGCATTCTAATTACTTAACAAGGATTGGGGAATTTAAAAAAAAATGTAATCGGACAATATTTTTTTTCCTGGTAGTCAGGAGGATAAAGCAAAACCTTATAATAATGTGAAGAAGAGTGTGTAAACAGTGCAGATGCTCAGTCAGCTGAATCATGATTTCTACATTGTCACTGGAGGTCAGACAGCTTCCACCGAGTTCCTCCTCGTGCCTCACTGTATAGTATAGATGTGCAGAGGGCCCAGTATTTGTATTTGTATCTGTATCTGTTGAGGCAGCAAAGTTATTTGTATTTGTATTTGTATTAGAATAAAAGTGGAAAGAGGCTTAAAAATCCTGTTTTTGTTCTTATAACGCTTTTAATTTTAGAAAATTAAAGTGTTATAATAAGTGTTCATTAATAAGCTATCTTACAAAGGGGGTCCCCACACCAGGTCTCAAACTGGAGTCTGCTAGATCATAGATGACTGTGCTGACTACTGAGCTAAAACTTTACTCATCACCTCATTGCAGACAGACCTCTACCTATTTATACACCCATAGCACAGAGACAGCACACCGTGTGATGTGTAGGGAAGAACTCCAAAGGTGATTCTTGCTTTTCACTTTTCATTTTTTACAACCTAACCTTTGCACACCCCTACTGTATAGGTCACAGGTCACTGCGGTTACAGTATGTGACTGACAGGCCTCCTTACAGGCAGTTCCACATGATCTCCTTCCTCATGGAATCGTCCACTAATATCAACATCTGCATTTGTCAAAAACAAAGAATATTAGCCTGATACATGCAGGAAGGTCAGTCTTTACAGTACTTTACTCTTTGCATCTATAATGTTATACATGAATAATGTGTTAGGATTAAGTGAGAATAACGCGTATTATCACCGTTTGTCACATGAACAGATCTGGTTACATTTGGCAGCTGGTGCGCCCACATAATGTCACAGAGGGCAGATAGCTCCTGCTACACTGATCTTTCTGAGCTTTAAAGCAGAGTGGAGAATTCAGAAGAACAACAAATTGAAAGCATCCAAACAGCATCAAGATACAGTATAAATGATTTAATTTATGAATTTTAGTAAAATGGCTATTTGTAACGTTTTCACCTCAACAAATCATTTTCATATTCATTTAGATTGTATGTAACAATAGGCAATGCAGAGCGATACCAATGAATGTTCACATAAGCCTCCATATAGGGGTTTTAAACAGGGCAGTCAACATAGATGTGCAAACCTCCTCTGAGTCAAACCAAGTGAAACCTGTAGGGCATCATTACAGGGTATCAGGTTGTGCACAGATGGAAGCAGCAGGTCAGCTTCAATTTTATGCACTGTAAAAAATAAAAAATAAATCGTAAAAAAAACACTTACCGTCAAATAACAGTAAAAAACTTTTAGTTATTCTAAACAGATTTATTTTAAAAATACTTTTATTTACTTTCGACATTGTCTGCATTTTTACAGTCCAACCATTGTAAAATAAAAATAAAATGTCATAAAACATCGCTAGAATGTTAAACGAATGTATAAATCTGCATAAAAAATCAAAAAGACTGCAGAAATACCTTAAAATGACCTACTTTAAATGAAGGCTCTTGTTTTCATACAGTAATCTTTGGTAAATTCATAGGACTATTCAATCCATTTCATTAAATCAACTACAATTTGGAATGTCAACATAATACTAAAGAACATTATGCAGGTTGATTGACTTTAAATTAATTAACTAAGTAAATAAAAATAAATAATCTGATCTAACATGTTTTCCAGGATCTAGTGTTCATAATTTTGTATTTTATGCAGTATGAATGTTGATATGTTGTATGATTTCTGCCACCAGGTTGTGCCTTTGAGTAAGGTGAGAGTTTTGAAGCAGAAGTAGTAGAAGAAGAGGAACTTCCTCCAGTTACAGTAGTGAGCACAAAGCGAGTGGGTTTTAACAGCAGCAAAAATATGCTGGTGGACTGTAAGCTACATATACTGCCTTGTTGTGGTTGTAAAGTGTGCAAATAAAGCACTGCCAGTTATACTACAGCTCAGCATCGGCCTGAGTCTCTGCCTGCAACACATGACTATTTTGGTATATTTACTCACCAAATGGAAAATCTACCCGCATTTGGCGCTTGCACAACGAAACAGTATTCTATCTGTTAATTCTTTTTTTCTGCTGTGGATTGTATAGACTAATACATCCATTAATTTAGAACACTGAAATTGTTCAAACGTCAAGCATCATCAAGGAAAAATATCATCTTGTTTGCATGATCTTGAAGGATTGCATTTGTCACACAGTTGATTAGAGAGAAGGAGAGACCATTCTGCTGTGGTTGAGTTACATTGACTTTGAACTAGTGAGGGATCATGAACAGAATAATGAAGCTCTGTCATGAAAAGCTGTCAATTCATAAGCTGTCTTGTCTAAATCAGAAATGGTCTGGTAATATTAAGCTCAAGAGAAAATCAGCACAGGTATGGGAAAATGCTTTCAACAAGCTTTCAGCTCAATCCTGTCTTGCATCGTTTTCTAGGTCCTGCTAGACACTGTCTTTAAAGCCTTGGTTGTGCACACTGCACTAGAAGTCACCCTATCATGTCTCAAAACGTTAAGTTTTCATGCTCAGTATCTACAATAATGCAAATAGGCAATTCGGCTAAATAAAAACTGTCAAGTCTTTTCGAGTCATCTGCCTCAAGTCAAAGTCAAGTCAAGTGTTATCAGTGTTAGTCAAGCAAGTCGCAAGTCCTCAAATTTGCGACTCGCGTCCAGTCATGCGACTTGAGTCCCCCACCTCTATTAATATTGATTGAACTTTCCTTGGCCATGGAAATAGGGGCTAAATTCAAAAACAGGAGCTAAATTCCTTCCAGTAATAAACAAATAAGCTAATACATAATCAGTATTAACATACAGATGTGAATCTGCATGCTCAAAAAAGTCTCAAGTTCATATGGCAGATTGAAAATCACCCACTTTCTTCGGAGAAAAATGACTTGAAGCTTAAAAGAAGAGAGCAGCAGAAAAGTGGGTCCATCTCCCGTACAGCATACGCACATGGGCTATCACTTTTTTTTTTCCAAAATAAAGTTTGAATGAATTCACAGTGCTATGGAATTCGTTCAAATTATGTAGATCATTAGCATTATGTAATTTATAGGCAAAAAATAGGAAGTTAGGCGAGGTTGTGTAGCTGCTGCTGCTCTGATTCTTTAGCCTGGCTTGGGTGAGAAGCTAACAGGTGACTTCATTTGTTGTTGTGGTAATGTTACTGTAAAGTAGTTGCTTCGTACAAAGTCGACAAACAGCCTTATCTTTATCGATAATTTTGCCATTGATGGAGTACAATCCGAAATGCTTACACAGCGCTTCTGAGGTGCATTGTGTTGATATGATCAGAGTTTCCTCCAGTTTTCATCACACTCTCTCTACCTAGCCCTATGTCATTCAATAATTCCAATGTGACAGTGCGGTTTAGCCACTGATCTATATGAGTGAGCTAGTGCACACACCTCCTCGGTCATGCAGTGTCAAGTCAAGTCAAGTCAAGTCAAATTTATTTATATAGCACATTTCATATGGCAAGCGTAAACTCAATGTGTAGCACCCAGAAACAGTTCCTTAAACTCCGCTTGGCTTTCCCCTGGCTGAGAACGCCCTCCTGCAGGGTGGTGAGGCTGGGTATGACCATGGGGATGTTGAGGCCCAGAACCTTCCAATAACCATGCAGGCCATATGTGAAGGCTGTGCCTGGGAAAACCATGCCAGTGATGCAAAACAACTCAGGAAGCGGCTGGGGGATGCAAAGTTCAAATAATTATCATGATTAAAATACTTATTTTATCACTAAATTTGTGACACATTGATATACTAACATTACATTAAAACATATATATTTTGAGGTGTTCTATTATTTTCCAAGTGTATTACGACTGTGTTTCTAACCCCAACTACGGATTGTTTCAGCTTCTGCCGTCTGGTAAACGGTACCACAGCCTCAAAGCCCGGACCAGCAGGCTCTGAGACAGGTTTTTCCACCAGACAACCAGGCTTATGAAAAATGAACACTAATTGCCTACACACACACACACAGTCACACAGCAGTTTATACACACTACACTATACATATCACTACCACACTGTAAATCTTACTGCATTGTGTTTCTTTTTTAAATGCTATAATGCTGTTACTGTGCTGCTATATTGCTATTTTATTGTTATTGCTAGTTGTTGCTGCTGCAAAGTCAAAGAACATACACACCAACACTAACTTTACTAGCAGTAAATAGGAGCAGCTGGGCGGTCTAATGTTTCTTTAATTAATAGTATTAGTAACTCATCAAGCTAACTGGCTAAACTTATTAACACTAGAATACTAGCTGTCACTCAAAGTCTTTCTCAGGTCACAACTTGCCACAGCCTTTTATTTAATGTTTGCAGGACAGAATAGGAGCTTAAACATGTAACAGGTCAACTGACAAATGTAATTTATTTAACGTTACTATGACTGATGTGAGATTCTGATTCAAGGCTAACATTAATAGCTTCATTAGGACTGGCATAACGTTATGTTATCTGACGCCACACAGATTTGCTTAATGCATACAAAAAGCAAATGCTAACGTTAGCACTGCTGACTCCACATACATTTTAAAATTCTGACACTGCAACGTCAACGCTTTAGTTATGTCAAGTTGTAGTTAACTTAGCATTGCTATCTTACTTTCCTTTTCTGTTGCCCTTAGTGTCAGCTCAATTCATGACAAGTTCAGTGGATATCTCTCTTTATATGAAACTTCATATGAAGAAAAACAAAATGATTAATGGCTTCAAGTTATGCGCTTGTATCTGAACCTCCGGTGGTTCGGACCAATCAACATCGCGAATTCAGCTGCCTGGCAAAGTAAGACGGTGATAAACAGTGATAGACAGATGGTTCGTCCAATCACCTGCCAAGTATTTTTTGCCCTGCCCTTTTCCAAACACTTTCCATGGATGACTTCACAGATGGTTCTGTGTAATAAACCATCTGGCGCGTCAGGTTAGGTGATTACAACCAGCTGCTATAAATCATCCAAACAGGCATCATCAAAAAATAAGTATTAATAAGAAAAAAAATAATAATGAAATTTAAGACAATTTAAGCCATCCAAGGAGATATATCACATTATGTGATTTCAACAACCAGATAGTGATCACCTGATTTACAAACACACAATAAAAATAGCATGGAGGTGAACATATGTAACCTCATCATGTTCAGAATCTCCATAAAATATAGCCTGCAAGTGCATGTACATAAATACAAACAACCAAGAGACAAATATTAATCAGAAGAATATCAGTTAGAAAAATAGTAATAAAAAAATTAATAGGAAGAAATATAACACATTCTGTGATTATAACAAACAGATGAGTGACCAATAGATCTACTCAATATATCACACATGTGATAGTAGTGATGTTTGTTTGTTTTTTTTGCTTTGAACTGTTTATTGTTGTGCTGTTGTATGTTTTGATTGTGGGGGACTACGGATGCAAATTAGCTTCGAGCTAACTCCGGTGCAGTGCATCTTTAATGTTTAAAACTGCACACTGTCCCAATCAATAAATCAAATCAATCAATCAATCAAACTGCTTACAGATCAGAGGTGACAGAATTAGTATGCTATTAACTCACTATTTAGCACTACTGACAATTTATGAATCTATTTCTTTAAATGAAAGAAAAAGTGTAATAGTAATTAATATTAGAGTTTATTTTTAGTTGTCTCCAGACAAGGTGCCCCATATATAACTTAACAGCACAGCACGGCTCACTGAGGCCAAAATGAGCTGTGTTGGCTGTCTCCTGGTCGAGTTATATCTGTGTTAGTATATGTCCATGTTTACGTGTTTTATTTCTTTATACAAGGCTGCAGTTTGAGTGTCTCCCAGCCTACGCTCCCAGCAGGCAGCAGCTAGCTGTTGCTAGCATGCTAGTTGCAATATGTGAGGGGAAAGCAGCTTACCTTTCTTTCTGACAGGGATGGTTGGATCTGGTTGGTGCTACTTCTGTATCAGTCACATACACTCAGGACGGGGTTTTTTATTGATTATATTGATTATTATGTCAGTTAAACCCCCGCTGTCACCGCTCCGAGTGAAGAGCATTCCTCCACAGCGGCACCAAGTTTCCCAAACGAGCCAAACAAACCTCCAAACTAACTGTCAGGAGGGAAACTGACAACAAATAAGGAAAATAACAACTCTCTGGCTGGAGGCAGGTATAACGACGGGCAGGAGTCCCGGTTGAAATAGTACCACAGAAAGCAAGCTAAATAACTGAGTAATGAGTAGTGGCACATAACGTTAAGACACACAGTATTTTTTTGACTTTTAACTTGTTCAGTGAGGCAAATAAATTTCTCTTCCACTTGCCCTACAAAAAAATCCACTTGTCCCGGACAAGAGGACAAGTCTTAATGTCGAGCCCAGTCTTCATTCATGCTCTCAGGCCAAATGTTTTGACCTTTCTCATCCCACCACATGGTGTCCTCCATCCAAGCCCCCCCTCCCCCTCCTCTTCCCCCTGGCAGAGCAGCTCACCCATGACATTCTAATCTACTTGGGGTAGGAAGTTTGCTTGGAGCACTTCCTCCTCCTTCTCTCCTCCTCCTCATAATTCTGTGTCTCTCTGCAGCCAGCCGCTGTCACTGTCATTACCCTCCTGCAGTGCACACTGCTGTCCTTGTGGCAGAGCCTGGCCTTATTCTTTCACTTCTCTCTGTTTGCCCTCACAGTGTCGCATCTGCCAAATGGATCACATTTATAAAACTGCTGTTAGAGTTAATATTTAACACAAAAGACACATTAAGTAGTCTCTGAGTTCTCCTGCCCTCCATTAGTGAGTAGTTTTTCCTCCAAAACTATACATACCAGATGTATAAGCCAGAAAATTGAGTTTTTAAACAAGCAGCTTGAGGCACGTTAGACGAAAACATAGCAAGTGCTTCTCTCAGGACTCATACTTTTATATATTATCCAGTATTGTCTTTTATCCTGAGGAGTTCCTTACAAGATTAACCATTGCATAAACATCCTAAATCACAAAAAAAGAGAGGGTCAATTCAACACATCACAAAAAGACTGTACTCTGGAATCCACTCAGTGCTATTCTGGATGTTTCTGTTGTGTTTCTGTTTAATTTATGTACACATGTTGTACATACGACGCTCATAGTGATAAACCCACAGAGAATTGTCACCAACTCTTCTTTTTTTAGGAACACACTGCAAATATACTTACAAGTAAAAGATGTATGTGATCATTCCATGATGGCAGTAATTAGATCATTGATAAAGTTATCCTATGTGAATAGTGGACTTCCACTGTTACAAATTAGCTGTCTGGTTAGACTGAACTTGGCTCTCTTTCATCAGGGCTCTGGTTGATGAGTGGAGCACAGATGGATTGTTTGTATGACATCTTACTGTATGTCTCTATATGATTCAGTTGTATAACTTGGGCCCCTAGCAATACATTTTTAGTAATGGCTAAAATTGAGCATCTCTATGTAGCCCTTACTTTTAGATTGTCCTGTTTAAGCTGGTTATTAGGACATCTGGATATTTCAGGAAGTCTGAAAGGTATAATCTTTATGGTGTGTCTCTTGGTGTCAAAAAATATATATGGAATGAAATATTGATGTGTTCTTCCAAATTAATCTAGTTTTCAGTGATTGTGATGAACTCAGGTGTACCCCTGTAACTTGTTGATGATGTAACTGATTATGGATTGGTACCGTGTGTATACTGTATAAGGCTCTATCTGACTCTTGTTTTGAACTTGCCTTGAGAAAGTGTCAAAATGTCAGTTATATAATAAAATCATTAGAGCTTAGAGTGTGGTTATGACGTGCCATGACCAGCGCTTAGTTTTTGGAGTGCATTCACCAGATGGAACATAAACTGGTTGAAACTCACTTGTGTTCGTTTTGATATATTAATTCAGTGATACCTTGACCCCTCTGAAACAGAATGTACTGTGTGTAAAAAAAATTCTGCTGGATGTGTAAATAGGCAACTGTTTTCTAACATGTTCACCATATGAACTTGTCATTAATTCAGATCAAACACATTCTCCCAAACTTATAAGGACATGGTTTTCTGTCAATTGGACACAGGCTGTAGAAATGTTTAAAATGCTACACCACTGTGTCATCATGCATCATCCCTACACGTTTAATCAGAACTGAACTAGTGTGTCTGTGACCAACACTGCTGAACACACTGAACATGTTTGTGTCATGTTCTCCCCTGAATCCTTCAGGTTGTTGTATACTTGTTGTCCTGCTGATGTGTAAGCTCTCTCTGCTGGTGTTTCCTCAGACTTGCGGCGAATGACGGCAGGTTTCATGGGCATGGCGGTGGCCATCATTCTGTTCGGTTGGATCATCGGCGTGCTCGGCTGCTGCTGGGACCGAGGCCTCATGCAGTATGTGGCCGGCCTTCTCTTCCTCATGGGAGGTGAGTCACACAAACACACAGACACACTGAGAGATGATTTTAGTATCACCATCTTATCAGTCATCCTAATGCTGTAGGAAAAAAGTAAGAAGATTCAAGAAACATGAATCTTTTAAGAAACTTCTGTTTTGTAGAATTTCAATTTTTATGATTCATCCAGTAATGTTGGGTTTATGGTGGTAATGGGCTTCCATAAATCAGCCCATCAAGCCCCAAGCATCTTACTTCTGTACACATATATTTCTGTTAAAAGAACTGTAACTGTAATTACATCAACAAGAAATGGTAGAAGTTATTTTAACAGCTTTCTGTGAAATGGTTTCAAACAAATAGTGCTAAGAGTTTTTCTATCTCATGTCTGTGTGTTCAGTGCAGAGCTAGAGTCAGGAAATGGTTAGCCTAGCTTAGCATAAAGACTGGGACCAGGGACAAACAGCAAGCCTGTCTCTGTTTCTGAGTTCAAAAACACCTCTAAAGCTCACTTTTTTACACAATATGTCACGTGTCTTTAATCAATACAAAAACAGAAATGAAAAAACAGTTTGTGGTTTCATGAGGGAGTTAAATGTTGGAACTATTTTTTACTGAAACTATTTCTTGACAAACAGTTAATCCATCCATGCAGTACTTCTGTGCAGTGACTACACCTTTATTAGATGGTGATAGTAGAGATGACAGGAAATGAGGTAGAGAGAGCAACAATGGCCCCTGGCAGGAATTCAACCAGAGATGTAACCGTTATAAGTATAAAATTAAGTCAAAACAGTCAGAATAAAAAACTGTGGATTTTTGAGTGTGCTAATGCACACTATTCTCCCATTGATTTGATTTATTGTACCTGAAAAAATGGTGTACTGTAATTATTTGTACATACTATATACAATTAGTTTGTAGTATGGAACTGTGACACAGCCATGGTGTGTAACTGCTTAAACCAGTAATTGTTATTTTTACATTTCTGTTCGTGTGTGGATTAAAGAAACAAGTGAGCTTTAAAGGTGTTGGTAGGTGTATTTTTGAACTTTGGACAGAACCAGGCTAGCCCCTGCTTCCGGTATGTATGCTAAGCTACGATAAGCACATACCAACTCTGTACTGAACACACAGGCATGAAACTGATATACATCTTCTCATCTCACGTCTCCCAAGTCACTTTCTCTGGGGATACAAAGGTCCAGGGTTTGAATCCCCAGGTGGCTAAGTCCTACTTGCCAACAATGTAGCAATCTATGCATGTGTTATGTTTGGGGCAGTTGTAGCTGAGGAGGTAGAGCGGGTCGTCCACCAATTAGAAGGTCGGTGGTTCAATGCCTGGCTCTTCCAGTCCACATGTTGAAGTCTCCTTGGGCAAAATACTGAATCCCTATGTGTGGGTGAGTGAGCATTAGAAACATTGTGAAGTGCTATGGATAAAAGGCACTATATCACTCCTGATGAGCAGGTTGGCACCTTGCATGGCAGCCTCTGCCATCAGTGTATGAATGTGTGTAAATGGGTGAATGTTGACATGTATTGCAAAGCATTTTCAGTGGCCAGTAGACTAGAAAAGTGCCATATAAATGCAGCCCATTTCCATTTACTCTCAGACAGAAAGTGAACACATATTGTATATTTCCCAAATGTTGAACTATACTTTTAACTATGCCTCAAAATAACAAAACAGTCATTTGATAGCTAAACCATTATCCATATGTGAATTTAGCTTAAATACTTCCACCTGCCATGACCACCATCACATACAGTCAAACTACCAGTCAACACGGAGGGAAAACACTGAACAGCAATGTGTGTTTTTGTGTTGTCATTAGTTATTATAGTGCGGATTCAGATTGATGACTGACAGTGTAGTATATGAGCATGCATATCCAGCCCCTGCACCCACCTACACAAACACACACGCTGATGTGCTGCATGGCTCTGGCTGGGCAGGAGGCAACTACACACTCAATTATGATGGGCCTTGGATTAGTGCTGTGCCCTACAGTTGTATAATGAACAGGCAATTAAAAAGTCAATTATGCTGCTTGGTAATAAAGGCACAAGAAATAGGCTGGGTCAGACTGCAGCAACCAAATCACAGCGAAGCAGCCTGCAGGGTCACACAATGCCCAAAATGAGGCCACATTTAGAGCCTGCATCTAGAACTGCTTCTAGTGAGCACAATCCACAGTAAAAGATTAATTTAGATGAGACAGAGGGGACAAATGATTCAAAAAATATAGCAAGCTCTGTTTAGAAATATAGCCGCAAGCAGCAGTTGGCGGGTTCAAATCTTTTTGCGCTCAATGGAAGGAAGCAGCTCAATCAGTCAAAATTAAAGCTGCAAGCAGCATCAAACAGGTTTCAGGCTTCACAAAGGTGAGCAAAGTCACTTCAGCTAGTTTAATTCTGTTGAAGGGAGTGAGACCAATCACACACTTGTTTCATCATCAGAAAGCCTGCAGTATTTCAATGCTGCCATGCCCACTTGCAATGATCAATATCGCACTTCAGATTTTGGTTAATACTTACCCCCAGAGTATACACTCCAATTTTGGTGACATTCTGTCCACTGGATTTTTCAGATACACGTTTATGGCATTTGTGGTGCCCCCTATGGGTCGGGCTCAAAATGCTTTGGTAGTTCTGTTCCCAATCACAGATTGAAGTGATTATGATGACTGAACAAATGGTTAATGAGTTATGGCCAATATTCTCTAAGCCCCGCCCTTTGCAAAGATATTTTGGTTGGTGGCGGCCATGTTTTTCTACCAATCTTGCTCATTTATCATAGAATTGTGTATCTCAGTTTTCACATTATGTAACTTAGCAAAAAATCCATCATTTGGAATTTTATGGTGCAGAGGCTTTTTTGTAGAGCACACTGAGCTGGACTTGTATGCATATTTCTTGCACATGCACATCATTTCCAGTTATTGGGCCAAGTTTCAATGTCTTAGCTCATTCCACCTCATGGCAATTTGAGCCAATGCGGCAGAAAACTAACAACAACAACAACAACAACAATAATAATAATAATAGTAATAATAGTAAACCAGCACAAACACAGAAGGGCTCTAATCTCTTTGGGGTTTGAATCCTAATATGGGATGTGGTGGTGTCTTAATCATTAGGTTGCATGTTGTCCTTCTGATCTCCTTGGTTTTTGCCTATAGTTGGTGTTTTGATGGTGAAATAAAGAGCGGGGACATCTTTCTACAGACACCACTTGAGAGACACAGAGACAAATTCCTCCCCCAACAACACAGTGCAATACAGACATAGTAGAATGATAAAGTGGGTGAGAGTTATATTAGGTAGCCAGGGCTCTAAAATTAAAGTCCTATTAATGTTATGTAGAGACTGCATCACAGTGACTAACTGACTGACTGCCGGATCATTTCAAACACTTGAATGGATATGAAACTCTCCTGAATGAATCATTCGTACAAACAACAAGACACTGTGCTGAAAAAAGTCAGCCTTATTGGAAAAAAGTCAAAGTACACTGTGTCATAATAACTGTGAGAGAAAAGCCGGTAACTTTCTTTATTTAATCATAAATTAAATACCATTTATAATTTCCTTGGAAGTTTCCTGGAAAAAATCATGTAAATGTAATTTGGCACCAAGTATAGGGTAAGAAGGCATTTTCTTGAAAGAACTGCCACATATTAAACCAAGTAAATATTTATTAATTATTAATTTATTATTGGAAATGTTATTGTCCCTTTTTTTTACTGTATGCTTGCGTGTAATTCTTTTCAGGAAACTACTGGGAAATGATTTGAAAATTACAGACCTGTTAAATAAAGCATTACCAAGAAGCCAGCCAGAGTCCTAGAGAGCACTGCAGTGAGAAATCAATCAGCAAGCTTCAGATTCTGTTGCCATGGCACTAATGGTGGGCTGAAGTTGGATGGAAGTCACACAGAATTATATTTTTTTATTGTGTGTGGCCATGACATGACATATATATTGACTAATAAGCTAACTCACTACATTTTGAGAGCACCACTTTTACAAACTCTTCGGTGGTTGTTGACAGAAATAATAGGACAAATAATAGGAGAAATGCACTGACCTCTGTGGGGTGAAAGGAAATTTGTTGCACTTCTGACCACACCCATCACCACAAGTGAGAGTGCAGGTGTGGTGTGTTGTACTTTATGACCACACCCAGCCGTGATGTAGAGCTTCACTGGACTTCACTGTGAAGTGATGGAAAGAGCATGGAGCCACTGCTTGTTGGCAGTGGGAGCAAGATTATTAGCTTGGGTGGAGCTATTTAAGACTAACCAAACCTTAAACTAAAATCCATGTTACATCTAATGGTGAAAGTATGTCACTCAATAGTACATCTGCTATTGTAGCCCTGTCTCCTAAACATTACATACAAATTTCTTTTGTAGGAAAGATAATGCTGTCTGGATTACATTTTATAATATAACAAGAATATTGAATGTATCTTAAAATTGTAGCTGGGGTAGGGCACTATGCATCACACAAATTGTTTATTGAATTACGAAACAGCATCTGAAACCCCTGGGGCCAGATGCATATGCACAAAAGCCAGGCATACACCATTTCCTACACATAAACTGCAGTGAGACTGTGTGCACCTCATGCATTCTTCAGACCAGCGTACTCATATTTTTCTAAAGCGATTAGATGGTGATGTGATGAGGTGCTAAATTACCCCAGCTCTTTAAGATGAGTCACAAAAGAGTATGAACTCCCTAACCACCATCTTTCCCATCCTACACCAAGTCTTTCAGTAGCCTGAACCTAACCTGAGACACAGAACCTGAACTCATGTCACCAGTGTCAAAGTCCCGCCATCCACCCACACCTCTATATGAATTCTCTGGGGTACAGGAATGTCATACTTTACTATACTAATACTATACTAGAGTAAACATAATCCATGCAGGGAGTCAGGGTTGGGTATTGGCAAAATGTCGCCCATACTAACGTTAACAGATGTCCAGTTCAGTACTTCCTTCTCACCAGAAGATGTCAGGCTTATCACAGATTCAGGGTGTGTTATTTATTTCACTGTGAGGTGTTGACAGTGTTTTTTTCTTTAACATCACGTTCTGTTGTTGCAGGAACCTTCTGCATCATCTCCCTCTGTACCTGCGTTGCCGGCATCAACTTCGAGCTTTCTCGTTACCCAAGGTACCTGTACGGCCTGCCTGATGACATCGGCCACGGCTATGGCTGGTCCATGTTCTGCGCCTGGGGTGGTCTCGGCCTCACCCTCATTGCCGGTTTCTTCTGCACCCTGGCTCCCTCTGTCCAGCCGATACCCCGATCCTCCTGCCCCAAGTCCCGACAGGAGAATGGCACTGTCTGCTAAAGGTGGTAGCTGTGAGAAGACCAACTGATACCACAGATCAACAACCAACAAACAGAAAAACTGCTCCATGTGTTCATCCGTCCACTCATCTCCACTCTCTCCTGGTTACAGATTCTTTTTTTAATTTGTGTGTGTTTAAAAATGGGTGTCTTGATGATCTGCTATATTGAAAATAACAGAAAAAAACTGAAGAACTTAAGAAATATTATCAAAAATATGAAGTTGTGCTTGTTTTGTTGTTGTGGAGCAGACACTGAACTGGACATGACTAAGAAAGATTGCAAAGGAAATAAGCGGAGACACTGAAAGACTACATTTCGGATAGTGAGTAATCGCAGCAAAAGACTGGCTCTAAACCTCTAAAAGTGATGCACAGTGGTCTTCAGCCTGGGAACTGCTTCTATGAACTGTGACTGTGGAGTAATCAGTGAAGCAGCAGTATTAAAGGGTAAAAGTTTGACTGTTAAGATCAGGACAAGATCTTGTGGAAGTTTCTATGGACTTGGCCTCTTGAATCCCCTGTGGGACAATTCTCCAGGGAATGGACCAGACATGAAACCATGTGACTTGCTAGGCTGGGATCATGTTGACTTTCAGTATTTCAGCTTCTGAGATCCCTCCAGTTACTTGGGACATACGGGCAGAAAGGAGATCCAGGACCTCCACTGTTGTACATTACTGTACAGAATATTCCAGAGAAGTGACAACCAGGAACTGTCATGTTGGACCATTTTCATTCTCGTGTAGGTGCATTCCATTCTGTCTGATGATCCCATATCTAGCATTTTATACATGCATTCCTCTTTTATTCAAAGTGTGTTTTCCTTTTTACTGAAGAAACGCCCTTCATGTTGTGAACGAACTGTCGACCGAGCGTACATTCAGAGCAATTGTTGTGTTTGTTTGATTTTTTCCATTCTAGTCATAGAGGTAAATGTGTGTGAGTGTGTGTGTGTGTGTGTATGTGTGTGTGCGCGCGTGTGTGTGTGTGTGGGGGGGGGGGGGTTGTTTTGCAGTCTCTATAGAAAAAAGTTGTAAAAATATCATAATGACAAGGTGGAGCCCTGCCTTTTGGATGTACGAAGGCAGGAGCTTTGATGAGCAGAAAGACGTGATGGAGAGATGCAGTATCCTGTTTAACCCAATCGACTTCTGCCTTGTCATCTTTTCTGGGGATTTCCACCAGACATGATTGGTAAAGAAGAGCTGTTTTAAAGAGGGGCAGCATGTTCAACACTGTACTCTGCTGCTCAGAGCGACTATGGAAGGTTTAAGTAATTACATCTGACGGAGACTCACTCTGGCTTCTCTTCTTTGAGAATCTATGAAACTCCTCTGTTTCTCTGAGCAAACAGATTTAGCTCCAGCCTTTATTTGTCTTTCACCAATAGCCGAGACCTGGCAGGGCTTTCCGTTACCCTCCTCTCTCTGAGCGGAGGGTAAACACTACAGTATCAAAGCACAAGGTTAAAAAGGTGTCACTGTACTGTACTGTACTGTATACATCTAGACTGAAGTGTTCTGCATCTGCAAGATTCCTCCTCAGCCACTAATCATAGGTCAGAAATCAAAATACACACTAACATGAGCTTGAATACTTCTATGCACATTAGGAAGGATGAACATAGTTTCAATTTCAACCGTCAGCAGACCCAAATTCAGGTAAATGTGGTATGCATGTCATCCTGAGCTGAGCTTTGACCTGCAGCACTGCAATGCAAAAACCAGACATTAAAAGATCAATGTGATCCTCTACTGGAACCATCTATTGAAAACCGACATTATAGCCAATCAAAAAACACCATCTGTTAAAGGATCATTCTGGTTTATTACAACTTGGACTTATTTTCATAAATTTGGCCATCATACCTAGCAGTGACTCAGGTTCATCAGGTTTCTGGAGTGTTCCGGTTATGTGTTTACACATGTAAACTTCATATCCTGGTTTCAGAAACCTGGACAAGTCCTTATCCCAATTTTTAAAAACCTACACATACTACCTGGAGTACTCTGATAGACACAGGGATACTGAGGCCTTTAAGATTCTGGATCAGAGAGTCAATCTACAATTGTGGATCTGGAGACTTGCAAGCTAGTCAAGACCAGTCTCACAGAGGTGTAGGAGGTGTGGTAAATGTAGGTTTTGTCTAGCAAATACTGTCAGAAACAGCCTTTATTATCAACTGAGACAAAATGATTCAGTCCAGTTAACAATTCTTATGATTGAATTTCATTTTCATAACTTTTAACAAACAAGTCCATTCAATTAAGAATGTGAAGAGTCACAGTAATACCTTAAGATAAAGTAGAAATAAAATGCAGTTCTGGGACTACAGATGAAAAATTTTTTAGCTGACTTTTAGCTTATCTTTTAGCTGACTCACATTTACACAGTGCACTCTGTAGTCTGTTTTTGTGAAAATAAACCTGCAGATATTGTTATTATTATTACATTTGTAGTAGCTAACAGTTCTTGGACTAGCAATGGGTCTTTGGCTCATTTGTTTAGAATCTTGGTTTAAATAATCTGGATTAACTCTTGACTCGGATTTTGTTGTATTAATGTGTTTCCAGATCTCAGCAATTAACTTAGTACAATTTAATCATGGAATGATAATAAAACTACAAAAATTGTAATAAACCGGAATGAACCTTTAGCTGCTGTCATGCAACACATTCTGGTGCTCTTGGTGGGTTGCAGTTACATCACATACCAAATCAGTCAAGATCTCCGTCTGTGATGATGGTACACTGTAGAATCAGCTGTATAGATATAGTGCACAAACAGAGGCAGGCTAGAAAAGCTGGAGAATGTGTGGTTGCAGGTCTGTTCAGTTATCTTATAGATAAAAAATAGTAGTTTTGTCTCCAGATTGAGTTTACAGTGACAGTGAAACTTTAGGCTTAACATCATTATCACAACTTTTTAATTTAGTGACAATACTTCTGAAGGATTCAATGTAAAGCACATCAAAGCAACCCAAAACCACCTAGCTTTCTTTACTCAGTTAAACCCTGACTTGAATTTAGAACATTGTCGTTATGTTATCTGAAAACATCTAACTCTGTGTTCAGGTGATCATCACTTCAGTTCCTCATTATCTTGGGTAAATCATGGTCCATCCAAAATCTGTTTTCATCCTGGAGTCATTCCTCTGAGCCTTGAAATGACTTCTAGAGACCAGAGCAGAAATCATCATAAATTGAGTAGGTAGACCAACACATAATTGTATATTAATACCCACCATTTGTTATCCTGACATAAAGAAGTCATCATCATCATTTAACTGTTTAACAGGCCAATCCTGAGATATAAAACCATTATCTCTCATCTGATAACAGTCTGAGAAGTAACGATGAGAACCACAAAAGATCTCAAGAAAATAAATTATTAGGTTGCAACATAATGGACCAAAAAAGAAAAATATCAGCAACCATAGCTGCTTTCTAAATCCAAAGATCTCTCCTGTCATTAATTTCAACACAATTTTATTTTACATCTGCATTACATATTTCTGATTGCTGTCCATACAAGCCATGGGTTGTCTGAACTAAACAAGTTAAATGAGGCCCAAAGTTTTTCTTTGCAGTCGCAGGGAATATTTTTTCAATAAGAGATGTTCCCTTTGAAACAAGCTGATAATGCAATTGAGCATGAAATTACTTTAACTCTACTGGACTTCAAGAGCTATGCTGCTTAAACCTTCCTCAACAGGGAACAGCACGAAACACACACACACACACACACACACACACACACACACACACACAATAACAATATGAAGGGAAATCAGGACATAAGGCGCACAGGAGGAGAAAAGCACAATCAGCCTCCTTCACATACTCTAGCATTGAGTTCTGCATGGGCTTGAAACTGAGATCTGAACCCCTTTAAGACCAGACTAAACTGACTAATTTGTGGCCCAAACCTGATTCAAGACCTGAAGCTGTGGAGGGTGACAGAGGTTTAGGTAAAAAAAATATATAATTAACATATCAGTTTTGTCTGACATCCACAATATGGATGTCAAACTGCTGTGGAGTAATTAAACCCGAGCAGGCACTACCTACAATTATAAATAATCAAACTTGCAATCTACAATAATCCAGCTCGCCATGCTAATGCACTGCTTTGGCCACATTCTGTCTCTTGGATGTTGTTTGTCAACTTGCAACACATGATATGCATGAGAGAAAGAGAAAGTCAGAGAGAGAAAGACAGAAATTTGCTAATAAATTATGTTTGAAAAGAACCAAATCTGAACCCAGAACTGAAGCTTTACACCATTAAACATCCCAAACAAGACCGAAAACTTGATACTTTGTCAAGACATGTAAGGTGCAACTCTAACATCCATATATTCATTTCTGTCAAACGTGACTATGCAGTGTCAGAGGTCAAAGCACTTGCAAATTGACAACGTTTGCATAAACATCTGCAATGTTACCTTGTTGACAGTTACATTTAAATACTTTCCTGTCACATATGCAGTCAAATTCAAAGTCAGAACAAAGAAAGCTGAGTTAGCAGGGAAGCACACAGGCACGGAGACAAACTTACAGTATGTCAGAATATGGACAGTCCAGAAATAGCTCAGACAAGCAGACCGAACAGTGAGTCACTTCCAGCTACGTAACAACTCATCAGCACAGCAGCACCGCCGCAGCTGACTGAAAGCCTCATCGTTTCTGAGCGAACTGAGGAAGAGACACGGACTGGAGCTCAAACGGTTTTACGACAGAGATACTGCAACTTCCATTCTGGACAGATGTTAAAAACAAAAATGATCTATCAACCTTTAACATCAGTAATGTGTCTGTTGAGTAAACATAAAATAGGAGAAAAAAAAAGGAAATGTTCAACTGTGGAATGTAAAATCACAACAAAATAAATCTCATCGGTGTGTTTACTAATGCTGTTGTTTGTCGTGCATGTTGGTGAATGGAATGTGTGAAGTGAGAAAGAGAGCAGGAGATTCAAACTGTTCTGTTGGTCAACTTACCCATGAAGTGTTGAGAGAATCAGCCATGTCACTGTGTAATGTTCAATCAAGTCCTCCATGCCAACACTTACAAATACAGATGATTTCTGTCAGTGTATGACCTGTAAATTCATACATTTATATGAATATCATCTTCATAGCTGAGAGATCAGAATTATTTTTTAAACTTTGGATTAGCTGTCTACTGTCAACATAGTGTCTGCTAACAGTAAAAACACTGCAGTTTGAGCTGCTTACTATCTCTAAACATGTCTGCAGATTTTGCATCTACATTCCTCAATATCTGTGATATATAGCTGTTTCCAGAGCTTTCATATCCCCCTGGCCTTCTTCAGGTGTCATCACCTTGAATTATTTACTAGTCAGTGCTAATAGTGTAAGTGTATACAGTTCAGCAGGATGAAGTATGTACCTCATACTACTTATGATCAATGTCACATTAAAGCTTAAGTGACATGGATTTGGAACTTGTCAGCAAATCCCATGTGCAGACCCAAACCAAATATGTGTTAGTTCATATATACAGTATATACACACACACACACACACACACAGTATAATGTATGTTTTTGGACAAAAATGGAGCTCTGTGACACAGATGAATAAGATATATCAGGCTTTGATACACATAATATTTGTTAGTGGATCAATTGATTGTTGGCTTGTGTCTGCACATGAGGTTTTATTGATAATAAGGAAAATCTATATCACCAGAAAGAATAATTCCTTTCTTTTTTCTTTTCCAAACAAGTACAATTGCATATTATTTTCATAGTTTTGCTGTCATTCCTATCAGTTATTCTAACATTGTACTCACCAAAGTAATTTCTGAGATCTGGGAGATCTGACAGGTCAAGAAGCAAATAAGACAAATGTACTTTTATGACAAACAAAGGTGAGCAGTAAACTTATGATCCAGACTTCCCGTTGTAAACTTCACGGACCCACCTCCTGCTTCAGCTTTGACCTTCTGACCTCTGGACATGGAGGCTGGGGTAAATGCGCTGACCATGAACCGCAGCATCCCCAGTTCACATCAGATGAGGGACCTGTGTTAATGTCATTCCTCCTCTCTCTCTCTCCTCATTTCCTGTCACCTCACTACTAAAGGCTTAAAGTTCCATCAAAAATAATAAAAACAAAACAGAAAAAAACAACTTTGACCTACTGTACTTACTGTAGTTGTGCACACAGTTTTCCTGTGCAATAAGGGGATTATCAGACATTTTCACTTTCAGATTGACCTCCAAATAAAGTGGTTTAGATTATTAACTGAATGGAAAAACTGTTGGTTTGTTGACCCATCAGACTGTCTTTCTCAATCTAAGCTAGCAGCTTGGTGAATATGAGGTTACTCCTGATAGAAATGATGGACAAACCTTTGAAAACAAGACTCATGTTTTAATAAATAATGACCTTTTCAGAAACTGTAATTCCATGTCATGGGACAATGTCAGTGATTATATAGTGGAGATGGGAACTAAATAATCCTTAGCAAGAATGTCCTTCACATAGGCAAACCAAGAATCATCCAAGAATATTTTCACATGGTAACAAGTCGAGCTTCCCTACACCGACATGCAGGAAGTGGATGTTTACCTTCATATAGACTGAAGGCATGAATAAAGAGCTTCAAAGAGAACAGGCATGTTAATCCACCAATTACTGTCAGGAACAGTCTGCCTAATAAATTCAAACATCATCTATGAACACTGATAGATGTCAGCATGCCTGGCCAATCAGCGAAGAGGAGTCATTTTTGTTGAAAGTGTGACATTGTCACTAGTGAATATAAACCAGGCACAGTACAAGCGCTTCATTCACTCTTGACATTATCTGCAAGCCACTGCCTCCTCAGCAAGATAAAGTTAATTGGCTTACACTGAAAGCATTTGAGGTCTGTCCTTTCAAATTCTTGTACAGGAAATGTGGCTGGTGTTTAATGCAGACGCCTGAGTGGAGTCTCACTAGTTGCTTCTGACAGCCAACATGAAACTAAATGTGCTCAAAACCAGTTCCTGGATGGATGAAGACAACTGCTTCAGACTGGAGGGTTTTAACTGGTCAAAACTGGATCTGTATGACTAGTTTGTCTCCATGGATTCAGCACAGAATACAATAAAAACAGAAGCTTTGTTAGACAGCAGAGAACGACAACAAATAAAGATCCAACTCAACATGTCAGATTTTCTCTTTTATTTAATATTTAGTTTGTTTTATGTTCCAGACCTGCTCTTCATTTAAGACATGTTTTAGCATTGTGGAAAAGGTGTTAGACTGCATCAGTGTTTTCATCCTCAAGAATACTGGATAATGAAAGCTGTCTGGACCTCATGAAAGAACATACAACTTAGGAGCGATAAAGGCTGGAGGATAATGAAGGTGTTGATGATGTAGACCTCAAGTTACTGATTGTTTGAGTTGTCCTGTAGGATTGCTATCCCAGCATACACACACACACACACACACACACACACACACACACACACACACACACAGCCTCAAGAAACAACAAAAAGCACAGTTAAGTGTCACTAATCCTACTTAAGAATTAGTCCTTTGAGATGAACTGTTTAATTTAAGAGAGCTAAATCTTTAGAATATTTAGAAAAAATCTAAATATAACTCTATACCTTGATATAAATATCTAAGAACTGACAGGAGAACAATTTAATAAATGAAGACTAAACTGAGAGCTTTCCTGTCTGAACAAACACAAACCACAGGACAACACCTGCCCCTGCATTTCAGCATCACTGAGAGCTGAGGCTTAAAGCTGTCAGATAATCTGAGAGCATGGGCAAGGTCTCTGACAACAGCTGACAGTGAGCGCCACACAGTGGCAATGACTGTGCTAAACCTACTCTGAGCTGACATACTGAGACATATCGTGGCTGTCTGTCTACCTCGGACCCTCTGATACAGAGGTTTGGCAAGATACAAGACGTCCTGTCTTTGTTTTGCAAGACCCAAACTCTTTTACTTAAGCATGATGAGCATCAGGCTCCTTAAGCGCAAATTATACTATTATACTGTCTGCATAGCGCCATAATATTACACACGTTTGTGTGGGCACAAAATGTATGACCGCATGGAACATATGAAACAACAAACATGTGAATACATCCATGTTTGCAGACAGTCAGTATAACAACAAACACATTTGTGTGCGCATCTGCTGTCTACATACATTTTGGACCTTCTCCAGCCCTTTATGGGATCACTGCTATTGTCTGAATAGAAGTTCTACATCTCCTCCAATCAAAGTGAAAAAGGCTTAGCTTATGTTTTTGATTTCTCTACATAATTCCTTTGAGCTTGTGAAACATGACAAGACTAAAGGTCACACCAGCATTTGTAGCTTATAGAAATGAACTCATGTCATAGAAATAGCTGTGATCAGTGTATTAGCTTAAGGAGGCATGGTTCCTTTGTCAAGAGTTTATTTCACTTTCAGCCCTTTTCTACCACAGGAATATTTCTGGGACCCAGAAACTCATGAACCTTTCCTGTGATTTGACCAGAGGGTCACATTTAAAAGACTAAATGACTGTTGATGTAGTTTCCTTGTGTTTCACTGTTTCTGTTCACCTGTTATTGGACTAATTTCCCTAATCTGCATGGCTCTTCAGATGTGGTGGAAACAAACAGGAACGTGCAAAATACACTTTTATAGTCTAGTTTATTTCCTCATTTTAGTTCCTGTGGCTCCAAAGTAATTAGAGCTACTTTATCGAAACTATTGAAGGGAACGGACTACTATGGGAACTACTTTACTGGAGTATAACTGAATCAATCAAAGAGATGAAGACATGGTGGGCAGTCTGTCGTGAGACAGGAGTGGATGGTACAAATACCTTTCCTTTGGATTAATTGTTAAAAGAGTCTTCCATTGGATTAGCATTACACTCCTATAACATTGTTGGACTCATAATGGACAGTAAAAGTATTCTTTTTCCTTGTCAAAACCTGGTGCCTACATCACCAGTAACACTACTCAGTTCACTCGACTGTACAGCTTGGGGTGTGTTATGCTCAACACCCTCAAACTTTTATCTTCAGCCCCAACTGACACTGACTCAAGTGACATCACTTGAGACAGTTTATCAGATTTCATACAGCTCCCTCTGGAGACACAAAAGGCTTTATACTACTTTTTCACACATGTGGTAGTACTTAACACCTGGAAACAAATGCTGATGTGTGAAATTGGTGGAGTTCCCCTTCAGGACACTGTTTGTGGTGACCAGGAAGTCACTACTTCACCATGATTCCAGCATCACGTATTCTCACAAGAATGTGAGAATGAATTTCTACGTGCCATCTTCTGGTGTGACCTACCACTGAGGCCCAAAACATACCCGAACATACCAGAAGCAAAAGCTTTGAGATACACAAAGCTAATTTCAAGGCATTGTGTTCCATGAGCTGCACTATCATGATTGCAACATGTAGAACTACTGCAGGCAAAAGCAGCATGAATTTGCTGTATTGGAATTGTGCTTCTGGGTTTCCCCATTATTCACAATTCAGTTGATGAGTCTCTGGCTGTATTGCCATCTTGAAAACTCAGGTGTAACTTCAGGGGTTGAGAATGTGAATATTTCTAGAAATAAGTATGTTTCTGTTTTTAAAAGCCACTCTAGCATACCTAAATCATACTTAAACTTACATTTCTTCCTGATCAAAAAACAGAGGGTCTGATTCTCGGATGCAACCTATTGTCTCTAGATTACTCTGCTCAGGAGTTTCAGGGCAAACTTTTCTTATTAAGACTGATTGAAGACTCAATTGTGTAATCATGTTCTGAAACATAAGGCAACATCAGTGTTCGGCATCTCTCAAACAGTCCCTCACAACATGACTGTATTTGCCCTTGTGATACGATTTTCTGTGGATCAAACACTTCTTCGAACTCAAACTTCCTCAAACCCTGGACATTGCTCATGCTTCTTGTCTAAACAGAGTCTCAGCAGAGTGATCATGATGCTGTCAGACTGTGTTAGGAGGTGTGTGGCTGGGGTAGCTTGCCTAGATCAACTCCAACAACCAATCAGAAACCAAGATGAGAAACACAAGCGCTCAGAAAATCTGGGAGGACAAAATTAAAACAGTATATTATCTTATTAGTTGTTAATAGTTTTGTATTTCTGCTTTGGTGTGGTTCGCAGTGTGTGTGTTTTGACAGTCCCTAGTGGCGGTTGATGGCAGCGCTCTGTAACAGGTCTGTCTGTGTCTGTGTTGGGGGTCTGAAGGCCGTCTGGAAGCCAGGTGGTGGGGAGTGAAATTGGCTGGTGGGGGCCGGGTAGTGGGCCCAGCTGGCTCTGTGGGGGGGCTGCTGGCTACTGTAGGGGCCGCTGTGTGAGGCGGGGGCGTCCATCTCTGTAAGCGACTGTAAGGACTTGAGCCAATGTGGAGGATTGTCATCCTGAAGAAAGTCCAGACTGTTACCACCGGAGGCTGGGATCCCTGAAGACGACATAGAAATAGATACAAAGCATTTTAAAACATTTTAAATATACAAATAAGATACTTCTTTGTACCTAAATCCACTATTCACCTTTCTGTTCAAAGTTTATGGTGTAAAACTATCTTAAAACTTATCTGGAGCCGTTTGCCAGATTAACAAGTCATCAAGCCCCAAACTTTCAAAAGTGCAGTTTATTTACAGTAAGCTGGATCAAAACTAAGACTTTTCAAGGTGAACCATTCTCTTCCTGGCATGTTGAGAAATGTTGATGAAGTTATGATTTTAGATAAGAAAAGATAAGTTTGCTTTGTTATAACTATAGCTAATAAAACACAACAAAACAAAACCTTTTAGCCTTTTTACTTTTAGCAAAAAAGACAGTAGAACCAAAGAACAAAGGAGCCAATGGTCAGTTCATTATCACATTTTGGTAGGATTTTGACATGTAGCCTCTTAACATCCACCCTTTTTTTTTGGAATTTTTGCCTATTTGGCATACCCAAATGGAAAAGCTTAAAATGCATGTATTAGGCTTCATTTGAAAGATAACATCTTCTGCTTTCTGGAAATTTGCTTGTTTAGCATGTGGCTAAAATACAACCAAAATTACATCAGTTCAAATAAAACTCAAAAAAGTGTTTTCATCTATAATGAGTCATATTTGAATAACAATAAATAAGACATGCTTTATGCCAGAACTATGCAAACCACCACATACCTTCTACATCTTGTCAACCACACCTGTATAAAATTCCAGACCTCTAGACTTAACCTTATTGGATCTAGGGAGCTTTCAGTTTGTGTTGTCTCTGGTATTTCTAAATGTCTCCAAAACATCTCCAAGTGGCCAAATTGTGTCAATTGCTTGTACTCATTACTGCTTGGCGCTAAGCTGCTTACAACTGGCTTAAGTGGATGTTAAGAGGTTAAACACTAAAATGTGTACTAAAGTACTAAAACCGTACTTTCATATTTTTTACTGCATACACTTGGATTAAAACAATTAATAAACTTTTGTTAAATTTCAGTCAGTTTAATAAATGACATGCAATTAATTTAAACCTTTGATCATTGATTTGAATGTGTTAGCAAACAGTTGTCTATTCACACACCCAGCAGTCACAGAGCAACATTAGCGGAGTCGTGTTTATGTCCACATGATAAATGTAAGTACAATATTCACACTCTTAGCTCTGGTATTGCTCTCTACCAACTCCTGAGAAAAAATATCTGGCTCTTCATCTGTTAAATGCTCCATTATGTTCACCAGCTCTAAAAACCCTGGAAAAACCTAGACAATAAGCTAAAAGATATCAGTACGAGGATCTTTAACTGACAAATATTTGATCAAAATCTTACATGTTATGCCTCTCAAATCTCCTTATTCTGGTTTGGAGAATTCATTATCATTCAAAATTGAAGATCACTGAAAAATGGGGCACAAAATGGGCCAAAAATCTTCACCAAAAAGCAGAAAGGATTTAGAGTAGAAAGACACCATCATCATTACATAAACACACACACTACAGAGTGGGATGAGATTGTCAGCTTGAGCCTGCATGGCCTGAAGGCGGGTGTTAAGCATCACTTCTTCCCAGTGGGAGGTGCTGTGCCTCAGGCCAGAGGGGGTGGGGACAGCAGGGAATAGTGGGAATAATGGACAATGCTGCAACCTACAGAACACCATGTGCATGCTGCATTGGTGGAGTGGTACAAGTATATTCAGTCAATGGCCAGACAAATATGCTGCTCAACCAAAACAAATATTTGAGCATTGGGATGCCACCCGGAAGTAAAGACACATCATGACCATCCCTAAAAACAATGATCTCATCTACATATACAGTAGAAATAAGCCAGTGTCATTACTCACATATGAAGGGTCACCACCTGTAGGCACAAAATGATTCATGATGCTCCCAATAAGGATTAAATGTGAAGCAGACGCTACTGAGCTTTGGTGAAAATGTGTTTCTATTAGACAGATGAATTTCATTAAATATCACGTTTTTTAAATGTAGTCCCATGTAACTCAGTGTGAGTCAATGATCTATTGTGGCTATTTTATGGAACTACAGTTGCAGCCTCATCTCTGAGCAGTGATGTCATGGGAATAACAACAACAGACTGACACAAATGGGTGAGAAGCAGGTTGAACTCATGTCCTAAAGGAATCATACACCCAGTGGTCACATTTCCAGAGGTCCATCCAGCCGTCCAACCACCTACCTACCAACCACCTTCTGAAAGAACACTTGAGTCTCCCACTGTGAACTGGGAGCAGACTTGAGCTTGTCCACAACTACAGTTTTGATCTGATCTGAACTGAAAAAGCGTGCACGAGCAAAGACGTGTACATATAGGATGATGTTTAGATCCAAGCTAAACATCATCCTCGTCTCCCTCTCCACCACCACACTCCTCAGCTGAGTCGAGGAGCTGGCTGAAGAGAGGGGGAAATTCTGCATTGGGGTCCCCTACCATGTCCCCACAGCAAGAGCTAGAGGAAGCCGGGTTATTGCGGCGTGAGAACAATAGAGGTCGGCTTCTGAGTCTGCAGACACTCACAAGCAATGCTAAAGAATTCTAACCGGCATGGTGTAGCAGTGCTTGTAGGACTTGGAGTCTGCGAGCGATGCCTGGGCATGCTTTATGCTTCCCATACAAGTGATGCAGAGGAGATGGGGATCCATCCGTAAGATGGTCAACCCACCAGCAGCTAGGCAAGGGTGGGACACAACATCCTTAAAGTGGACCTATTATGCTTTTCCTTATTTTCTGTCAAATATATAACATCACAATGTCAGATGTTCATATTAAACGTGGCCAAAGTGTCAAATTAATGAAACATTAACGTATGTAGCAGTAATCCCTGTGAGCAAAAAAGCACCCGCTTCAGACTGCTCTGAATGCTTGGTTTCTGACATTTTTTCCTACTTTCAGCCCAAGCCAACATCACTCGTGACAAATTTCTGTATATGGTCATCTGCTCAATGCACAGTGCACAAGTTTACTGCTCCGCTCTGCTAACATTTTTCCATTGTTTTGGGGGTAGTCACGCCGAGCCATGACTCAAGTGGAGCTGGCATGCTGTGAGTGTTTTTATATCACACAGCAGGGCAAAGTAAAATAAGTTGTTTACCTGTTGGAGGTGAGCTGGTCATCTGCAGCTCTTCAAACATCTCAATGTGGCTGTTTCTGTTTGTACTATCCCTCCCTGCATTATTTCTAAGTGATACTCTGGACAAAGAGCCCCAAATATGTCCATATGTTGTTGTGTCACTCAGTTTTTAAGTGCTGCTAACTAAGTTCCACTAATTAATTTCCTGTAAATTCTTCACAATAAAAGTTTTCTGCTATTTAGTCATTCAAAAGCTTTTAATTTGCAGGGAAGCAGGAAATGTTGGGTTTGAATCAGTGGTAACTTAACACGACTGATACGACTGCCCCTCGGCAGGCTTCCGGAAAGCTGCCCAATAGGAACAGAGTGGGCTCATCAGAGAGGGGCCTTAAAGATACAGGGGCTAAGACTGCTTGTTAGAGACAGAGGCTGAACTGAGGGGCTGCATAAAGGGCCAGTATAAGATACATAAGGAGTTTTTTGGACTGTGAATCATGTAAAGCGATACTAGTGGAGTCCCAGAATAAAAATATAGAGCTGGAAATGAGTATAATAGGTCCCCTTTAACCAGCGTTCCTTTGAGCAGATGCGGTGGTAGCCATAGCCAGCTAATGAACAACCTTGACGGTTAGCAATAATTACATTTACTCCCTCGACGTGCTAGCTTGTTCTGTAAAGTGTCCTGAATCAAGTAGAAGTCCACCACAACGCAAAAACAACCACCTAAACCAACAATGAATATTCCCTTTTCTTAACGAAAATAAATCTAAATCCAGACACCAGTTATCCACGTTTGATGACTTCCTTTACGTCTGTGTCAGTGAACAGCTAAGTGGAAATCTGGATGTCAGGGCAACTAAGGAGCTCAAGTGATCTTCACAGGGAAAGAAAGCAAGAATGCTGTGGGGGGGGGGGCACAGGTGGTTATAAAGGGGGCATGGGTTGGCCTGTGCAACTCTGATGATTGGTCTGTCTCCTCACAGAGGTGGTGGTACTGGAGCTTCCATGATTGGTCATGCCAGAAGACGCATCCCATAGTGAGATGGTTGGTTTGAAAAGCATGGTTTGAAAGAGAACTTAAGGAGGTTGTGTTTGTGGTTTGATGGATAATCCTGCTGACACAGGGGAAGTATATTATATATGTTCCTCAGCACTGCATAACTGTCAAAGTTAAGTAGAGTAATGTAAATTTTGATCTTCAGTATTTGGATTTGTTGGCAAGGTTATGAAGTACTGTATCTGCTCCTGGAATCAGCTACTAACTTCAAAAGCTCATTATTGTTGTATTTCTAGATAACCCTACTGCCCTTGAGCATGTGCTAGGTCCTACCTGTGATGATGGCTGGGT
This sequence comes from Thunnus thynnus, assembly GCF_963924715.1. Lineage (NCBI taxonomy): Eukaryota > Metazoa > Chordata > Actinopteri > Scombriformes > Scombridae > Thunnus > Thunnus thynnus. The sequence continues at coordinate 1,260,843 of NC_089539.1, read as the reverse complement.
CCATCCAGCTGGCTCTGCCTTCCCAACACAGGCTGTGAGAAACACTCCCAGAACCCCCCGGTGCCCCTGTGTGGTTGATGCTGGATGAGGAGGAGGATGACGATGAGGAAGATGAGGAGTTGGGCAGTCCTCCAAAGTTGATGTTGATGTTGGGTAAGAGTGCTCTGAGGCCATCCTGCCACTCTTTCACATTTAGATTCTCTACACTACTGCTGTTTTCTGCATGGAGACAGGGAGAGATGAAACTCTTAGAAAAAAAATACTCCACTATCAATATACTGATTATGCTATCAGTCCAGAAAACCTAGTACTGGGCTCTGTTACGCAGTCAAGGGCTGGTAATCAAAGACCAAAGGCTCAATGTGGACTAGGTTCTAAAATAATGCCATTTATAAATATTTTAAGGCAATACATTTATACGCTCTCCTACCAAAGACAAACATTACTGGAATTTGATATTTGGTGGTTGTTCCTCCAGTGTTGGAGGATATAAAACCTTATATTTAAATACAAAACAATTAAACAGTTATTAGTGAAACAATATGGTACATGTATGTACACTCATCCAAAACGTTTTCCTAATTTTCAACAGACCACTAGCATGGGAAGCAAGAAATATATATTTTATATTAGAATGAGGATATAGATTGGGTCTTAGTTTAGGGGCCAGGGAAGGTGGAGGTCTGAATGCAAAGGAAGGGAGAGGAGACCAGGGGCCATATTCACAAAACGTCCTACGGGTAAAAGTAGCTCTTAACTGGCCAAATTAGGAGAAAATCCTAAAAATAAAGGGCATGTCAGTCCAAGCTTCAGGGCTCCTAAGCTTTTTGCCTATAAGTAGCTCCTCAGTTTGAGAGAACACTGGGGGTGTGTTATTGAGAGTATGTTTATTCATAAAACATGATGTCATTCATAGCAATGGAGTCAACCCCGCCCCTCAGTTTAGGAGTTCTCTCAGTTCCTTACTTTCAGCAGGTTTGTGGAACTTTTAGTAGCATTTAAGATGACTCCTAGTTGTAAGATACTTTGTGAATATGGCCCCAGTTGGACAGGTAATGTTTAGCTGGGATATCTTGCTTATGTCATCTTGGGTTAAAGGCAGAACCCAGAACAGAATGTGGTACAGTAGGCAGCATGTGAAGCTAACTGTACCCTCTGTCTGCGACATGCAGTACTGGCACCACCCCCTCCCGACACAAATATTGCTGATGACAGATGACTGTTGTCCTCCTTTGTACCAGCCTCCACATACTTATGTTAGCTCTGACAGCTATGTCTTTATACATATCCATCTCTAACGCTCGCCATAAGCAGGATTTCATATTCATTGTTCTTCCCACTGTAGGGTAACAAGCTGTACAAAACGTGGTAATATGACACATATACCACACCTAAACTATGCCAAATATTGAGCAGAGGAACCTTAACTCTCATTACACTGGCTGGGTGCTGAAAGCAGTACATCAACAGCTTCAGTCCATCAGCATTTACACTGGATGCATACAATCACAGTGCTGCTGTGGGCTCAGAGTCCAGTACACAATCATTTCAGTTATGTGTGTGTATGAGTTGAAGCCTAAGAAGACACTTCAGGTTGCAGCTATGTAAGTGAAACATTACTGAAACGTGTCCAGTGTAGACATCTTGCAAGATTTTATATTTGCAAATTGCTTGTTTGAGATCCACCTGCTGGCTGAAAGCTCAAAAACAATCACTTTCTTTTGTACACACAACAATCGACCGTGAGACTCCATTTCAATGCTAGCAGATAACGCCGGACTTGCTAGTGAAAGTGAATGGTAGGCCTCTGGTGGCTAAACACAGCCTCTGCAATTCAAAGTTTGACAACACAGCCGCAGTAAATCTGATGAGGGAAGAATTGGAAAGCTGCTAATTAATGCTGCAGGTGTCTCAGTTTACTGGAGAGCAAGGTGTGGCTTCACTAGATTTGTGGTTTCACTTTTGATGTTAGAACCTTGAAGTTGGGGGAACAAAAGCCTGTAGGTGGAGCCACATGTTATTCGGACACAGAGTAATTTTGTCACAGACTGACAGAATAACATGTGGCCTGTGAGACGGGTCTACCTAATGAGGATTTTCAAAACCAAGATTGGAGCTACTAGGGTTCATATTGTTTCAAATTGTTAACAGCACCACCAATACAGTATCAATAGGACCATATAGTTTTTTCTGATATTTTACCATTAAAGAATTAGTGCTATGTCAAAATACAGTATACAAAGTACAGCCCAGAACTGTATTCATAACTGTGTGGAAAAAACTGTCCGTTGACATTCAGTGTTGCTGCTTACTACATGTTACATCAGCAGTGGGAATGTTTGGCTTGCATGCGTGCTTTTATGTGACTAAACAATAATTTGAATTTATTATATGTGCTAACACAATCTAATATCTCATCCAGTTTTACAGACTGCTGTTCTGCAGCTGTGGTCAAAACTGCGGTCTGGTCATTTGGAGTGCTGGTTTAAGTCCTGACACTGGAGAGGCTGCAGAAGTGGGCTAATTATTCAGCTGCTATGTTTTCTCTCGCAGCCCAAAAGCAGTATGGCTGTGCTGTGGTTGGGAGCTAGAATCATTTAGAGCTCCATCTAATGAGACACTGCAGACAGCAGGCCTCACGAGGAAGACAGTCTTTCCAGTTACCATGGCTCCATGAATAATAAATACTAATTGACAGGATGATTGTTGGTCGTCTTACTCGTTAATCCCCACAGCTAGCTCCCTAAAAGATGGCTCAGTAGTAGTAGAAAACTATGGTAATGCTATGAAGTATTATTTATTACATGTGTAATGTTGAGATGTTGTTACCATAGCCAAGTCTGAGGAAGATACATTAATTATATTAAGCTTTTGAGTTAAACACCGTCAAGCACTAACCCCCAAAAACATGACTGATTAAGAAGAAACAATCCAGCCTCAGTATTCCCCTGTGATGTTTGCTTAGCCCTCACCATGCCCCTTTTTTCATTTTAATCAGGCTGTCAGGCAGGGAAGCATGGCTGGCATTAACATCATCACCTATGTTGCCATTTGCATCCCCAGATAAACAAGTGCCGCCATGTTTAATTCATGAGACTGAAAACTGCCTTCAAAATCAATTTGAACCAAGTTATCCACAGCCACTCCTTCAGTGGGTGGAATTACTTACCACTGAATTAGCTGATGTCTTTTATGACTTCTATCAGAGCAAGGTTGCCTGCCAATGCAGCCCCATCTTCTTCAGCTTGCTTCCATTTTACAACCAATGTTTTATGATTCCACATTGTTAGCTTCATTAAAGATTCCCAAGAGCCACTTCACTTCACTTCCTCTTCTGTCTCATTCAAACACCAGCAACCAGAAAACCACTCTATTTTTAAAACTGAGAAGCAAGTAGCTGCTGTGAAAGCTTTAACAAAGACGTAACATGCATCATGTGCCCTTGCTTTAGTCATCTTCAAGAATGGGCCTTCCTGTGTGTTCACTGCAGGTTCATCAATACTAACCCCTACAATTTCAGAGAGCAATGGCAACTCCTGCAAAGACAAGAGTGTGAGAATGTACAAAGTCATGGTTGCAGACAGTGTGCATACAGAGCTCCTTAATTCCAATCAAAGGAACTCTTGAATGCTCCATCATACAATACTATTGTTGACAACTTTGTGGCTACAGTTTGTGTTTGTCTCTTTTCTGTTTCAGCATGACAATGAACCCACAGTGTCAGCTCCATAAAGAAATGCCTTTCCCAGTTTAGTGTGGAAGAACTTAACTGGCCTGCACAGAGCCCTGACCCCAACCCCATCCAACACCACTGGGATGGACTGGAATGCCAGTTTTTGGTGATAAGCCAGACCTTATCACCCACATCAGTGTTGGACCTCAATGAAGCTCTTGTGGCTAAATGGGAGCAAATCCCTGCAGCCAGGTTGCAAGATCTGCTGGAAAGCCTGAAACCAGAAGAATGAGGCTGTTATAGCAGCACATGAATGCACCTGGTTTTAGGTTCAACTATCACATATGGCTGCACCGTTCAGGTGCAACTTTTGGCCATATTAAGTATGTCATTTATCCCAACCATATCATAAAATACACCAAAGCAAAGGCTGTCAGACGCTGCTGAATCATTATGTTAATCTGACAAAATCCATAATTTTTTGCTCATTTATCTGTTCCCATATCTCCAGCAGGACATGGCTGCCTGTCTGGCCTCCCCCTGATGATTAGCTGGGGGGGCTGAATAAAGATGGACTGTGCTAAATTAAATTGGCATTTAGCTCTGCTGAGGCAGACAGAAAAGTAGTACTTAAACTGGTATTCTTACCACACTTCACTGGTGTATATACTATATTATAGATATCTATAACTGCCCTAATACACTGGGCCTTTCTCAATACAGAGAGCACCAAGCTTGTATTCTTAGGAGCTCAAACTCGGCAAGTTAAATGCTGCATCTGTTTGTTTTTATTTAAATATATTTATTAATTCTTTGCGAAGTATGGCGAGATCTGTAACATCACTGCAAATGGTAAATTACCAGTCTATTCTCCTTGGAATGACCATGAACATTGACCAGCTGATCATCTTAGGAGCTAGCTAGAGCTGACTTGCCCTGTTAGCATGCCCTCACATCTCAGAAAACTTCAGAGCTAATTTGCAAGTAGACATTATAGTCATACTAAATTATGTGACACAATATGAGCTTAAGATCAAAAATTGGGACAGCACTTGGGAGAACCACGAGAACACAGGAACAGAGAAGAGCGCAGACTGAAGAAGTCCAAGTTAGAATGGTGTGTGTTCTGTGGGGGTTTAGGAATTCACAGGGTAGATGCTGACGCTGATTGCAGAGCAGATACAATGACTCCAGAAAAATGTATTCTGATTATTATAACCAGAAATGCTCAAGTTTGTGGTGGGCTTTCTCAATAAGCTGGAGTGCAGTTTTTTAACAATAAAATTTATAATGGTTCTCAAGGGGCACTAAAGGAAATTGTGCTATTAAACAATCAAGCATAATCACTTCACATGGCTGTAAGCATACTTTATATCACAGAAACTACTGAAAATACTTGCACCCTTTATCATTTCCCAAATAAAAAACCAAACACTCAAAATGACAAAAAATATGGATTCTGCACTTCAATTGAAGTCTTAATAAATAGCTGCACAGTCTCTTATCTTACTCCTCTTCATCCCATGTGGGACATATTGTAGTAATGGCTATGTGTAGGTGTGTCCTACAGAGACTGCCATACCACAACTAGATATATAGAGCTGAATAAAGTCGGAGCTCAACCTACCCCTTATATTGATATCACACTTGTTTTCCTCCAGACACATCTGAATCACCATCCTCAGATTTCATCAAACAATTACAGTTTTTGTTGCTTAAACTTGACTCAACGTTCACACACTAGCTTTTTACAGAGTTTTCAACCACATCTCACTGTCTTCATTGACAGATGGAGTTTGTGAGCTGTTGCTGAAGACTCTGGAAAAAGCTAGTAAGTGGACACTGAGATTAAATAATCAATAATAATCAAATTAAATAATTAAATGTGACTAAAATTAACGTATATTTTATCAAAATACCAAGAATGAAACAAAACTAAAAAATAAGGTGCCAAAGTTAAAAGATGATAAAGTAGTTTTAGGAAAAAGAGCAAAAGATGAGAGGAAACAGAAAGAATGAAAGAAAGAAAAAGAGAAAAGTTAAAAACAAGACTGCCTTCAGTCAAACTCATCTAATAATGAGAAATTACGGTCGAAAAGTAGAGATAGAGTTGGGTTTTGCAGAACAGTGTGATCAGGTCAATACAGTAAATTGTGATCACACACTGGACACATTACTTTTATGCATGTATTGGTTTTCAATAAAATGTATTAATGGTCACTGTTCGGTCACACTGATTACGCTGAATTATACATTTCCTGTCAGGACCAAAGAAAAACAGTTTGATCTGAGCAGTCCGGACAGAGGTGAGGGATGATTACAGGAGCTCTGTAAATGAGTACACCTCTCAGTCTTTGTTCACCTCTTTTCTTATCCGTCTAACAGTTCCACTTGTGATGGCAGATCATGTCAAGTCTCAGTGCTCTTTGGAGGGTGAGCAAACAAAACAGGTGTTAGAGCTAAAGTTAACCATGAAGCAGTAGTATGAGACTGTTGGTGGTGTGAAAAGATGCTCAGAAACATACTGGCTGCTTTCTAATTATGACCAAACCTGCCTGCTATGTTACAGCTGTAATACTTTAGTAAATGCTGTGCTGCCACCAAGTGGTCAATATATGGGCATATGTTTACCCACAATGCAATGCAGTAACATTATGTCATGTATTAGTTGTTTCTGGAAGCTCCCAGATCTTTACCTGCTATGCAGAAACAATCACTGTGGAGAGCTGAATGCTGCATAGCTGAAAAGACCAGAATATACTGCATTCTGTTTTCTATCTCAGCTCCAGTAAAAATCCTCAGTGAATGAAAACTGTATGATGTCAAGCTGATTCATATGATCAGTGCTGCTTGTTTGTTCATTTAGAAAGGCAGCGCTGCACAGGCACTGTGGTTTGTTGCACTGACAACACTGGAAGGTCTCTAGTTTCATGGTGGTACCATGTTATAATAGCTGATATCACACTGGCACACAATGCCGGGCTGGGTGTGGCAATCTTATTAATTGGTGCTGGGTGGTGTGATATGACCAAAAATTGAGCTGCAGTGGAAGTATTGTAACAAAAAGAAGGACTAAAAAGACTGTAATGTTGAAAGATATCTGCTTGATTTGACTCATTTGGACGCTGAAGCTTCATATTAGCTTCAGATAAACTTTTAAATACAGAGGGAGGACTTCTACTGGTCAGTATGAAAATGAGGAATGATTATGGAAAGAAAACCCTGTTTCAATGTTCATTTGGGCTCCTGACTGTTGTTTTAAGATAGTTGAAAAATTGTAACTTTCTTACATTTGACCTTGAAATTGTTTATTTATGCCCACCTGTAATCCACATTACCAGTTACACACAATTACCCATTTACACCTGGCATTAAAACACATGTTAACGCAGGTGTAAATGCACTCAGAACACATGTGACTGGATCAGTCAGACCAAAGCTGGAGGTGGTCAGGCTCACATTGTGACTGCATATCAGCCAGGTGTAAAGCCAATCTGTACAGCCTGATCACTTTCATAAGAAAAAAATTCATCCCAGTAAATTGAAAGGTCACCTTGCTCCACCTCTTCCCGCCAGCTAAAGCAAGCCCCACAAAAACTACGAGTAGTAGCAGCAGCTAGAAGTCTTCCCTCACAAAAAGTTTTAGAAATCAATGACGTCCATTTGTGGCAGCAGTTTCGTTGGCGTGTGGCGCGTCATATTTGTTAACAAGTCTCCACCCAGCTAATTTGCATATTGAGATCTGATCACAATGTGGACACACTTGAGATATCGAGAAAGCATTTTAATACCAGGTGTAAATGCAAAGACCCATGGATCTGATGTCATTATCCAGATAATGTATCCAGATGCAGATCACATGTTAATACCAGGTGTAAATAGGGTCCCAGATCTCCCCTCTCCCCTCTTCAGTCTTACCTGTGATGGGGATTCCTCCCAGCCCAGTACTGTGAGGTCCTGGCAGCACTGTCAAGTCCAAGAAGTTGCTGTGTGAGGTGGAGACTGCTGGACTAACTGTGTGGTTCAAATGTACAAAGTTACTGTGTGAGCCGGAACCCATCCAGGGCTGACGAGATGCCGAGGAATAGGAGGAGGTGGTGGTGGAGGAGCAGGAGGATGAACAAGATGATGAAGGGTGAGAGGGAAAGCTGAAGGAGCTGTAGCCTCCCCGGTGAGGGTGCTGAAGCTGAGAGTAGTGGTGAGAGAGGCCGCTGTTGGATGGGAGGTGGTTGGGGAGCGGGAGCCCTCCTGGGGGGCCGAAGCTTTTGTTAGGCAATGATTTCAGCAGGGGTCCGTGGGCTCTGTGGGGGAAGGAGCCGGGTGACAGAGGGGAGGTGAAGCTGTCCTCCACAGAGAGCTCCTTCTCGATGAGATCAGCCAGGGCTTTGCGGGTGATGTCGAAGGGGTCGAAGCCCAGGTCATCGTCCTGCTGTTGTTTGGACGAGCCGAAGCCAAACGCTGCCTGCCAGTCTGTGGACGACGACACTGGGATGGTATCTGCGCGCACGTACACACACACACACACACACACACACACACACACACATTTCACTTGATTAAACTTACTCCTAATATCTAGATAAATAACCTGTAAGAATAACTGCTACAGCTGCAATGATTAGTTGATTAATCGATTAGTTGCCAACTATTAAATTAATCCCCAACTATTTTGATAATCAAATAATTGTTTTGAGGTATGAAATACTAAAATACTCTGATTCCAGCTTCTCAAATGTGAATATTTCCTGGTTTCTTTAGTCCTGCAGGACTATGGGTTATGGGTTTGAGTTGTGGACTGCTGATCAAGGCAAACATATGTGAGGACGTCACCATGGGATTTTCTGACATTTCATACACCACACAACTAATCAAATAATGGAAAAAATAAACTACAGATTAATCGATAATGAAATGAATCGTTTCTAAACTGCACTAATATTAGTACTTCACTGTAAACTGGCTGGACGTTGTTCATACAGCTAGACAAAAGCTGCATTTCCATTCTGAAAATCAGGTAAACTTAGAGGCTTGCTTACATTGTTTCAAATCTTGCAATATGTTATACTTATTTAACATCTGTAGAAGAATTTCTTTTCTGGTATGTGTGAATGCAGTGAGCAAAACCTACTTTCCACTTTTACACACTGCATTTCACATTTTTATGTTCAAAAACAACCTAATGGACAGAAACCTACCTGTGACAATTATTGTGTAGCATTTGGAACATACTGTTCACAGTGGTGAACTGAATTATACATGTTATGGAAGTTTTAATACTTTTTTCCACCATGAAAACTGGTCAGTATGGTTCCAAAAATATCAATAAAACCTAAATGTTATGCACTATGAAGCTGACAAATGGATAAAATAATAATTGATATCATTTCTGCTTCCTGTTTTCCGCCTGTCAGGCCCACCTGAGGTGAAGAGGCTCTGTGGTTCTGGTGCTGTGGGCCAGTCAGCGTTGCTGTGTGTGGAGCTAGGGAAGCCGCTCAGTCCACTGGGGAGGGGGTTAGGATGCCTGAAATTACTGTTGTCTGAGAACAGGGACTGGGACTCTGCAGCAGCCCCTTCAAACAGAGAGCGAGCTGTGTGGCAAGTGACATTGATGGGAACCACCAGGCTGGGCTTACTGAGACCAGGAGGGGGCGATGGGGAGTCACTGCCCTGGAGCTGCAGGACACAAGAGAGGAGAGATCACAACATTCATCCTCAATTGAATCAGATGGTGTCATGGAGATCCTAGTTTCACTACAACTATACATATGTAAGATCAAAACATTCATGATGCAGAAAAAATTCAAGAAATAGAGTCTTAGGGTCGTAGAGTAGAGTCGTACCAGTTGAGAGGTTTCACCGTTGCCTATACTGATGATGTCTGGCAGTTTGTCGCTGGGGCTGTAAAATAAAGGCAGAAGGAAAATGTTATTAGATTTACCCACCAGAAGACTGAGGAGTGTTCCCTTCTTAAATGTAGTGTGATCATCAATACACAGTCACCATGCTAGTTCCTCACACTAGAAAGGCAAGCCAGGCACTTTAATGAATGTTGATTTTAAGTGTTACACATGAGGCAGAAAAAACACATTTTAAGACAATGAGAGGAGGAAAAAACAAATAAAGTACTGAATCATTGGTTGAATGCTTCTGCTTTAAATGCCTTTTTTTGTTTGTCACACCGTCAACATTTGATTTGTGTGAAGATGAAAAGCATTGTGGTTTACCTAGCAAGGTCACAGTTTGAAGAGAACGGAGAGAGGGTGGGTACGGGGCCGAGGCTAAGGTCAGTTTCAGGCCCCTCAGGGGTCAAGTGTTCAGAGTCGGACCCGTCTAGCGGTGGACTCTTCCTGTGGTCTGATGACAGACCGTTGGCCGTCTGACTTGAAGGCTGTAACAACAGCCAGCCATCTTTACTGGAGCTGTTGGATCTGTGACATCACATAGACAAACAAGAAAGAGAAACAATCAGGTGACATTTCAGACTGTATATTAACTGTGTTTTGTTACTTTCAGAGTTTGTGTTGGATAATCAATAGATGATCATTAGCTTGCTATTGGAATACTCAGAACTGTTCTTGCAGCAAGAGAACCTTAAAGGACGGCTTGACAATTTTTCAAACCTTTCTTAGAACAAGAGTACAAATGAACATTGAAACCTGTTTTTCTTGCTGTAATCATTCCTCCCGTTCATACTGACCATTAGAAGATCCCTTCATAATGACCTTACAATGGAAGTGATGGAGGACAAAATCCACAGTCCTCCTTCTGTGCAAAAATGTATTTAAACATTTATCTGAAGCTAATATGAAGCTTCAGTATCCAAATGAGTCAAATCAAGTAGATATCTTTCACTCTTTTTGTTACTATACTTCCACTGCAGCTCAACAGGGAAACACTGTCTGAGGAAACACAAAGAGGGAATTTGATGCTAAAAAGACTGTAAATGTGTCAGATATCCACTTGATATGACTAACTCAGACTGCTGAAGCTGAATAGAAGCTTCACATCTACTTTTAAATGACTGTGTGGACACACTGTGGATTTTGGCCTCCATCACTTACATTGAAAGCACATTTGAAGGATCTTTTAATATCCAGTATGAACAGGAGGAATGATTACAGCCAGGAAAACCTCTTTCAGTGGGCACTTGACTGTTAAAACTTTGTGAACTCTTCCTTCAATTATTTCAGTGAACAGTGTCTTCTTGTTGGACAAGTTGTCAGGGCTCTGGATGGTTTTTCTCCTTGTGTTTTTGTTTTTTCCCTGTCTTCCCCTGTCTATCCTTGTGTGTGTGTGTGTGTATGTGTGTGTGTGTGGGCGTGGCCTGCCTGACCTGGCACTTGGGTTCAATTCCACTCCTGTCTACAATCAACTTGTCAAGCCTCAGCTCAAATACTCCTGCTCTCCTTCCTCTCATCGCCAGATTGTTCAGTCACCTTAGTGGTCTCCAGTGTCAACTTGGTCTTCAGCTGCAAGCTCATTCTCCAGCCACACCACGCCAAGTTCACCTAGCCACCTGCCCCTCTCTGCCACACAACCCCTCTCCAGCCTGCCTGCCCCCTTACCAGTACCAGCCCTCGTCCCTTTTACCCTCCATAACCAAAGGTTTCTCATGAAACCATATTTTTCTCATCCATCCATCTGTTTTCTGTGTCTGCCTTTGGGTCCAAACAACAACCTCAGCTGTAACACAAGTTAAAATACCACAACTTCTCAATGCATGATTACAATCCAGGTGAACAGAGGTGCAAATCTGATGAAACACAACTTGAAAACCAGGCCTTTGTGTTCTGTATGGAAGCATCTACATTTGTTATGTTTCATTTATTCAACTTTATCTTGCATTCATCTCTTGTCTGCATCTACTACTGTAGTGAAGTGAAGACACAGCACACACACACACCTCTGTAAAGAGTTGGCTTTGCCCTTTGGTTTGTCCCCTGACACAGCTAGGTAGGTGGGGTTCATTTTGTAGAGGTCTTGTAGCAGTTTCTGTTCATACTCTTGATGCTTTCCTGCCTGGAAACAGAAGTGAGAACGGATTGAAAGGACCTGCTGTATATTTACATATAACACACAAACACCAACGGACAGGTTGATGATGATAGTGATGCAGTAGTACCATACATGTTGAGTTTTCCAGCAAAGTTCAGAAAATGTGGAATTATTTGAATGTTTTTCCTGTATGTCGATGGGTTTTCATTTGTATAAATATGTATATGTATATTTGTATATTGTATAGTTGAAAATGTGCCTTTTGGCTAACACTGGCACATTTACAGTGGCGTTAATTCATGTGCATTGTCCCTGTAAAATGACATGTATTCTGTATATAATGTTGACATTCTAAACAGGAAGTATAATGTGTAAGGATAGAGAGGGGCTGTTTGTTGTACAGACTATGAAACCTCTAGAGACACTTGTCATTCATGATATCAGGCTATATAAATAAATATGGACTTGACTAGACTTGACTATAATGTTGTCATGGAGACAGTGAGTACAGTTATCTAAGCACCATATCTTAAGCTTCTATTTATTTTATTTTCTTCTTCCATATTGATGAATCTCCACCATGACTAGTCATGCTGCTTTGGCTACTAGCAGTTTTTTTTTTATATTTTCTATCATTCCTATTCTATTCTTTCATGGAACTTTATGTAACATTGGAGATACTGCTATCACTGTAAACTTGTGTATCATGTCTGCAATTTTTGATGCAAATTGCATCAATGGAGCTAGTAGTGTCTTCTAATCAAGTAGGGTTAGGGTCTTCTGCATCACTGCCCTGTCTCATCTTACCTGCATCTCCTCTTTTGTAAAACTAGCAGCTTCATCCCCGAGCTCGTGCAGGTACATGCAGTCTGGTTTGGGGCACTGCATGCTCTTTAAAAAGTAACTGCAGTATTTTGTTGTTCCTAAAGAAGCCTGTAAAACATAAAACAATCACCTCAGTATTCAGACAGAAGCTGGTAAACCCTCTGCAGACACTAAATGTACTACTTCTATCCTCCCGACATACCTTCAGTGTTCTCCCATCTACCACTACATTGTTGACACACTGGATTGCTCTGAGAGCGTCTTCAGAGCGAATATATGTTACATAGGCACTGGCACTGGGTCCCTGGGGAAAAACAAACTATCATTAAACACCAGATCCATCACTGTGGTTGTCTGTCATATCCTCATTAGCTGCTGTTAGCAGTGGAGGGCCTCACCTGTGAACCAGCGTATGACGTGCTGTTGTTGATCACCACTTTGTGAATCTTCCCGAACTTCCCAAAATATTCTGGTCTCTTTAAAACCTGTGAGACACAAAAGAGACAGAAGTCAATGACATAATCACTCATCATAATTATCTTTATTATTATTACTTTAGTGATCCAATTTAATGTATTTGATGTGTGTTTTCAGACACCCAGGGATGAATCTGAACGGTAATGCAGGGAGCATCACGTGATTCAAAAAACAAACAACAGCAGAGGTTTGAACTGTTATGCAGCTAATGCTGATCAATCTGAAAATGCTGTTACGGCATTTTGTTTTCTTTCTACACTAGCAGTTTAAATTCACTCCCTGAAAATGAGTTATCCAAATACAATGACACAGCAACATTAAAACACAGCCATCTCTTATTCTTCTTTAAGTGTACAGCAGCTCACAGACAACAAAATGATGCATGGCTGCTACTCTCTCAGGTCTCAACACATCTCCTCTGACCCTCCCTGTGATCGCTTATTTCTTACTTGTCAGTTTACACGCTGATTTCCTTCATCTACATTAAATTATTAATAATTAATTAACACATTGCTGGACCTTTTATCCATTTTGTGAAATATTCTTGCAAAGCTCCGTTCCAAAAAGACTATCTAGCCCCACATGTTAAGAATTTACTGTTACATCATTTTTTTTTTTGTGTTTTCCATTTAGATTTTTCCCCTTGTTTATTTTTTTTCCATTTTTCCTAGTCCTTTTATTTCACAATAATAATTTCATTTTCCAGTCAATCAGAAATACATAATAATCAGAGCAGCTTTCGGACTAATTAATAGCATTCAATGTGGTAATTACAACTGGAGCATTGTTTCTGAAAGCTCAGATTTTCCAACTTAGCACTAATAATACAAAAATAATGACTCCTAACTTCAGTCATTCAATGTAACTAGTCTAAATGTCATGGATATGGTGTCATCTTGTCAGTGTTTTAATCTTTGCACAACCAACTATGTAATTGTACGACTGCCTACCATCCATCCTACACTGCTGTGGCATTAGCTGTGATCAACACCTCTCTGATTTACTGCTGAGTGTTCAAGTGCCCACCCCTGTAGAGAACAGCTTGGCCTCCAGGTAACTTCAATCTGAGACTATTGTTCAAAGGGGATGAATCACAAAACCTAGATGAGGCAAAAAAAGGCTTTTCCAAGGAAAGAAGTACAAACTATGCTGTTGGAAATGTGCCAACAGTCCAATTATGAAGACAACAAAGCAGTTGTACATTATTTCTCCCAAAACATGAATCATCTACTGAATGTAGAGCAACAGTTAGACAGTTGGAATCCAGAGGAAGTGTTTGTGTTGGTGTCAGTGTGCTAAAGTGGTTCGCAGGACACTGGGTTTGAACATTTTGCTCAGTTTTGGCAGTAAGCTGACAGTGGAAGGGGGGGAACATTTCTTTGTGGCCTTTGTGTGACTGAAGCTGTCCTGCCTGCTCAGCCTCCCACCCTCTTCCTCCGAAACACAAAGAGCCATACAGAGACACAGAGAGAGACATGAGACACTTTTCTCTTGGCTTCATGTTATCTTGTATGATAGTGTGAAAACAGGTGGGAACGCATATATAAAGCCACTTTTTATTAAAAACATTGATTATCGAGATGCAGTCGCCCACCACGAGATTTCATGCTGCATCCACCTGTTTCCAAAGTCCACTGAACCAATCAGAGATATGGAATCAAATCATGACTTAGACTTGAGTCTCTTACTGGATTTTAGCAGCTGGACAGTAAGAAGAAGCAGTTTAGATTTTTTTTAAATAAAGTAAAACTATAAAAGTGAGGGGGGGGAGACTGCCTGAAAGATGATTAATATGTTGAAGGATATTTATGGCACATGACATCATCACAGACGTCATCAGGCACTGACACCACGCTGGTGGAGTGTGGGAGATATTGGCAGAACTGAACTGCTGCTGCAGAATTATATCCCCTTTCATTCAAATAGCACTTATTCTGCACGATATACCAAAAAACACATCAGACTGACATTGTGTGTGTGTATGTGTGTGTGTGTGCGTGTGTCTGTAAGTGTGTTTAGTATCACCTCAGGGTCAGCCAGCCTCTGGGACAGCCCCACTACAAACACCAGGTTCCTCTGGACCACTCGGACACTGGCCAGATGTTTGCGGTTCTCTGTGATCTTCTGCTTCTTCTCATTCTGCTTCTGTTTCTTCTCGTTCTTGATCCTCTGCAGTTCCTCCTGTGACAGCGGCTTGTACACAGCAGGGTCTTCTGGATAGGGCTGCAGCACACACACACACACACACACACACACACACACACACCAAGGCACAGTCACAAACTTCATCACTGTTAAGATATCATCAGTGTAGGATAGGAACTGCAGTCAACAGTGGGAGTATGGAAATGTCAATTGAAGCTGAAGAAGTTTTATTTTGCCACCATCATGACTCAGATCAGTCAGAAAGGATTCCAAATGAAGACAGAAGTGTGAAAGGAAGTACACAAGCTGGTGTTTCCCTCATAATAGTACAGGCCTGAATGCCACCAAGCCAACAAGAACCCCTGCCAGGCCAAAAAAAAAAAATTTTTTTAATGTCAAAAATAACGCAAAATACCCATTCATTCAGAAATCAATAGCGTTTGATCGAATCATGAGTTAACCTCTGTATCGTTGCCTGGGAAACTCCTGGTAGCGTAGCTAGCGAGTGGGTGGTTGTGCGAATGTGAGCAGCAGAAAAGTGACAGTGAACTCAAGCGGAGCAGAGGAAAAGGTTAGCAGTGAGTTGTCAGTCTGGCAGTAAATGTACAGTACTACAGTGTTTCAGTTAATAAATGCTGCAGCTTGTCAAGACCAAGAAAAGTCACGTCTGTTGTTTCAACTGCTGGAAAAGTGAAGGAGGTTAGATCCAAAGTTAGCAACAATGGGTTAGCTTAACCTGAAGACACCAAACAGAGAAATAGAGAACAGAGAAATGTGTGGCTGCTCAGATGATACGTATCATCCAACTATTTCCACATTTGTCACATGTGCTGCAATACAGCAGGTGGAAACACTGAAGGGTGTGAAATTTGGCTTCTTCCAGCTCGTTTCAATTGAGTACAAAATAAATATTTACAATTGTTAAAAAAATGAAAAAGGAGAGAGGGGAAGAAAGATGAGAGAGAGATAAATAAATAGTATGATATACACTATATTGCACATTGGCTGCGTAAGTGTGGCATCATACATAAAAGATAAATAAGTGTATTACACATAAGTAATAAATATGTAATACATCCTTCTGTTAAAAATATGAATATAAACATAAATGAATGCTCTTCTTCACTGGTTACCTTCTAAATACAGTCTATGGTAAAAATACACAAGTTAGCCTGGCTACTGCAAAGTAGACTAGACAACGATGACTCTTCTTCTGTCATGTGACCCTTGACTAGCCAGTCACAGCAGTCCCTCCAGAGTCTCCCTGAGTTCAACAGACACTTCAAGTCATTTTACTGCTCTCTATCAGATAAGATTGTATAACCTGGAGGTTTGTTTCCAACCTGGCTGCTCATCTGACTGCTCCTGTTTCATCATCCATTTTGACATTTTATAGATGAAATGATTAAGTAATAAAACAGTCAAAGAACTGAAAAATGAGTAAATCACGACTGAGCATTAAAGCTGAAAGAATGAGATGAATTAATTGCAGTCAGCTGGACTTAAGTCATTGTCTTGATGCTCACTCTGCCAGGCCGAACAAGGCTTCAGACAAGACTGAGGTCTACCTTTCTGCAGGCGGGACAGAGACCGTTCTCATCTGTCCTGATGCGATGCCAGCAGAAGCGGCAGATCTGGTATCCACAGGTGCAGGGGAAGAAGTTGACATCATCGATCTCAAGTGGTTCCATACACAGCGGGCACTCCATCGAATCGTCCTTCACCTCGGGGCTCCGGGACATCCTACGACTCCACACTGCTGGACTGCGCTGCTGTCACAGGACAGGGACAGGAGGAGCTGCACACACTGAAACAAAGGTCAACAAGAGCTTAGCTACATCATGAAGAGAAATGTGACACAACTGAAGCTCCCTTGTCCCATTTGCATGCACTTTGGAGATGGTCCCTAACTTCAGCTTGTAAATTTCTGGTCCACTGTCAAGGAGTGCAAGGCACCACGGAGGCTTCAATACCTGATCATGACCTGTGGATCGTCAGTAACATAACTAATGAGAAGTTATTGAGGATTGACCTCGATGATATCTACACTTCTGTGTTTTCAGCCAATAGCTTTGTTTACATCCTAGCACATCTGCATGGTGAAAACTCATGCTGCTTGGGCTACTAGCAGTTCCTGTTCACTGTACATACAACAATTACTAAGAAAAGTCTGAATCTGATGATTATGAGGCGAGATCTGAATCCTTTTCATATGAATTCTGCTGATTGTAACAAGGTGTGTATGACGTCTGTGTGTTTAGATTGGACTGAGTCTGTTTAGTCTGGTTGAATGCGATTCATTTAGGGAGCTCTGAACATAGTAACGGCTTGTTTGTGGTGGGAATGTGATCTGTGTTCTACTTGTCTGAGCTAAACAACTCCCTTAGCCAGGTGCACTTTGCATGCTGGGATGCAAATGAGTGAAATCAACAGTTGCTAGCCAACCCGAACTTACCTAAACACCGTGTGAGGCTGTAGATCTCTTCCTGCTACATTATTGGTACACCATAAGCAGGTTGACAAGGCCTCATCTAAAAATAGTTCACTCTGCTGAGGTTAAACAATGACTCGTCCAGCTGCTGACAGTTCTGCTTTCCAGCCAATGAACTGTGGCTTCAGTGAGAGAGAGCTAATGAAGCTGTCATTATGTAGCTGTGTCACAGAGAGCTGCAGAGATGTGAAACTTTGTTTGGATCAGTCTAAGTGGCCAATTAAACTGTTGTAAAAACATCTGCAGACAGACACTGCTGGTCCATTGGGAAGAAACAGGATGATTCCACAACTCATGATTTACTGTAATGCATTCATCTAATGGACAGATGATGAACAATACTGCAACACACAACCATTCTGACATATTGTGCTTGTTATAGCACTATGTCCACACAGAAAGCAGCAGCAGCAAGTGCTCTGTCTGTGTGTCTACATATGAGGCGTTCAGGTACAGTGTTGTGCATAGGTCACCCGCGTTTCAGAAGCGTTCAGAGCCTAATAAACAATGACTGCGTAACACACGTAACGGAGGAAAATAGACTCGAAGCCTAAAATCCGCTTCGGGTCACAATTACACCCGAGCCAGTGTGCCAGCTGTGTAGACAGCTGTATTGATTACCATAGAAACATACTGTTCCATCACACACGTGTGACACAGACCACTGAAACACGCGGCTGAGACGTTTTCAGTGTAGACACATTGTGTCTTAACTTTTGTTAGCAGGGTTTTTTTGTGTGAATTTAGGATTTTTCATTTTTTTAAAGCTTACTACATGTGTGAACTCTGGTGCAGGGAATCTGTTTTCGTATTTTGGATATGGAAAAGGCTGACATTTTTCTGTGTGATATGTGTTATGTTAAATATTGTGTGATTTTAATGTTTGATTACTTAGTTTTTTCTGAACCTACAGTATGAAATAAAGTCTAGCTAGACTTTCCAACAGACTTCTGTCAAACCAGCAACAAGCAGATTATCTTATCGACTCTAAACAGGACACCAGTACAACCAATATACACATAAATCAAGGAGGCTGCAACCTCTAAAATCCCATATGTCCCAGAGCAATCAAATACTACAACTATCCATATCCAAAAGCCTTGAGTCAAGAGCAACTGGACTTGTAGATTCTTGAAGACTCTCATTAAAAAAGGAATCTATCTATCTGCTGTAGTTGTGTTTATAGACTTGAGTTTAAAGCTACTGGCTGGTTCAAACAGCACTGACAGCCAACGAACTAGCCTCCCCTCTCTGAATGAAGCATTTATTCTCTGCTACACATTTATCTGTAAATGTTATGCACCCGGCAACTGCCCTGACTCTCCAGGTGCCATCAGCTGATTGGCTTCCACCTGTGACCTCCTGGTCTGACACCTTAGACAATTTGAATCCGAGGAACCAATCACGCCAAAAGCTGAGGCCAATCTTAATATGATGAACCACTTCAATAGAGAATATTTATTGGAGATGCTAGTGAGTGGTAACTCCCCGTCAGAGACCTATGCTGATGTGACAGATGCTGCATCTTGTCAGTGGGTTAAAACAACTTTAACTTTACTGATGTGAAACGCTGGCTTGGTGAAACCTACGCTGCTGCTTGTACCACTGCCCACTTGAGGAAGTACACAGGATTTCCATGTGGGTCTATCCCAGGCAGCAGGGCAGAGAGCGAGTGCTTGACAGCTAAAAATACCCGGCCTGTCCTGGCTGTGGAGGGGTGGAGACAGTTGGGGCTTCTCTCTTTTAAGGGGAAGTGCAGATGGGAAGCAGCGGTGCTCCTGCAGCCTCCCCTATCCTCCCTGCTGGACATGTATGGTCATCAGTGATTCCTCCAGCAGCTCAGCACAGGGGAGCCGCTCTGCAGGCTGGCTGCTGCTACATGAAGTGAGTCTGATTCTGTATTAAATTACTAACAGTGTTTTTAGTGAGGCCGGCATTATAACTGCTTGGCTCACATATCCCTAAACCACTAGATCCACTTTCCACCCAATAGAAATTGTGTGTACATGTTATTGCCTTATTGTCACTATTTGTGAAAAGGACGCGTGTCCACTGTAGCATTTCCACATCATTTCCATCCACAGTGAAATGCCTAAATGGTAGGAAAGCAGCTAAATCTCTTCTTCATTGTTCTCATTTTAGATATTTAACATCAAAACTGCGTATGGTACCCAGCGAGAGGTTAGCAGTGGGACAGACAGGTGTCCCCTCCTGTGCTCTATAATCACCTATGCTCCACTGCAGTGCTGATAAAATCTACATACGCAGTTTCACCACAATGATTGATTGATCTTAACTTTATTTCACATAGCCTCTGACCATGACTGGGCAGCTTCCGTCATAGTTTTCCCTGTGTACAGTGACTCCAATAACACCTGGGTCAAGGTGCATAAATGATGCATATGCACAAAAACCACACATGCACCATTTCCCGCACATAAACTGGTATTTCTACAAGCAGAATGTGTGTGAGACTGTGTGCACTTCATGCATCCTTCAGACCAGCGTACTCATGTTTTTCTACAGCCATCTGATGGTGATGTGATGAGGTGGAGTTGAAATATAAAATGACCGTAACACTGATTAATTACTTTTGTGTGATTAATATTATCATTCTTTTAATTTACACAGGAATCAACATTGGATTGCCTTACATTGTACATGTGGACTGGCTCTGCTAACACCATAAGAAATAATGATGGAACAGATGATTATCAGCTCTCCATGCATGTCCAATCACTCTCCCTAATGGACTCTATGGTGAGCCATCACTCCTGTTTCCTCCACATCTTTCGCATCCATCTGTTAATCCAGAAACCTTTAGCTAAGCACGCATCATCATCCCAACACCATTATCTGCTGAAATCATGTCACCTTACAAGACAGCCACCACTATCTGACTGTCTGGAACACCACAGGACTGCCCAACAATTAAAACAACCCCAATCATGTGTGGAAGCACAGACAATCAAAAGTTATCAATTCTATGTTGGGTATCAATCAGATTTGATGAATACAGTCACCTTAGTCAAGACAAACATCAACGGAAGAGCAGCTGTGATAGCAGAGAGACAAAGGCAGGAATTATAATTTCACATCAGGCTGTGGCTATCGATTCGTTTAATAACAATCAAATATTTAACATTTATTCAAGCAATAAAGTATCAGAAAGTTCTGTCCAGAAGCAAAACAAATGTCTAGAAGATGTAAAATACAATTTGCCAAACTAAATAATAGAGCTGGACCCCAATATTCGACTATTCAGACATTCATTCGTTGGGTAGCTATTCAGTTTTCAATTTTGGGATTTGGATTTTTTTGTTTTTTTGCTAAATGCAGGTTATCAATAAAGGCAAACTGCAAAACACATTTTGTCAGCACATCCTTGTACTATATTTATACTTTATAATTGCACTGTTAAAATGTGGAAATATATACCATCTCAACTTGATCACCTGACATCCCCTTACTCACACCTCAGTTCACCTTGGCTGTCAAAGGGAAGACAAAATGCTGAAGACCTCAGCTGTGTGGGAACACTTTCAATTGAACCATGACATGACAAAGGCAGTGTGCCAAATACGCAATTTGACACTGGCCTTCCATGGTGGCACAACAAGCATGAAAAATCACCTGAATGCTATAAAGTAGTAGTCTAAAGAACCGAGGCCATACTAGCTAGCAAACTTAGCTTAGCTAATCTGTTGTTGTCCGGTCACCATGATGAAGCTGCTTTTAAACAGTAACGTTACACATGATAAAAACATGCACTCACTTTACTTGCAAAATAGTTGCAACTGATCTGAAGAGTTGAAATAACACATAAGGAGTAATGTGGGAACATCTGAGGCTAAGGAAATTATTGGCATAAAAACATAGAGCAGACCAGTCTAATAATAATTTGTCCATAGGTGCAGAGATCTGCAAGACCAAATTTTAACTCTTATTTAAAACTTAACTGCCTTCAGTTTCACAACAGACATTTGGACCTCGTTGAGTATGGAGGCATACATGGCTGTCACCTGTCACTTTATAACTCAGGAGTGGGAACTCTGTGCCTTCGTATTAGAAACCAAAGTAATGGGGGTGAACCATATGGGAGTCAACATTGCACAACAACTTGGAGAAGTAGCGGACACCTTCACCATTCCAAATTACAAGGTGAGTGGCCGTTGTTCATGACAACACCAGCAATATGAAGCTGAGCACGGAGACACTGAAGAAAGAACCGGAGAAATGTGGCAATGTTCAAGGGGTCTACTGCTCAGGTCACATGCCACAGCTGTACATAAATACAGCTCTAAAACAGGACAGATGTCGCACGGTTTTGGCTGCCAGGAATCTCGTGGGACACTTAGAGGAATCTCGTGGGACAAAAAAAGTGCAAAGGCTAAAGCTGCCTTGACAGAGAAAGGAAAGCAGCAGAATGTTGTAGAGTGCAAACTCATACAAGACGTCACTATTTGTTGGAAGTCTACATGTGAACTGCTTGACCAACTGGTGGAGCAATAATGGCCAGTGACAGCTGTTTTGTCATATTCCAGTATCACAAAGTAAGGAGATCGCACCCTGGACCTGAGAGCAGACCATGCTGACTGTGGAAACTGGCACAGGAGATAGCAGAAGTGCTGGGGCCCCTAATCACACTCACAGAACTGCTATCACAGGAGGAGAACTTGTGGTTGTCTGCAACAGTGCCAACGCTCTTCAACGTGAAGAAACACAACTGTCACTGGAGGAGAACGACAGCCCTGCCATCACAGAAATGAAGAAGAGATTTCAATGCTGATGCAGTCTGAGTCCGACGATGAAGCGGAAGCACACAATGGAAACAGCGCAAAAAAAGAGATGGAGCAATATTTGAGAGACACAACTAAAGTCCAGCCTGGCCCACTTGCATAGTGGAAGCAAAACAGCGACCGCTACCCTAAGCTGGCATTTGCAGCCAAACACTGCCTTTGTGTTCTGGCCACTTCAACCCTGTCAGAGTGCATTTTCTTTAAAGGCTGGCTATGAAGTGAACAAGACCAGAAGTTCCCTTTTACCTGAAAATGTGGACAAACTCATCTTCCTCGCACACAACATGAAGAGAGTGTAGGTAGGCTAACAGCTAGGGCTGGGTACCAAACTTCAATACTTTTATGGCACCAACCGAATTGCTTCGATACTATCGAGTATGTAAAAATTCTTGTCATTTGGTAGTAAATTTCAATGCCTAGCAGAAGCGGGGCTGACAGAACATCTGGCTGTAGCTTCTCAACATAAACAACAATGGCAGAGGGAGCAGTAGCATCAACAGAGGCTACATCAGTAACAGGAGGTTGGACCAAAACACGTAACCTGCAGGTAAGACAAGACGAAGCTGTATTAAAATATCAAAGATCACAATATTGTCTATTGTTTGACATCAAAACAGCAGTGATTCAGCGGCTGGTAAACAGCCGCTAATGTAGCAAAGCAGTCTCTGTGTGAATATAACACTGAACATAAAAACATAGGACTCCACAGCTAACATTACGTAAGGTTAGCCGAGCCTCACAAGATGCTGTTGTCAGCCGTCCACTTGCTACGTTTTGAGCTGTTAACTCAGCTAGAATTAACAGACAATATACTACACAAAACAACCATCATAAAGCAAAGTGATAAAACCATTTATGCTAATGTTAACTAGCTGTACAGAGACACTCAACACACTTTCTCTTTAAAACTAATCAATGTTAGTATACATATTACGCACACATATTACGCATTGCCAATACGCTACCAAGAGTTTCTCTGGCAACGACACAGAGGTTGACGTTTCAGAATAGCACTTCACAGAAGCTCCCAAAGGCTATTGATTTCCAAATGAATGGATATTTGGCTTTAGTTTTGGCATTAATTTTTTTGGCCTAGCAGGGGTTCTTGTTATAATTATAGTAGAAACATTGATTCAGTAAACATTCAGTATGTTAAGTAAATGCTCAGTTGACGTTGAGTACAGTTAGACCTAGCAGTCTCTATTAGGTTGGGCAATTTCAAAGTTCTGAAAATAACAAGGGTGTTGTGAATACACCTTTGTTTTCACAGGTAATTTGTTAGTCTGTCCCTCCCGCCACAGGAAATAATGGATTAATCCTGGAAGGCTACTGATGTAGCACTTTTCTCCTTATGAAAGTAACATGGCAATTATTCGACCAATGAAACTTTGGTCATATGAGAGCATATTGACCAACTAATTGACCAGTCGACCAGGAGACTACAGCCCTAGTCACTTCCATTAAAATAGGACTCACTGTTTTTGAATAAATCGCCCAAAAGGGCAAAGAATGGTGTCTAACAGTCTCAATGACTCCAATGTCTGATTCTCCAATATCTGAGCTCTGAATCTCCTTGTCAAAAATGGAGATGATGGTTATATAACTTATGGGTATATAAATTATCACAGCTCTATTTTAAATCTTACAGACACATGGATCAGTATAACCAGTGAAGTCTGAGGTTACTCAAACTGATTTTTTTTTTCAACGTGACTTAGTTTTTGAGTTACAAGTTGTTCAGTTACTAATTTTGGCTTAGGGGCCTTGAATATGAATGTGGTTGCTTGTCTCACCCCTGCCACAAGGGTGCACTGTCACCTGTTTTAAAGGTTTATTCCACCCAAATACTACCCTCTGTCTAACTACTTCTAGTTTATACGCTTAATTTCACCCAAATACTACCTTCTGTCTAATTTCTTATAGTTTTAAAGAACATACACTTCACACTCTTCACAAACACATACTGACACACACACACACACACACACACACACACACACACAGTGTCACTTCTTATTTTCAAAATAAAAGCCAATAGGAAAGTCTGGATGAGCCAGACTTTTCAAAATAAAAGCCCCCAATTGTCAATGTTTGTTGACAGGAAAACAGGAATGGACCTAGTTTTTTAAAATCAAAGCCTCATACAGTAACTTTATCAAAAAAGGGAACAATATCTTAACAGGAAGTTCAGGATGAGGCTCCTTTTTCAAAATAAAAGCCTCCATATGGTAATAAGAGCTTACCAGGGGGGCCATGGACAAGGCTGGAATTCCAAAATAAGTAATTAATTTCAGATTTCTGCATGTTCAGCAATGCTTTGCAATTTTTTCTTCTTCTGTATGTTTTTTGTTCGACCACTACTTTTGCACACTTTAAGCTACAGAAACCATTCAATATTAAACTTGCTCTTTAAGGATACTTATGCTTGTATTCAACTGAAAATCTACCTTTTATATCTATCTTTTATTGTTTTCAGTTAATCTGTGATATTAATACAAAGCATTTCTTCATTTCAGGCAATTTATTTCAATTTCCAGGTTTTTCAGTATTAAAAATTTAGCTTCCAGCTTTTCTAGCACTGTACTTGAAGTCTTAGCTTTTTTTGGGTAATGCAGCTCAGCTTCCATTTCTGTCAGTTTTACAGTTCAGCTTCCAGGTTTTTCAGCAGTGCAGTGCAGTGCAGTGCATTTCAGCTTTTTCAAGCAAAATTCATTTCAGATTTCTGCATTTTCAGCAATGCTTTGCAATTTATTTCAGCTGTCAGCATTCACATGGATTTTCCACAGGAAATATATTTCTAGTTAAAAGTATTGTTGTTACAACAGAAATCTATTTGTTGTATTTTTTACCATTACATGGTACCAGCTCAACTCAATTCTACTCTACTCAACTCTACTCACTTTTGGTACTAGGTACTTTTCCAGATTTCATTTTCCATTACAGATAATACCCCCTCGGTGTAGGGAGGGGTTAGCAGTGATGACTGTCGCTGACTGGTCAAACACACATAGCGCAGCCGCTTCAACTACCGCACCACTCCTAAAACAAAGTACTCATGTAAGGGGGGAACATTTCTCTTCTTTGATCATGTTAAAAGTAAAGGCTTTGTTGTCGGCTTCCCGACTTGTTTTTCAAACATGGTTGTAATTTTATAGTTGAGGAGGACGAGCAATCAAGAGAGACAGGGAGAGGAGAGAGCGCAATGGTAGAGAGGTGTTTTTATGTCACCTCAGTTTGTTTGGAACCTTGACGGAAGTGATACCAAAAAAGTAGGTACCAGATACCCAGGTACCAGGTACTATCCACAACTTTTGCCTAATGGAAAACCAGTAAAAACGAGTTGAACCAGTACCATGTAGTGGAAAGGGGGTTTTGTTTGACTCTTGTTAGGTTCAGGTTGTAAAATGTTATAGTCTCAGGCCAATAGTTAATGGACTTTGGGACCGGAGTTGGTCCTCGGGCACTGCACTGTGGCTGCCCACTGCTCCTGGTGTATGGGATGGGTGAAATGCAGAGGACAAATTTCATTTCAATATATGAGAGTACTGAGAAATGACAATAAAAAAAAATAAATAAATATAAATCTTATAAATATAAATCTCAAATCTTAAATTTGTTGGTTGTTTGTTCTGTGCTTCTGTTTCACAGCGTTTTGTCAGGCATTGAGAGCCTTTTATCATCAACATTTACGTAGGTCTGCAATTTATCCATTATAAGAAAAATGATCACAAGCTGTTATTAGCCTATGTCACAAAAAGTGGAGGAGAGAGGAGTTAAACCAAGCCCTTGAGATTACAAACATGCATGAAACACGCCAAACCTTTTGGAAAATGTGTTTTTATTGACAAATAACAATACAAACAACAATACTGTAGAATAACAGAATCCTTAAAAATGGATGCCTTTAATTAAACTGAAAGACACATGTTGCAGCACTATGCAATCCATCTCAGCCTAGAATGGAGAAATGTGTGGCTGAGTCCTTCCCAAGTCATGGTCAGCACCCCGCCAGACCAAAACTTTGAATATTTGCTGTTTGTTACTACTGAAGATCTGGAGCCCAAAAAATGGTGTTCGGGTAATAAGACATTAACAATAAAGTCCATAAATTGTGTTTCAATTCATATCATTAAAAAAGGAAGCTGGGCTAATAGTTGTTAACCAAATTAGACCCTTATCTCTGACTTAAGCCCCATTATTTGTTCTCTAGGGGAAGTCAAGTTATCTCAACATAGTATATTAACATGTACTGCTCAGTGATTTGAATCCTGCCTACAGTTCATATGTGTGTGATTTTTCTTCCCCTACCTGAGTAGTAATTACAGCTCAGTTAATGTTTCAAATCAGAAGTCAACTGTGAGGGCAGTGCAGCACCCGGACAGTGTACACACACTAGAGTTATCTTGTAATTCATCTTCAAAAAAGGCAGGGGCTTCAAGCATTTTTTGATTTAATGACTAAATAATTACCTTTGCAAGATGAAAGTGAAGAACATTGTGAATAGTTTCCATGCCATCACTCAGAGACTAACGTTAGAGGAGCGGAGCAGTGAACTCCAACAGAAACAAATGAAACCGGCTGACCAACACACACTGCAGTATTAAACAAACCAACTCTGAGCTGAAGAAATGAACTCGTTGTCTGTTTCACCTCAAACAACGATGGCTTTCCTCAGAGCTAACGCTGCAGCAGAGAGCCTTTTTATTGAAGTTTTTAAAAGTAAAAGGCTGCAGACCATGTATCTTATCTGCCAGTTATGTTTCATATTGTAATTCGGTGAAATAAGGTGAATGGTTTGGCACACAGTACTGGAGCAAGAGACTGAAAATAGTGCTTTACTGTGCTAATTAACAGTTACATCAGGATTAATTCTGATCAGAAATACTTGTGTTTTAATAGAGAACACTAACAGTTCCTCATTTACTTTCCTGCATGGTCCTGGATTGAGGAAACAGATTGTTTATTTATATATTTACCAGGGACAGTGTACATTAATCAACATTTGAGTTTCCACATCTATCTTCTACAGGAAGTAATCTCTGTCTCTATGGTTTTCTGTATGTCTGTATGTCCTTCGCCTATTTTTTGAACCGTTCATCCGATTGACTCCGTATTCCGCAGGTGTATGTCTGGGGAACAAAGGGAGCGCAGTGTCGAATTTGGTGCAATTTGAACACACATTCAATATTAATAAACTTTGAATAAACCAGCAATCAGTGAGCTGCTCCACTCGGGGCCAACTGACTCCAGCATGTCAGGGAGAGACCAGAGACGAGGCGTGACACGAGTCAGACAGTGAAAACAGAGCTTTTAATCAAGAGTGAACACTCTTGCCCTGTGTCTAGACAGAAAGTGTAGCATTAGCAGCACATTTAGCAGATCAGCAGCAGTGGCGAGTGACTACACAGGAGGCGTTCAGGTACACTATTGAGTGTAGGTCACCCACGTTTTGGAAGCGCTCAGAGCCCGATACACAATGACTGTAGTTACGCGCAAAATGGAGTGAATACTTCTACGGGCAGTTCAAAACCAGTTTGACCCATATGCTCCGAGACCATGGCAACTGTGAAGCACCACTACAGACATACCCACTCAAATCTGAACTGATGGCACAGAAAATAAGAGAAAATCTAAAATCTAAAAGAGCCCAATATGATTGTGACTGCAGAGCTCCAGGTAGGACAGAATCACAGCCCAATGATCCCACCTAGCCCACTGCTGCACAAAGTCAGGGCCTATATGTTCAGAGAGAAAACATTAACCTCGGCATTGTGGTGATTCACAAGATGCAGAGCTTTCTTTCAGAAAATAGGGCAGAGCCTGAAATGTGTCTATTTACAGTGTGTCAGTTACCTCAGAAAACATTAACATAGCCTCCCCATCCAGGTTCTGTTGGCAGAGAATCAGCTGAAATCCCTCACTGATCACCAGAAACAAAAATGCAACACGAGGACAAACACCACACATACAAGGAAGTAGAAAAGCTCACACAGACATGGCCCATCATGAAGTTATGGCTTTCTCCCATTAATGGTTAACTAACATGCATTGTCTGTATGCTCATAAAGAAATATGACGGCCTAGTTCCATAGAGGAGGGCCTTACCAGACACAGAGGTGTGATTAGGTTGAGGGGAACAGGAGGAAAAACATACACAAACACAAGCTAGCCACTGGCAACACACGTAGCTTCAAACCTGTACAGTAAACAAGCAAACTGTAGTCTTCTGTTACCACATGACTAGTTACTTCCTTGTTTTAAGATGACCACCACATTAATAAAACTGTATGAGAACATCACAAACACTGATAAAAATGTGGTATTGTTTGAAATGTTTCAATACTAGTGGCGATAGAATACCAAACTCCAAAACAACAGTGCAATCATAACTCAGTGTCCACCTACTAGCTTTTTCTGGAGCAACATCCCAGTCTATTAGCTGATGGAGTTTGCTCCAAACTATAGATTTTGAAAGATTTTTTTTTCCTACATTTGACAGTGACAGTAGAGATACAGACAGGAAATGCAGTAGATGGGGGATGACTTGCAGCAAAGGTCTCCAGACCAATCAGAGCAGAGGATGACTGGTTTGTCTAAATCACCCGACCACTAGCATGCCCAACAATCATTTTTTGACAGTGAACTTCGAAATATGAATATAAAAAATATGAATATGTTACAAACCCTTCTTTAAATTCAACAAAAGTGAAAATTACTCAGATGTTCACTTAACAAAATCAGCTGTACAAGAGCTTTGCCTCAATAAAAAAATGCCTAAAACTGGCCAAATTTTGACAATCAGAGCCAGCTTTCTGTACCTGTCAAGTCTTCTAATTTCATTGAGTACCAGAGATGCCAAGAAGTATTGAGGTTTGATACCCTACACTGTACACCATCAACTTTACAGTGTCTACACAGCCTGCTTAGCAAAAGCAGCATGTTAGCAGAGCAGCAGCTTCAGTCCTGCATTAGGATGTACTGTAGGAACTGGATACCAAACCCAAAGATGGTGCCCATTCACTTGATGAAAATATCTCATCTGGCACCAAGCCAAGCCAAAAAAGTTCTTCCAGGTTTATGGCCCACTTAATATGAGACCCCCCCCCCCCCCCCCCCACACACACACACACACACACACACTTTCCCACTCGGTGCATTGGGATGTTGTCATGAACTTTAAAATTACTTTTCTAGGCTCTGGGAAAGTAGAAATATAAAACCCTAATGGATTAAAAATTCATAACAGAAAGAGTCATAATTGTCCTTGTTTGAAGTTCAAGATGCCCTGTCAACAGTTTTACAGACATCTCTTTTATAATTGTGATCTATGGGGAAAATGCTTTTGGCAATAGGGGATTTTTTTGCTGGGCCACTGAGAAAAATTGGCAGCAAGGCTGATTGACTGGCGGTGCCATACCGAGGTGTCAATACATAGGATGTGTTCAGGCCCAGTATTGAGTGTGGGTCACCTGCTTTTTGGCAGTGCTCAGAGTCAAACACACAATCATTATACATGTGTAAAATGGAAGGAAATACTTGAAAAGTAAAAATATGCTGTTCCATCTGATGCACGAGACGGACAACAAAAAATGCAGCTAAAACACCTCCTGTACAGAC
Source organism: Thunnus thynnus (assembly GCF_963924715.1). Taxonomy (NCBI): domain Eukaryota; kingdom Metazoa; phylum Chordata; class Actinopteri; order Scombriformes; family Scombridae; genus Thunnus; species Thunnus thynnus. The sequence continues at coordinate 1,230,821 of NC_089539.1, read as the reverse complement.
ACGTTAGGCTCAGTTTCATATACGAATTAGCTCTGGTTTTGGTTTCCACCAACTCCTGAGAAAAAGATCTTTCTCTTTAGCTGCTAAATGCTCCAGTATGTTCACCAGCCTGTCTCTCAACTGTGTCTGTCTGATGTTTGGTGCCAGGCAGGTAGTGTATCCTGGCTTTATCAGAGTGTTTTTGAAAACAGCTGCCTGCTGCTGCTGGTGAGGGGGGGTGAACTCAGCAGCCACACATTTCTCCGTTCTCTATTTCTCTGTTTAGCATCTTTAGGTTAGGCTAACCCATTGTTGCTAACTTTAGAGCTAACCCCCTTCACTTTTCCAACAGTTGGGTAAATAACAGACGTGGCTTTTCTTGGTCTTGAGAAGTTGCAGCATTTATTAACTGTTACACTGTAGTCTGTACTGTACATTTACTGCCAGACTGGCAACTTACTGCTAACCTCTTCTGCTCCGCTCGAGTTCACCGTCACTTTTCTGCCGCTCGCCCTTTCCCACCCGCTACACACACATATTACGCAATGCTGTGTTCCTTAACAGGGCAATGTTCCCAATAGTTTCCCAGGTAACAACACAGAGGTTGACTCACATATCGGAACCTAACCTGTAAAAAATACAGCGGAACAGCACTGCACAGAGGCTCCAAAACACTATTGATTTCCAAATTAATGGATATTTAGCTTTAGTTTTGGCATTGAAAAATATTTTTTTGGCCCGGCAGAGGTTCACATTGTTATAAATACAGGAGAAACACTGATTCAGTAAATGTTCAGTAAACGCCCAGTAAACGTTGAGTACAGTTAGACCTAGCAGTCTCCATTAGGTTGGGTGAGATCAAAGTTGTGAAAACAAGAGGGGTGTTTTGAATACACCTTTGTTTTTACAGGTGATTTGTTAGTCTGTCCCTCCCGCCGCAGGAAATAATGGATCAATCTTGGAAGGCTGTTGATGTAGCACTTTTCTCCTTATGAAAGTAACACAGCAATTATTCAACCAATGAGAATTTGATCGGACAAGAGCATATCAACCAACTAATCCACGAGGAGACTACGTCCCTAGACCTTTCACATTACACATTGTCATTTGATCCATTGTTTATAAAACATATAGGCTATTAGCACAGCTTTAAATACACATAGAAAATTTTGCCTCAATATCCACAGCTAATTTAAAACCAACATGGTACTTATCTAGAGACATCCTGATCTGGACCAGTGTTGGATGCACTGAATAAGCAATACCACCATGCATATTCCACAACCCCTTATAAACTGTCTTCTCCAATCTGCAAAACTCATCTTTCAAAGGGAGAAGGTAGTCTGACATCTCCTAACAACATACTGTTTTCACATGTGACAGAGAAGCTTTGCCTCAGGGCACAGATGCTCTCTGACAGATGGTTTTAAAGGTGGACACAGTTCTGTCAAAGTCAAAACAGTTCTCTACAGCCTGCTCCTGCTCCTCAGCACGCAGGTTTTAATCACCTCAGGGCAAAGTGTGGCATGTAAAACAACAGGGCCTGACTCTCTCACTGATACAGTTGTATGACAACACATGCTGAATGTCCCAGAGGTGACAATTACAAAATAAGGAGAGGAACCCAAATTTCTAAAATCAGCGCCATTAAAACTATAAAGTATGATGAAACATCGTGAACAAAGTAACCCAACAATTAACAAATTCCAATTTCAATCTTCCTGGAAGCCATTTATTACCAACAATCACTGATTGCGACCAGTCACAGTCTGCTTTCTTTTCTTAGTTAGGCTATATGCACAGAACAGGACAGGACTAACGATTCGCCGTATTGAGTAGCTCTGAGACTGAAAACCGACCGAATTTTTCAAACAAGTTGTGGGTAAGTTAAAAGTGCAAAGTGTGCAAGTAAAGCCGTGTTTAGTGACTGACTTAAGCCCTTGGCTAATATGTACTGTAACGCACATACTTAATTGCCACACAGTTATAAGACAGTGTGAAATTGTACAACTGGTTTGAAGTTTAGAACCAGCAGCTTTGTTGTTAGTCATGTGCCGGGTGAAGTGTCACTTCACCGGGGTGCCCCCGGTGCTGCTGACGGGCTAAGCTAGGCTAACCAGCTAAGTTAACCAGCTATGCTAACCGGCTTGGCTGCCAGCCCGGAATGCTGCTGTCTGTCTTGTATGACGTCGGCTACGGTAGATAGCCTTTTTCTGTGCTTTGCTCTGGCATGAAATACAACACTCACGGTGTAATAAAAAAAACCCCGCCAAAGTTATCTAAGCACACCGGCACTTCTACTCACACAAGTGTGTTGTTTATAAGTTGTGTGACTTGCAAAAGGCTGTCAGGAAGAGGAGTTTACGCGGCCTGCCCTTCGCCGGCAGAGCCGAACATAACTGTAACACCAACCCAACGTGAGTGAAGCTGCCTCGGCTCTCCTCCGAGAGCAGCGCCTCTGACAGATGGACAGCGGTTAGACAGCTGTATGAGGCTTTGGCTGAACTTTGTCACTTATGTCTACGTATGAAAATGATGGTTTAATGGGTAGCTATTTTATGGCGTTGGTTTATTGGGATGGTCAGGATACTCACCCTGCCTATGTGTTATTGGGGATCCCTCTCCAGGATGTCTGCCTGTTTGGGACAGTAACTCCGTTACAGAAAGCTGCCGTCTGTTGGACTCAGTAGCAGTTGTCTTGTAGAGACTGCCGGCCTTTTCAGTTAGTTTATATGCTGGCTAGTGGCTACCTACTTACACCACAAACCACCATCTTACATTGAAAGGAGGAGAGAACAGGGGCAACTGTACAACTCAGTGAGTCGGCGCAAATCGTCTTGATGTTGCATGCATGGAATGATGGGTATTGTAGTCTCTACCGGCGAAGCATCTGCACACCGGTGTTTTGTTTTGTTTTGCAAAGGATATTGTTTTGAATTGTGTAAACAAAATGGACCAGTGCTTACACAGTACAATACAATATAATATGAAGGGAGGAATAGTAGATGATGTATATAAAATAACGTCAATATTAACAATTTTAAATAATCCGATAAAGCATTCTTTACCTCCAGACATGTTTTACCTCCAGACATTTCACCTCCTATATAAAACACTATTCTTTAAATAATAATGTGTGTGTGATATGGTTTTTCCACAATTAAAGTTCAATTATCTTGTTAAATCCTTAAAATCACATCTACTCCATCTCCCTCATTAAATAGCTAATCCAGAATCTATGAATAAGTAAATATTTTTCATTTTAAAAGTTGAACTGTGGACATGAGATGTCTCCTACTTCACTATAAAGTCCATTATCAGTGTTTGTGCACTGGAGGCTTTAAGTTTCCACATCACACTTGTGTAATTTGAATATTGGACCAGAATTGGGTTCCAAACTAGTTGTGATGTCACAAATCATGCTTGGAGGCCCACCCCTTCAAATCAGATTTTTAATAAGCACAGAGAAGCTTTCCAGTTTCAGCAGATGAATGTGAAAACAAACTCTGCACATACATCGTGTTGTACAGTGAAGCTCAAACATCCAAGTGAAGTTACAATAAACAAAACAGGTTTTTGAGTGGAGAGGGACTTTACAACTGCAGACCTAATGGTTATTATAATGCTCCTTTATTAATTACTTCTGAACATTTATAACCACAGACTTGATGGCTTATTTAAAAGTCAGAAACCCATGTATTAATATATTACCAACATCTATATGGACCACCAGCCAAAGGGATTAACACAACTATAAAGTATTTATAAATGATTTATTAACATCTAGATATATTAGATATGGCTTACAAACCCTTTATAAAGAGTCCCTTATAAAAAGTGGTATCATATATCATAAGCATATATATTATTAATATGAAGCTGGCAACAATGCAATTTATTATATTTACATATATGTATATTATACACAAGGATAAACTTCTCCATACAGATCATATTAGCAGCCGTCTGCAAGGAAGCTTGACAATCGAGTTTCATTTTTGATTTTGATATTTCGAAATGTTTGACTTTAGTGTTTACCCAATGAAACACTGTATTCATATAGCAAATTCAGATACAATCAGGATTTTCTATACATTTATATTTATATAATTAATTCATATAATCATATGAAATAATCCCTGATCCACAATTAGTACCCATCGCTTATCCAGAGAAAATGCATGAAATAATTTTTAATCATCTTGGTTAAATCACACAAAGAATACTGAATTACACAAACAACTTAGAAATTATTCAAATGCACAACACAATTAGGGAAGCAAAAGCAACACATCTTAGATAAAACAAGAGGATTAATGAAATAATTTAACACATTAAAACTGAAAAAAATATTTTGAAAGTGAATATGAATGTGTCTGTGCACATGTTTTCATGTTTGCGGTGACTGCAATGTGTTTCTGCGCAAAAACCTTGCAGATATAATGCAGTGTAAGAAGCAGAGCATAGATATGAAACAGTGTATTGAGGTTATTTGTTTATTTTAAAAATGAAAATTAGAGTAGATCATCAAGATAAAATGGTAAATTTGTCATGGATTGTAATTTTAATATATTTCATATTTTAAAACAACAACAACAACAACAACAAAAACCCAAGTACACCACACAGTTTCATTCTAATTCATACATTCCGATGTGTGGTGTAGGGCATTATTATGAACAGAAGATGGAGACATTTGCTTTAATTAAAATCAGGTTCTAAACAGAGGGCACCAACACAAGTTCATTAAGCAAGTCAGATAATATATTTCTCTACTAAGAAAAATGTACTTTGACACAGCTGAAATCTGAATATTTATATTGTTCAAAAACTGTAGTTTTATACTGGAGAACTTCAGCTGTTAGAGAATGATTCAGTTTACAGTGAGCAGATGTTTTTTAACATGTATTAGCTTGATACAAAACTTGCTGTTTTATCATTCACAGAAGTTAAATTGTTCTAAAAGAATCATAAGTGACAACGCCGTATTTATAACTCCTCAAAATATAAGATGTGCAGAAATTGTAGATAATCAAGTAAGATCATGCAGAACCAGCTATGTCATCTTCATTTGTGGAATATAACATTGCTTTAGCATGGATTACTTAAACTGTTAAACTTGATCAGTAATCAGAGCTGCTGTATCTGAAATTGCCAAAGCCACGTTCTTCAGAACTACAGACTTGTCTGCCATATGCAGCATGGATTTAAGACTTGCCCAGAAAACCTGCTGCTTCCGTTCATCCTTCGGCCACTCGAGGTATGTCTGTTGCCTCAGTAAACTTCGAAGTCTTAAGAACTTCTTGGGCAGACAGTCAGTTGGAATGGGCTCCAATAAGATGAAAACTAAAGAGTCCTGCTGGACGCTGATGGCTCTGTGCTGGGCAAAGAAGAGCTCATAGTTGCACCATTCGCTCTGGACAAAATGTTTGGAGAGGACAAACAGCGTCTTGTAGCTGGCCTCCACACAGTTGATAATGTTGTCTATGATCCAGTCACCAGGGACAAAGTCACGCTCATGAACACAGAGTGAAAACCCAGCACCTTCCAAAGAGGGTACCAGCTGGCTGTCCACCCAGCTGGAGTCCTGATGACTGTAGGAGATGAATGCATGATAAGAAAACGATTCATTCTTCAACAGGTTGGACCGTTTCTTGTCTCTCCTCTTCATCCTAATCCACACCCATAACATCTTTGTATACCAAACTCCGTCGTATTTATAGAAAAGCAGACCTATGGCTGCAGATATAACTATTATCACAGGCAAAGCAATTGCAGCTTGGAGCCACATCTCACATGACAGTTCACTGGTTTTGTAATCTGACATTGACACACCTGCAAACAACGGTGGGGTACTGCATGTATAATCCAAGGGCCAGTCAGGGAGCAAAGACTTATTGAAAGCAGTGAGGAACCAGTGCGAGTCACATGAGCAGACAAATGGATTGCGTCCAGCCTTGAGGGTCTGAAGCTTGGGAAGTCCTTCCAAAACCTCTCTGGATAGAGATGTGATAGAGTTCTGGTCTACATAGAGACTGAGTAGAGCCGGGGCGTTGAGATGCGCAGGGATAACCTGAATGCTGTTGGAGCTGAGTTGAAGGTGTGTCAGTCTGGGAAAATGAGACAGATCCTCTGTCATTATGGCTGTTATTCCTGTCTTTGACAAGTCAATCCTTTCAAAGTTTGAAGACAGGTATTTAAAAACACTGTTGCCCAGGTTGTTATTCCCCAGGCTGAGCTCAGTCAGCTGAGCAGGCCAAAAGCAGTCCCCATCCAAGGAGATGGAGTTGTAGCTGAGGTCAAGAGACTCCAACATCTTCATCTGATGTATTTTCTCTGAGATAAGAGATAGACTCCAGAAGCGGTTCTTGCTCAAAGACAGCCGCCTCAGTTTGGGAAAGACGGAAGAACATGTATACCACCAGAAGCCTGATTCTGTCAAAAGGTTATCTGACAGATCCAGGGTCTCCAATGATGGCAAGGCAGATATGAGTTTGCAAGGTAAAATGTTCAGTCCAGTCCCAGAGAACCTTATATAGGTGAGATTTGAGATGGCCTCAAAGCTCATGTTAATTGTGGGGTACCTGTATTGATAATGATTCACATGATCAAAAGTAATTGAGCGAAGTTTGATTGTGTGATTAATGGTGCGAAACTGAAACCCATCTGGTGTATCTTCATTATAAGTCATATTGACAAATGAGAGGTCATGAACGGAGGAGAGCCACAAATTCTTCAGAAACAACTCCATAAATGAGCTGTTTATCCAGGTGTTCTCTATGGTGAGATTCTGTATAAACGGCATTGCTCTCAGTTTCTTAAAAGGGTCATCCGTCACATTGCAGTCATCGGGAAATATGCTGATGAATCTCAGTGCTGGTGTTCCTGTCACATTCAAGTCCACAAGGATGCTCTCAAACATACTGAAAGACCCACAAAAAGATGTGAAAAGGGACATTTTCTGGAGAGACTTAAATTTTCCAAGAGCTCCAGAATCATACTTTTGCCAGTGAATTCCTGCTCCCAAAACCAGATTTTGCAAAGAGACATTCATCAGGGGATCAAAGTCATTATAGTTGACTGACAGAGCAGCTGTACTTCCTAATGAAAGGACATCTAGATTTTGTAGGTTCTGAAATGACACTGGTAATCGATAGCTCTTGTAGAGATTGTTAGCCAAATCAAAGATTTTCAGTTTTTTCAATGAAATATCAGGGATGATAGTCAACTTATTGTAAGATATATTGAGAACTTTGAGTGCTGGTGTGTGATTAAACACACTGGGAGAAATTTCCTGCAGGCCACAGTGAGTTGCCTTCAGGAAACAGAGCCGAGACAGTCTTGAAAATGAAGCTACATTCAGTCTTTGGATGGAGTTGTGAGAAACATCCAAATATTCCGTGTCATTGGGAAGATTTAAAGGAACGTCTGTTAGATTTTGATGGGAAAGGTCTTTCATTCTATGCCTTGACGAGACACACAGCTCAAATCCCTCATCATCTTCCTTTACAGCCATGCAGTGAGGTGTCAGTAGGGAGATAACAGCAATTGTCCCCATCAGCAAAGCTGCAATTGTGCTGAAACACCAAAATAAATTAAATAACTGAGTTAAAGTTAACTGCTTTGGTAGCTGTGCATGGTCATTTATTGCTATGATTTTAATTAACATTAATGGAAAGATAATCGTACTTTACCTTTCAGTGAACATAGCTTCAGAGGCATAAGTTTTCAAAAGTGAGTGTCTGGAGCTCAGGTCTTAGCTGTGTGCTCTGTGCTCTGATTTTTATCCTCTGTGTTCTGAAGATCAATACATCAACCACTAAACAACCTCTGTTCCTCTTTTTTCTCTCGTAAATTCCTCATTTCTGTGTTTCCTCATTCCTCATTTCTCTTTGGTTCCTCATAACCGTAAACCATCTGTTAAAACTGTGAAAGGAGATGTTTTAATTGAGGATAAGAGCTAATGTTAAACACAGGTATAATAAATTTAAAGGGGTGAATTTTGTGAGTAGTTGTAGTGAAGAAATGAAAATATGGCACTCTTTGTATTAGAAAAAATCTAGAGTAAATAATATAACAGATAACAGATGGTATAACCACTGTTGTTGTCTTTCCATGCCAGTATTTGTATGGATCTGAATAAAGTGAAGACAACAACTGAAAGATGTTTTCACACAGAGAAGCATAAGACAAAAAAGTCAAATACAATTGAAATGCATGACAATCCTGAATTGATTTATTCACACTTTTATTTGTCAGACAGAATAAAGAGAAAAACATTCATGAGAGTTCATCATTTATAAGGTCATACATCACATTTTGTAACACTTTATATTAAGCCCATAAATCATACCTACATGGCACATTCTGACACATGTATAATACACTGTAAGAGTCACAACAAGCTTTCTTAATGCATTACACTACCATATGGTATTATAAGTATATGATCATAATACTTTACAAGATTAAAATCCACAATAGCTCATAATTACTCAACCTAAAGGTCTTACAGTGTTCTCGAGTGTTCATCACGGTGCATAAAAGAAGAGATGAGGGGATGTTATAACTCCTATTAAAAAGACTAAAGCCAGAAGTGAAACTACAGAAATACCCAAGTACTAAGTACAAGACAATTGTATGGAATAAAATCAGTCATTAAACACAATGAAAGTTGTCAAAGACACACTGCATCAAAAAATTACAAACAGATTAAAAATAATGATTAAAACAGAATTAGACACTGTATAGCCCCATAATGTCCTGCAGGTAACCCAACTCAAATTATTATCCAAATCAAAGTCACATGAAATTGTTGATGCGCAGGATATACAGGTAAACTGAGTGTGAGTTATTGTATTCATACGGTATTGTATTTGTTTCAGTAATATGAGCTAACATAACATGTGATGGTCATTACTACTGTAAATTAAAGTCAATGTCTGGAGAATGCTGGAGGGCAGGGTGGTGATTAGAAATCCTGCAGGGTCTGATGGAATTTATCTGTAATGACAACAGAAAAAACCTTTTAGAACAATACAATCCAGTACTGATTGAACTTCTCTGCCTCATTTCACTTTCCTTGTTAGTGGTTTTAGAGGCTTCATTATAGGACTTACTATCTTTTCACCATAACCATTTCAGAAAATCTTTTTGTCCCTTTGAATATACTCTATGTGTATTTAATGTATATGGTGTTATAGGCATTACGACTTTTTTATGTATTAAAAACCTATTTTTTTGTATTTGCATCATAGCAAATACAAATTGATGGCCTTACACTATATACATTTTTTTAATTGCATCAAATACCATCATAATGTTCAATATTATTACGGTTATGGTTAAGTCATGATTTTGGCTTAGCCATATTCCATCAGATCAGGTTTGTGTAATATATTTTAACTTTTGCTACATAACATTCCAAATTTAGTTTAAGGAAAATCATAACTGACAAATATTTTAAAGATTAATTAAATAATTAAGACGATTAATTCCATTTACAACCACACCACAGTACATCTGATACATGTAAAGTGACTGATGGGCCACAGAGACATGTACCTGTTTGTTGTGACAGGCCCTTCAGCCGGCACTTCCCCAGGGTCAGATTGCAGGTGTAAAGTCCTAAACATCCAGAGCAGTGTAGAGGAGAGCTGCAGTTCCTGGCTTGGATTCCATTACAGCCATGCTGATGAAAAAACACATTGATAATGTTTTATTGGCATATAATACTGTCTTAGAAATGGGAACAACAGTAACTTCATATGAAAGCTCATTATCTGGTGTTAATCATAAATGTTATTGATTGACATACAGCTAACTTAAATGTACAGCAATAACTGTCATTATAGCAGGAAGTAGGACAGTGGGTCAGTGAGCGCAGATTCATACTCTGCTGCCAAGCTTTGTTCAAACTTAAAAAACATCATTTGAAATTCCAGTTGGGATCCCAAAGTTTCCAAAGATACCAAGTATGTCACATTGAATTGTAGGGAAATGTGTATAAAGTGATGCACAAGACATGGTGGAATGGTGCAGCAACATTAAGTGTTGGGTTTTAATATTTCACTGCAACAAGCTAATTCATTTACACAGTTACACAAATTCACACATGAAGTTGGCCAGTAAACCAGTAGTATCTGCCAGATCTGCCAGTTATTTTCTTTAATAATCTATTGATTTTTCAGTCAAGCCCAAGTTAACATATTCAAATTACTTGTTTTGTCTGAACAACACTCAAAAAGCCAAAGATGTTGAGTTTACTATCATGATGACAAACCCTGATATACCTGATTGCAAGTCTAGTTTTTGTAATGTGGATGAACAGACCCTTTATTGTCACTGCTCCCTCTGCTGCTTTACTCTGTATTAACAGTGTCTATTTGAAATGTATCAGTGATCATCAGCACTCACAGTGTCTGAGTTAAACTGGCCAAAATGCGCCACATGCCCTGTTTTGATGTTTTTTCTTCTGGGGAACCCTCTGAAACCTCCATGCAATGGGCCCATATCTCTTCCCTTTGTTGCTCCAGCATCAAAAGAATAGTCCTGTCTGTCCTCAGGCAGGGTGGACGTCTGTCTCCCAGTGTCTGGAGGCAGAGGAGAAGGGTGAGGGATGCTGGTCCAGCCGTTCTCTCTTCTCATACCCGACTCTGCAGATTGAAAATGCAGACAGGCTATGTGGATGATAAAAAAGTATTTCTCCATTGGATTTTCTACAAGTAACCTTCAACTGTCTTCAGGCAAAAGTCTCCAGCTTTGAGGTTGCATATATATCCTCCCAACCTTTGCCCCACCCTGCCCCCGAAATGTCCTGCAGTGACGTGTTTAATCTCCTGATCTGCCACACCTTGACATACACATCACTGTTTTTTTTTTCTCAGAACCATGCATGTTTAGTAGCAGAATATACAGTAATTATTCATCCAGAAATAATGACATTTATGCAATCAACATCTGTGCAGGCAATATTGTGTAGATTCCATCATTCTCTGAATTTTAAATAGTTCTTTTCTCTTTAAAATATTTTTTACATATTTTTATTGTACATTTCAATTGTATGTTATTTATTTTTTACTAGACTTTTGTGGTACTTGTATTTTTGCTTAACTTTGTAAATGTATTTGTAATTTCTTTTTTTCTCTTACTCGTTTGATAGCTATGCATCACAACACAAATATAGAAACATTATTGATATTTTGTTGTCTCTCTGCCTCCAAGCAAAGTACCACATCCAAGCTGAAGGCTCAGAGGATGGAAGACCTGCTGCAGATATTAAAATGAAGTGGAAGTGTAATCGCATTAGTGTGCTGTCAATCTGAGCCTGTGTTGATGGAGACCTGCAGTCTTTTGCATCTGGTCCAGTATGACTTGATGACTAGATGTTGGTTAGGAATGCTTCAGCCAACTTAAATTTTTATTTGTATATGTAAAACCAGTATAACTGTAAGCATGAACATTCTCCCTTTTACATGATTTTGACTGAAGTAGCATCATGAGTACAGACAATCACTACAAGGAGGAATACAACAACCATACAGGCTCTAGTCTTATCTTACAAAATGTATTCTTACATTGACCTACAGTACATTGTTTCCCCTGTTGGTTGCACACCCTTCTGCAGAACTATTACTACCACTCCATATGCATCATTTTGGATGACGCTATTTGGTAAATTAGTTGAGTTTTGAGATTTATTAGAGGAAAGATGTAGCACAGAGCAATTTTTTTGAAATTGAGTTTTTTGCTACAGCAATGATCTGGCCCCATTCTGGGATGAAATCACTCTGTGATGTGTAGCTGTGTGAAATTGTATTTACAGTAGGAGGATTTACAGAAGGATGCAATGAAGAAGAAGAAACAAAAGACATAAACTTCCTCCCTCAAGGATCCATGTAATCCACTTATGGTCTTGCAACTCACTAAGTGACTAAAGTGAAAAAATCTATGAAATATCTGTTCCCCAAATTCAGAATCACTTTGGCACTGTATTGATTTTCTAGCTCAGTACTTTAAGCATGTGTGCTGTGGTTGGGTAAATCCCTGCAGGATATGAAACAAACAAGGAGGAGGGAGAGCGAGATCCTCGCTGCTTTTTGCTTAACCTTACATGTTACAAAATCCGGTAAAAACGTGGTGTGAGATGTGAATCATATGCTATGGCCTTCACAGTCACCAGATCTCAATCCAGTTGAGCAGCTATGGGAGATTTTGGACTGACGTGTTAGACAGTGCTCTCCACCACCATCATCAACACCAAATGAGGGAATATCTTTTTAAAGAATGTCATTCCTCAGCCTTGGCATTGATTCTATAAGTCTCTGGAACTCTTCTGGAGGGATGAACACCATTCCTCAAAAAGAATCATATGAATACCCATATAATCCCTTTTTTTGATATCTTGAGGTGAGAGGTCAAGGGACCCCTTTGAAAATGGCCATGCCCGTTTTTTCCTCACCAAAATTTAGCCTAACTTTGGGACGTTATTTAGCCCCCATCCCAACAAGATAGCATGACATGGTATATCCATGGTACCAATGGATGCCTTTGGTTGTCTTGTTTCATATCTTCACTGTAACTTTAAAACTGCGCCCGCAACAACCTTTGACAGACAATAACGTCAACCAAGGAGGCCAGTGTCCTCAGGGAGTGGAATAAGTTAAAACAGCAGTCAGGTGTCCATATGAACAATGAAAGAGGTTTTCCTCGCTGTAATCATTCCTCCTGTTCATACTGGATATTAAAAGATCCTTCAAATGTACTTTCAGTGTAAGTGATGGAGGCCAAAATCCACACAGTCATTTAGAGCAAAAATGTATTTAAAAATTGATGTGAAGCTTATATGAGGCTTCAGCAGTCTGAGTTAGTCATATCAAGTGGATATCTGACACATTTACAGTCTTTTTAGCGTCAAACTTCCTCTTTGTGTTTCCTCAGACAGTGTTTCCCTGTTGAGCTGTGGTGGAAGTATAGTAACAAAAAGAAGAACTTTGCCACTAAAAAGACTGTAATGTTGAAGATATCTACTTGATTTGACTCATTTGGACGCTGAAGCTTCATATTAGCTTCAGATAAACTTTAAAATACATTTTTGCACAGAGGGAGGACTGTATGTCACTTACATTGTCCTCCATCACCTACACTGTAAGTGCATTATGAAGGGATTCTAATGGTGAGTATGAACATGAGGGATGATTACAGAAAGAAAAACATGTTTCAGTGTTCATTTGGGATCCTGACTGTTGTTTTAAGACACACTTGAAAAAGTGCAATCCCACCCTTTAAGATCCTCAGACCAACAGCAATATCCAATGGGCAGACTGCATGAGCACATTCTTGCTCCTCGGAGGATGAACCCTTTTCATTTTGGACACTCCATTAACTTTCATTTATTATTTTCTCTAGTATGTATGTATGCAGTCATGACAACAATGTAAACAGAAAGACCAACCACAGGTGTCAGATAAATGAAGTACAAGTACACCAAAACTGTATTTAAGTACAATACCTGAGGAAATGCACTTGGTTACATTACAACACCTCTGTTGGCAACATTATAAAGAAACATAGAGTAATATGTCATATAATTTATACATGGGTGACCCACAGCTGTGTATTTTTCTCCCCTGATGATCTCAATCTTATAAACAAGCTGGTAAAATATATTAATGATATTAATTACTGGGTGTCCAGAAACAATAGAAAGACAACACTGAGATACTTGTAGTGGGCAGTATCTTAGTAGAGACATAACATGCATTCACACACAGGATGATTGTCTCTGGAATACAGTGAGCAAGAGAAGAAGTGAAGTCACACTTGTCATACCTGGTAAGTCTCAATAAGCTTGCTTCTTAGAGACCTTTGATCAGTGTGGTAGTATCCTTAGTAATTAAGCCACTTTGTATGTTCAGAAATATTAACACAATTATATCCCCTATTGTCTCTCACTTAGTAACCTTGGGAAATCTTTTTCTTCTTCTTTATTTATCCTCTGTAAATAAGCCACTCCTGAGCTCACTCATATTTGTACGGAGGCAACACTCAAACAGATTAGCCAAATTGACAGAGTGGTGTTGTAGCTTCACTGTTTGATCACACACACTCATATCCTCCACATGGCCAAAGAGATACAAAGTGTTTACCACTGGATCTTTGTGCATTGACATAACTGACGTGTTGTTCCCATGGAGACCAACCTAGAGCACAGGATGTCTGCTCAGGTGATGAGAGTCTGAACAATATGGGGTACAGTGTTGTGGTATCATGCACCAAAACACACACTTTGCTAAAATGAATGGTCTTACACTTTCAAACAGCACCATTGAAATCATGGAGGTGGCAGAGACAAAGGCAGCGATGAACACCTGCTATCTGCTGTGTTTGCTTTGCTTTAAGTTATTAGTCTTGTGCTGTACAGCCTGATGGATGTTTACAGTATATTGACTCCTGGGATCTAAGCAACATGCTGTCACAGTGGGAGTTATGTGGCTTAGAAATTCCTGTGTGCAAATTTCCACTGCAAATGGTAGCACAGACTCACACTCAGTTCCTTTGAATTAATAGGACCAAAAACTAACACAATCTAATCAACAACACCATGAAACATCCTGAAGGTCCCGATGTCCAGTGTTTGTTTTAGAGAGGTATTGATTCAACTTTATGGTCATTTTGGAAATTCAACTGTAAAATGTGTATTTTGTAAAACTTCTAAATGGAAGAAACAAGTCTTTATGCAATCATGGGCAAGGGTTGGGATTTCCAGTGTCACTTCCTTAAAATAAGATTAAGACGCAAACACAGTGAGCCATCTACTCTATTAACACACACATCCTCATGACATGAATGAAGAGCTGTCCCTTTATAATTTACTCTGATACACTTGGAGGCAACTTCTCCCTCCCAAGCAACACGTCCATGTGGGTTAAATGGAGTAACTATGTGGGATCAATTGATTTGAAATGGACCAACACTCAGTAATATTTTTCAACTTTATCCCTTAAATTCTTGATATGGCCCTTAAATGTACCTTTAAGGTTTTTTTTAATTTGAAAAAAAGAAAGTATGACAGTATACAGTATATTGCTTGCTCCCGCACTTCATCGCAGCTATAGTATGTGTTTACACTGAGTGAAATATTCAAATCAAAGGTGCTGCAACATTACATCAAATGGAAATGTTCGTCTTGTACATCATTTTGGACACATTCCCACACTTTGGAAACTTTTGACTACTCCACTAGAGTTTCAAATAAACTGCTGTGGGTTTGAACAATTTGCCTGCAACAGAAGTTTGTACAAGCGATGGTTTCAAATAGCAGTGAGGATACTCACATTGAAACATTTGGCACAGATTTGTAAAGTTTTTCTGCACCAAATGGTTTATATTTAAAGCAATGGTCTCTTGGCTTTTTTTTTTTCTTACCTTTGGGGGTCAGTTTAGGTCAGTTCTCAAGAACATAGTGGCACAAATCACACACAAATCACACACTTGCTCACTTTTTATCAGTATTATCAGTCCATTGTGTGGTGTTTTATTGTCATTGTTGTTGTTGTTGTTGTCATCTTTATTGATTCTGGGAAGTTTTACTAAGGCCTTGCTTAATGGCACCTCAGTGGTGGTAATGAGGGAGGGGCAAGGGCTGCATTTTCAGCTTTTAGGCCACCACTGCCACACTTACAAACTCAGGGTGTGGGATTTAAATGACATTGGCCAAAGGAAGTTAGTAGTTTTTTCATGTGTTTATTGATTCAATATAAACTCTTCTTAAGATGATTAAACCCTCCAGCTACAGCCCTGGATCCGGGGAGTGGACAGCAACATGGTCAGTGTAGTTTATTCCTCTCAGTAGTGCAAACACTGAACTGTGTTCCCAGATATGCACAATAAAACTGCATTTAGTTGATTCTCAATAAAACTACAATGTGTATGTTCATGGTAATGAAGGAACATGTCACCCAGTGCAATAGTGTGGCTCTTTATATGTTTTTAATAGTTTTTGGAACAACAGAGCTCTATAACATCTATAACACACATATAACACAGGCAATACTTGTACATAAATTCATTGTTGGTAATGGTGTCTCTCACACACAGACACACACACAAACACACACACACACAGACACACACACACACACACACACACACACACACACACACACACAGACACACACACTCTTTGAGGGGTCAGAAATAGATTTTTACAGATTACTTAAAAATGCAAAAATGAAACTTACAAATAAAACCATTGGGGTGAAATTTCGAGAATACAAAGGGATGTTGCACTTCTTTTAGTGTATTGCATATAGACTACAGTAGCTATATTGCAGCGGGAGCCATATGTCACACAATGCTACGCAATTTAGAAGCAACTGGTGATTTTAAGGAAAAATAACGTGGATTTAATTCACTCCGATTGACGCAGATTTTACTTAGCTTGGAGATTCTTTAATATTTTCTTATGTTATTGTAGGAGTGTGTGTTTGTGTGTGTGTGTGTGTGGCAATGGTGCCTCGCAGTGGACAGAGCGCAGCGGTATGTTTTCGGTAAATTCCGACTTGAACCGTACATACGCGGAACAAGCCGAGCAGGAGCGGAGCTGTCCGGAACATCCGGCTGTAGCTTCTCAACATAAACAGCAATGGCGGAGGCAGCAGCAGCGTCTACAGCGGCTTCATCAGTAACGGGAGGTTGGACCAAACACGTAACCTGCAGGTAAGACAAGACGAACCTGTATTAAAATATCGAAGATGATGATATTGCCTATCGTTTGATGTCAAAACAGCGGTGGTTCGGCGGCTGGCGAACGGCTGACAACAGCGACTTGTGAGGCTCGGCTAGCTAGCTGTGGACTCCTGTGTTGTTATGTTCAGTCACATAGAGACCGCTTCGCTACGTTAGCGGCCAGTTTGCTTGCTATGTTATGAGCTGTTAACCCGGCTAGCATTAACAGACAATACACAACACAAAACAAAACAACTGTCATAAAGCAAAGTGATACAACAATTACGCTAATGTTAACTAGCTGTACAGAGACACTCAACACACTTTCTCTTTAAAACTAACCAACGTTATATCTAGCGAGTTTTCCTGGTTGCTGAGTTTGAACGTCATTACAGTCACATCACCTGCTAGTTGCCACATCCAGACTTCATTAGCTGACGTTATGGGTTGATTTGTTTGTCGTGCTAAGATTAGCTTGAAGGCGTGAACAGTGAAAGTGAAAGACGACATTCAGTTACCTGACTAACAACTCGCGGATTGTTTTTCTGCTTTCTAAATCTACAACGTGAACTCTGACATGCGGCTTTGAAAAGGAATTCATATTTACCATTTAAATGATAGCATACTCATCCTATGGCTGTGAACACACCACTTACTAATGTTACTGAACTTTCGTCCTCTTTTGTATTTCCAGATATTTCATGCATGGTCTTTGCAAAGAAGGAGACAACTGTCGATATTCCCATGATCTGACCAACAGCAAACCTGCAGCCATGATTTGCAAGTTCTTTCAGAAGGGAAACTGTGTGTTTGGGGACCGTTGCAGGTAAAGACTAAACTAAAATCAAAGTTGTTATAATATGGGAGTTTATGCCAAATACAAAAATGAGTTTACTGTAGATGTACTTTTTAAAAATGCTTGCATGTTTGTATTCAGCTGCCATGTTGAAAGTCAGCTGCCACATCTTTAAAATCGCTCCCAGTTGTCAGTTGAACTTCCTTTCTAAAACTGGCTGTGTTCTCAGCCAAGTGACAGCACAGCAGCTTTGCTGGCAGGGCCTCTCAGAAGTGTTGCAGTCTGCTCCTCAAGTGGATCTGACACCTGAGACTGCTGCTTTCTAATTTCAACATGTTGTTGTTCTGTGTGTCTGTGGCACCTCCACATAGCTCCCAGGAACTAGACCCAGTGCCCTGTAGCAGCTCTGGAGGATGAAATCATGTATTTTCAAATATTCATTCATGTTTTGTCCTGAGTGTTTGTGGGCTAGTGCGTGTTCAGTATACCAGCCGGTATAAGCTTCCTTCCATGGCCTTTTGTTGAGCTAACAAAGGATGACAACTCCAGTCCGCACATGGACACTTGGCTGATTGTGTTTGAATATGAGAATATTCTTTTGGACAAATTTTCTGTTATGTTTTTTCTTTGCATTACTTTAGGGCTCCAACTAACTACTTTAATGACAGATTAATCTCCAATTTGATATAAAAAAAATCTCCCTCTCACCCCCTCTCATATTATTTATATATATATATATATAAATAATAAAGAGAACCAGTAAATATTCTCATTTGAGGAATTATTAAAAATCAACTTGAATGTCTAATGAATTATCACAATTGTTGATTATTATCTGTTCATGGACCAATCGTTATTGCTGAGGCTTTTTAAAGCATGTTGTAGTATTTATCACTTTTTACTTGGTTTTATTTCCATTCCCCTTTTTATAAAAAAAAAAGAGATAGTAGAGACTTGAAAATGGGTTAACTTAGTAATCACAATGAAATAAATGAACATCACGTCACACTCTTCTTCTTCCATATGCTGTCTTTATTCCCTCAAAGATAAGAGGGAAACGTGAAGGTGGTGGCGGGCTCCTTCAATATAATTTGGAAGTTAATCATATGATTTCCCACCGTTGCGTTCAGTTACACATTCAAATGAAATTTAAATCCACATTACATTATGCTAACACATTTTTATCAAATAGCTTCAGGTTTTCAAAGACATAACCTGGCTATAAATGGTCTGGAGTACCTCCTTCAAAACATATCTTTTCTCAATTATTCATCATTACGCTTATTATTGTGTCTTGAGTCTTTTCCCTGCTTGTCTTGCAGCCGCTGTTTTCTGTTCATTTCACAATGTACACTGATGGATTTCCTAGTAGAAGCAACTTATCTCAGCAAGCTGCTTTTTCCCAATAGACATGAATGAATGTCAATCAGTGGCTTTCTTAAAAAAAGCCAAACCCTGCAGCGTGCTTTGAGAAATGGTCATCAGTATACATCTGTTGTAAAGGGCTTTAACATGCAGTGGTATGGTCCTTTGAGAAGCAGATTAGGCTCCCAGTCTGTTATCAAGCTTGAATGTAGCCAGACAGCAGCAGCCAGCTCGTACAGACAGTGTCTGCTTGATGTCTGGCTTCAAGAGCATCCATATAGTTAGACACAGTGGAGGAGCACCCCAGCAGTACCAGCCACGCATTGATTACTCTCATACTAGATCATTTTTCCTGCTCTACTGTCTGTAGGAAGCCTGTAGTTGAGAGTATATAACACTGAGCTGCTGTTGCTGCTGTTGTTGTTGTTGTTGTTGTTGTTGTTGTGTTAATAAGTCACATTCCTCCATCCTTGTGATGGAGCTGCAGTAAGGAGGTGTCCTCATTATTTCTGTGACCCCGTGGGGCTCTGCACCCCCTGTATTAAGAGTCCAGAGAAAGGCTCTCGCTGTGGGGGTTTATTATGGTTGAATTCTCTGGGCCCTGTCTATTGTGGTGGGCTCTGTCTCACTCTCTCACTCCGTCTCTGTGTCTCTCTCCCCCTCTCTCTCTCTCTCTCTCTCTCTCCTGCAGCCCCCAGGGCCAGACCGAGTGCACTGCAGCCTGCATGGCAATTGCATAACGCTCTCTGTTTCCCTCCTGTTCTCTTTCTCTGAGCTGCCCCCTCCTCCTCTGCTGTTGCTGGGTTCCCCAGGTTCACTCTGCTGCAGCACCCTTCTCTCTCATTTATGTATGCATGGCTCCAGCAGCCTCCCCCCCCCCACACCCCCTCCCATCCTTACTCACCCAGCGCTCCAGTGGCTTTCTGGGAACAGACTGGTTAACTGTGTGTTGTGATGGAGTTGGCCATCATGGAGGAGGCTGGTAGAGAGTCAGGGCAGGTCTTCCTCTTGTATGTCTGTGTGCACAGACTGTCATGGCCTGTGAGTCATGCTGTATCGTAGCTAAAGAGTTGACTTGTTCTCTGTACTGAGGACACTCTAACAGACAGCTCCATGTGGAGGATATACAGTCATGAAGGCTGTGCCATTAATCATATTAGTATTATTATTGTGATTTAGATTTCTACATTTAGGAAATGTCATTCTTTCAATGATTCTCTCTATTTGTATCAGCAGAGAGATCAGCTGCATCTAAGTACTTCCTAATTTCTCCCAAGTTGAATCAACAAATGACAAGTTTGTGACAAACATCACATGACAAACTGTGCATAAGCAAAGAGCTGGCGGACAAAAACAAACGGACCCTGTGTGATGGAGTAAAGTAACTGGCTTCAGAAGTAGACAGGCTTTAATTCTTAATTCTCCCCGTTCACTGATTAACGCAAACCTCAAACTTCCTCCATGTTTACGGTGTATTTATTCAACCTAAAGATGACGGTCAGATGCACATTCTTGTGAGTTTCTGTCAACGTTGCAGCACTGTGGATATAACTGAGTATAACAGAGCAATGAAGTGTAGAAAATCTCTGATGTCTGACCACACAAACCTCCAAGACAAAAATATTTCACAATGACAAATGAAATGAAGGCTCGACTGATACTGGATATTTGGTGCTGCTACTGATATTGATGATTTAAAAAAATCCAATATGGCTATATCAACCAATAATGTTATATATAAATAAACACACATTTTTTGTAGTGATCCCTCAAATGTGGTTATCACACACTTGTGACAAAGATATGTAATGGAGACATGATATTTTATAGCTTAACAATAAACTTTATTGTATAAAATGACATCCATGCACTGAAAGAGTAAACTTCACTGAGAAGTTAACTATTAATAAAACATATGTATGTATGTATATATTCAACTAGAATTAAGAAAAAGGACCAAATATACATAAACATCTGCCTATTTAACTTAAAATATATATATGTATATTGGACAACATATATGCCTATAGCAATGTATCTGTGATAGGCTAATATCAGCCTATGACTGATATATGGATTGGGCTCTAAATGAAATGTTTTTAGTTTTTATGGTCCAGCTTAAAAGGACTTGCTTTGTAGTGGAGATCCTGTACCATCCAGACCCTTACTGGACCCCTAATCCCCCCCAACCTCCTGTTAACACTGTCACACTATACTCCAAACAGAATATCTGCTGTGTCCTCACAGGCAACACGGCTGGATTGACACCAACATGCAGCTTGTGTTTTTACCAGATTGTTACAGTATGTACTGACTCGTTAGAAAAGCCAGTACAAGCGGTCAACTACTGCGTCCACACACAGCTTTCTGAATGTGACATGACAGAAAGTTGGCTTCTTACTTTGACCACTCTGTTGGTGCGGTTGAAACTAAAGTCCCGTCACAAACAGTCCATATCTGGATAAGACACTGGCTCGCAGGGAGCACTTGAACCAGCCAATAGTTTAGTTGTGACCTGTTGTCAAGCTACTCACACAATTAACTTAATTATGAGCAGCAGCTGACGTAATCTGCTGCCTGCCGTGTTTGTCATTTAGACGGTGAATGTGATGGTCTGAAAATGACAAGCTGCTAACTGAATGTTTTGTACAATGAGAGGAAAAACAAGACAACAGATTCTTTAACTTCAAAGCTCAAGCACATACGTTGTATATAAATCATTTGTTTTTGTTTGTTTTCATAAAATGGTGAAAACTCAAACATATTAGTCTATATATTTAAAAAAAAAAAAACCATGGATGGAAAACATGGATGACTCTTTGTGAGTTAGGGTTGTGTGATTTATAGCATGAGACAGCATACATTTTGCCATACCATTAATACTGTTATCTATACCTTTTAATCATAATTATTGTGCACAATGATGGAAATCGATGTTGTTTTATGGCGATATTTATTTGATTTACTATATTTCCTGTCGAGGTTTTTGCATTATTTAGTGTTACTTTTTGTCAAGTATTCATTTTGCTGGATTCTGGTCTGGTTATTATCCATACCATCGCTCCAACTTGCCATCATGATGTATATCAATATTGTCATATAAAACACATCTACAGTGATAGCTCTTAGTGTGTATTTTTCCTATCTAGGCAAGAGTCAATCTTCAACATGGCCTGTTTTCATCCCACATGTGTGAGGCTCCTTATCCCAGCTGTTGATCCCAAATATATCCTCAAAACTGGCTCAGCACTGTGATTTACTCATTAAAATATGATCATTTTCATTGAAAATAAAGTACGTGATCACCGCAAGTAGCATGAATTTATTTCCTTAGCTCTTTAAACTGAAGGAGTGGTAGGGGAGAAGACCCTGGGTGATGATATTTGTGGATGATTCTGTACTAGTTTCAGTATTGTTGGATACTAAAGACATTATCTGTTGGGTTCTTTCCTCTACTAAATGATGTAACATCACTCTGTGTCCCTAATGTTTAGAGCATGACTGCTGAAGGATACACTATCTGTCTTCCAGGTTGTGAATGTGACCGTTCTTTATAATCCCCTGCACAATTAGAGACCTATAAAGAGCTCAGCAGGGGGAAATGCAAGTTTACATTCCAGTTACATGCTTATTATTTACAGGAGAAGAAAGACAACCCAAATATTCTTATGAAGCAGAAGCAGCAGACCACGGTGTTCACTTTGACAGATGTTTTATCAAACTAAAACAGTGTACAGTTCTAGTGAAGGCCATGTAGACTTCAGGCCCATTGTACTATAAATAACAGGGTCATTGGCACAAACACTGAACAGGTGCCAGAGATCTATTGTGTCTCTCCACATTTACACATCAGTCTACGTTTTAAGTTTTACACTGACCCCTGACATTCTTACTGATGGAACAGTTTCCAGAGGCTGAACAGAGTCATCTATTTAACCTTTAGAATCAAACAATCTGACTCATGTCTGATGCTTTTCCCAGACATTAAAGTCTAACAAAAATGTAAGATGTTTTTTTTTTATTCTCATCAATATTTCTCTGTATTTATCTTGCATATATTTCATTCTTATAGGCCTACATACTAAACAACATTGCTACTTATTATTTCTTTCTTCTCTCTGTCTCTGTCTTCTCTCTTCTGGCTCTAAATCTCCTTCTCCCATATTTACATGATTCATTTCTCCCATAGAGAGGGGGCATATTTACAATAAACTAAGTAACTAAAACCACCTCAGCAGACAAGCGAGCCAAACACCCATTTTACCTTGTATTCCAAAGACTTCAGTGAGCTCGTAAGTGCAAGTTGCCGGTGTTCTATTTGGCACATCATGAACCTTGGTTGGTGTAGTGCTGGAATGGTAGAAGTTTGGTGCGTTAGTACAGTCTTCTGTACTGTAACTGTCCTGACCATTTGTGCTTCTTCAGGTTTGAACACTGTAAACCAGCGAAGCATGAGGAGCTGCCAACAACCCAGACGCTGCCGCTGCCCTCCGCCTCGCTGGCTGGTCAGTCAGACCCAGAACCCAGTGGGCCAACACCGGGCCCAGGGGCGCAAGACTGGGTGAATGCTGCTGAGTTTGTCCCAGGACAGCCGTACTGTGGACGGGGTGAGTCACCAGCAGTGATGAAATCAAATTCGATTTTCAACATAACCATAAGATTTACCAACTTTTATGATGGGCTGGTCCTTCATAACGTTATACAGTGCTGCTTGAAAGTTTGTGAACCCTTTAGAATTTCCCCTTTCTGCATAAACATGAGCTAAAAATGAGACAAAAACATTAAACTTATCATTTATTTTTTGTGGAAAATTATCCAATCTTACATATTTGTGGGAGGCAAAAGTACGTGAACCCTTGCTTTCAGTAACTGGTGTGACCCCCTTTTACAGCAATAACTTCAACCAAACTTTTCTGATACCTGTTTATCAGCCCAGCATATCAGCTTGCTCTGCCATGCACACCATTGATGTTCAATGTTCTCCTGATGGTGGACTCATTAACATTGACATTAGCCACTGCAAGAGAGACCTTCAGTTTCCTAGATGCTACCCTGGAGTCCACTGCGGCCTCCTGGACTATTACACGCCTGCTCTTGGTGTGATTTTTGTTGTTCGACCACTCCTGGGGAGGGTACCAGTGGTGTTGAATGTCCTCCATTTGTACATATTCTGCCTGACAGTCCACTGGTGGACTCCAAACTCTTCAGAAATGGTTTTGTAACTCTTTCCAGCCCGCTGAGTATCAACAACTCTCCTATGGTCCTCAAAAATCTCCTTTGTTTGAGCCATGACACACTTCCACAAACCTGTGTTGTGAAGCTCAGACTTTGATATTAAAGACCCAGATTTCTCTTCTTTAAATAAGGCAGGGCCTCCCAGACTCATATGTGATTGTCATCCCATTGATTGAAACACCTGACTCCCCTCAAATGAATTGATAATCCTAGATGTGCACACACATTTGCATCAATCTGATCACAAGTGAACAGCTCTAAGTACAGGTGTGAATGCACCAAAGATGCATTGAGGACGCATTGAGATCTGATCACTCAGACCACAGGTCAGGGCTGCATGTGGCCACATTCTTTTAGCAGTGTAAATGCAATGCATCCTGGGCCACACTGAAGGACCGCCTACTCAACTCACGTCCTCTATTGTCTTGTCCGCTTGTCTGTCTCAATAGTTTATTCTGTCCTGTCAAGTTGATATCTACAGTTTTTATTTTTGCTGCGCTGCTCAACATAATGAGCTCAGGATTTATCAGGAGGACGGCTGCTTTACTCACAATCATTTCACTGTATGAACCTGGACTGTCTGTGTGTAACAGCTGACCCTTTGCACGTGTGGAACACAGAACATCAATTAACATTAGATCCTGACCGATCCTGTCGGCATGTTGGGATATTTAAATAATCAATGAAGTTACGCTGCTGTGCCTCATGTGTAAATGCACCCAGCATACCAGTCCTCCCACCGCTTTAAAACAACAACGAATTTAGTCTTTGCAAACAGAAATGATGTGCTTGTTTATTTGCATATAGAGTGGGAAAATGAGATCCGATCACAAGCGGTCACTGGACGGATGTGGAGAAACATGTTAATGCCAGGTGTAAACAGGGCCGCTGTGTGATTGGCCGTTTGTTAGGCTGCTGTGTCGTTCTAACCAAACAGCCCAACCAAGAGCAGCTGAAAAGGAGGTTCTCTGTTCTCCTTCAAGTGATAATTCATGTGTATTCCTCTTGGTTTGTTTGTAAGTTAGTGTGAACACAAAACAGACACAAATTCAAAGACAACAATGTATTTTTTTTGTCTTTGTCCGTACCAAGTGAACCTGACAGGTGTGCAAGTGGCCATAATGATGCCAAGCTCCACTGTCATGTAGTGTCAAGATCAAATGAAAAGTCAGTTCAGTTTAGTTGTTAGCGACATGGCCAAAAATATTGTCATCATATTTTTTTTCATATCTATCAATGATTATCACAATATATATTTAATACCACTTATAGGTACTGTTTTATTAAGATTGAGTTGAATTTGAAGTTCAAGGATTTGAAACCTAAATAGATTTATTTACAGTGGTGCTTTTGGTATGAACACTGTAACTATAAAGACCTATGTTTTTTACATTTCCAGCATGTGTGGGGGTTTTTTGTTTGTTTTGTTTGTTTGTTTGTTTTTCCTTGTTTTGGCCCCACACGTGTCAGCTGTTGCCTGAGTGATTGTACAGATGAGGGTTGTCCCAAAATGCAGAACAGAGATTTTTCCTGTAAATGAGTCATCAGTTCATCATAGTTATTGTTGGTTGTTTGTTTTTTGTGATAATTATCAAGATCATTTTCTGGCTCAGTCCTACTTAAATAACATTGTGAGTCTGTACAATTTAAAACAACTTGTTGTTCAGGTGGGGAAGGTTTGTCCTCACATCAGATTCTCATTTGAATGGTTGTGGGGCCAGAGTAAGCATACTTACAGTGAGGCTGGAGTTTGTTTCAACTGACACAAAACAAGTGTGTCTAAATGTTTTCCTCTCTGCTGCTGGATTGTTTGTATCAGCTGAGCCAGTGAAGGCAGAGAGCTCTGCTCCTCTCATCGAGGAGTTGGACAGTGACACAACACAGGACAACAAAGAGTTGAGGAAGCAGCTTTGTCCGTATGCTGCCGTCGGAGAGTGCCGGTACGGTCTCAACTGTGCCTATCTCCATGGCGACGTGTGTGACATGTGCGGCCTGCAGGTGCTCCATCCCACTGACAACAATCAGCGCTCAGAGCACACAAAGGTAACTGTTTGACACACTATCTGCCGTCCAGGACCACAGGGTGTGTAGCTGGGGGTCTGCATTCACTCACAGACGCTCTGTCTCCTGTAGGCATGCATCGAGGCCCATGAGAAAGACATGGAGATTTCATTCGCCATCCAACGCAGCAAGGACATGATGTGCGGTGTGTGTATGGAGGTGGTGTTTGAGAAGGCCAACCCAAGCGAGCGCCGGTTTGGCATCCTCTCCAACTGCAGCCACTGCTACTGTCTAAAATGCATTCGCAAGTGGAGGAGTGCCAAGCAGTTTGAAAGCAAAATCATTAAGTGAGTCACTCATAGATGGTTTGTTTTTAAATGAGGGAAGGAGGACAGGCTGTTCTATCAGGGTTTGGGAAGGGAAGGAGTTTTTTCAATGGGATACCCAGTAAATAGTTGCTTCCATCACTCTAGGACTTCATGGTAAATGATCTTAAATGCTTGTCTCTGGTGGATGTTCCTCAGGAGATCAGCAAATATTTGTATTTTGTTTTAGTGCGTAGAACATCAAAACTAATTAGAAATGTCCATCATAAGTTAGCAGGTCCATGAGACAACATGGTGTAGAATGAGTTTTTCATTTTGAGCTAGTTGACAGAATCACTGATAGGCTTTAACCAGCAAACATCTGATATGTCTTCTCAATAAATGTTTTAAACAGGAATGAACTATCAAAGTTTCCATTGATGAATCTTCTTGATTAATCAAGATCCATACATGGACTAATCATCTCAGCACTGCTATCTGTAATGGTCCCATCAGTTGTATTAAGGTGATGATGTTTCAGTTTCAATCTACAGGACTCATAATGAATACATGAAGGACTTTTTATTCCTTTTACATCATATTGCTATTTATAAATCATCTGTGCAGGAAGTTGCAGAGAAAGATTTCTTCCATCTGTGCTGGAAGACAGACTGTGTTTGCTTGTCTGCTCTGATTTGAAATAAGAGACAGAGTTAAGCGTGTAAGACAAGCAAATACATAATTTGAGATATACATAAGATATGCAGATCCACTGAGTCAAGATCATGTCAGCATGACATTGGACTGTCTCCATATTCAAGGAAACATTTTTCTCTTCCAACTAAGCCGATTTTTCATCTCCTTTTTTGATTCTATTTTAAACTTTGGAATTCAACTTTCACTTAGTAAATTTTGATCAAATTTAAATACTTTTGAAAAGAATTCTAAAGCAGCCTCCAGTACTTCACATGATTTTCAATTTGTTTTCAAGTTTGGTAATATGTAGATTTTTTTTTTTTGCTTTGGGGAAAAAAAGATGAGAATGTCTAAAGAAAATGTTGATACGGAGTCAGGTTAACCAAAGACAAAGACTATGAGGGAAAAACAGGCTGCTTTTGTAAATATCAATCAAAGTGTGAGGGGACAAAAACAAAAGCAGAGTGTGCTAAACTCAACACTCAAGGTCCCTACACTGTGTGTGACACTGAAGTTTAGAAATGTGCATGTCAGTAAGAGATTAGTCTTTCCTCTCTTCGTGGTGTCTTGTTATTTCATTCTTTTGCTGCATCTATACATTTTTTCTACACATTCTAAAATAAAATCTCATGCAGTATTTAACAAATGTACAACATTTGATATACAGCTGAGGCTTCAAAATCATTTCACAACCAGGTCAGGATGCCATTCTGGCTCAATCCTAGAGACCACATAACTCATCTTTTAGGCCGTATTCACACCAAATCAAAACGCCAGTCATCCCATTCATTTGAATGGGGGTAGTGCATTTCGTCTGCAGCCGTTTTGGCGGCTACGGTGCTGCACCGGACTGCAGCCGGAAAATTGAGCCAGAGTCAACTTTTGGAGAAACGCAACCCGACGTCACTGTGGCTAAAGGCTGCGGTGGCCAACCACAGCTGGAGATCAGATGGATCAGAGCTGTAAACTCTGTCATGAGGGAGTACAAAGACATTACTAGGATGAGGAGAGGACATTTCTCTTCATTTGATAATGTTAAAAGTAGAGTAGACTGTGCTGTCTGCTTCCTGACTTGTTATAAAAAAGACAAGAGAGAGCAGCTGTGGTCGAGTGAGCTAAAGAATGAATGAAAAGAGGGAGTGCTGGTAGAGAGAAAGCCGGTGAATCAGATCAGTGAAACGTTATTTTCTAAATGTTTCACAGCGGATACGTTCTAGAGCACAAATAAACACACCCACACCCCCCCACACACACCTCCGCTCAACCCTGCAGCTTTACACTGCACCGCCTGATTTGGTCTGAATACGGCCTTACGTTAGTCATATGTCAGTCAGTTAAGTGTGCCTACCTATCTATGACTCTTTCCACCACTTCCTGTTTGCTTGCAGATCTTGCCCAGAGTGTCGAATCACATCCAACTTTGTCATCCCAAGCGAGTACTGGGTTGAAGATAAAGACGACAAGCAGAAACTCATCCAGAAATACAAGGACGGCATGGGGTACAACTGCACTAACTGTTACAGTGAAGCAAGTCATTAGAGAAACGAGGACACAACAACTGTAGTTTTCACCAAAGATAAAGCAGATATTTCTTTACTTTTTAAAGGCATTTAATAAGACTTATTTTCTGTCTGGCTTCTTTTAAAACTGGTCTACTAAAGCTGGCCTGTTAAACACTTGAGTATCAGCAAATAAAAGTCCATTATTTTCCCTGCAGGTTTGGAGTAGAAAGCTGTTGCTGTGTGGTTGTATGAGAATCATCTTAGGAGTGGGATGTGAATCTGTGGGAGTGGGCGGATGCAGGATTTAAGAAACTGTCCTGTGCATATCTTTACTCTAAAACGCTGACTTTTTTTGTCTTTTTAAATAATGAAAAGCTCCACTGACAAAACGTCTATCATCCAAGAATCAATCAATGTTGCTCCATTCCTCTGGTGTATTTATGTGTTCTAACTTGCTGTATGTATTCTCTGCTTTCCCTTTTGTCTTTCCTCTCCAGGAGTAAACCGTGTCGATACTTTGACGAGGGTCGTGGAACATGCCCTTTCGGCTCAAATTGCTTCTATAAGCACGCTTTTCCTGATGGGCGGCTGGAGGAAGCTCAGCCACAGCGAAGGCAGACTGGATCCAACAGCAGGAGCCGGGTAACAATTAACACTTTCACCAGCATATACTCCAACTAAAAATACATTAGTATTTGTACTAATAAATACATTAGTATTGTTGCTACCAAGATTTCACAGTTTGTATTATAAGAGCCAGCGTTTTCAAAAGCCAACACTGTTTATCTCAGAATGTTTGTGTTCATTCAACAACATCCTTCCTTGTGGTAGCTGTTGCTACAACCTTAAAAACACCTCAACTGTAGCACCCCCTGCTGGATGTGGACAGTAGTAAGAGTAAGAACAGGCAGAGTCTGAGATGTAAAGCAGTAACCATGCTTATTATTACCTTACTGAAATGTTCTGTATTTGCTGAGAGTAGCGAGTTGTTTATGTGTTGACTGAGTCTGTGAATAGTATTTTAAAGTATATAAAGGTAGTAGTGTGACAGGACTAATGTATGGACCTGCGTTAATATCAGGGCTCAATTTCTGTATTTAACAAAATATACCAGGAAATGTATCTGCGTTCAATTAGATAATTTAAACTGGTGAAATTTGAATAAGATCATCAATAACAGAAAGGCCCAGAGAAAATGATTCATAAACTAGTTTAGCTATTTATTGTATTGATACAGCATCAGTAGCTCATCTCTGGTTTTCACTTTATGTACAAAGAACAAGTGTTTCTCATTGCAGAAGGACCTCTTTGTGTCTTGTTGGAGCAACAACTTTCTCATGTGTGGGAACATGAACATTTTTTTAAATACTTGTATTTTTCAGTAAAAAATCCGTTAAAACTAATGAGCCTTCATGACATTGTTCAAGGGTTTCTATCTTTCTCATCACTCAGCAGGTTCTATTTTTTACACTTTCCATTCCTCAGAAACGGTAGCTAAAAATGTTTTGACAAATTGTCCACCCCTGGAGTCAGATATAGAAGCCTCATTCTGACAGGTAATAAAAATTAAAAGTTAGGAATGATTTAATAAAATTAAAAAAAATTAAAAAACTTTGATGGTAAGTCAAAATGATTTAAAAATGTGGCCTTATAAGAGATCAAGTCAAAATTCTTATTATTTCTCTCTTCCTGGAAGAAATGGACTTCTATATATAGACCAGGCTTTACAAAGGCACCGTGAGCCTGACAGCTCTATTAGTTATTTTCCCCAGAATACATTTCTTGTCTTAAAATAAAACTCCTTCTCTTCGTTGCCCCAGAACTCGAGGCGAACACCACTGTGGGACATCTTTGACGAGCGGGAAAGCACCGATTCCTTTGACAACGAGGACGAGGAGATGGTGACGTTTGAGCTGAGCGAGATGCTCCTCATGCTGCTCGCCGCGGGAACCGACGACGAGGTGACAGATTCAGAGGATGAATGGGACTTGTTTCACGAGGAGCTGGACGATTTCTATGAGATTTACCTATAGCAGTCCCACCCACTAACCCCCCCTCACCCCCCCCCCATCCCCCCACGTATACTAGACACTAGAATGGACTGTCTTGTGCGAGTGATGGACAGTAGCTTTTCCCCACCCCCTGTATTGTGGCAGTGCCTTTAAGCAGGCCATTAAATGAACTTAAAAAAAAACAAAAAAAAATCCCAACAAGTCAGTGCGCTCGTGCTAAACATTTTCTAGACATCTATCCTTGTGAGTCTATCCTTGTGCGGTTCTTGTTAAAAGGAAAAATAACAAAATGACAAAAAGAACTCAATATAAGATTTAACTAAAATTATAACTTACTTCAAATATTGCTAATAAACATTGTCAAGTTTATTTGTGGGTGTGGGTTTGACTTGTTTATCATCTACCCAGGTGTTTGTACATACTTCTGAGACTCTGAGGATGCACTTGAACTTACTCAGCACCATTTACTGTGATCGTGATGGGCATGTTGTAAGATTTTACATACGGTTTTTGAATGCCGGAAATTCTTTTTTTTTTTTTTTTTCTTTATTAAAGTCGCTGATCGCCAATATATTGTGCTGATGTTTAATAAATTTACCATATTTACCATTTACCACACCATCTTCATGTTGTACTGAAAAGTATTTACTGTGTTCCCCAGAATTCTGTAGTTGCTTTTTTTTTTTTTTTTCAGGGTTAAAAAGCCATTCATGTGGCATTTACATCATTTTGGAGCACAAACTGTCCATCAAAGCCCACTCAGTGAAACTCATGTAGGATCTGACCCTGATCAGGATGTTTCAGTCACTTAGTAGCTCAGGAAATCTTCTTGGCAACACATAAGGTGGAAATAAATGATGCCGGACAGATGCAAAGTAGCAAAGTAACATTTCTTCTGACCAGGAAAGGTCTCTTTCATTAAAGCCAATATGGATGAATTAAGAGAACAAGATACTCTTTCAGTATGGCTCCATTTATTCCAAAAGTTTTATACTGAGCACATACGCTGAAACTCCTCACGCTTCCATATTGAGCCCACAGAGCATGAGACTTCCTCCGGGTGAATCGCCTCAACTCCAACTTGTGAAAATAATTTATTGATAAAGCTCTTTTAAGACAGAATTTCCTTTTCCCCACATTTTAATTTCTATAAGATTTGATGAGCTGCTCAGTGACTGAAGTGTCAGAGTTACAGGGAGGGAGATCCAGGACTGTGATGGATTGTATGACGGTCCTGGATCAGGGCTAAACCTAAGTGACCCCCACCTTCCTCTCACTCACACACACACACACACACACACACACACACACACACACACACACACACACACTCCTATTCAAGTAGTCTTGGAAACATACTGCCTTTTGAATGAAGAATGAATTGATAAGTGAAATGTCATGTCAGCTTTTCTCTCTGTAATCCATTCTCCTGTAGTTTTGCGTAAAAATCAAATTGGCCTCATACATCAGCAAACTGCTACTTCATTCAAATAGACAAAAAAAGATCCTCAATACTGCTTAACCCCCCCCCCCCCCATCATCCTTCCTGAATCTCAGTATCCAGGAACACCTGTGGTACCAGAAGGCAAGACCTTCCTCAGAACCAGGCTAAAGAGTTGAACACTCTTCAGCAGACTTACAGTGCAGATAATCATTTCCCACCGGTGTGAAGTGTAGATTCACTGCTCTCTGTGGGCTTTAGTGACTCATATTAATGCATATTAAGCCGTGCTGCAGAGACACTCGTCCACTGACTCCTGATAGCTGGTCTCAACCTGTTAAACTCCATCGGAATGCATATGTTTATACTGAAATGTGTGTTTTCTATGTTCCACAGCCATCCATCTTAACTTGAAATTAAAGTTTATTATCAATCTCTTTGCTGTGTGGAGTCTATATCTTTTCTATGTCTTGTCTCTGAATTATGGAATAAGAACATAAAACTATTTCAACTTGAAAACATGTTTGTTCTGCCTTCAAATGATAAGGAATGAGTACTAGTTTGTTCAGTAGTTCTAATGTACATCTTACTACATTAAAGCTGCACTATACTTAAAGATGGATAAATAGACTATCTGTGTCGCTCATAGTGATGAACTCAGCACTACAAGCTTCTTAGCTTCTTTTAGCTCATTGGTTTGGTTTTATAAGCCTGCACACTCCACTCTTATCTGTCATTTCCAGCAGCAGCAGTGAAAACACTCTAATGAACTCACTGTTCACTACCTGCCCAGCACCAGATGGCAGACACACACAGTTAGAAAGTAGCTGGTGAACATAGTGCAGCATTTAGCAGCTAAAGAGACAAATATCTTTCTCAAACAAGACAGAGTGAATATTGGACTTCCATTCATCAGGTGGATGAAAATGAATGCTAGTATTGCTCTTTGCTGGATGTGTATTTGCTAACACATTCAACTTTATAATGTGATAATATGTCAGTACTGTGTTTTCACCTTATTCAGCTGCCCTCAAGTGGCCAAAAAATCTATTAGTTTTTCTCAATGGCTCACACACTATAACTGGACCTATTAACTAAACATCCCAAACCATGATGCCATCTACCAATAGACAGACCCATTTCCCAAAACACTATTCCCCTGTTTTCACTCATGCTCATTAAGAAAGCATTGGCATTCAATATCATTAACGCAAGTCATCACAGCTGGAACCCAATTAACACACAGTTCCCCAGGTGGAAACACTAAGAGTCAAATTGTTCACACAGCTATCTGATAGAAAACAAGGCCATGAGTCAGTTCACTTGTGTTGGAACAATGGATCCACAAAGACCTGAGGCAGAGTAACTGTGATTTCTTTCTTTATGAACAAACTGTTTTTTTTTTCCTTTGGTTGATATTGGTAAATACATGGAAATGATTTTACTGTATTCTACATTCCTTATCAGTTGCATATTTTACAGTTCATTTACTTTCTCATTCAATTTCTGTTTAATTTACCACAGTAAACCGAGGGATTCAATTTTTTGAAAATGTATACATGTGTCTTTATCTTATGTTCATCATGTGAAGGAAGTTGGAGCAGCAAGACTGCAATCAAACAAGAACGCTTTCAGAGTTATCAAATGCAATTAATGCTGGAATGTACAATGATTTGTTAAGAGTTTAATTTGATTAGTAAATGACATTCAACTCATGATTTTATGTCATAAGAACCAAACTCATCATTAGAAGTTTAGAAATGTGAAATCAACCTGAAACTGACAAACATTTCTATTGTAATGATACTAGAATAGTTGATTATCTAAGTAGTATCCTTTTAATATGTGAAGCAATGTTTATCTGAAGATGATCCTGCGTTCATATCCTGAACAAGCCTGTTTGTCACAAACTGGCTGGAGGAATGTGACAGGGAGGTAAAGTAAACAAACACAAACAATGAAAGCAATGCATGCTTGTGTGGCATATCTGAAGGAAGGGTGAGAGAGAGTGAGCACATGGACCAGCTTTTATAGTCTCTTCATCTCTTATTATTACTATCATCCATAATTTACACCAAATGAGGGAATATTTCATATCACAGAATGACAAGTTTTCCCCTTCACACTATACGGGATTTTCTCTGAGTTCATCCCACCATCGCTGGCAGTAAATCAGACTTCCATCGTAGTAAAATACATTTTGCAGTTGATGTCATAGCACATGAGACAGTTTTGCTCTGAGAGATCTAAATCTTTGTGAGACAACACATCACAATCCTTCAAAAGAGCCACTCTGATCCATCTTAACATCTCTGTGTACACAGAAATCATAATATGTTTTTGTCTTCTCCTAAGATACATTATATTTTTCACTGTCAGAACCCAACAGCAGGCTGAGAGGATAAATCTGAAGGATTGTGTTTTTTTTGTTGTTTTGCTTTTTTTTGTTTGTTTTTTTACTTTTTTCAAAATTAAAGGATTAAAATGAAACAATCTGATTAGGGAACATCTCTTTGGTTAAACTCTTCATAACTCATTGACATACAGTGTACAAGTGTAATGAGGGGTTGTGCATAGTCAGTGGTTGGCTGTAAAACCACTGTACAAACCATAAAAGTTGAGGACCAATACCTGAGACAAAGGTCATTAAACTGTTAGTTTAGAGAAAACATGAGTCCTGACTGATCCCTGAGAGCGAGTTTGTGTTCCACACTAATGACAAAAACTAAAGTGACACCTGAATTGAGGATCTGGAGGTGTGGAGCCTGTCAGAAAGAAAGGGAACAGGATGGAGAATGTAACTTTTAGAATCTTCACCAGGGTTTCTGATGAGTTTTAAGAGTCACAGCAGATCGTGTATATTGTCACGGATTATCAAAAGGGCGAAGATGCATGGTGACCCCTGAACTCCAGGGGCTCCAAAAAAATCCATGCTTACTGAGTGTCAACTGGTTGCTCATGTAATTGAAAATGTATTTAGGGATAACTACTACCAAAGTAAAATATCTGCTTTATTAATAGATCTGAGCCCCTGTCTTGAAGGGGGTCCTACACTTTTAATGTCATTATTATTTCAATTTGTACTTAGATGTTGCGTAATCCTAAATCCAAATGACAATGATAACTGTACATATTGCAGAGTGGGAGGAAATGTGATTATTAGGGGCCCAGAAGCTAATTTCTGGTTCTGTTATCACTCTAAAGCAACACTGTATATATCTAACATATCTAATAACAAACATAAGGTTCAGCCATATTACAATTGTCAAGCAGATAGTTGATACATAAATCAACAACAAATTTGATAGTATTTTTTCTGTGTGTTTATCTGTGTTATAATTATGAACTGTGCTTATAGCCCACTGTAACTAAGCATCAGTGTCTAAACATTTCATATATCAACACGCTTCACCATTATTTTTAATAAAGATACTGAAAAACATTCAAACATGAGAAGTTTGCAGACATCGCTGCGGTTTCTTGGAGATGATGATGGAAATATGTCATTATTTTTTTGACATTTAGAGAAATAATATGTGCAAAACGAATGAATTAATAAATTAAAATAATCTAATCATAACCATAGTAAATGAAGCAGCTGTAGTCCATTCCATGAGACACAGTCTGTGCCTTTCTCTGCGCATGTCTCTTCCTCGCCACCTTTAAAAGCGTTAGGGAAGAAGAAAAGGGGAGAAAGGGAGGCGACCGCACGAATACAATGATCTCAGAAACTGGGAATGACAATCTGAAGGCCGACTTTCTCCAATCCGAAGCGAGCTTTTCTCCAGACTCCCCCGTCTCCTCTTCTCCAGAAGCCGGGCAGCTGCTGAGCAGGAGGCGGGACACTCAGACCACCAGCGGCAGCATCAACCCGGAGGAGAGCGGCAGCATCCAGCCTCTGGTCTCCTCAGCAGCGGCCGCCGCCTGCATCATGACATCGGGGGAGTTCATGCAGACCACTCCCCTGCTGGCGCACAAATCCAAGAGGAGCCTGCTGTACAAGGCGCTCTGCTTCCTCCTCCTCATCTTCCAGGGCGGCATCCTGGACTTCTACCTCATTATCTTCACCGACCTGTACTGGTGCTCATGGATAGCCACGGACCTGGTGGTGATCTCGGGCTGGGGGATTTTCTTCATGAAGAACGCGCGGAGCAAGAGGGAGCGGGCCTGCGGCTTCCACCAGAAAAGCTCCATCTTCGGCTGCAACCTCGGAGAGTTCACCTACGCCTACCTGGCCTGGCTCATCTATGTCATCGCCTGCACGCCGAAGGTGGTGCTCATCCTGGAGACCTCTATCCTGGACCTGATCGCGCTCAAGGTCCCGTGCGGAGTGACCGGCTTCAAAATCATCATGTTGCTGTCCGTCCCGCTGCTCTTCTGCCTCATCAACTCCATCATCGAGGACTTAAACGGGGCGACGCGGCACCACTCCCAGAGCTGCTTCATGAGCACCTGCCTGGACCTGCTGGACAGCTTCACACTGGTGGAGATGCTGCTGAGGAACGAGATCCCCTCCGTCTACCTGAAGTACACCGTCATCTCGGTGTATTTCGTGGCCCTGGCCGTCCCGGTGATCTGGCTCTACGAGCTGACCGCGTCGGAGCTGCGCTGCCGGTGGCTCTGGGCCCGGTTCTCCACGGGCCTGGTGGTCAACGCACCTCTGCTGGTGGTCAGGTGTTTCCAGGTGTATGTCTACAAGATGCCGGTGTCTGTGTTTATGTTCAAAAACATCTTCTTCTTGGTGTGTAAGTTCCTGGAGCTGGTGGAGCAGTGCGTGACGGTACGCGGGGTTCGGAGGCTGGCCGGCGGCAGTAACCCGGCCCAGTTCTCCCACTGCGTCTCCGAGAACGACATGTGTCCGCACGGATACGTCAATACTCTGGCTGTCACCCAGTCATAGAGGCCGCTCTGAGCTCCAGGTGCGCCACAGCAGTCGGCCTATAATTATGGCGGGAATGTGGAGAAGTCCTGCTTAGTTCCAGACACATCTGGAAATTGGAAAATCCTTAAAAGGTCCGAATTACATCCCCAACCTCTGCCTCCAGATAGTGGCTTTAAATGTGATGAAAAGCAGCCCAACATAACAACTCTACATGTGAGGTATTC
Organism: Thunnus thynnus; assembly: GCF_963924715.1. Taxonomy (NCBI): domain Eukaryota; kingdom Metazoa; phylum Chordata; class Actinopteri; order Scombriformes; family Scombridae; genus Thunnus; species Thunnus thynnus. The sequence continues at coordinate 1,193,655 of NC_089539.1, read as the reverse complement.
AGGCAACACTCTCTCGTTTAGCTACAATCTATTATATTACAAAGTCAATTAACTTTGCTGTGTGGAAATGTGAAGGAAAACAACTGGGCTATTAACTAACTATCATCCTAATGATATCACTGAAAGAAAAAAAAAAAAGAATTATTAAAATAGACTAAAATTAAAGGGTCACTTATATTTCTCAATTACATCTAGTACCTCAGTGCAGTGACAGGGTGGGATAAATCAACTTATTTATAAGTCAGATATTATATATTATAATATAGGAATATAGCGTGTTTAATCAACTTATTTTTGAGATGATTAAACACAAATATGTTTAAGGATACACACCATGTGCGCATAATATCATATAAAGTATTACCTGTATTAAAACTGTATTTTGACACTTCTTCCAACCTTGTACAATGAGGGTGAAAAAATAATTTGTTTGTGGGACTCATGGCATTGAACAATTACATTTCAAAACCTCTCTTTCTACACCCCTGTCACTCTGAATAATCCACAGAACAGACTGGAGACAGTGTTCAGTGGAACTACTTTACTACTTCCATCCACCTTGTATTGGGTTGAAGGCAGGAATGTCACAGGTAAATACGTTAAAAATTCCATTTCCACAAATTTTTTTTTTTTTTTTAATGTAATTTTGACATTTTTTATGTCAATTGCAAATATAAAACAATACACCAAAACCACATTTTCATTGGGCTGCTTAAATAACAACAGTAAATGAAAAGAGTCTTGAGGTATAATTAATTGGCCGGCCCCCAAGCAGCTGCTTCCAAGGGCTAGTTGGGTTTTGTCGCAGTGCTAAATCCTGCACAGATTAACAACCATAAATGCAAGTCTACCATTTTTTTATTAAGTTGCAAATATGTCCCTTACACAGCTTTTTAAAAAGAAGAGCTGTTTTCTACCACTCTCTTTTTGTTTTTTCAATCTGACATGAAATAAAACTGTCATCTAAAAAGTCTGCCAGCTCTGTTTTACGGAAATGTTGTGTGGAGCTCTTTGAAAATTTTTATGACTTGATTTTCTTTTTGAGATATTGTCTGACACAATTCAACATTGTATGCCTAGACCACACATCATCAGCTGATCTAAATACAGCTGAGTACTAGCTGCAGGGCTGGATTAACTAGAGGGCCACAGGAACAAATAAACTGAGGGCTTTCAACCCATTTTGCCCAAAAATCAGCAAATACGTCTACACTGGAATTCTACCTGTCCCAGGTTTGCTGTGTTGTCACTTAGTTTTAACTTACATTTGTTAAAGGATGCACCATGTGAGCATAATATCATCTGAAATATTAAATACTCACATACACATTCGGCTCTTAACCATTTCAGTTTTCAGTAGTGCTTTAGTGGTGCATACAACAAAACAACTTTGTGATGAATCAAATTACCACAAAGTAACTGCCACACAGAAAACCATGGGGCAACAAACAAAAGAATCTATAGATGCATTATAATAGGCTAAACACATTTGCAGGGTAGTTTCTCTGTGTAGGTGTTTAAGGCGTTTGTTGCCACATAACTGTATCTCTGACACTTTGGAGGTGACTAATCCATGTGAGGTTTTTACATGAAATTCTGGATTTTTGAGCTGATGACATTTTCCATAACATGAGAATGGATTTTCCAATTTTTGGACATGTCTGGAATGCATCATCTGTACCAGCCTTACAATGCTCCCTTTTCAGACCAGTCTACAGGTGCTACAGTCAAACCCAACACCTGCAATAGTGGATATAAACTGTAGTATATTGGACCTAGTTGAGTTGTGTGTGTTCAGTCTGTGAATTTCACCGCTGCACTTGAATGGAACACAGAAAGACAGCCGCTGGACCGTATGAGTGTTGTTGGGATGCAAAGTGCAATTTGAAGAATCCTCTCGGTTGGACTCCAAACACCTGCTCCACCTACCCGTGTACATTAGTGTATTCTATTGATGACGGTGTTGTCTGCTGGTCTGTGCTGGTTCTAAATGCTGTGTCTGGTACTGAGAGTAGAATAGACACGTGTGTGTAAGTTAATGCCCTGCATAAAGATCCAACAGTGCCGTGACAAACAGGTTTTCTACAGCACTTTTCAAATAGACACCTGGCCAACAAGAATCTCTGTTGGTATTGTTGGTTGTGCTACTGTTTTACTACTTCTGCCACTTTTTGGATCATGAGTCCTGATAGAGCTCTGGCTACTGTTCACTCAGACATCTGTCACTTTCAGGGCAGTAGTTCCTTGGGTCATTTTAACAGCCCGGCTCTCCCTTTCTTCAGAAAACCACTCATTTGTTCATTCATGGGCCTACAGTATTTCTTCTTTGCCTAAAGGTCATACCAGTGTAAAAAATCACTCAGCAGACTGAAAAAGTTTGTGTCATTTTCAACACACCTGTGATTCAAGTCTGGGACAATGGATATTTGTAATATTATTCAAAATATATGGAATCCCATTTCACTCAAGAAAATCAATTTAAAAAATTTAATTAAAAACGAGTAATGCTAAAAATAAAAAAAATGGTTTCAGTATGTCATGACAGTAAATAATTATGACTGTCTCTTACTAAGTCATGTCAATCAAGGCTGAGTCACACTCAACCTATTAAGTCATAACTTTTACATTAGGCTGTACTAATCAATGTTTTATATTGACAATGGATCTAACGGCTATGTGTAATTTATATGTATGTAATTTTTTTCAAAATATCACCAACTCTGCCATTCTTCTGAGCTTTTCAGCCTCTTTTAGCTCATTGATTCGGTTTTCAACCCATATCCCCCCTCTTCAACCTCAGCCCTGTGTATCTAATAGGGGATGCACGTGCCTGTCAACTTGCAAATGAGGGCGAAATTTTCCTGTAAGCTTCCCCAAAAATTAAGAAAAATGATACAGAGAGGACATAAAGTTCAGTATTTACCTACATTGTCCATAGAGGAGAAGTTCATTGTTGTAGTTTCTGGGATACCTCTTTTTTATGTGCCATAACTCCAAGATTAGACAAAGAAAAATGAAGTGCTGCTTTGCACAGAGTCATGTAAATAGCTGGGGAACATCATAAGTTGCTAAAATGCACAATGTTTGCTGGTGAGCAAGCTATTTGCTAGCATTTGAGTGAGAAGTGGCAGAGTAAAGAGATAGATATATTTCTCAGGAGTTGGTAGAGACCAAACCAGAGCTAAAAGGAGAGTGAATATTGGACCTGGAGTCATCAAACATGACTAAATGATTTGTAAGGTGCTCTGTGTCTGCTGGATGTGTAACCACATACATAAATAATCCAAATCTTAACCATAGAGGTGGCAGAGCAGAAAATAGGATATGGGTAATTTTTGCAACAGGGATGTGAATTGTGGAAGGCACTAACAAACAATATTGTCCTGCTGATAGTTGTGCCAGAACAATGCTCATTTAGGTAATTTTGGAAGGGAATGAGCTGGAAGACTTGTTTTCTAGGCTAGCAGTTTCCCCCTGCTTCCAGTCGTTAAACTAGGCTAAACAGGTCCCAGACCTGTCTCTGTACTGGATGCACAGAGATGACACCAACATCAACCTTTTCCTGTTACTGTGGGTGAGACAAATAATCAAATAATCCCACCAAAAAAGTTGGACTGTTCCATTGAAAAGTGACACAAACACATGCTGTATCACACAGGTTGTGTTGAAAATCCACTTTTTTCAGAGTGTATGTAAAAGTTTACACACTGTTGAGACAATCTGCATCCAGGTGCTTTTGGGAACAACAGGTGTTTCCAAACTCCCTCTCAACACGTCTGTACATTATTTACAGCAGTACATGCACTAGACTGACACTACAGCTTTGTCTGAATAACATTAGACACATCATGGCATGATCACGGTCCTCCATCATGAGCTCTTCCATAAGCTTACAGTAATGTTGTATCTAACAAACATGGATGATCAAAGTATATTAGATAAGTATATCTGACTGAAGGTGGTGTATATTGAATTCTTTGTGCAATATGGGTCAGAAGGGTCTGAACTGATTTTAGTGCCTATTATTTTGAAGTTGAATGAACTCACAGTTCATTGAGGTGAACTGTATTCTGTGCAATTCCCAAGCTTTGTTAGCTTCTCTGTGAGTGCTCAGAGTGTGCAGTGTAGGATGACTGCGGCGGGTCCAACCAGTGTTTCGACATGTTTAAACCCCTTTACTACAAATCACAAATACTTACCAATGTACCAACGTGTACTGTAGTGTTTTACATTTTTGCCCACTCTCTCAACAGCTATCAGTTTCTCATTATTTCAATACAGGACCAAAATTGAACCTGCAGACACTTGACACCTGCTAAACTATCACAGCAAACATCATGTCTTATTTTGTTAAAGTTGGTTTGTGTAGTAATACACCTTTAAGTGCAGATCCATCTGTACTGTACACCATATGGTCAATAATATGTGTACTGTTCACACACTTTTGTCTACTTTTGGTCTGGGTCTGGTTTTCCTGGTTTGGTCTAGGCTGCTTAGTTCCAATAAAGGGACAGCATACAATGACACAATAGTGTTATAGTTGAGGCAAAAGTGTGCCTCCACCATGTTTGTCCTTTCCCTGTTTGTACATGACAATGACCCTGTGCACAAAGTCAGCTCCATAAAAAATGCTTTTCCCAGTTTGTTGTTGTGTGGACTGCACAGAGCCCTGACCTCAACCCCATCCAACAGCTTTGGGACTGACATATTGCTGGAATGGTCAGGTGTCCACTGTACCAGCTGTACGTGGTAATGCAGACTGGACTGAAAAGTCAGGGAATCATAAAACAAGAATGAAGTGTGTAACTGTAACATCAAGATTTGATGTTCAAGGTGATGGAATAACCACAGTATGTGAAGCAAGTCTCTGGAGGTGATTTTCAAGCTGTTTTGAAACGAACTGAAATAAATCTCTAAACACGCACTTATGTTAGAAAAATGGCCAGCATTGATGCAAAATGCAGTATAGGAGATTTACAGGTATAAAGGGTCAAACATGCAAAAACCAAGTGTGACTTGCCAAACAATAATCAATGGTAGGACACACTTGAGTTAGTCTTACCTGTTTTCTTCAACTTCTTCGATCCTGCTCTAATGGTTCTGTGTGTTGGGTTCACTTTAAATCAATTTAAAATGAACTGAGCCCTGGACAAATTTAAAGGTAAATTGTCTGTATGTTATAGCTTCTGATAGTGTTCTAAATGACAGAATTTCTTACGTAACATACATATGGAGACTTCTGTTATATTACACTTTGCCATAATCAGGGAACTACTATTGTACCTTTAAGGGTCCTGGCACAACAAACTGACTTGAAAGAGGTTGCGTCATCAAAAAACGATGGCTGTATCAGCTCACGCTGAATTGCTGTTGATAAGAGCCAGCTGGAACGAAACACACCGAAAAAACTACACAGCCAAACACAGTCCGATGCCAACCATCAGCCACCTGTTAGCTTGTTGTGTCAGGGTCCTCAGATTTTCCATTGAGGTTTGATTTACATTTTACATTGAGATTAGATTCCATGTACAGAACTTAGAGTCCTTGACTCATATTTACACCATCATTTGTAAAGGTTTATTGAAGGTTCTTGAACACAGTGAATTTCCAGGAATGGAAGCTCTGATGACCCTGGGTTTTTTTTAAAGATAAGCAGATAGTTGGGAGAGGCAACTGTCTTCTGACCAGTGCTTACAAACAATCCTAAGTTTTGCTGCATTTGTTGCATCTTGTGCAGCTGAACGGACCATTTATAAATCCACTTTCCCCTGAAATTTCAGAATTGCAGCTGTGAAGATTCAGGTCAAGGTGTCACTGCCGTGTCTTTCATTATGTCCACCAGACACATCTTTCAATCATTTTCAAACTACTAATCATATGCGTAAAATAGTTAAGCTTTGATTGGACTAGTGTGGGGAAAGGGGTAGGACCTAAGTTCAGTCAATTCAGCTGCACCCATGCAATGGATTGTTTATTCTAAATGACATTTTTAAAAAGTTCATTATTAATAAGAACAATAAAATAGATAACAATCAAATAATTTGACAAAATAATCTCAAGGTTTTGTCAGAGTTTTCAACCACATCTTACAGTCTTCCTTAGTGGTCAAGTATGGAACTTCAGTCATATGATCGCAGGTGGTTGTATATGGAAGGAGATGGTTACTCCTGTCTCTGCTCAAAGAGGATCTCTAGGGTTTGATGTGAAAATCCTCCTTGGTCTTTCTCCAGTCATCCTCTGACTCCTGATTAAAAACCTTTGACTTCTTCCCAGTGGATGCTGTGAGTGGTTTTAGTCTGGTGTTCATTCAGTCTCTTGTCCAGGTTCCTTGCTGTTTCACTGATGTAACTGTCACATGTGATGTCATGATGATGTCATTCACCACTCTATTTTTCTACCTATATAGAAGCTACCATTGATAAAATACTTAGGTCACATGATGACAACAGAGCATCTCATCATCTGCTGAAGTAGACTATGAGATGTGTTTGAAAACTCTGGAAAAAAGCTATTTTGTCAAAATACTAAACCAAGAATTAACTTTCATTCTCAAAAATGTAATAGAATCTTGGATCAGTAAATCTTATGATTTCAGATCTTTAAAGGACCAGTGTGTAGGGTTTGGGGGGGATCTACTGGCAGAAATATTGGCAGAAATAGAATATAAATATAACGTACGTATATTTTCATTAGTGTATAATAACATGAAAATAAGAGTCATTATGTTTTCGTTACCTTAGAATAAGGCCTTTACATCTACATAGGGAGCTGTTCCCCTTCCACAGAGGCTGCCATGTTGCATCACCATGTTCTTACAGCAGCCCAGAACAGACATACCAAATACTGGCTCTAAAGAGGGCATTTCACATTTTTTTTGAGTTTCACGGCCATCGTAGGTTCTCCTACACACTCAGAAGGAGAGGGGGAGGGGTATTCAGTTGGTTGTAATCTGCAATCTCACCGCTAGGTGCCATTAAAACCTACACACCGGTCCTTTAATTGAATTGTCAGGGGCTGTTGAGCAGTTGACCCTGATGTTTGACCTCTCTGTAGTGGGCGCAGAGAGCCACAGTGAATCACAGAACACAGATCTGCTGACATGTTGACTGCTTCAGTGCTTCTCTGGCCTTTGTTTCTCAAATTGCACTGAGAGCAGAACAGCTTCTGTTTGTTTGTTGCTTATCATATCTTGCCAAAGTATTTCAAATGTTTTATACTATTTTGTATAATTTCCTTGTGCCAGTAATCTACTAAACCTTTGCATATGTGTCCTATGCTGTTGGAAAGGCTCTCGAACAACCTTATTTGGATTTGCCCATGAAGCTTACCACAATTTAATCACAAACAGGACCATTTATTAACCTTTGATTCTAAACCGAAGTATAGTGGGCCTTTAACCTGCATGAACAAGGACAGTGATACTTACACTGATACTACCAAAGGACACTGCTTTCATCATGGATATTTAAAGAAACCAATCCTGCTACACAGATTCAAATGTTTTTTTTTCTTCTCTGATTCAGCCTACATGCAATGAAAAACACAATGTGTGAAATCTGAACTCTCTCCTGTCTGATATTATATGGGCTCTCTGTTTTCTTGCAACGTGTTTACAGGGGAACAGACATTGCTGTTTACAGATAGGACTCTACCTGTACTGTAAAGTTGTGTGCTGTATATCTGTACTGATATAATCCAATCTATGTACTGTAAATGTAAGACAGAGTATTATGTGGCTGAAACCTGAAATAAATCTGAGGAAAGCACTGAAAAAAGTGATTATTTTATTATGGAGGGAAATGATTGATAAGTGCAGTTACAGCCATTACACGCCTTACAAAAACACACAGATAAAAATGTTATTTATGATATATCTTGCATTTATGGAGCATTTGCCTTGTTCCCATGGATAAAAGGACAAAGAAGACCTCACATTATCTCCAAATTTTTTCCTCAATGCAGTTTAACAGCAGTAAAACAAATCAATTTAAAAACTCAACAAACAGATTTTGTCACGAGTCCCTCAGAACCAAAGAGTGTAGGCTTCTTTCTAGATTCAACATTATGTACCAATGTTCAACAATCATACAGGGTGTGTTTTTACAAAAGCGATTTGCAAGCACTGCTTACACAGATCACACACCACCCCCAGGGCTCCATTTACCCATAAGTGTGCCAATGAGTAAAAATAATCAGTATGGCCCTTCTAACCCCATTTGTTGAGGAAAATGTATAAAGTAAGCACAATATTAATTGAAACAATAAAGGCTTAAACTAGATTTTAACTAGATTTTCTTGGGGCTACTCTTCCCACATGGTGAACCTGGAGCTTTCAGGCCCTTGAGAGCCTGGGGCTTGGGTGCAGTTGTTTTGCCTTGTTCGTGATCCAGCCGTGCAACCTCCTGGCTGAGTTATGACTCCAAAGAAGTTCATTCAACTGCAGTTCTTCTAATGGCCACTAGATGTTGGCTCAAAGAAAACTGAGTGCAAATTATCCCAAAATGACATCTCTCTTGAAGTAAGTGAAAACCAGGCGCAACATAGTTCATCCAACCATCACTAAATACAGCTAATTCACAATGTTGGAGGTGACGTAGACAGATTGAAGTTGATATCTGGAAGGTGTGGTCCCACTGTGTCCCACTCCGCAAGTCCTTGAGGGGTGTCTTGCTAGCCCTTTATGTAGTTTCAGAACCATGCTGAAGGCTTTGCTTCGGAGAATTACCAACAACTCATAGCGTTCTAAGATTTATAATACACACGATGGGGGAAGTCCAAAATAATAAAAATAATAATAAAAGGAAAGATGGACAAGAAGATTACATGTACACAGCTGTCCACCTTTTGTTTTACGAAGAATGAACAACAATGCATAATAACACATAAGTTATTATATTCAGAGTCATCAACAAACTTCATGTAAAATACTTCCTACAGTCAGGCACTTATGATGATGTCTACTAAAGTCTGGGAAGTCTTGGTGCTTCAGATGGACTTTGGACTATGAGTATCAGTTCCCTTTAGGACCAATGTCAGAGTATTGGATATTTTGCTGAAACAGCTCCTCCTGCAGCTTTGCCAGAGCCACCAGTGGATCCTCTTTGAAAGGGGCTTCATGCTGGGAAGATATTTTAGAGATGTAGCCTTGATCAGATCCACTGCTTGGGCCCTTTCCACTGGGCTCCAGAACTTCGTCCTCTTCCATCTCCACAGGCTGTGAGGGGCTGATGTCAGACCAAGAGGGATATTTACTCTCCATGCTTACCCCTGATGACTGAGGAGGGTTTGAGTTCAGGGAGTCCTGTAGGACTGAGCTTCTGTGGTCTTTCTGAGCAGACAATTGGCTCAGAGGCAGTAGAGAATCCTTTTCCTTGTGCTCAATGGGAATTTGACCTGAGGGTTCCTTCTCAACAGAGAGCCAGTTCTGGCTTGGTGGTGGCGGTTTGATCAAAACAGGATCATTTATGTAGACAGATTGTGGACTGGGGCTGTGAGGATACATGTGATCTGTCAGCACTTCATCCAGGTTAGATGGATAGTGATGCTTGCTCTCAGGGTTCACTATTGGTCTAAGTTCTGCCACTGACAAAAGCTGGTGCTCTGGGTTGAGTTCAGGGGTTAGGACATGAACACTATTGCCATTTTCATTGATTTCTACATCTTGGATGTAGACAGGAGGCCCATCTCTGATTAAAGGAAGACACTCTAGGACTGGAGGGATGTGCAGCTGGTCAATGAGCAAGTTGGCCTCTGTCATGATCTCCTCCTCATTGTCCACACACTCCTTCTCAAACCAATCAGGATTTTCCAACTGGTAGGCCTGGAAGGATTCAATGGCATTCATCAAGGCTTTACCTGAGGGACAGTTGAAATATTCATCCCCACCAATGCCCTCGATGTGGTTAACCTGACCTGGCTGATACTTCTCAATGTCTAGGATGCGAAAGTACAGCTCTTCAAAATGCTTCATGAGCTTGTATTTGACTGCAATGTCAAAGACTGATGGCACATCTTGTTCTGTGCTGATTTCATTGAAGTAAGCCACCATGTACTTGCCCAGCATGCCTGCCTGGTGCATGTCTGGTAGGAAGAGGTTGAGAAAGGGGGTGAGCATATCATCTGTAGGGGAGAGGACGTCTTCCCTGAGTGTCACCCGACCGTGACCACACATGGCCCTCCACTTTGCCTGGACACCTCGTGAGCACAGCACCAGGATTTTGTCAGAAGGATTTTTCAGCTGTTGCCGTTGCCACTCCAACCAGCGGAGGCGACCCACCATGCCAACCATGGTGGAGTCCAGCAGGTCTACCAGCACCTTGGTGCCACACTTGGCCTGGAGGAAGGCGCAGAGCTTCAGCACTACATCCCTGTAAAGATGGTGGTCCTGAGAGTAAATCACCAGCACTTTGGGGGGTTGTATAAGCTGCTGCGGTGGTTTCTTTTCTCCCACAGGTGCTGCAGAAACACCTGGTTTGCCTGAAAGTGTGAAAGCACATCGATAAGATGCCATCAAAAAATTAAGAGTAAATTTAACTGTACTGTAAATCTAGTGTACAAACTGAAAATGTAGTGTATAAGTGACTAACCTCGCTTCCTGCAGAGGGCATACATAATTATTGCCATCACTACACACAAAAACACCACTCCCAGGGCAACAACTCGGTGCTGAGAGGAATCTGGGACATCTGGTCGCTTTACTGTGAGAAACAGAACACAGTTCAGTGATAAAGATGTCACATAAGATGGTATTTTAGCCACGCTACTGGGAAGGCTCTAGGGAAGGCAGTGTTGGTCAGTATGGTTATTGGATGCTATGACATGAATTTTTCTACAGACATTCAGTAACCATGGTAATTTTTTTACTGAGGTCCACCAACGGCCGTGGGGGTTGTGGAGAGAATTGAGGGGAAAATGTCCCAGGCAGTAGCTTCCATCTATTCTCAAACACACATTTAATCTGCTCAGCCTCACAACCATAATGTGAGGCCAAGGGATGTTTTGTGATGTACTGTTATCAGACCACTAATTACAGTATCCGGTCAGTCTCCTACTCAGCCATGATATTTGATAATCCATACCTGGCAGCATATCAGAACAAATGTCCTTTGTTGCACTTTGACGGGCACAGTCTTGGCCACATTGTGGGAAAAGAGGTTTGATCTGCAGTGAAGAATAAAATTATTTTAACTCTAACATGAAAGTCAAAGAGAATGCAGACATTCTGCTAGTTAGAAAACACCAAACAACTGAATGGTGATAAAGTTGATTTGAAAAGATTTACCTGAACATAAAACTGACAGCAGGATCTCGGCCATTTATCAAGGCTGAAAATCACATTGATGGTGGTCTGGTTGGCCTAGAGAAGAAAGCAAAACTTTTATCATGCTCATGAGGAATTTAAAAATACTGAACAAAAAGAAACAGCTGAAAGAATTATAATCAAGACATTTATCACTTCAAATGTTTTATTATTTAAATGTATTCATGGTATATTTGAACATGAACACCTCTCTGTGCAAGTTGGAAGTCTGAAAATAGTGAGTGCTTAATGTCAATTTTAAGAAGAAAGTCAAACAGACACAATGCAAGCTGATGTTCCACTAGAACGGTGAGGGAAATTCAGAACAATGCAGGAGTAAGCTGAAGTGATTTCACAATGCAATCATCATCAAGTTCAAGTTTTATAAATATAAACCACAAGTCCCTATGTCCTGTGTGTTTGCTTTGGAATGAAAGAAAAGTTGTGTTTCTTTTCCCACCACAACCCTCTTTGTGGCTCCTGTAAAGCCCATCTGCACCAGCCTGCTTTTCAGAGGCGAAGAGTTTTAGAGCAAAACCGACTGACACAAATTACATAACCTCTGTCAACACCTTTCAAACACTTGCTGAAATGACATCAAACTGTGACTCCAGCCTGGGTTATACACTACATGTGTCTACAGCTGGAACAAAAGCCTTAGTAAATCTGGCCCTCATGTTCCTAGTTTATTAGGTACATCTAGTTAAACTAATGCAGTCTGATTCATTCAGTCTACTTTTTGATTTAGAGCGGTGTTGATTCAACTTAATGGCCATTTAGGAGAATTGTTTCTAATATTTTGTCAGTACAGTTTATATTAAATAATATTAGATTATTAGAGACACCCCTCAGTATAAGACAAAATACAAAATAACAGCACCACAAACTGCAGCCTCCAAAATGACCTTGATAAAAATATTCATATATTCAATATCATCTTTCACAAGGCACACATGTGCACCACTCCTTGGAGTCTTATTTGCAGAAGTTAGAATAACAAGTAAAGATAGTTTAAACTGCATATGAGTATGTAGCTAGACAGTTGCCCTAAGGAAGGACAGAGGAAGATGCTGTCATCTCTTATACTGAACAGCAGCATAGCTCTGTGAGAGACCTGCATTTTCAGGTGTTGATGTTCTTATCGGGTGTCAAATTGAACCAAACTAGAGGGATAAAAGCTTAAATATACTCCTCAGAATATTCCAATGTACTGTGAATGCACCCTGACAGACCAGAGAGCATTTACTGTACACACTGCACTGCACACACTGCAGTGCTGCAACTGGGGGACTGTGTAGGAGTCATGATAGGAGAGCTTTAAAATGTATCTGTGACTATGGAGTTACATGGCTAATGAGCAGCCTTTTGGCAGCTGTGGATCAGGCAGTAGAGTGGTCGTCTGCTAATCAGAGGGACGTGGTTCAATCCCTGGCTCCTCCAGTCCGCATGTTGAAGTGTCCTTGGGCAAGATACTGAACCCCGAATTGCTCCAGATGGTTGTGAGTGAGCATTAGAAACATTGTAAAGCAGTTTGGATAAAAAAATTACATTGCTCATGATGAGCAGGTTGGCACTTTGCATGGCAGCCTCTGCCATCAGTGTATGAATGTGTGTGTGAATGGGTGAATGCTGGCATGAGTTGTAGAGCGCTTTGAGTGGTCGATAGACTAGAAAAGCTCTATATAAATGCAGTCCATTTACCCTTTCTATAATCAGCAAAAAGATACTGCACAGAGAGGCAGCACACACAGTTTCCTGTACTAAAAGAACTGGGGTAAAAATCTAGGTTACAAAACACAGGATGTTGTAATGAGCACGTACAAGTAATGTTCTGGGTCAAATCACTGAAAAGGAAAATGCATGAATCTTCTGTATGAGACAGCCTACCGCATGTGTACTGTCTAGCATGATGTGACCTTACCTTGTATATACGGTTCACATGTTGGACTTGGAGGCAGTTCACAATAACTATGTACTCTTCACAGAGTCTGTCAGGACTGAAGCTAACTGCCAGTGCAGATCTTCCTCTGACTGCAGGGATGTATGTCAGACTGATGTTAGACTGCCAAAGACTTCCTATAGTACAGCAACAAGACACCACATTAATAATGGCTTTCAGTATATGATTTAATCACTCTTACTTGACTTTAGAATATCAGTAACTCACCTCTCTCTATACAGAACTGGCTCCTCTGCATTTCAGGGTCTTTACAACCTGAATAAACCAGAATCAGGGTTAGGGTTACAATTGAATCAAAATCAAAAAAACAAGAGCAAATGACTGAAGTAAAGAGGACACTAGTAGCAAATAAATCTCCTTAGTTTGTTTATTTCACCTGAAACATATTTGTGTTGAGGACATTTAGGACATTGTAAATCATCTCACACTGTATTCTTTGGTTAAAAAAAAAAAAAAGCCCCGAGTTCTTGCATACAGTATGGCAGCTGTATGCTGCCTGTGATGTCTAAAGCTGCTACGGTGACAGATTCAGATACGTCATATATCTGTATACATAATGTATATAAAACCCTTTAGGCTCCCGAGCACACAGACACACTGAAACAGACTAATTGTATGAGTGAACATCAACAAATAAGAAGGCCATACTGTAATGTCTTAGCTTAACATGAATGTAAAAATACATTTAACAGGAAGATTAACAACCAAAATCTGGTTATGACTCACCAGGAACACGGATATCTTTGCTGACGTCGTAGCTGCTGTGGCCCAGCTCTGGTTTGGGGATGTTGAAGACAGAGACATGGTATGTCTGGCCAGGGTCCAACTCCAGCATGTTTGCTGAGAACGACCACTGAAACCACAAAATAACACTGTCTGTCATTAAAATTCAACTTGGACAAGAGAACAGTGGCTTTACATAAAGCAACATACTGTAACACAACCAACTATTTTTTCTCTCTGATCCTGATCTGCAGCATTTAATATTCAGTCTCTGCTGATCCCAGTCCAATCAATATTTATACATTAAATATTCCAATAGAGTATCATATAGACATCCTGCGTGTAGCTGTAGTTTGTAGTAAACCAGTATGCTAATAAGCCTTATACCAATACCATACCATAGCCTTGAGCAGCTCCAATACTAATCTTAGGAATGATGAACTGAACTGTGTCAAAGTAATGAAAATTAGCACCAGATTCTTGGTCTTGTATGAGTGTATGGTCTTATTGTTGATCTGGTATTTGGTCAGATATTGCCTAATTTAAATCATCATTTGGTTGACTGTATACTGTATTCTATATATGCAGAACCCTTTGTGTTTCGATAACATTAAACACTTGTAAGTTTGTCATTTGCATGTATGTATAAAATATAGAAATATGGCCATGACATTTGAAAATAATTTGATTATTAAAGTTACTCACCTTCTTGTGATCTAGATCTCTCATTTGGAGTTTGTCTTTGAAAGTATATCGAACACACAGGTACTCATTGGTGGACTTCACCAGAACATGAAGCTCAGTGGCTGTCAGGTAAGAGATACTTCCTGAAGAGAGACACAGCAGTGGTCACTCTCTGTCTCCAACACCTAACATTAAAGGATAATTCTGTTCTTCTTTTGCAACTGGGTTTGTTGTTGTGTCCATTATTTCTATCGGTAATAATAGTAAATAAAGTTAACAGTTAACATCTGGGAATACAGTGACATCACTAAAACTAAGTCTGAAGAAACATAATCAGTAAGACAATCACACAGGTTGGAAACAAACCATATCTAAGATACTTTACTTGGAGGTCAAACTGATAGTGAGCACACGGACAGTTTGGGTAAAATGTTATGTGATGTAATCGATTATTAAATAGTTGACAACTATTTGATTAATCGATTATTTGACTTGATTGTTGCAGCTCTACTTCCCTCATTCACTACCCTCTATAAAACAGACACTCAGTAGTTGAATCTATAGTGAAACAGTAGTGGTATGACAGTCATTTTCACATTCACAAAGTATGATGCACTGCATTGTGGGACTGTTAACAGAGAGTAGCCGACATGCCATAGATACTACTTTTTTCTGTTCCATTGTGGAATCCTTGAGCACTATATAAAGCATACTATTCACACTCAAAGTGTCTATACTTACCTTTTTAGAACTGCTTTTGATGGGTGATTAATGTGCTTTTAGTGTGTTTTTTTTAAGTTTTGGAGCATCTTTTAGTATCTTGAAATGTGCTCTATAAATAAAATGTATTATTATCATTATCATTGCTATATAGTAAACAGGGAGTGATTTTGAACACTTATTGGTCAAAATTATGAAAACAAGATTGAAGTTGTAATAAACTGGAATGATCCTTTAACTGTCATCATTTCCTCATCCACCATTCCTCATTATTGTCTCAATCTGGATTATTTTAATGTATAACAAAGACAAATTCACTGATCATTAGGATCTGTTAATTCATCACATTATTATTCTGCAGCTGTTGGAAATATCAAGATGATCCATTTTTTAATGAAACCAGAAAATAAAAGCTTTTTAATTATGTAATTCGATCATCTGTCCATCTTCTTCTCTTGAATAATAAACTATTTCCATACTGTCATGTATACATTATAATGATCATCTCCTCAGACAGCAGATTGACTCACCATCATCCTTTATCGTCCAGTTAGCGAGCAGTACAGGTTGCAGGTGTCCTGTCTCATCCTGCCTGGTGTGCACAAACACCTCCAGGTCCTCTGGACTGCTGGGAGTGTATTCATACGCGTTCAGCCATTGACTGTCAAAACAGTTACCTGCACATACACACAAATACACACACATAGACACACATACACATATACATATGCACACACACACACACACACATGACTACAGACAGCTGGAGAACCTGTCTTTTCCATGCACATTTTATCCTTCATGGATTTATGTTTAAAAAAAATGCCAGTTTCCATACTACTGAATTAATTCTGAGTGGAGATCATCATGCTTTAAAGGGCTGCTGCCACTGATGGAATTTAATGTCTGATTTTCAGTGAAAACCTTTAGTGTCCCATGTTGCTCTAATTACTGTTTCAAAAGCTTTCCAAATCTGACAAAAAAAATAGTGGTGAACAGTGAGTCCACTAAAAAGTATGTTCTTCTTGTTCCTACAGTTGGATGTTTGAGTGACACTGTGCAGAACAATGTACGTGCAGAGTTTGACACTTGATTTGAAGTGGTGGGCCTATGAGCCGGATCTGTGACATCATACCTAGTTTGGAAGCCAATCATGGCTCAGTATTCAATTTACACAAGTGGGATGTGGAAACTTGAAACCTCCAATGAACATATACTGAGAATGAACTTTACAGTGAAGTAGGAGACATCTTGTGTCCAGCAGAAAATCTTTTGAGATGAAATATATTTTCATATTCAGAGATTCTGGATTGTTTATTCAGGGAGAAGGAGTAGATGCTATTTTAAGGATTTTTAAGTGGTAGTTATACATTTGTTTGTGGAAAAATCATATCACACACATTATTGTCCCAGGCCATTTACATATTTCTTAATAAATGTCTGGGCATCTGTAAAATATCAGAACTACAGTATAAATGACTTTGGTGACTAATAAGTCTCCAAGAGTTCTGCAGCTTAACTTGGGCTCTGCTCAGGAAGTGATACTAAACAGCAAGATCCAGGTACTTTCAAGCAGAGACATCAAATTACAACAAAGACAATCTTTAAAGTATCTTTGAAGACAAATTAAGGAAGAGTAACATGCGCTTACTTGTGCTGACTGTACACCTCAAACCCTATAGCAAGAACAAAGAGAAAATAAAGACAAGATTAGAAATTAGAATTTTCAGTTATTACAAATCTTTTAAACTACCTATTTGTTCATCTTTTCGACACACACACAGTGGTTCATAGTCAGCAGAGTATTTTGCTGCTTTATAGACATTAACATCAACAACAATCTATTTAGGGCCCTGTTCAACCCTGTCCAATCACCACCACAGTGTCCAAGATGCAAAATTAGATTAATTAAACAGTTGACTGATTTATTAGCTTTAAATCTTTATCTAACAACATTGTTTCTCACCGTATGTTGAAACTCACTGTACTCACTTTGTAACAGAACAGTGTGAAATTACAAGGAACTTAAATTGCAACACTGCACCAGGTTTTTGTTAAGATATCTGCAGAAACACAGATGTAGTTTGACACCTGCGTGATTGCTTTACAGTTTATGTTTTTGTATCAATATGTCATCATTATAAGAAGAAAGTTTCTTGTTATATGAGAAACAGAACTTATTTTATTTTCTCCATCTTGACAGCAACATGCTGCCATAAATCTCTCCAAAACTACATGGAGACAAAAGATACTGTAGTGCATCGTTCTATTACCTGAAATAATACTAAGTTGAATTTTAGAAAATCTGTCAAATCGCACGACTTTTATTTTAATGATAGTTTTTGTTCCAATTTTCACGATATATGAGTCAATGGGATGACAGCAGAGCTTTTTCTATGTGATTTTCAGTATTTAACTAGAAAATGTATTTCGTGTGGAAAAAGTGTGTGAATGGTGACAGCTGAAATAAATCACAAAGCATTGCTGAAAATGCAGAAATCTGCAGCAAATTTTTAGAAATCTTGTAGCGCCACCTACAGGTGAAATTGTATCAAATGCTACAAACTTGTTCAGCATATTATATTTAAAAGATATGGAACTTAATAAGTAGTATGGTGGTGTTTCACTAATGGCCACAAAGTATATAACAACATAACATAAGGTATTATAACTCATCGTTATATTGTTTCATTGACAATCTCATTTTCAAGAGACCTGTATGTATAAAAACTGTGGTTTAGCCACAGTTTACATATATAAAAAAGCAGGACTGAGAAAAAAACGTACAATAGAATATTTTTTGTTTTGAAAATGAAATGATAAATAACAGGATATAGGTTCATTTTTAAAAAGAAGTTTTTCAGTAAAACAGATATTATTCATTCCAAACAGAAACAACTTTAACTGTTATCTTATTAGTGTCACAAAAATGTAGCATCTACACGAACATTTCACAACTTGTGGCTACATGAAAGATAAATATTTGTTTTGTGTTGGACAAAACCTACTAAAGCCTCTGTAGGCCTGCAGACTAATTGTCACTGTGGAGAGTGTCTCGCTGCGTCAGGTGCTGCCCCACTTACCTGTCGAGAACAGTTAAGAGGAGGCCATGTTGAAATCCTCACCGTGGAAGACAGCGACACACACATTAACGTCAAAACCGCTCGATGAAGTATCATTTTTAAAGTTTACTGTCACAACGTCAGTCTCAGAATAGAAAGAATCTGTCATTAGAAAACATTTCAGACAGATTTCCAAACTGTTGCGTCTAAACTAAAGCGACTGCGTTATGAGAGAATACGCCCGGGGCCGCCTCTGATTACGGAAAAACTTCCTGTTCTGTATGAAAATAACTCGTTCTGTTTACAGTAAGTTACCTCATGTTGCTTTCATGTCGCATGGGAATATAGAGAACCAAGGCTATTCGGTTGTTTTGATAATTATGTGTGACCTTTTTTGCACAACGGGCATTAAATCATAAAGCTATAATTTCCCACATTGGCTTGAAGTGTAGTGCCATTGTAATTTGAGAGATTCTATTACAAATAAATTAATGGAAGAAGTATTTAGTTCATTTTTCCAGTCAAATTTTTAATTCCTTGAGAAAAAGAACAATACCTGCAGCTGAGGTACATTCTCCTCTCTGTCCGGGGCTGTAGGCATGATTTTAGAAATACTATGACGTTCAGTCTGCCCCTGCCACTCCAACCTGCATGTCTGTGCATTTGAGACCAAACAATGATCCAGTACATTTTTTGTACTCCAATTAGCCATTCAGGTACTGAAATGAGCCTAATCAACAAACTCTGCTGCGCACCTTGTGATAAGAGAGCCTTGAAGAATTGGAATTAGAAACACCTGACATATAGTGTACTATATCATTTTCAACAGACACATGAAAATTACAAATAGCTTAACATTTAAAATGTTCTTTCACAAGCATTTCACTTCACTAAATTTGCACCCAACATTACATACAGGCCTACTAAAAACTACAAACAAAAACATATTTTCTGTATGTTGAAAGCTGCAGTAATTTCATGCAGGAAGTTTTTGTAGTGCCATTTTTCCTATTGAACTTGAATGCACCATGAGTAATAAAGGTCTCCTCGTTGTGTGGCCCTCAGAGGAACTGTGTTTTCACAGAACTTACATCAGACACGCCTCTGCCCGATCTTTTCTCTTCATCAGTAGAAAAGTGTGGACAGTGCTACACTTCTACAGGCTTCCTCCAAAGAGGCTTTAAAAGGCCTCCTACAGTTCACTGTACCAACTGAACAGTGAAGGAAGTAGATACATGCTGACTTTCTACAGTGCTGGCACAGGTGTATTATGACCTATTCACCAGCAGATGGCAGAAAAAGACTTAACTGTAGCAACTGACATTAAAAGTCAAATTTTACTTTATCTTTTGTTAAAACAACAGGTCTCTAGAGAATCTCAAATACCAACTTTGCAGGTTTGGGGGATTCATACTCACCAAACTAGAGTTAGTGTTGCTGACTTGTGCTCACTGAGGTTTAAGACCAACATGGCTCCTTCCTCTTGTGGTGCCAGGTACTGGAATAAATGACCTTTGCACTTTAAAATAACCACCGGATTTGTATATAATTTATTTTTTGGATGTTTGACTTGAGTTGATATTATTGGTCATGAAATTAGTATTTATTGCAGTGGTTTCTATGTAGTACGATGTCACCTAGACTCCTGATTGCTGGCTCAGTCCCCTGATGGAAGGTAAGTGGCCCCTGCTGATGTGCCTTCAAACAAAGCACTGAACCACTGGACCAAGCCACTTAACCCCTGAAGAAACTATTTTAAAACCTTGAAACAAAAGAAAAGAGAAAATAGATTCAATAAAAAAACACAATGGCTTTACTGTATTAACATAATAATCAGTGGTGGAAAATGTTTTCAGACTTATTATTTAAGTAAAAGTGGCAATACCTCATTATAAAAGTACTCCAGGTACTTAAACTATCAAAAGTAAAAGTACTCATTATGCAAAACGTCCCCTTAACAGAGTTTGTTTCCAACAAAATGTCAGGTAGCTGTTAAGTGGAGAGTAGCAGAAATGGACCTAAATGCAGAGACCACAGGCAAAGCAGGGCTGAAGAAAAACTTGTTTATTCAAGGCCTGTGCAGGCAAAACAAGGCTGGCAGGTCATAGCCAAAACAGAATAAAGCACGAGCAGAGGCCTGTACTACAAAGTACAACATATCAAGGATATCTTTTCGTTAACTGGCTGCACTGAACTAACATTGGCTGTCCAGATAAACAGTACTACGAAGCTGGTTATCAACCTGCTCAGTCAACCCAGGGTTTTCCTATCCAGCTACGAGCGCGTTCATGTGAAAGAGGCGGGGTTGTTAATTACGATCAGAACCATGAATGAAGTACTTCATGATATAAGATGAAACAATGATACCAAGTACCTGCGGAAAACTTCGATTTAAGAGACAGCAAAAAGTTATATTCAACTAAGTGAAATGTAAATGACAGCCTGTAATCAAACAACAGAATAAGAAGATGTTGAAACACTAGACATAATTTCCACATATTAAAAGTAGGCTACGGCTTAAAATACATGTAGGAATTATTATATATGACTTAAGTACTGAGAGAATTTTGGTAACACTTCATTTTACGGGTCCGCAAATTCCATGGTAATTAGGTGGTAATTAGCAAGTAACTTGCTTGAAATTACCTCAAAATTTGTCTAAACTTTCATGGTAAGTAGATATAATAAACAAGTAAGTTATTTGAAATGGTGTTGAAATTACCATAAAATTACCCCAGCATTCACCTCAAATTTCATGGTAAATAAGTGAGTTGTTGCAGCTTAATTTCCGAGTAGTTTCTGTCTAATTTCTATTGAGCGGACCCCTAAATTGAAGTGAGTTGTTGCTGCCTAATTTCCAAGTAATTTCTGATTAACTTCTGTGGATCATACCAGCTTAACTTTCAACTAGTTTCTGTCTAATTTCTGTTTAAATTGCTAGTTACCGACAAATACAACTTCATAATCAAGAATCAAGATACAAATTGCCCATTTTGCCCCTTGATTCCTTATTGATGTCTGATAATAATGTCTTCACACCGCTCAACAAATGTCACTTTTATATTTTGAGACAGTACCCTAACAAAGAAATTAAATATATACACGGTTTCTGACATGAAAACACAGCATTTGTGATGTGCTACACATTAAAAAACACTCTGATGTCTTTAAAAAGGCGTCCAACCACTCCATCATGTTTTTTGGCCAACCGGTGGTTCCACTCGATGAATCTGAGGTTCATCTTAAGAGCTGTGGCTGTTCGGTTCCCCCTGAAGCGGTAGATATTCTCCTTATAAGAACACCAGGCTCTCTCAATATGTTGTGCATGAGACCCTGTCTGTAGATACACAAAGTGTCACCTATGGTAGGCATGATAATGGATGGAACCACCTTAGGACAGTCTTTGATAAGCTCTCCAACAATCTGTGATAAAAACAAAACTAATAAAGACAAAAATTAAAGTGAAGCTAAACCAAATTCGACATGGAATTCAAAAATAGTATAGAAACAAGAGGCTAATTCAAAAGAGAAAAATATAATACCTCTACAAGGAGAAAAGACCTCCAGGCCACACAAAACACACACAACCGCTGACTTAGGAAAAATAATAGAAAATATATTTATAAAGGCATTCTGTCCTTTTTCATTTTCCTGATAGCTTCTTTTTATACATGCAAAGCATCTCTTTAGAAAAAACATTTCTTTGTTTGATGCAAATCTTTAACTCAATTATACCACAAAAAATAAAATTAAAAACAAATGAATGTACAACCAAAACTGCAGTAAATTAGAAATTAAGAAGTATTCAACCCTCAGTGCTTGGCGCAACATCCACATGTCAGCATCCCGCCAAGATGAAGGTATCCACAAGCAGCGATGATGGTCTGGATGGCAGACGAAGCAGCTCCACTCACAGATAGAATCGTCCCTCAAAAAGACACAAAATAGCCCAAACACAAGTGTGCAGAGCAGTTATCACGCAATCTGAATTTCCTTGTTTCAATGTCCATCAAATTAGAATTACAAGAATTAAATCTGCACACACACAGAATTAAACCCTTACAATGACTAAAATAAACATGGTGACAGTTTCTATGATGCCCATCTCTCTAATGCATTATAAATATACTTATAATGAGTTATAATCTGCCTATAAGTATTCATAATGCTTTATAACAATGACCATAATACATTATGAAGCATTATATAATGACATAAAAGTATCATATCTATCATTTTATAATGCATTATAAGTGCTTTTCACTCATCAGGCAACGAGAACCCCCGTCAGGCCAAAAAAGTATTTTTCAAGGCCAGAAATAACGCCAAATATCCATTCATTCAGAAATCAATAGCATTTGGGAGCCTGGCCTGCAGAAGGCCTGCAGAAGTTAGGCAGAAACCCTCACAGTTGTTACACATTAACAATGAATCCTCCATGTATGCAGATGATACCCAATTATATTTATCAATGAAGCCAGATGCAACAGTTAACTAAACTCCAAGCATGCCTTAAGGACATAAACACCTGAATGACCCGCAATTTTCTGCTACTAAACTCAGACAAAACTGAAGTTATTGTGTCAGCACAATACCTTCAGTTATTGTTAGAGTTATTGTAATTACAGTTATTGTTACAGTAATTACAGTTATTGTTATTCAGTTATATAGGCCCCATATAACTTTGTAATACTTTTCCCACAGTTGCAGTTAGATATTTATTCATACTGCTATGTATATATTTTTGTATAGTACTTTACTATCATATTTAACTGTCTTATTTTATTTTCTATTTATTTGGTTATTATCTAAGCTGCTACACTGAGGATGGCTGCCAAACTGTATTTCGTTGTGTATTAATATACAATGACAATAAAGAATCTATCTATCTTAAAGAGTTCACAGTATCCTATTACCCCACTCGAACACTGCACTCCCAGAATGCAGGCTTACTTGTGGTTCCTACAGTCTCCAAAAGTAGAATGGGAGGCAGAGCCTTCAGCTATCAGGCTCCTCTCCTGTGGAATCATCTTCCAGATTCAGTCCAGGGGGCAGACACCCTCTCTATGTTTAAGAGTAGGCTTAAAACTTTCCTTTTTAATAAAGCTTATAGTTAGGGCCAACCAGGCTTGCCTTGGACCAGCCTTTAGTTATGCTGCTATAGACCTAGTAGACCTAGACTGCAAGGGGATTTCCCATGATGCAATGAGCTCCTCTCTCCTCCTCCTCGTCTCCATCTGTATGCTTTCATGTATCATTAATGCATGTTACTAACTTGGCTTCTTCCCTGGACTTTTTGTGCTTGGACCCCCTAGTTATGTACAGTGGGCCTCTGAGGACCGTGGCTGCAGGAACTTGTATGGCATGGTCCTGCTTGACAACCACACCTGCTATTATTATTATAAGCCATATTTATATTATAATTATAATTATAATTGTTATTGTTATTATTGTTGTTATTATGCTTCTCTCTCCCCTCTCCCCCTCCCTCCTTCTTTCTCTTTCAACCTAACTGGTCAAGACAGATGGCTGCCCACCTAGAGACCGGTTCTGCTTGAGGTTTCTTTCCATTAAAGGGGAATTTGTTCTTGCCGCTGTTGCCAAGTGCTGCTCATGGGGGGATGTTGGGTCTCTGTAAATTAAAGAGTATGGTCATGATATGCTCTATGTGAAAAGTGCCCTGAGATGACTTTTGTTATGATTTGGCACTATACAAATAAATTAAATTGAAACTGAATATGTGGCTAACAATAAAATGATTACCCAAACTGTCTGTTGTAAACATCCATCACAGTTTAAAGACCCACTTCTTGCTTCAACTTTGACCCACTGTACTTCCTGTAGTTGTGCTCACACAGTTTCCTGTACAACAAGGGATTATTAGCAACATTTCAGGTGTGAGACCTCTAAATAAAGTGGTTTAGACAATCTGGATAAACTGTTGGTTTGTTTCTAACTTGTCTGATCATCTGACTGCTCGTGTTTCTTGACTCTTTGGGCTTTTTAGTGATGTCATCATCTTCCTAGATCTCAGGTGAGTGCAATGTTATCATATTTGGTAGACACAAGACAGATAAAACACATGTTGTAATAAAGTTGAATTATCCTTTAACATCCTCTTTGAAATATTCTGTCAGGATTATTAACCAACCATCACTAAATCAAAGAAAAAGAAATCCCTCATATCTCATCCTGGCACCTGCAGCTGGCAGTTTCATCTGTCACACCTGAAATGAAGCACCCTCAATCTGCAGAGACCGTGGCAGCTGTGGTCAGAAACAAAGCCAGCTGACAGCTAGCAAGTGAAGGCTCAGTAACAGTCTTGGATCAGTGTGATGCTGCAGCAGAGCGGGGCCTCTCTATAGGGGCCTGAGAATGCAGAATGTTTATGGCTGATATAAAATGAAGATACTGTGGCTGTGTTTGATGGGGGCTGCCCTCAGTGAGTCCAGGTGTGTGTACTGATGTTTCAGCAGCACAGGCAGAGATTACACCTACTGTACCAAAGATAAATTGAGGCTTCTTTTCAGGAGAAGTCAGAATGTGGACAGTCAGTGACAACATGTGGTGGTCCTGCAGGACACAGAGCAGCTATCTGATTTTATACTAAGCTGTCTGACTGAAAAGCTTCAGCACAATTCACTGTGGTAACTGAGAACTAGAAATGCTGGATGATACATTGTAGCACACTACCATCAAACCTTTGTGTCCAAATGGGATCAAAACATTAGAAAACGGCTGTATGTGTGTAATTGTGTTACTACACTTTTCAGTCTACTCCTCTTTAGAAAAAAGAAATATAAAAGATCAAATTTGAAGATAAAAATGATAAATAGTGTATAGAAATAAGTATTAAATGTTTAAGTGCACATTTTCAGTATAGAAAAAAATTTATATAAATATAGAATATATAATAAATGATTGTACACTCAGAGGCAGATGCTGTGGGTAGAGTTCATCATCTTGATGGTCTGACAGAAGAAGCTTTTTCTGACTCCTCTATGTTGCTACAGAGGCTGTTGCCTGAGTGTAGAAAATATACGTACTGTAAATCCTGCACAGTTGGGAGTGAAGAGCGATATGCTCAGCTGAGTGCAAAGCTCTCCTGAGCAGAGCAGTTCCCGTACTAGCTGGTGATGCTCTCCATTATGATGCCTTCCACAGCGCCAGAGGAAAAAACTTTCAAATGAAGGAAAACAGTACAACCCAAACTGATTGTAAACATCCATCAAAGCAGACACACTTCCTGCTTCAACTTTGACCGGCTTCTGTAGCTGTGCACACAGTTGTCTTGTGCAATGAACCATTGTTGGCCACAAGAGTACTAGTCTTGTGTAGAAGTTTCCTGTTATCACACTGCCCTCTGTGGTTGAGGTTAGGGACCAGTAAGCATCACAGAAGACACATGTTGGATTTAGAGTTAGATTAAGTTAAGTATAAACACAACTCAGGATTGGGGTTACACACAATTCTCTGACTAAAATCTTGCTGGTTCAGAACACTGGTACTTTTTTGTTCCAGTTCAAGCATCAAAATAAGGCCAAAGTTGTAATAAATTGGAATAATCCTTAAATTGATAGAGGGGACTGACATAAAGATCCTTATAGGTCTTACTGCTAGCAGGGCAACAAAAAACTATAATGCACCAAAGGAGACTAAATTAAAACCAAGCAGGCTTGTACCATTTCACTTTAACTTTTCAGCTTTGTGTTTGCCTCATGTTTCGTGAGCAGAGCACATCTGTCTTCATTACCCTTTTGCCCTTTTGTTCCTGTCTAACAGAGGGCTGATGTCACTGGGGTAAATCTGCATTAAGATGTTTTTTATCAGAAGATATTCTGGGACCTGTTGCATAATCAGTCCCTCCAGTAGCTTTCCATCATTATTTATTCTCACTCAAATCTGTGACTATTGTTTTCATCCATCAGAGCTGACCCATATCTGCAACCCTTGGCCTTGATCTGTCCTCTCCACTGCACAGCTGAATGTGTTGTCCACATTGAGTTAATGGAGAAGAATGGGCTGCTACTACACAGTCTCCACTCTACCCAAAACACTAAATTAAAGGTTTAATGAAGATAAAAAATCAATTGTCCTTGTGTGCAAATTAGGCAGATGTAGCAGAAAATAATGTACTCATGGAGCAAAGAAGAATATGATTTGAAATATGAAATGATTTGATATGAGTGGAAAGATTGGATTTGCATAGGCAGTATAACATGTAGCCTTTGAAATGTCTTCATTAAAACAACCAACCGGCCATTGTCGCCTTACACAAATTTGATATGTTGAACTTGTTAGCAAACAGTTGCTCATTTCCACAATCACTAGTTACAGAGCTTTATCTTTCATTAGGTTTCTGTCAACCTGGTGAATGTAAGCCCAATATTCACTCTTCTTTAGATAATATACTGTATTCAAATCTGTTTCTGTATCAGTTAAATGCGCCACTGTGTTCACCAGCTAGTTGCTAACTATGTCTGTGTCTGCTGAGCAGGTAGTGTACAATGGGTTTTTAGAGCTGTTTCTTACTTGATTTATTACCTTAGTAAACAGTTTCCTAATGAGTTTATGGTCTCAATCACCAGTTTCAAGACTTCTTCAATACAGCATGATATTCATTTTGTAAATTATGGTCCAATTTAAAGTAAAATAGACGATAAAGTAGCATATGCTTTAGGGCGGGGCTACATTGTGATTGACAAGTCGCTGACACAGCGACAACGTTGATTACGTAACATGAACATGGCGTAACCCCAGATTCACAGAGTATTAGCATAGCAGTACTGTCGTTATTTCAGTGTGTTTTCAGTTCATGAAAGTTAATTGTAACATTTTGGTCACCTAAAAAAAGTGTTGTTCAATAATAAAGCAAATACTCTGATACTGAATCTACATTTTAAATTTTCAAACCATTCAGTTTTTTCTTTGGAGCACGTTACAGACCATCTCCACCGTCAGGGGTGGAGCAGTGATTTTGAAAGTGTGGGTGTTCTAGGGGTGGGATATGAGCAACACAACCCCCTGCCTTCAGCCCCCATTCCGTTCTCTACAACATGCCAAATCAAAATTAATGCCATGCATTTCTACATTTCTACAGTTTTTTCTACTACTATTGTTGTAACCATTGCTTAAGCTTACTATAAAACAATAACTGAGACCATATAACTGTAACAATTAAGAGGAATTGTTGTAAGAATTTATTTAGGGTCTGGTAGCAGTTTATTACCTATATCCAGTTATTTGTATGAATTGCTGGACTGGAGCATAGCTATCCTTATTATGCTTGGGATAATTACAGAGTATCCTTATCCTATTACCTTAAACACCTTATAGACATGACATTAAAGGAAACTCACACTTCCATTAAGATGAAATGGACAGGTATAAATGCAAGACAAACTTCTTGCCAAAGTCTGCCTACCATGGTGACTAATTAGTGATTAGCTTAACTCTTGATTAGCAATTAGCATGCTAATAATCATTAATTTGGTTGTTAAAACTTAACCATAAGGCAGGCAACACATTTCCATAAGATAGACAATATTACACATCTTAAATACAAATGCTCACCTTTGTCTCTGATTACTTAAAAACCACAATAGAAATGACTTTACAAACCAAATTTGCCACCTGATTTGCATTTAGAATAGCCTATTTCATTTATGTTCAATGACTGTTAGCTGACACATCACATAACAAGACAAAGTTACAAAGAAAATTCTACATTACTAACTAGTTAAATAGCCATTTCATACCTCTGATCTGTTATTCCCTAATCTGTTATCACAGCCAACGATGACTAACAGAATCACCATTTCTAAATGCACAAATGTAACTTCATAGTACTTCAACTGTTTACTCTTCCTTGGCCTGGTGGGTTGGTCAAATGGCTGTGATTGGCTGGATGGCCGTTCAATCAATCTAACTTGATCAATAGGTTTTCATATATGGGGAACTCAGATTTGTTTCATCAATGACCACCTCAGGAAAAAGTGGGGGGGGGGGAATCATGTTTCTTTGAAAGTGCGGGTGTTGCAACACCTGTAACACCAGCGGCTGTGACGCGCCTGTCCACCGCATTCATTCTTTCCTGAGTTCCGGAGAGCCCCAGCTTGACAGCCCCTTTCAGGTTTCAGGAATTCCTGGAATCAGTTCATTTTGAAAGATCCACTTTGGTTCCTATTTATAATTACTTGAGAAGTTCAGCGTCCCTCATGCTAACTCACTGCAACATGAGATGAAGTAAAGTGAGAAAACGTGATCGCTGTTATTAGTCTTTGGAGCCGTTTCTTAACAAACTAATGTGACCAAACTCTTCAAAATGAATGAACATGTCACCCAGTGCAACCGGGCCTATATGAACAAAAACAACCCAGATTTTTAATAAAACAATGTTCTTAGCCTCCTACAAGTGGGTAGAAGACACTCGTTAATCCATGATCATTTCAAAGAGTGTCTTCAGTTATGATGCTTTTGGGAAACATCTCTTAAGTGGTTTAAATTAGCACTGCAATGCAAGGAGCTGTGTTGGTGGGAGTATAATGTTTAAGTGACTGGTGAGACAATGAAATACAATCCAGGAAGTTGAGTTGGAGCCACAGATGAATGAGTTTAAAGGTTTATTAGATGCCAAAACAGTAAATAGTGGTTTATAATATTTACAGACAGGATTTTACATCTCTGGAAAGTTATCATGGCAGCAACTGTTTTATGATTCATTGCAGTGATCACGAGGTAAACAGCCAAAACAGCACACTCACGTTACGTCACGTCAAGTTTACCAGGAATGTGCACCTGCTTGTAAGTGATTGGCCAACGCAGCACCTTGCCAGATGACGTCACGCTGTGTTGCACCAAAAGCCCGGTTCCACTTTTTTGCTGGACTACCGCTGTGGTGTGTTGCATGTGCCCATTCAAATGAGAGGGCTGCATTTTTTCATTCAGAGCTAATGTCAGTCTGAACACCCCCATAAGTTTGAAAGTTTGTAAAAGGGATTTTACAATTATCTTGAGATGCTTTTGGGAAATGGGTCCATGAACTGTTGAATGAATGGAGCAGCAGAGTCAGCCATCTACACGGGGTACAGAGTTAGTTCTGGTATTTATTTCCTCATTATGTAACTACTTACTGGATTCGCAAGATCACAACATGTCAAGATCATGCGAGAATCCATCATGTGCAAGGTAAGACAGTGACAGACATTGATAGACAGATGGTTCATCCAATCACCTGCCAAGTAGTTTCAAGTTTTTTGAAAGTGCCTTCCCTTTTCCAAACAATTTCCATGGAGAATGGTTCTGTGTAACAAACCATCTAGCGCAAAAGGTTACATAACTACAGTATCTCCCCAAAACCCACATTATGCCTCTAGCAGCTCACTGATTAAAATAGCTTTAGGCTTATCGACATTTTACTCAGACTCAGACTCTCTTCAACTCATTCATATAGAAGTATACAGTACATTTGGGATGAAATACCATTTCCCAGGAGGTTATGGTGCAACGGTTAAATAGGTGGACAGTGCAAGACAAAAAATACCCAACATAAAACATAAAAACATAAACTGAACAAATCTTGCATAACATAGTAGTGCAAAAGACAAAGACTGTAGTGCAAAAACAATATAGACAGGACAGTAGTGCAAAGACAATGCAAACTGTAAAACAAGACACTAGTGCAAAAGGACAGTATAAACTGTAAAACGGAGACTGTAGTGCAAGAGAATAATGTAAACTATTACTCTTTCAGCAAGAGCCCTGAATGCCAGTACATAGTGGTAGAGGCCAGTGTTAAAATAATACATCAACCGCCTTCACAAGAAACATGTTTGCTATGATCACTTATAATCTGAGTGTGTCTGAGAGTGTCATGAGAAACATGAAGGAGAAAATGGACACACTGAAGAACCTCAATGAATAAAAATAAACTCATATATCTCTGTACTGCCTACGTGCTCCCATTCAGTGACTTGAGAGAAAAGGGAGTATATCAGATCCTGTCTGTAATGCAACATTACATGCATTTAGCTGACAAAGTACATTGGAAGTCTTGACTGGGATTTTACCCCTTAAATAGTCCTGTAGAGCAGAGAGCATATCTCTTACATTGAGCAGAACACACAACTTTGACAGAGGATAACTTATTTATGTCAGGATGCTATTGATTTACATTATGTGATAGGATGTATAATAATCAGTATACATGGCAGTGATAATGTAATCATTCATCCTTGAAATCAGTCCCTCAGAGTCAGAATCATAATCACACTTGTTTTTATTAGCCATGCTCAGAACAGGGAGGTAGTTTTAGCTGTGAAATGTTGCTGTGTGGGTGCTGGCTGAAATTTAACACAATCCTAATATTGTGTTATTCTACACCTCTCTTTCACTAAGTCACATGAATATTCTGACTGCATGATTTGAGACTTCATTATCATTTGTGATCTATATGAATTTTGCCTATGTTTGTTTATGTATAAAAGTTGGTTAGATAATAAAACGTTATGTAAGATCAGGATTTACAGTACCAGAGGGTCTGTAGAGCTCAGAAGTATGCAGTTTCATCCAGAGACCTGAACCAAGCTCAAATGAAAAACAGTGAAAGTAACACAATAGTTGCTTCAGAGGATATAAAATATGAGAAGAAAAAAGATGGGGTCAGATGTGTTTAATAACAATCATGCTCCCCGCAGGGAGCCACTTTAATTGAACATGGGAGAGAAAACACAACCAAAGAAAGTACAAGGAAGGCATTAGGCAGGTTTGCATTTTGTTCCATTAATTACCACAGTATACAATAAAGGGAAAGTATGGGTCTGTCCCAATACCCATACTTGTGATTTTGAGCACTAAAGTGCACACTCATACATCACTAGGTAGTAGGCAAGTTTTATCAGCCTCTATAATAATGCAGTCGTAAGCTGGTTTTAGGTCAACAGACATTAAAAAGTTGAAGTTGATGACATGTTCACTTTCCTTTGGAATAAGTAAAGTATTCTGGATACATGAAACATATTCATGTCCAAACACTAGACAGGTATGGCAGAACTTCCATAGATGGTTATCACTTATTATCAAAACTCTGCTATTTTCATAAGCAGTGAGTCAGTAGGCATTGTCAAGATAGATACATAGATAGAGTTAGTAAATGACATTCTGTATAATTTGGTTCACTCATAGCTGTGTGTGTTTGATCATAGGTGATTGTGATTGTCAGCAGTAACAGAGAAATTCTTCATCACTGTTGCTCTATATGTTTTGAAAGCTTTGGATCAGTCTAACTCACCCTCATTAATATATTGTTAATAAACATCACCTTTTTTTGCACATACTCTGGCCTGCCAACTTGCTTCTTTAACAACCCTTTAAAAGTTTCCAGTGCCCAATAACATCATCTGCACTTTGTATGGGCTGGCGGCACTACAAATATCATATCCATTTATAAATTATTCTGAGAAATAGGTGCTTCCCTTCTTAAAAATTGTGTCATACAGAAAACATTCTAACTGATATGTTTTATATACAATAGACATATGCACTTTTTTTTTTTTTACTGTAATCAGATTGTAACTGCAT
Source organism: Thunnus thynnus (assembly GCF_963924715.1). Lineage (NCBI taxonomy): Eukaryota > Metazoa > Chordata > Actinopteri > Scombriformes > Scombridae > Thunnus > Thunnus thynnus. The sequence continues at coordinate 1,161,629 of NC_089539.1, read as the reverse complement.
GTAACTTCATGTTCATTATGTGAACATAAGTATGTTAAATAAAACCAACAAATCTGAGCTTGATTGAGCTGTGTATTTGCATGAGACACAGGAAGGCTTCATTAACCTGTAACTGTTTCCTACAAAGCTCTGATAAATCTCCACACTCATCAGCAAGAACAGGCACTGGGAATACATTACGCAGTACTCACTCGACTTCTTGCAAATACTGCAAATATGGGCATCGGGATGGTCTCTGCACGTTGTGGTCAGTGAAGTACTCATTGGAATTCTACTAGTGAGTTTGAATGCCAGTCAGCAGCCTGTTCAGCCTGGCTTTACATGTCAAAAAGAGAAACATGTACACTGTTTAATGAAAGTAAGGCACATCAGTGCACAAAGGTTAAAGCCCTGCTAGTAGCCACTGCACCTCACAATGTGACTCTTGTCGGACATAACAAATATTAAGAAATTTTATATTCCTAAAGTTTACGTTGATACAGGGGACGCAATGTCAACATAATATATATACAATTGTAATCCACTGATTAGATAATGCAGTGTCTGGCAGGTGGTCCACCGGACCTGTGTGCAATTGGATCGATCACTTTTGTATTTAATAGTGTACATAAAATGCAAAGGTAATATATGTTGACATTATTACTAGGCGATGTGTCTGTAACCACCGTTCCTGATCAGTGTCACAGAAGCTTATCCCAGCATGTATTGGATGAGGGGAGGGGTACCTCATAGACAGGTCTGTCACAGTTACAATTATGAGACTGATGTCATAGTTATTTTCATTTTGTATCATTCCTGTCAATGCTCATGTTTTTATGCTTACTTCATTTTTTCTGTTGTCCTTTTTGTTATTTTCCAGTGAAGTATAGGTAAGGAAAAAACAGAATAACAAAAGAGTAATAAAATATAAAAGAGAAAAAGGAAATTGAAAAATGTTCTTTACATGGATGGATGGATATAACTGTCCTCCTGCTCTGCTGTTACCCTGGCCAGCCTCCTCTGCTGTGGTGCCACTCCTGAGGGGCCGCCCACCAGCCAGTCTGCAGCTGAGGGACGTCGAGTTGCACCTTGCAGCTCATCAGCTCTGCCGATGCTGACTGTGACCCTGCTGTTTCTCACATCGACTCTGTAAAGCATGATATTTGAGGGATATTTCTCTAGCGGAGCCTAGTCTTCTTTTCACAGAGAACATGAATGAGATCAAGATTGCTGTACTGGGAAGTGAAGGGGTCGGGAAATCAGGTAGGAGAGCTGTGGAGCAAGTTGCTGTGTGTCAGAGATAAACAATTTGCTGCTTCTGAACAATCTGAACTCTCTCTCTCTCTCTCTCTCTCTCTCTCTCTCTCTCTCTGTCTCTCTTTCTCTGTGTGTGTGTGTGTGTGTGTGTGTGTGTGTGTGTTGTGTGCACTCTGCAGCTCTGATCGTCCGTTTCCTCACCCGGCGCTTTATTGGCGAGTACGCTTCCTCTTCAGGTAATTATTTGCCTTTTGAAAAGAAACTATGTGATCAGAAACATGCACAGCTGCCTCTATATGTGTAGCCAGCGGACTGAATGAGTGAGAACTGACTTCCACTGTTAATCCTGACTTGTATTAAACATATTGTGTTCTTATTATTTATTATCATTATTATATACATTATTAGGCTACTCCTGAATTATGAAGTCCACTGATACAAGTAGACTTAGATACAACTGAACGCCATGATTCTTGATTAATTTGAGTTAACCCTGTATAATCCTTTCCCCTTGTATTACCCCTTAAGTAGCTTGGGTTGGGAAAATCATGTTCGGAATACCCATTGTACATCAGCTTGTTACAGCTTTTCAGTGTAGCATACAGTATGATGTTCACACTAAATATTATACATTTACACTAAATATTCAAGCCTGAAAATAAAACCCACCTGACATATTTGGAAACATTGGGATCTGTTCTTGAATTTCATGAAGAATGTTCACTACACAGCATGAGTGTGTACTGTCAGGTTCACCCGCAGTCATTGTGTGGTTATTCTCCTGAAATTCTACAAACACTAATGCACAAATACTTTTGTTCTATTTCATACCTGTATGTCATGCTACTTTTCCAAATATTCTAATACAATTCCATATTTGCATATGTACTGCACTACATTTGACTGTTCAATATTATTTAATTAGGGCTTGGTATTGAATTGAATTGTTCCCAATAAAACTGTCACCAACTACCACACATTAGCATCGAACATCTGGCCAGATTCATGATTTGGTTTACTTATTCTTTGATCAGAATGTTCCTGATTTAACTAATAATCTTTGCAAATTTTACATTTATTTGGGTATGTTCTTGTATAGGTGCATGTTTTTAACATTTACTGTAACATTTGAGATCTTTGGTCTCTTTTGTTAAATAAAAGGATTTTTGAAAAAAGAAAAGTATATTCCTTAAAGGAAGGAATCAGCAAAGGAATCATTTTGATATCACTGCTGAAACTTCATATTGGCACTATTACAGAAAATTTTTAGACAATACCCAGTCCTATTATTAATTGAAATGTACACATGCTGCATATTATAATAACTAGTATTGTAACCCCTTTCTTTCTGCATGTACACACTGTATGCTCAAATTCACTTCTGTTTATAAAAGGCACAATCTGGATTATGCGTCGTTTTTGGTTCACTAGTTTCTAGTTTCTGTACACTGCTTGTCTTTCTGCAGCACCTTCGATCCAAGTCCTCTTATCTCACTTTCTTGTATATACTCTGCCAGCTGCCAAGTATTTCACTACAGGTTGAACAGTACAACTATGCATGAAACAAATGCACATTTTATACTTGAAGATTATTCAAATATTGCTTCTATCAAAGGGCTGCAACTCAATATTGAGAGCATAGTCTAGATATTTGATCCATGTAGTGTAATTTTGAAGATTGTTATCCACCATCTGATCTGAAGAGCTAGGCTGTAATCATTATATTCTGCAGGATTCCTGAAAGGTTTCCTGACCTGCAAGAATGACTCACATACATCTCTGATGGCAGCTCAATAGACCATTGTTTCCCCAAGAATAATCTAGTTTCACCTGAGCTTCATCTTGTTCACTCTCAGCATGCCACTGTTTGGCTTGTGACCAGGCCATATCAGCACTGCAGAGAGGAACTGCTTCATGATACATTTTCCCTTGGCCTTGGATTAATGATAACCTCTTAACAAAGGTTCAAAAAATATGCACACACAGGCTGTATCACACAACAATCTAAGAAAGAAGCTAAAAAGTAACTACACTGTAATTGGCAATACAGCATTGTTGTAAATGATACTGAAATATAGCATTAGTTCGTTATTAGTAATTAGAAATATTGTGCACTGAAAAGTAACAAAACAAACTAGTATAGAAAGCGTTTAAGCCAGACATTAAAAACTATTATAGTTTTTACAGACAGTTTCACAATTAACTTGGCAGTGTCCAAATGTGCTGAACATTAACCAGACTTGAAATCATTTCAGGGAAACAATACTCATGTCACATCTATTTGTTCAGTATTCTTCTTGTCTAAAAACAAATATAAAACAGGAAAAGAAAACATGTTTTTTGTCCACTAAAATCAGCAATGTCTTGAGCTGATAAACAACTGTCATGTTCACTTTTAAAATTTTGAAGTTTAGTTTGAACTTATAATTGTACTCACACTTTGTGTGTGTGTGCGCGCATGTGTGTGTGTATACACAGGTACCCAGACCAAAAGAGAATTGATGACTCTCATCCTGATTTTTTTCTCATTCTCTTGCTGCTCTCTTCCCTCTTTCTTCCACAGAGTGCATGTACAGCAAGCGTCTGTCCGTGGATGGGAGGCAGATTAGTCTGGAGCTCTATGAGCCCTGCTCTCGGGTGAGTTTGCAGATAGAGGGAGTAAGAATAATAAGATGTTATCATCATTATTATCACACCTTTTCAGAAAAAAGAGGTGTCATGGTCGTGCTGTAGTCCTTGTCTTGATCGCCCACAGTTGTGGACTTTCTATTTCTCTCTCCTCTCTCTCTCAATCTCTCTCTCTTTCTCTCTCTCCCTCTCCCTCGGTTTTTTAGGCAGGTTGGTTAAATGAAATTTACACATTGTATCACTGAATTTATTGCCATTCCTGGTGGCAACACCAGCCTGGTCACCAAAGCCAAGCAGCTTCCGACACGTGTCAAGAGGATGGCGCGGTTTAACCTGCCTAATTGTGTTGGTCTGTACCGAATTGGAGATGATCCCTAGTCGCCCAGTTGCCGAGTGGTGGTCTGGATCATGATCATGTTTTTCAATTATGCAACATAATAAGCATATCACCTTCTTGTTATACAGTATAATGTCATATTTAATATTATTATGTCATGTCACACAGTAATGACAATTTATACAAAGAATAATCTTGATAATCATGATACTACAATGACATCGTATGGTACTCATTAACTGTATCTCACTTACCTCATCCACTCATCCATTCATCACCAACATCACCAAACCTACTGACTGTAAGAGTGAAGCTGTGTTTTATGGGCAAAGTTAAACATAACATTCTGCTCAACTTTGTGAGTCTCTGAAGCTATATGCTAACAATAGCCACAATAACCGCTTGCTTAGCTTTAGCTTGAAGTACACTTAGTAAGCTGGTCATTACCATTCCCGTTTTTTTTTGTTTTGTTAACTTCAAGTGAGTTTTGGTCATCTAATCCCGTCTGAGAGCTAAAGAAAATAATAAAGGAGAGGAAGGAAATACTCACACCTGCTAGCTGTACAGCACAAATAATGGAGAACACCCCTGTCCTGCCATGCTGTGAAATGATTTGCAAAGTTGCCCTGATTCCCCCCGTAATCAATGCAGGCATGCCAGACAGCTACAGTGGCTGTCTTGAAACCCGACAACTAGAGATGGATGGTATTGCAGTTGCCCGCACACTGTCTACTGCTGAAAATGGCTTTACTGTTGCATGTATCATCACCCCTACACATGGCCCTATGGTGCTTCATTCAGGTATGCAGTTAGGGCAGTTCACCCCATTATCTGACACTGAGATATTCCAGGATTCAGCCCGTTTGTAAGGTGTCCACCTGCCCAGTACCGCCATCCAGTCTGCCAACTAATGTCACACAGCCAACCATACTGCCTTTTGATGTCAAGTGTGGAGATCTGACAAGTGCACAGAGGTCTGACATACACAGCTTGCTCTTGTCTTATCAGAATGTGTTCAGTAAAACCAGCACAGACTTTGGTAATACAGACGCTGTCAAATACAAAATCTACACAAACCATGCACCCCCATTTAGGAAGCGTGCATATTGCACTTCCCCAAAAATGCAAACACTGATTCAGTCACATGTGGATGAGATGTTGGAAAAAGGAATATCAGTGAAGGAAATTTAACAGCGGGCAGCAGGGCAATTTTCGCCCCCATTGTCTAAAAAATTGGGGCCTTTACAAAATTTTGGGGGCACTTTCAAAAAGATGGTAATTAATGCATAAAGTTGCTGTTTTATGATGTAAAATGAGACACACAGTAATCACCACCATGTGTAACCAAAACCACCTCAGTAAATACTGTCTCATTTGTAATTGTTTACATTTTCTAACTACAATAATAAGCACATGAAAAGCAAAACAATGCAGGCCGATTCCCTTTCAGCAACTAAAATTTTATTTATGAAGAGCCTTCAGTATGGCAGCATGGCAGCATAAGATAATGATCTTGAGATAATCACAATTTTTAATGGGCTTGATCTAATTAGATTTAGCAAAAGTTCTGGTTGGGGGGATAATGTCGTATTCAGATCTCCTACAAGTCAAAAGCAATCTAACTTTGATGGTTTCATCATTGTAGGTCTGATGCATTGCATGCCACAGCCTCAGGTATTTCACAAAATCAGGCTCATTGCAGCCACGGGTGGTACAGGTGTTGCAACACTGGCACTTTCACAGATTCCACATGATTCCACCACCCCACCCCTCACTTTTTCCTGAGGTGGTCATCATAGACTGTATAAAAATATGGACGTAGTTACCGTGACATCACACGGTTTCTGAAGAGCAGTTTTGAAGCTCAAAGTGAGGTGCTCCGGCCATCACCATCTTGGCAGTGTGTGACGCTGCCTAACTCCCAGCCAATCAAAAATGGGCCAAGAGGCGGGCCGAATGGCTGAAACAAGCCACCTAGCGGCTGGCGGACCGGTCACTCAAAGCAGCCATGTCCTTCGTTATGCATAACTTTAAGGCTTAATAAAATTTAAATGGGTGGGTTATGAAAAAATTCACCCCCCGTACAGTTGTCATGAAAGGAGAAATTAGCTATAGAGACCAAAACCATTTTTTGTACCAGGTTGTAAACATTTTAAACGTTTATTTCTGCTGTAAAGTTGGGCATTTTAACATGGGGGTCTATGGGGAATGATTCGCTTTTGGAGCCAGCCTCAAGCAGCCATTCAAGGAACTGCAGTTTTTGGCACTTCCGCATTGGCTTCATTTTACAGCCCCAGAGGTTGCTGCTTAGTAGTCATTGATGAAACAAAACTGAGTTCCCCATATATGAAAACCTATTGATCAAATTAGATTGATTGAATGGCCATCCAGCCAATCACAGCCATTTGACCAACCCACCAGGCCAGGGAAGAGTAAACAGTTGAAGTACTGTGAAGTTACATTTGTGCATTTAGAAATGGTGCTTCTGTTAGTCATCGTTGGCTGTGATAACAGATTAGGGAATAACAGATCAGAGGTATGAAACGGCTATTTAACTAGTTAGTAATGTAGAATGTTCTTTGTAACTTTGTCTTGTTGTTGTCTCATAAATGAAATAGGCTATTCTAAATGCAAATCAGGTGGCAAATTTGGTTTGTAAAGTCATTTCTATTGTGGTTTTTAAATAATCAGAGACAAAGGTGAGCATTTGTATTTAAGGTGTGTAATATTGTCTATCTTATGGCAATGTGTTGCCTGCCTTATGGTAAAGTTTTAACAACCAAATTAATGATTATTAGCATGCTAATCACTAATAAAGATTTAAGCTAATCACTAATTAGTCACCATGCTAGGCAGACTTTGGCAAGAAGTTTTTACAAGTTACCTCAGTGTCCAGAATGTAAACTCACTTGGTTTATGCTGTTTTAAGCTAAATGCCAAAGGAATATGTTGTTTTACATGTCATAGTTTTACTCCTTATTTTAGGGACTAATGTGTGTTTTGCATTTCATATAAATTACACTGAGCTATAGTTTGTATTGTGTATTAAACATAGATCACAGTAACGTTACTGTTTATTATTAAGTTTGAGAAGAGCTCAGATGGTTGTAACTATGGTAGTTACCCTGTGAGGGCCAGTTGCTCACTCTAGCATCAAATCACCTGCTGTTAGCTGTTAGCTTTGAGGTGGACTTTGGATAAAGAGGGACTGCTTGTGCCCTGAGACTATTGGAGAGGAACTGACAGCTGCTGCTATACAACCTGCTGGACAACTTTCGGTATTTCATTTCCTAATTAAATACAATTAAAGGACCCCTTTGGATTGGAAGACATGCTTGAAGACCGTTTTGGTCCTACTAGTCCATGGACTCAGACATGTTTTTGTGGAACTCTGAAATGCAGTGCTAGCTCAGCTATCTTTGAGCAGCAATTTTGAAAGTGTGGGGGTTCTAGGGGACATGAGCAATGCAACCCCCGCCTGATGACTTTTGTTGGGATTTGGCACTATATAAATAAAACTGAATTGAATTGAATTTACTCTTCCCTGGCTAATAATGAGTCAATTGGCTGATGACACAACTTTATTTTTAAAAAGTGAAAATCAAATCCCATTAGCTTTACAGTCCATTTAACAATTTCAAAAGCTTCAGGCTTAAAATTAAATTTAGACAAATGTGAAATGTTAACCTTACATGAACATCCTGCAACCATTATACAACATACAGGTTAAGAACGGAGGTTAAATATTTGGGGATTGTCATTTCTAAGGATAAAACTACCTCTGGCAAGATGAATATTTGGAATACTATAGGCAAATGCAAATTAATCCTGAATAGATGACTGCAGAGAGATATTACAATCTTTGGGAGAATTTTATATTAGTTTTATATTTAAAATGGATAGTTTATCCAGACTCATTTACTCGGCCTTCTCCTTACTCATATCAGCGAGAATGATAAAATCAATAAATAGTGTAAATTTCAAATTCATATGGAGAAATAAATGTCAGTACATAAGGAAAAATGATATGGTTAAAAACTATGAAGATGAGGGTGTGAATATGATTGACTTTGATGTCATGAATGGTGTCTTGAAATTGAAATGGCTAAAATCTTTTATTAGGAATAAACACTCCTCTTGGTTTATTATCCCCAATATAATCGGACTTATTTTTGCAACCTGTGAAGTCACCCCCTGCTGGCCATTAGAAAGAATGCAGGTTTAAGGGACTTCCACATTGGCTTCAGTTTTCAAACCAGGAGCTACCCACATGGTCACAACACACCCACAGCTGCAACGTACCTGATTATCTCTCCAGCAGTGAACTGCTGCAACAGTAAATCCCATCTTCATCCACAGCACTGTAGGGGGCAGTTCTTTGCAATGAAACAGACTTTGGGCTGATTGTTTTGTTCAGCTGACCAGAGTTGGCTGGAAGTTTTGTAAAGTGCTGCAGTGTGTGCTGGGTGACTCGTTTCTTAAGTGCTGTTAAGTGCTTAAGTTTGCTGCTTCACTCTGCTAACATTAGTCTCTGAGTGATGATGTATTCACAAAATATTTACTTTTGTCTTGCAAAGCTAATTATTAAGCTATTAAATCCAAAATGTGCTTAAACCCTTTCCTTCTTTCAAGATACAAGATAACTTAATTGTGTGTGTTGAACTTGAATTCTGCATTTTCATGCCGTCATTGTAAGTTATGACTTTATTACTGATGTTAATATTGTTGTTTTAGGATTTGTGAATCAGTTTAAAATCATATACGATAACAATCATGATTCTTATGTGTTTTAATTTTTTTCCCCACTTCAACATGTTCTGCACCCACATTGTCATGCATTCTGTTTGTCACTGAGGGGAAACAAATATTAATGAGTGTAAAGCAAAATCTAGTCAGTATTATCCATCTTAATTTGCAGAGCCAGTCAAGCATGCAGCTGCCTCTTAGCATCACCTCACCTAAACCTCTTTGTTAATGTTCAAAGCTTTTTTCATGTATTCCATCCTTTCTTTCACTGTGTGTATACCCCCTACGCTGTCTGTGAGGTATTATAACATATATGCCAGTATGCAGTGTACTCAGGGATGGACTGTGATTCGCACTGGCCAACTACAACTGGCTTGCAGATGCTTCACATATTAGTTGTTTTTAAGCTCTTGCATAATGTTAGGATTAATTTAATTTGCACACATTCTGAGGACATTCCAGGACTGATATTACACTCAGTGGTAGTGACAAAGCTCTTTATAAGTCTGTCTTTAAATTATATTTTTATGTTTTTCAGGCCTGTGAGGGTAAGTCTACTTTAAATGCCCAGATCCACTGGGCTGATGGTTTCATTGTGGTCTACGATATCAGTGACCATTCCTCCTTCCTCACTGCCAAAGCCATAGTGCACCTGATCAGAGATCTACACCTGGGAACTGCCAAAAGGTATGGACTAAGATCACTATAATATACTGTGACAATAAAGTATGTACAATTTTTGCCATCATATAATATAAGACAAATAGTAAATGGTAGGTTAGGTTGTCATATTTTTCAGCAAAAAATTTTTTCCACCAAAACGGAATTATTGCATAATTCCAGAATGTCTAAAATAAAAATAAAACTTTATTGGTATCAAAATAATAAAAAGACATGCAAGTTATTACAACACAGTTATTTTATCATTCAACCATGTACAGCTATATTAGATGTAGTTTGAATATGAATCTATTTATCACATTGTAATCTTTATTATTCTCACAAGTAATTAAATTCCTTAACAATGAGTGATTACTTTCATCAACTAATCAAAATCATCTTCACTCTGTCTCTTAATCATTTGTCACCACATCTGTATAAATGTGTATAAATGATGTATGCGTTGCCAGGGTCTAATGTGATTTGTGACAATGTGAAATCTCTGTTTTAGTGAAGTAAAAATGAACTACAGGTTTTCATACCAGCCAGCAGTAATCAGTGTGGTTTGTGTGAAAACCTGCAGACTCAGACAGCATAGTAGCTTGACCAAATAATCTAAACTCAAGGTGCTTGCTTTTTGAGATCCACAACCACATTTCACTCTTCATCAATTAATGGAGTTGTTGGCTCAGTTGTTTTCACCTGACATTGTATGGAACTTCAGTTCATCAGACAGACAGCTGATGATGTCTGTTTCTAGGGGTTCATACAGTCTCTTGTTCAGGGACGTTGCTGTTTCACTAATATAGTGTTCCCTGGGAAGGGGTCAAACTAAGGGGGTCAAGGGGTCAAGCTAAGTGAGCCAACTGAGCCAGTGACCTGACTGGTTGATAAAGACTGTAAACTCCAGCAAGTAGATCTTCAGTTAAGATGAATTGTCAAAATCATCAGAGTTCACTGATTAATGCCTTCTCTCTGGTGAGGGTGTGTTGATTGCCAACAGATTCTTTGACCTTGAATAGCAGATTCTGACCAATTATTATTAGCTTTGGTTACATGCACACCAATAATCCAATAGTGAAACAATAAAAAGTAATGGCAGTAAAGTGTCCATGTAAAGACCATGTGATTACATTAATCGTCAAAATAAGTAATCTTTGTCAGAGTGGCTGGATATCACATACAATGATCTAAATTGGTAAGACTTCCCTTCCATTGTTTCCTCATTTATGAACACTCCCAAGGCACAAAGATCTTTGACCCAAGCCTCAAAGATTGAGGCAGCATGTTGGAGCTAAACTCTGGCACTGTGACATAATGTGGACACAGTGTGTTGAGCCATAAATCTGGCCTACTCTTATGTATGGTAACTGAATAGTATTAATAGAACACTCCTGTAAGCTGATCATGTAAACATCTTTAGTTGAAATAATGTGTGCACGTAAGCAGAACCAGTGAAAACCACTGTAATTTAGTCTACAAAGCAAGAGTGATCTACACATTGTGTGACCCTGCTCTGCTCTGTGATCTGCAGGGATGTAGAGTCTATTATATTTTTGGTGGGCAACAAACAGGACCTGTGCCACATGAGAGAGGTGCGATATGAAGAAGGTCAGTGTCTGGCTGTCGAGTTTCACTGCCAGTTCTACGAGATGTCAGCAGCTGAGCACTACCAGGAGGTGGCGCTCATATTCTCCAAGATGGTGCAGAATGCCAACCTTGGCAGCAAGGCCAAGGAGCGCAGGAGACGCCCTAGTGGCTCTAAGTCCATGGCCAAACTCATCAACAATGTCTTCGGCAAGAGGAGGAAATCAGTGTGATGTGTTAAAAACAAGAACAGCTGCCAGTCAGCGCTGTACCAGTGCCGCTGAACTGAGACAAACCCCTGGCTAGGCTTTGTATCTTTTATTATGTTTAGTGTTGTTATTGATTAGCATTGAGATGTCTGTGTGTGAAGTGGTGTTATTATGACACAGTAATACAGTAGTACATAGCACCTATCTTCCTTTGCTCCCTGCTTACTTCCACTATTTCATGCTTTTGCTCTTTGAGATCATTGGAAGCCTTTCATGAGAAACATGTCCTGAAGCATTATTTCAGCTAAAACTACCAACTCAAAGAAAATGTTGAAAAGTTGGTGAAATTTAACTCTAGATAAAAAAAGGTAAGCTTTACTGTATGACTTGCTGTATTAAATCTGTCTTATATGACTCAAGAGGGATCACTCGTTTGATGTGTATTGTATTAGTGTGACTTGTGTCACATGAGAAAAGTGAGGACTGTTGGAACTGCCGTGGTATTGATTTTTACCTTACCTTCCTTACCGCACAAATTAGTGTAGCCATTCAAACTGTCATGGCAACCACCATCAAAAAAATAGTTTAAACCTCAGATGTTATAAAATAATTGATTCCTAAATAACATATTTGCCCAAATATATACCAACCCTGATTGTATGATGACACCCCCTTTTCCAACACCTGTTTTTGGAAAAATACTTTTTGAATATAACTTACATCATAGTATAGTTACATACCAGGCTCTTGGAAGCGGTCAAAAATATTTTTTTCCGGCAGTTAGCAAGACTTTGAGCTCCTTATCATCTGTGACAGTAGCATCTGGCAGCTTGACATATTCCGTGTCTGCAGTAGAGACGTCGGAAAATGCTTTGGCCTCCTGTTCACTTGTCATGAATTTGTTTCCTCCATGGCAGAAAAACACACTTATATGAGCCTTCAGAAACTCCTGCAGGTTAAACTGGACTAATGAAACATTTTTATGACTGACTGATTCTAACACACTCACCAGTGCTTTATGCATTCATAAAGAATATTTGATGTTGTGAACATGTAATTGTTTAGACACCAAATATAAGACAACCCCATTTTTTCAGATGTATTTCCAGGAAAAACAAAAAAAGTCTTATATTCGGACTAATACGGTAACCTTTTCAAATGCATTTGTTTATGTAGTAGTCTATTCTTTACAGCCTTTATGGTCTAAATGTCTATCTTTATTCCAGAGTTGTCATTAAGAAACCAACTTTGCAACAGGAGTATTGGTCAGCATTCGGCAGGTATGTCATTCTTTATGTCAAGCCCGAGAGAATGACAAATATCCCATCACTTGAGCTGCTCATTCAGCGGTGAAGTGGTGCTCAGCTTGACTCTGTGATGGGCGTGATGTGATTGCGTTACTGCAGCAATAACTGCAGCAGCTCTAGTGGTGACACCCGGCCGAGGTGAGTGATGAAGCTACACCATTGGTCGGCCAAAGGTGGCTGAAGTGAGTCAGTGACTCAGGGACTCAGGGACAGACATTCACGTTCATAGGGCTGGTCCCTGCGGTCCACCCAAAAAAATATAGTTATCTGCGTTGGTCAGTGCAGACCAGCAGACAGACAACAGATGATGCCTCAGATTATTACATGTTACCATATGATTTGGTAACATGTAAAACATTCAGCTCAGAAAAGACAAATGAAACAGTTACTCTGGTTAAAAAATTAAATAGCATTAAAAATAACCTGTGTATCTGCTTGTGTTTTGATTATTTGCCAGTATATCTTAAGTTGCAGTGCTTTGAGCTTTCTCTGCCACCATAGACTTTATTTACCTGTCTTGACTCGGGACTTCAGAGCCAAGACCTGAGAGTTATTAGTGACACCTGTGCAATCTATATAATTATGCATTATCCTTCAACCAATGTTACCTTTGTTCATGATTAGTGATGAGTACATACATTTACTCTGTAGACTGTATATTGACAAGCTAGCTGGACCTTCCAAATAAGGACTGTGGGGTGTTGCTTTTCATGCTCTGAAAACACACCCCGCTACTTCAGACCTAAGCTAATGCTAGCTTACTGTAAACACTGAGTGCTGCACACTTGGGCTTAGCTACATTAGCTAAATTGTACTAACAGGGTGATAGTTGCCGCTTGTTTGTGACATCACAACTAGTTTGGAGCCAGTCATGCTCCAGTATGCAACTTACACAAGTGTGATGTGGAAACCTGAGACCTCCAGTGCACAAACACTGGAAATGGACTTTACACTGAAGTAGGAAACATTGTGTGTCCAGCAGTTCAACTTTTACAATGAAAAATATTTGCGTGTTTTGGATCTTTCACTTAGGGAGGATTTTAATGACTTATATGGCTTTTCCACAAAAAAAGTTAAATTATAAGTCATTAGATACAAATTATTATTCAAAGCGAGTATTTTCATGTCTTAAAAATGTCTGTTATGGGTCTTTAACAATCAACTCTGTCTCCTAGAAATTACATTTATATTCTACTAAATTGTTTTCACAATTACGTTGTGTTGGCAATTGTAATCTGTGCCTGGATTATGCAATATTTTTTCAAATGAATGAAACTCTACATTTATGTACTGCACTAATATCGTAGAGTGGAAGTCGGGGTGGATGGCTGGCGCACAATGTGCAGGACTTTGACACCATAGACCGGGTTTGCATTCTGAGTTCCAAGTGTGTTTAAATTTAGGCGACAAAAGCACCTTAATCAATAAAAGATTTTGGTTTCAGTTAAACAACAGGTTCGGGTTTTGTCAAGTCCATTGTAATAAAATACTGACATGCCAATACGTATGTGGAAATTGGTCTTGGTTGCTGTAACAATTCAAACTCTCTTTACTGGCTTTGAGGGACAAAATCCATCGCCTTCCTTCTGTGTAAAAATGCATACCAGAGTTCAGCTGATGCTAATATGATGCTTCAGCAATCTGAGTTAGCAAAATTGAGTTGGTATCTTCCAAGTCTATTTAGTGTGAAACTTCCTTCCCAAGCTGCGGCAGAGGGATACATTCTAGTAGACTTTAGTTTCTAGGATCAGTTTTTTACTCACATGTTGCAAACAGAGTGAAGCACACACTGTGTATTTAGTTACAGCTCCTCTTCTACTGAGCCTTGTCTTGACAGTGTTAGCCACAACTTGCTTTCAGGATCTCTCAAAGAAAATCTCTGGAACACACTTTGCATATTGCTTGTGGTGTTTCTGTTAGAACATTCCAGATAAACACAGACTGATTCCATGTCTTAGTAGGCGCAGAGGCAGGAGCAAATCGAGGGGTCTGGAGGACAAGAACAACAAGAAAAGCTGGAGATCTGTTCTGAGATGTCACACATGCACAAAAACACTCAACAGATTTCTTACTGTGTAGTTGTGATCTGGGCTTCAGTGTGGAGAGTAGGCTTTGTTACAGCAACTCAGATCTTTTTCCACATACATATGTGGCATAGCAGTATTGTATGTTTTCTTATTATGTTGACAAAAACACAATCCAGCCAGCATAAAACATATTGCAAAAAATATTTGCTGTTGCAATGTAGTTGTATGTAAATGTAATTTCTAGGAGACAGGGTTTTACTCATAGACAATCAAGACAATTACAGACAGTTAGCTTTTGTTCTCACATAGATAATATAATCGAACTGGGGACTTTTCTAAAAGCTCCTGACTGTGTTGTTAAGTCATTAAGAAAAAATGATCATAGAAGCAGTTTCATGTTGTTTCCTGAAAGCTTTCCATCCACACCAACTAGAAAACAATAAAATTTTCCTTCGGTTGGTTAACAACAACACTGCATTTTTTGAGAAGTTGGTTGCATAGATAACCTGCAACCCTGTCCTAGAAATTCTGTCTATATACTAGTGATTTGCAAGAGCAAATTTAATTTTGGTTAACCTGATTTGCTGCTTGGTCTCAGCAGATTAGAGCCCTTCCTCTCTGTAAGGGTTATCTAATCTGAGCTGAACATTTCTTCATTTTTAATTAATTTCACATTCCATTCTCGGGTAGCAGTTTACTTTGTGTCTTGAAATCTAGTGATGAAACAAACTGAGTAAACACACAGGCAGTAGGTAAGGCAGTCTGTGACAGAAGATAATGGCACATATACATCATTGTGTCATGTATTAGAATCATTTCAATTACTACAATTTTACTGCCCAATAATAGAAAATTATCTGATAATATGTGTGTGAGGATTGACAAAATTGTTGAGCCTCATCAGTGACTCAGTCATACTTGGATGGATACAGAGATCTGGCTGCTGGCTTTAATAACTCACTGTTTGGCTCAGATGTGTTTTAAAGCAAAGAGTCCTATTATCCCCAAAACTTAATTAAACGTGTCATTTTCTGAGCATCACTGTCATCACTTCAGTGGGACTGTTAGACCTTCCATCTGCTCCCAGCATCAGCCTGTAGACTCATCTGTAAATCTGGAGTTCAAAGAGGGTTTACTAAGTTATCTGGATAACTTTGCTGAGGAAAACATGCAGGTCAGACCAGTTCATGTTCAACATTTAAAGTTAGATAACTCACTTAACCTGCTTCCTGGAAGAGGCCCTTGGGCCTGATGTTGTTTGTCACACCTCCTCTTTAGAACTGTTCTTCCAGCATGGAGGTACTGAGAGACACATGAATCACTGTGATGGACAGAAAAGGCAAACTATTTCAGCTACAGCCTCCAGAACACATTTTACAGGGAAACAGCTACCTGGATCACAGCGAGGTAAAGGGAGTGAACTTCCTAAAACTAAAACATATACTTTTTATTAAAACTGTTGATTAGCAGCACTGGTCTGTCAACCTGTTGTGAGTCAGCTCATCATTGTAGCTGAGTGATCAGATGAGGGTGAAATGTGTTTTATGGTTGACTGCATTACTTCGTTTCTGACCTGCAAACAATGTTTGAAGCTTTAAACTTGTGAAATCTGAGAATATGGAACTTGTGCCTTACTTTTATTCTCAAGTACTTTAAACCATAGCTGTGGTATTTGATAGCAGAGAAAAACTGCTGTAGAAATATAAGTTTCTGGTGTCACAATCAATGACCAAAGGCTTATTTCCAGGCTCACAGTTTTCCACTGACATTCAACTATCAAACAGGCAGAAAGCATCAGAGATTGTCTGTCACTGGTGTTTTCCATGTTTGTGTGTGGGAGAGGTCTGGGAGGGCTGTACATGCAGCAGAGCATATCCAAATCCTGGCTGGATCCAGGAGAAGGTCAGAGGGCTCTGCCTGCTTCAGAGGCCTGGAATCTGTTTGATGTAGTGAGCAGCATGATGGCCAACACATGGCTCTGGTTAGGGCTTGTTGAGGACAGGCGGGTCCACCAGCCGACAGCCTGATCCCTCTTTGTTATGACAGTGGAGTTATCATCAGCACAGTGAATGGTGGCTCCTAATACATGGATTACACCCATTAAAAATCCCTCTATCTTTCTCTCACATTACTCTGCAGATCAGCCTGACTGACAGCTGGATGAAAACATCTTGAGCTTATCGTACATTGATCCATTGTTCTCTGTAGCAGGGTACAGTACTGTACATTAAATCCACAATGTGATTTAACTAGCATGAAAACATGACGGTATCTACAAATCCTTCAAACATTTCACTGTGTGGTATGAAAGTTTAAAACCTCACCTCCATGTGACACAATTTTGTAACTGATGTGATGATAAAAACCATTTCATTAGAGCAACTATAATTGATATATTTATAATAACAATGTCTGAGCTGTCAGTGTCTTATGTGTTGGTCATGGCTCATAAAGATGAACCTACAAAGAATTATCAGTGACTCTGCAGCTCCCCTCGGCTTTACAGAGCTTTTTAGCGAGTTTCAGCTCATTGTTTAGCTAACTTTACTCTTTTGGTTCACTCTCAGTGTTCTCATAGTGTCATTTTCAGAGAAAAAGCTTTAAAAACCCACTCTTCTTGGGAACTTCAGGAAATGCAATACCTTCTTATGTCATGTTTGAGTGTCATGTGAGCCAGAGCAGAGAACCAGACCCCAGCATAAAGATGACCAAGATTATGTCACCTGTCTCTGGAAAAGGCAGGATCAGCAGACATTCCTGTTTCCATTTTCATAGACAATGTCATCTATAGAGAGTGTCCCAAAGGATCTCCTGAACATAGAATGGAGCAAATGGAGCAATATTTCTCAGTGCAGGGAATACAGCAGAGATAACTGCTGTGTTATTTTGCCACTTCAAAGCAAGATATCCTGACAACTACTTAACTTTGCTATGAAATGTAGCATTTACTGAATATTCATGACCAGAGCATGATTCCTAAAGATTTGGACTCCCTGACATTTCTTCTAGCATCGCCATGATGTAGGTCATTGCCATCACTGCGGCACCATTTTATGTAGGGCATTTAGATTAATTCTGGCTATCAGAAGAAACTAATAATTATATTAAATAATAGGATTTAATTTACATCTAATCACCTTAGGGCACCACCCTGAAGACAGGGAAATGATAATCAATAATCATAAATGAACCATATCAATAGATAGTACAGGTTGAAGGATTTTGGAGGTCTTGCAGAGCAGAGGTTGGTAGTATTCAGTTTTGTACGACATTAAATAGACAACATGTGTATTCAAAAGCGTTTATTTAAAAGAAGATAAAAGGTAAAACACACAATATGTAATCTGTCTAAATATACTCAACTAAAGAACAAAAGAGAGTAAAGCACACAATATGTAGTCTGACTAAAATGAGGCTGTACGTGTGTGTGTGTGTGTGTGTGTATTGCACAAAAAGAAGACAAAAACAAAATGGTGGAAGTCAGACCATGTGTTTGCTGAGACAAAGGAAAACCACAAAGATGGCAGAATCAAAGATGGCCCCAGGACCGCGTGGCGTCTGAGGGGACAAAGAGGAAAGAGAGTGTGTGTTTGAGCATGAACATGTTAGGTCAGACCAACAGAGTGTGGCTTTGTTGAAGAAAGAGTGTAAGATAAAGGTGCATGTGAGTCTAACCTGAGTGAAACTCACTACAATGAGTTGGACTAGTTCAGAAACTGTTAACAGACATTACAACAGTAAAACTCCTCCTGTTCTTAGCCGTGCTATGCTATGCTCTATGCTATGCTTTGCTAGCCTAGGTTAGGCTAAGCTAGTCAAAATCCAAAATGTTCTATTCATACTACTGTTTTTCATTTCATACAAATTAGCAAAAAATCCACCATGACTTTTATGGTCCAAGAGAGCACATTCAGCAGATACTGATTTTATACAACAGAAAACACTGTAGATGGATTTTATTCAAGACACACAACTATACACTGACTTTACACAAGAGACGCAACTACACATTGATATAAAACATGTGCAACCACAGACTGATGTTACAGATGACATGAAAATACACACTGATTTTATACAAGAGACAACTACATACCAGTTTTATTCAGGAGATGCAATTACAAACTGATTTTATACAATATACACAAATACACACCAATTTTTATATGAGATGCAAGTAAACAGAGAAAACACTACAGACAGATTTTATTTAAGACACACAACTCCACACTGATTTCATACAAAAGACACAACCACACACTGATTTTATAAAAGCGACACAACTACACACTCCCAAGACTAAAAGATTAAAATGGAAATACTCATTAAAGAACAAATACCTCAAAATTTTACTCAAGTACTTTAATAGTAATAGTTGCAAGTGATATCAGAGGAAGGCTGTAGCTCAGCATAGAGCAGGTTGTCCATTAATCTTGTCCACATGTCAAACTGTCCTTGACCAA
Source organism: Thunnus thynnus (assembly GCF_963924715.1). Classification (NCBI taxonomy): domain Eukaryota; kingdom Metazoa; phylum Chordata; class Actinopteri; order Scombriformes; family Scombridae; genus Thunnus; species Thunnus thynnus. The sequence continues at coordinate 1,142,429 of NC_089539.1, read as the reverse complement.
AGCACTGAATCTGATTTCTTCCTTATGAGGTCAGTGCCTTGTATGGTAGTTCTGTCAGTAATATTGTGAGTTGTCTTAGTCCCATAGTAACATAAAAGAGAATCAAACCACAGCTAACTACCTGCATCTCCTGTTTACATCTGTAATAAATCTGCATTCCATCTCTGCCTTGAATTCATACATGACTGAATATAAAGAATCTGTCAGTGCCGCAGTCTAATTTTAGTAGCACCATAAATGAAACAAAAAACTAACTTGCAAGACATAAGACCTACAGACCTATATTTACAAGGTTTCCATGCTTTCAGTTTGGATAACTGAACTTTTTATGTCTGTGATGTGGGGAATGAATAGAAGCTGCTTCAAGCACAAGATATTTCCTATCACCTCCCACATCCTTCTTACCTGCTTATGTAATTTCTTATTAATGGGCATATATAACATAGACAGCATGGGTGCATACAGTGCCTCCAGTACATGCAGACAAATAAAAAATAAGGTTGAACACAAGTTTAATCATGACAGATAGGAGGGTGATCTCAGTAGCCATGCACAGATGGTTGGTCACATCAATCATAAATGTGATAGGCGAGGATACAACTAGAAGTACAAAACAGAGTTATGTGTCGTGCTGTATGCAAGAACACTATGCAAAAGTCATTGAAGGTTGTATTTTACTCAATTTGTCTTTATACTGAACAACTCTGATGCTTTTATCAGTCACAGAAGCTTTCTCTTTCATCATTCTACTGCGAGAATATCCATAATGACACACACATTTTTGACATTATTTTCTATCACATTTCTGTCTGATTTTGCCAGTCAAAAGAATAAACGCATACTCCTAAGCAGTGCTTAATGCGAATGCGAAGTGCATATGAGAGCAGAGGGGTGATGAGGCAGGTCCTGGAACGCCTACAGAACACGGTGCTGAAAACAACATGCTATGTATACAAATTCTTACTAAGCTGTGGGGCTTACAGGCCTCAATTTCAAATGATTTGCATGATATAAATGTTATTATAAACACAAACAATGTGTCACAGCGGCTGTATACAACTGTCTGTGGTGATGAATACCATGGCAACAGCCAACAGTGTCACAGCAAAAAATGCATGCTGTGTGGCTGCAGCATTAAAAAAAGAAAACTGTCTTACCGCCTGCATCACAGAACTCCAAATATGGCCTTTCTCTCCAGGTTGGCACTGATGAAGGTTCTCATTAGGGCATCAATGTCCAGACTGTCCAAAATATCACCATGAACATGCAGTCTTTTTTTGTGTCACAGCTGTGCGTACCCATGTCTTCAGACGGTGCAGAGTGGAAAATGTTCTCTTCAATAAAGCAGTTGAGATGGGGAGACATAGGCATAGTTTGAGGTTTTCAGATCCTTACAAAATAGTCTTTGTTTGTGGATGAAGTTAAGACATCAGCCATCTCCATTTGTTGAACCAGCTTGCATTAAATGAACGACAAAAGGTTTTCTTTTCCAGACGACCTTCCAGGAAAACTGAAGCTGGTTAATTTATGCAGTGCCTGTGCCTTTGAAATGTTAATGTAAGCATTTTGATCTGCAACATTAGCTTGGGAACTAGTGGGGCCACGGCTCTGGGCGTCAATGTCAACACCGTGTTGAATTTTGGGTATGCGCCATGTTGCGAGGATCCTGCTTCCTTCCTGTTGGTGAGTTGGAACTATGTTACTTTTAACAACATTCCTGCATCAATGAAAGTGTGTTCTGCAACTTCTGCTGCTTATACATCTGGGTATTTGAGCATTGTTTTTTTTGTGTTGTGGCATTGTGATGCTTAAGGTAAGTGAAGTCCATTGAGAAGTCTGTAAGCTAAAGTTATTAGTTATTGGGGGAGAACGGGGTAACACCAGCCACTTTTTACAAAGTGTATTTGTTTCAAATAATAGTTACTATATACACCTCAGGTTGTTGTCTACCCATGGAAATTAAAACAAGTTATCTAATTATTGTGGTTTTAGAACAATGACCCATCAACAAAAGTTAGTCCTATGGCACAACTTACCCAAAGGTAGGGGTAAAATGAGCATGGGGATGGAGTAAATTAAGCACTCTATGGGTAAATAGTGCCACCATTAAATACTGATGTAAAAATGAGCAATGTTGAGATGATTATGAACTTCATGATTGCCATCAGTTTAATAAAGGCAAATCTAATACTGTTAAGTAAAACTTTTTTTTTCTGCTCTGTTGTTCAATATGTTACCTAAACATTTTCAGTGAAGATTAAACTGTGATCTGTGTGTGTTAGCTACAGAAAGAATGTGTGTGTAAATGTGCTTTTGTGTATACAGACAAATTAAAGGAAAAACAGGTCCAGGTCTGAATGCTTGACCCCTACAATGAGGGGATCTGGTGGCTCTGTTATGCTGTGGGGGGCATTTCGCTGGCATGGTTTGGGTCCACTGGTCCCCTTAGAGGGAAGAGTCACTGCAAATTAATACAAAGTTGTTCTGAATGATGACCTTTATCCTATGATGAAACATTTCTATTCTGATGGGAGTGGTCTCTTCCAGGATGACAATGCCCCAATTCATAGGGCATGAGGGGTCACTGAATGGTTTGATGAGTATGAAAATGATGTCAATCATATGCTATGGTCTTCACAATCACCAGATCTCAACCCAATTGAACACCTATGGCAGATTTTGGACTGACGTGTTAGACAGCACTTTCCACCACCATCATCAAAACACCAAATGAGGGAATATCTTTTTGAAGAATGGTGTTCATCCCTCCAGAAGAGTTCAGAGACTGTAGAATCAATGCCAAGGTGAATTGAAGCTGTTCTGGCAGCACATGGTGACCCAACACCTTACTAAGACACTTTATGTTAGTTTTTCCTTATTACCCAGCTGTATGTACAACATGTTTGTGTGTGGCTTAAATTTAATATTAGTCAGTAACTAGGTATTGATTCATCAACATTTTAACACTTGTAACAGTGATCAGATATTAACATGAACAGTGTTTCTAGTCTCTAGAATATCAGAAAATAATACTTAAATACACAGGTTAATCTGTGCATATGTAGCCTATTTAAACTTTTGGGGGTAAATTGACTCATTGCCTCAACTTGCCCCAACATCACTGGCAAGTTTTATCCCACAACCTCCATTTTGACAAAACTGTTTCACACAGTGGCTCAAATCCACAGTTATGCTAAGTTTATGTTTAATATGTTTTGCTACAGTCCTACAGTCTCCAAAAGTACAATGGGAGGCAGAGCCTTCAGTTATCAGGCTCCTCTCCTGTGGCAAAATCTTCCAGATTCGGTCCAGGAGGCAGACACCCTTGCTACGTTTAAGAGTAGGCTTAAAATTTTCCTTTTTGATAAAGCTTGTCGTTAGGGCTGACCAGGCTTGCCTTGGATAAGCCCTGCTATAGGCCTAGACTGCCGGGGGACTTCCTATGATGCACTGAGCTCCTCTCTCTCCTCCTCCTCTCCATCTGTATGTATTCATATACCATTAATGCATATTACTAACTTGGCTTCTTCCCTGGAGTTTTTTGTGCTTTCTCATCTCGCAGGAAACTCCGGGATCCGAACTGTGGGCCTTGGCCATGGGGATAGTGCAGGGATGGTGGAGTGTTCCTGTTGGTGTCCTACCCTGAAATCTTCTCCGGCTATTACTGCTATTATTATTACTAGTCATATCTCTATCATTATTATTATTATTATAGTTGTTATAATGCTTCTCTGTGTCTCTCCCCCCCCTCTCCCCCTCCCTCTTTCTTTCTCTCTCAACCCCAACCGGTCAAGGCAGATGGCCGTCCACCTAGAGCTCGGTTCTGCTTGAGGTTTCTTCCCGTTAAAGGTGAGTTTTTCCTTGTTGCCAAGTGCTGCTCATGGGGAATTGTTGGGTCTCTGTAAATTAAAGAGTGTGGTCTAGACCTGCTCTATGTGAAAAGTGCCCTGAGATGACTTTTGTTGTGATTTGGCACTATATGAAGAAAAATGAAATCGAATTGAAGATTATTTCTTTTATTCATTCAATAATAACATGATTTATAAAAGTTTTAGGGTTTTATCTGAGGGCAGATCAGTAAGTGAGGGCAGAGTCACAGCAGCTTATTTCAACACTCATTTGGTGAACTCATAAACATGAAAATACATGAGACAAGAAATGTAATTGACATATTATGCACATACAGTTAACAATGGGTTGCTTCATGTATGGCTGAGGCAAAGCGCCATTATTGACACAGATCCGTTCTGGTCAGAAAAGCCAAATTATGTTATCTGCCTGTGTTCCTCATCTTGTAAGTTTTTAAGAGGTTTCAATATATTTATTGGGATTTCGATAAGCCTTGTGTTTACATTGTATTCTACTGTAGATTGTGAAGAGTCATAGAAAAGATTTGCTGTAAGCTACAAAAGGGGAAATTTAGGCTTTCATTAGGGGGACAAATATTTCAGTTGGACGGCCAGAGCTGCTACTATGACGTGAAAAGGATAGTTCACGTGTCTTTAACTCTATCTTGTGGTAATAATGCAGAACTGCACTTTGAAAACTAGCAGTGACTAAACTCTGATGTTAGATTTAATCTGCTGTTAGTCTGTATCATCATCTACTGATGAAGGGAAACAGACCAGTGTGATGGAGCTTTAATGTAGATTTTGCAGTGACCACCCATCATCTGCTTTCTAAAATAGAAACCTAATCACTCTCACTCTCTCTGCAGACCACATATAGAAGTGTTGAATATTTAAAATGTCTTCATCAGCATTACACTGGCCCTGCTACTGCAGAGAGAGTGAAAATCCAAATCTCTGTCAGAGTCAGGAATCTTCTAAAGATACAGCTGAGTCCACAACCCAAAAATATTCTGTTTACTGTCGTGGAGAACTTAAGAAACCAGAAAATATTCACATCTAAGAAGCTGGAATCAGAGAATTTGGACATGAAAATCAATCGATTATCAAAATAGTTGGTGAAAGTAAATCTTATAGCTCGCCGCTAATTGATTAATCGACTAATAGACTTATCAATGCAGCTCTATTGGGTTTAATAAAATGTTGACCGCAAACTGTGTCAGACTGTACAAAATAAACCACATTGAGCAATGAATGTCTGCTGAATCGCACTATGATGTAAATAGAAAAACCAAAAAGGGTTGTGTCGGCCAGTGATTTTGGATCATTTCATTTTAGATTGGTTGGTATGTAGACATGGGTCATAAAAACACAAACACAATTCTCACATTGGACATTGTCAGAATTTGGAAGCAGAAGGCTGTCTTTGGTAGACATGTCATAGTGAGATCTAGGAACACAGTTTTAAATTACAAGTCAAAGATTTTTGTGTTTCTCTCATGATGATCAACTTTTGTCTGGGGCAGCCCAAAATCACACTGTGCACACAGGCCTTGTCATGCAAAATGAACAAGTTAATATAAGATGTTTCATTCAAAATGTAATATACTCTGTATGCATTTCAGATGTCTGTACACTATACTCTGTATACATTATTCTGTTGATGCCTTGTTGACCACTGATGCTGGTTTTAGTTGTGTAGTCTTTGCTGCAACTACAACAACTACAACAGATGTGTACATAAGTATAGAAGTAAAACCATTTCTACAGCCTCCTGTTAAAGCACATCTGTGTCTCCACCTAGTGGATATGTTTGGTAAATACAAGAGCTGAAAAATACACAGATAACTTCTTTCAGAGTTTTATTTTAAAATTCATTATTTCCATCTCTGGATATGATTTGTAACCAGGGTAACAGCTTAAGCATCTTAGTAGTAAAACTGAAATATAATTTATAAAACACATCGCAAGCTTAAAAATGCAAAATAGTGTCAATAAAATATGGTGAGCATTATACAGAAGAGTAGCATGATTTGTCGATAAAGGATAATAAAGGATAAAAGATATGATAATAAAAACGTAGACAGTCAGTGTATAGAAAGTCATATCTGTTAACCAGGTTTTCTTGCCTGGATGCAGGTATTTTATAGAAATTTACATAAACACAGACATTTGTAGAATACAGTGCAGATGCTTAAATGCACATATTCAATTATGATGCAACATAAAACATAATTCACCATAATATGTCTCACATACAAAAACTAGTAGTCACTATATCTGGCAAAAAATCAACAATAAAATCAGACATTCCAAGAATTTTGACTTTAAACTGAATATCATGATTGTGTGAGGCAGTAAAGCTGTTTGAAGGAGTGTAATGTAACTTGCTGAGCAACAGAAAATTAAAACATAATTATAATGGCAGTTGGCAGTGTTAGTAATAAGGCGTATACAGTGAAAAGTGCTGTGTGCAGTGTGCTGCTGTTGGCAGAGTTAGTAATCAAAAGTGTGATGATAATCAATTTAAAGCATAAATCTAGAGATATTATATATTTCTCTTATTATAAACAAATCCCATTAAAAAGACCCAAACAACTTGGTTGGTTCCCTCCATAGCGACAGGAACATTATTTCATTAGCAGGTGCAGGGGTGCTGTACTCTCAGCAGCTGACTCTGCTCAAATGCAAACATGAGGTTGAACGCTTCTGAAAAAGCTAGTAAATGGACCTGTGTGTTAAGATTATTTTGTCAAATTACTATTTACAAGGTCAAAAATGAACTTTAATGCTCAAAGGTTTCGTTAGCTTGAATGGTGGAGTTTGATGTATCCATGTTTGTATCTTTTCACACATTTCTAGCATCAAGTTGCAAAAACACAATATTCAGTCATAATTAGTGCTTAGATGTTACACTAATTATCACAAAACTGAGCCTGGTAATTACGGAAAAATTCCATATGATGTACATGACTGTTTGATTGCATACAATTTAAAAACACTGTCACCACAGCTTTCTGTTTCTCCCAGTGAGTGACTGAATAGAATCAGAGATTTGAAAGTTCCTCTTATGTTACAGGATACTTTGAAAGTAAACGGCTTTACAAATATGAGGCCTGAACTGTGTTATTGCTCCCCCATTACCTTTCCTTTTTCTAAAATAGGTTTTTAATGGGATGTACCCACCTACACTGGTCCACCGGTGATACAGTTAACAGTATGCAGTGAATATATTATTGTTGCAGTATTGGTGTAAATATATATATCTCAGCTGGAGACCAGCAGGAACATAATGCTCACATTTAACATTCAGCAGATATTTGGTCTTTAAAGCAGCACATCAGGATAGTTTATATTAGACAGGATGAGCAGAAGCTGGAGCTGCTGTTAGTTAACACATGTTAGTTAAAAAATAAAAAAAGAAGATAACAACACAGTGGTACAGTCACATGTGTGTCCTGTTTGTCAAAATTAACTGGAACACAAAAGTCAATATGAATGAAACTCAGACACACCATGCAGGATCCACCGTCGTCTCAAACTGACTTCCTTTCAGAGAGTGTGGAGAAATCCATCAGAGGATGACACAGCTGGACGTGGACACTTCTGAACTGATGGACACACACATACATCAACAACATTTTAAAGCAACACCTCAAATTGGAAACATATTCATTTAATCAACACTTCAAATTAACCATAAAAGGTGTCAAATAATATTGAAAAGAAATCAAACAGTCAACAGCCATCGCTCTGACTATCTGCTGCTGATAGAAAGTCTCAAGACCAAATGACTCGAACCTCTGCCCTGAAGCACCAGACTGCTTCATCCTTTTGGGGGCACTGCTCTCCCACTCGACTGCAGGCATCTGAGCATGCTCACTTGGCTCAGTGTTCTCCTGAAGAGAGGGGCAGAGATGATGGCAAATAGATAGAAACATTCCTCTGTGATGAGTATTAAAGTGGTTCTGAATTCTTGAAGCACTCCTGTGTTTTGTTCCAAGTGTGGACAAACTTAAGAAAGAAGGTGGCACTATGGGCTGTTGTTATTGAAACCAGACATATTTTACTTAGTAACTGGTGAACACACAATTTTCTATTTACAAATCCATACTTGTGTTTGTGTCCTGATGAAATTAAGACTAATATTCACTTTGGTCTCCACCAACTCCTGAGAAATATAGCTGGTTCTTTAGCTGCTAAATGTTCCACAGTTTATCGGAGCTTTTTCACTGAAAACAGCTGCCTGCTGCTGCAGGAACTGAGGCTGATGAGAGCCAAATTTGTGGGCGGTAAAACCAAAACCAAAACACAGAGCTACAGCTGAGGGGAACTGTGATTATTCTGTAGGTTCTTCACTATGAGAGACACATGTTACATTACATATAGTCATTTAATGTTATAAAGGCTGCACAATATAGACAGATAATTGTTCCAGCAGGTACTGAGTTATGTATTTTTAGAACTGGAAATGAATAACTGATTTTCAGAAAATGTTGTGTCATAACAAACACATTTTAAAGTCAGTATTTTATATTCAGCTTGGAACTTGGGGAAAAGCACTAATTCCACAGACACATAGCACTCTGATATCTACAGAACAAGCTTGAATCAGTCATTTTATGCTCATTTGCTTTTCCTATTTGTCTGGGAGTGGCAAATGTGAAAGCTGAAAGTGAAGTGTGTGTATGTTTTACAATTTTGTATGACAGTGTGTATATGTGTATGCAGCTCACCATGTTCCTCTTCCTGCTGGGATTGTTGTTACTGCTGCTGCTGCTTGGTGCGTTGTGGCTGTTGGCGGCTGAGCGGAGAGGTCTCCGGCTCAACTCGTCTCTTTGATGGACAACTGTCTGCTTAGACTGCAGCTTCCTGCAAACACAACACACACTCAGTTAATCAGGTTCACCTATACAATATAATCCATCAACTGAGAATAAGGAAATGTGTCACTATATTGTCTTATTTCATTCAATTCAATTCTGTGTATAAAACCAAGGCTAAATATGGAATATGTTATTGATTATGCTTCATATATTTATTGAAGGCAATAGATTATCATTATATTTTAGAATATTCTTATATTTTTCTGTCATCAGTATTGTATTTATACCTTATCATAGTAACACATGTTCTGTTGTAGCTACTCAACAGTGAGTTTATGATATTCTTGTCTTAGCCAGAATATCAGTATGATATTATAGGGACTGTCATTCTGTGCGTCCTGTTCAGCCTCTCTTCAAATAATAGAGGACAGTAGAAGACATCAGGCTCACAATACCCAGTGGTGTGTGCCAGTGCAAACAATCAAACACACACTGCTGCTGTGTTATTGGCCATCACTGGCAGTTTAGTGCAGTGAAACTAGAGGCCTGAGTCTCTGAGAAAAATGGAGGTGCTGAGGGACATGTGCCAAACATTTCCAACATGAGTAAAAATAAAGCTATAGATATGGTTATTCTTAGTACATTTACAATAGAGCTAAACAAAAACTCTCTAAACTTCCAGATATTTAAGACATTTTAAAGGAGGAGGAGAGTCCTCTTGATTAGCACTTTACAGGATTCTATCCCCATAATTACCACCTATTTGACATTCTATAAATCTATGTATATTTAGGTTTTATGTGTTACTGGTTGAAATCAATATCACAATATTATGAGAATATTTTCCACTATCAATATAAATCAAAATATGGAAAATGCATAATCACATTTAAAATAAACTGATGTTCAGTGTAATAAACTGTGTTCAGCCTTAATGCATTACATCTGACAAAACTCTTCACATATTTAACACATATTTATCTGAGTTTCCAGATGTGAACTTGGGACCATTTTTTTCTGGATTGTATATTTTTCTACAAATAGCCTCTTATATGAAAAGGAGGATTCTGTAAAACAATAACATGATATAAAACATATATTATGATTTCATTGAGAGATGATAGATGACAGTATGTAAATGCTTTCAAGCCCTGCATACTACATATATTATACATGTATCATATCAGGTCAGCCTTAAAAGTTGGAAAGGGTCATAAGTTGCAAATGAAAAGGTAAGTAAGAGATCCATTGTGTTCTGCTGGTCAGGCCACCAGCCCAGCCTACCTCACTGTTCACTTAGTGTCACAAAGCATTGATTGACATATAATTAAGTTCCTTGGCTAGGAGTTGTGTGTGTGTGTATGAGTGTGTAGTTTTTAACAAAAGGAAACATGAACAGAAAAAAGTGTTAGTGTTTCACTTTAAGTGCAACAAAAGATAATTGTGTATAACTGGTATTGTGTGTGTGGCATATATGTGTATATTGCTATCAGAAACATGAAAGTGATGAAATAACATCAATCTGATACGACCTATCAACGGAAAACATTTTTTGGTAATCACTGTGAAAGCAACATCCAATAGATTCAGAGATGTCAGTCCGGGCAGTGTGTATTCTTTGTTAAATCAATAATTCAGCTATGTGTGGACACACGCACACACCCTTCAGCCCTGCACCCCTCCCCAGTGGTGTGAGTGCTGCTGACCCCTGGTCCTCTCAGCCTGTCCTCTCCTCGGTCCTCCACTACAGCTAATTACACTCTCTGGAGTTTAGAGCTGTCAGCCTGCAGCCTTAGCCCCCACCTGCTGGGTGGTCTGAGATCTTTGACAGCCTCCTCTCTCTCTTCTCTGACAAAGTGATAAACTAATTAGCCTGGCCGGTCACACTGGGGTCAAGGCCCTCAGCATAGCCGGCCCCGCCACATAACGGGGCTGACCAGGACCTTCCTCCGGGGAGCTGGGAGTGCAGTTCCTGAGGTCTAGCTGATCAACGCTGAGGGGCTGTCTGAGAGACAGACAGACCAGAGGTTCACCATCAGCCTGTGTCAAACTTATACTAAGACTCATTGAATAGCTTCCTTGTGTTTGGACAATCAAATCACTGTCCTTACACTTTTAATACTCCCAAACTGTAATATTTGTATTTAGAACACATACAGATGAGACTTTGAGCCACATGCTTTTCATCAGATAATGAGAGATGTGAAATACTCACTCATTAGATAAAGGACATATAATTTAAGGAAGACAATATCTATGTAAAAAATGCAAACAATAAAATATACACAATGTAGCACATTACTTAAAAATAGATCATAAATAATAAATCAATTAACCTCTCAAGTACTCATCAGTTGGCACTCATCTCACTGTTATCACTAACTTTTCTGCAGCTAAATAGTGATCAAACCAGCATAAATTCATTTTAAAGAAAATGTCTGGTAATATTCTTCTTAATATTCTTCTTATTGTCAGCACATCTCATGTACAGACCCTCACCAACAATGAAGTGATCCACTTAAGTGTTGTGAATGTGTATCAAAGCCTGATATATCTTATTCCTTTGTGCCATAGACCTCCATTACTGTCCAAAAACTATTAAAATACATCAATAAGTCACACTGTTGCACTGGCTGACATGTTCCTTCATTACCATGAGCACACACTGTAGTTTAATTTGACTCAATCCCTCACACACACTGTCCTGCTGCCAGAAATACCCACTAGAGCACCAAATGTGGATTCATCTGCTGCTGAAAAGAGACCCCCACAAATTCCCCCGTGTGAGTCGCGTTTGTTAATAATGACAGTGACCAGCTGTTTTATTGTTACTGTTGAACTATATATTTGTGGGCCATTTTTAAAGCATCTTGGGTTTTAATACTTCATTCGGGATCAGCATTAAATACTTTAAGTTAAGTGTTCAAACAGAATCTACAGAATACACAATATAAAGAATATACTGTCAATGCAGACACTAATACCAAACTAGAAAATTCTGCAATTTCTGAAGAAATTGCGTGTGAGAGCTGCGAACTGCCACTGCTGGCTGCTGCCACTGCTGTTATTGCTCCTGTCGCTGCAAATTCCTGCTTCAGCAGCAATTATTCAAAATTTTGTAGCGCCACCTACGGGTGAAATTGTATCGAATACGACACACTTGTTCAGCATCTCCACCTGTACAATTTTGCTGAATTTGGTCACTATGGAATGTTGAATTTAAGAGATATGGAACTTAATAAGTAGTATGGTGGTGTTTCACTAATGGGCACAAGGTGGGGCTATGGTCACCATGTTTCACTATGTCATGCACATTGACTTGGAGAACTTTTGTACCAAGTTTCATTTCACTGAAGACAACAGAACTGTAGAAATATCATGTTATAATATTACAGTAGCGCCCCCTGTGGGTAGAATAGTATCAAATTTTACATAATGGTGCACTGTCACAATATGTACAAGGTTCTCAAATTTGGTGTTGATCCGAATCAGCATTGAAGAGTTATGACTCGTTAAATGCATTAGGCCAAATATAAGCTCTGTTCGGGATCATCTAAATATGGTACGTACCAAGTTTGGTGAAGATTTAATGAAAAATGTGCCAAAAGAAGCAAAAAACGTATTTTTGAAAAAAAATCAAAATGGCGGAAAAATTTTCTATGCACAAATGGGCGTGGCTTCTACCAGTCTACTTGGTACTATCAAAGGAATACACTGTGCAAAAATTGTTTGGATAGGCCTCACGGTTCATGAGTTATAAGCCAAAACATAAAACACGTAGTAACTGACCACATGGTGGCGCTATAGGTCCCATTTTAAAATATGTTAAGCATTTCCACATAGGCCACCTGTCAATCAAGTTTGAACACTTTAGCACTTTTAGTTTTTGAGATATGAGCTTTCAAACACTGCTCCCATTGACTTTCCATTATAAATTTTAATGCTTTAAAAAATTCTATCAAGTCAATGGAATATGTTAGAGATGAGAAAAATAATAGCACGCATCTCCTTATGGGGATGTACAATTTGACATCAAAACAAAGGTGATATGACAAATCATGTAGGACTACTTAGACGCCGAAAAACTGCAAAATAATAAATACATAAAGAAAGAGCGAAGATAACATTGTGTATACAATTAACTGGTCTGCAGTGTGCTGCTGCCATACTGTGTGCAAACAGTTTAAAGAAACTTCAGGGGGATTTTACGTAGCTCAGGAGGTTATTTTTAGAGTACTTCTTTTCTTAGGTGGTGTTTCCTGAGTTGAGGACCTGCCACATGGGTTCTGTCAGCTGAAAGCAGTCAAATCAGTATTTTCTGTTAAAGCAGACCCCATGGAGAAGTGTTCTTTTATACTGTATTAACATTTATTAGGGACCGAGCACAAAAGGCAGAGGACTACTGTAAAAGTTTTTTGTGTGTTTGTTTGTTTCTTTCTTTCTTTATTATTACGGGACATCACACCTAAATTTGATCGCCTAAACATGCTCAAAAACCCATCAAATTTGGCACGCACATCAGGTCTGGTGAAAAATTTGATAAAATGTAAAAATTAACTCCTAAAGTGCCAAAATGTGCTCTCTAGCACCACCTACGTAACTAAAATGGCCGCCACAGCCCATAGGAGTGTCGTAGAGAGATCAAACCAAAACTCAATTATTCATCTCATCAAGACCTACAAATCATACACTGACACCCCTGACCTAAATCCAACAGGAAGTCCACAATTAGCCCTTCAAAATAAGACTTTGCCCCAACTTTGGCCCCCGAACAAATGCTATTTCCTCTGAGAGCGTCAATGGTATCGGCTTCAAACTTTAGTAGGTGACTTATGACACTATGCTGAAAAAAAGTTGTTAAAAACTTTGTAATACCTAGAACGGTTTGGATTTTATAAGCCTTGAAAGTTGCAGTGCCACATCACACCTTACAATGTAAAACAATGGGGAGGCAATCTATGGGCATGAACTTTGTGTCAAACTGAGGCTTCTGACATCTAAACTAAAAGTCTGACCACTTTCAAACTTGTATCAATGGATTCGCAACGAAATTTCCTACTAAAAAATGCTGTGAAACATTCCGCAATGCACACTCATTATAAAATCACAGGAGGAGCAAGAAAAGACTTTAAAACTCACACACTAATATCTCAAAAAAAATAAAAGATAGAAAAAACATGTAAATTCAAGATTTGTAGGTCAAAGTCTCGTGACTCATTTAAAGTTCAAATGAAGTTTGTATCTAAAACTATGTGGAAGCAGTAAATGTTCAAAAAGGGGTGGGTTCACTCACACTCTCCATTCAAATATGAGTATTTTTCTGTGTCCAGCTGCAGTTACTTATTGTCTCTACACACCTGACAGTACACATGTCAATCAAACTTTGACCAGGTTATGTGTGTTAAAAGTCTTTCCTTTTCTAAAAATAGACTTGATAAAAATTAGGAAATTAATTTGTTTTACACACAAACTCATCAAGAGTTTTCAATTTACTAATTGAAATTCAAGTGAATGGGCCAAAAACTTGCATAATTTTGATGACACAGGTGTGAGCAAGACAGACATGTCTCACCCTGCACAAAATTCTCATCCTGTCAATCAAACTTTCATAATAAAAGCACACCACACTTGTAAGAAATATCCCTCATTTTTAAAAAGCAAAATGATCTGATCCCGACAGGCCAGAGTGCGAGGTCCTGACCAATGCTGCTTGCAGCTTTAATTTTATACATTATTTTAATTAAGATTTGAAACTGACATACCAGCAATTCATTTCATGACTTCTTGAAGTCTCACCATCACTCTGTGTGTGTTTGTGTGTTGCAGGTACCTGACAGCTGAGCTCAGGCTTTGGTACCAGTCATTGAGATCCTCCTGGTTGCTGGACATCAGCAGGAGTTTGGCTTTGGGGAAAGTCAGCTGGAAGAAGGAGGTAGAAGACATTAGTTAGGATTATTGTCTGCAGCATGGATGGGCGTGAGGTGTCATGATGGCTGTTTGAATGGCTATTTTATGTTGTAATGAATTTTGTAATTTTAGCATTTTGCTTAGAATTGCTCTATAAATAAAGCTTCCTCTTAAATTTTCAATGAGATCACTAAGTCGGTATGGTGTGGGTTCTATCACTCAAACAAAAATATTCCATTTCAGCTGTGCAATGGAACATCATCCAGGTACATACTGTGTCCATCAATCAAATATACACAAGAGCAGGTAAGATACCTTGAAGTGTGCACAATACTGTTTACCTAATCAGAGAAGAAAATGACTGGTGCTGTGATTGACTTTCCATAGCTGTACAGTCGATGGAAAATTTAAAATGCCACAAGAAAAATTAATCAAGAAACATATATATACAATTCATTATGTAATATGTATTTCATGTTTATGTATGCATTTACTGTAATAATTAAATGTAAAAAGACAATTATTTGGATTTTTGTCTTTAATAATTGAATTAATGTCTTTTTTTGAGTTAGAGACACAGGCTGTGTCTGAAATCACTCATTTACTCATTCTCTACTCCCTATATAATAGACACTAAATAGTTTATTCAGTAGTGAGCAGCAAATTGAGATTTTGGACTTCACTGATTGTCATCATTTTGCGTCATCACCATCAGCTGTAAAGTCATACAATGATAACTTTCACTTATAAAATGTGGAGCATTGCATTTTGTGGGACTGTTAGCAGAAAGTGGTGTACATCCCATGCACACTACTTTTTTCATTCCATTGTGGAATTTTTGAGGCTCTATATAGTGGATACATTTACGCACTCAGTATTTGCTCAAAATGGCATAGGGTAAATGTAGTGCACTATATAGGGAGTGTTATGTACATCAACAGTCTCAATCAAAATGTTTCCAACTCAAATTTCCACTTTTATGCTGATGATACTGTGATATACTGCTCTGCGTCTACACCATAAACGAAACTGATGTTTTCAAATGCAAAATCTAAGCCGCCAAACTTTCAGTCTATCACCACTTTTCAGGGCTCTGAGACTGAGTCTGTTTCTCAATACAAGTATCTTGGAATTATAATTGATGATTCTCTCTCATTTAAGCCTCACATTCAGTAACTGGTGAAAAAAACTGAAGTTGAAGTTGGGTTTCTATTTTAGAAACAAGTCTTGCTTTTCCTTCAAGGCCAAAAGGAGACTTGTTGCTGCTACATTTATGTCTGTGCTGGACTATGGTGATGTTTTATACATGCATGCATCTTCACAATGCCTACACACGCTACTGTCTACCATGGAGTACTGAGGTTTATTACAAATCTTAAAGCCCTTACTCACCATTGCTCTTTGTATACTCAGGTTGGATAGTCTGTCTTTTCCACCAATAGACTTAACCATTGGCATATTCTTATTTATAAGGTTATTCTTGGACTGCTTCCTTCCTACTTACGGACCTACATTCTACAAAAAAGTATGGGAAGTTATTGTCTTCGCTCCCAGGACTTACTCCTACTAACTGTTTCTAAAGTCTATACTGAACTGGGAAAAACGCTGTTTAAGTATGCTGCTCCCTTGGATTGGAATCTGTTGCAAAATTACCTGAATCTTCGGGAGCTGGTCTCATTGGACGCATTTAATGTGATTCATAAAGACTTAGAAGCAGGAATATCTGGCTGTAGATGGAGATGTTGATGGTCATTAATGTTTTTTTGACATTTTATAATTGTGTACTGTAATTTGTTCTTTGTTTTCATTTTCAATTGTTATGTTTGTTTTAAGTCTGCAACCTTGTCATTCGTGCTTCTGCCTGTCTTGGCCAGGATCCTCTTGAAAAAGAAATTTTGTAATCTCAATAAGTCTTTTACTCCTGGTTGAATAAAGGTTAAATAAATAAAATAAATAAAGACATTTCAGGCACAGCCGTAGTCTATGTAACAAGCTGATGGCAGCCATGACATTGTGCTGCAGAAAGCTGTACAAACTGACACTTAAATGAAATACACTTCTTCATTTTGTTTTATGTGTTGCATTATTAAAGACAAAAAGTTTTATTTCAGAGGGTCCATGTTCATGTTTTACTTACTCAGTACTCCACACTGGGGTCCTTTAGAAGGAAATCATTTTCCAGGATGTTTTAAACAACCCAGAGACACAGTGGCTCAAGCTATCCTGAACCTTAAGACAAAGTCTGACTTCATCAGCCAGATATGGCAATTGCTGATTTCCAGATTTATTATTGATTTTAAATGTTAGGTTCAGTGCAATCTCCTATGTTGAAAAAATTGTGCAACTACACAGCAACCTTTAACAGTCACTGTCAGTCAAACAGTGATAATAAGATCAAGTGTTTGGGGGAAACTAAACCTGTTTATACATTTGTATCTGCATTGTAATGTATCTGTATCTGCATTTTGGCAGACTGATGTGCACTTTCAGCTTTGTTCACAAATAGGCAGTTGAAAGAAAAGATGTAACAAATAGATATTTTTGGTGGGAAAAAATATCTCTTCACTGTAATCTGACTGCAAACTGACATCAGATTTCAGCTGCCAATTGTTACAAGGAAATTTAAGATTACGAAGGTTTAAGACATCTCATCATCTCATCATGTACATAACTATGTTTGTTGTACATTAAACATTTTCCAGGACATTTTGGTCTATTTTGTCATTGTTCAGGACAATTCTATGACTTAAGAGATGCATTAAAACTTTCCAGGCTTTCCAGGATGTACTAGTGTTACCATAAAACTATATATTTATTCACCTCTGGTTGTATTTCAGTAGGCTCATCATTTGTCATCAGAGGCCTCACCAATGGAGGGCTGAAACTGTAATAACATTATAAAAACAGTAGAAGGCAGGCCATATCAAGTAAAAAGCTTCCACTCTGTCAGCTTATCATACAGCAAAACCTACTGCTGCTCTTCACAGGCATTCATCGGCCTGAAAACTCTGACTGAAATTTGCAGGTAAAGAAGATGGAGAAAGTAAATTCAAGTGAAGTAACAGAACTGTTGCATTCAGGTCACATTTACAGGGAAACTGTATTCTGTTCTCTAAGCAGCTTGGCAGAAATGTGTCCTCAAATCTCTTGTAGACTCCTTTCAGGTCTACAGAGTGACAGGGTCCTCGTCCTTTGAGTCAACAGTAATTATCAGCTCTCTCATTCACATTGCTAAAACCAGCCTCAGATTTTACTTGTCAAACAAACCAATTGGAGATGTCCAAGCCCAAACAAAAAAGGGGCTTTTAGAGCAGCATAATTACACTGGGAAAGCAGAGGATCAAAATTAGGCCTTCACCATATTAAATGACCTTTCACATTTACCTGCAGCTGCAGCCTCCACACAGGAAACTAGCTTGTTGAGCAGTGACATATCGATTAATTCCAGGAGTATTTGGATAGAACTTTATGCTGGTACACAGGAGCATATACCCCATCCAACATAATGATGTTTTTACACAGGGGGAGGGAAGTGTCTCTCATTATACATTAAATAGATCAAGATTTCAAATGTACCATCATCACAAGTATTATCTAATTATAGAGTTCAGTTAGTGGGGCCGAACTGAGTGGCGCATGATATTAGGCTCTCGCCACTTGGGGGACGGCGGTTGATTTATGCACAAATAGATTCCACTTCTATTGCAATGCGGTAATTAGGGATTTGTCAGGAAATCTGACCCTCTTAGGTAGAAATTACTTTGTATAATAAGAACGGCAGAGCACAGAGCCTCATTGCTGCACATAATTTAGCTTGATTATTTATACATCAAAGAGAATCTGTCAGGGATGTGGGAAAATATTCAAGTAGCGAGGGGATATTAGGAGGATGAAGACTGCAGACAGAGAGGAGAGAATAAGGAAGGTCGAGACAGACGGAAGGAGAGGAGAAGACAGAAGATGAAGAGAAAAACAATGTGTGAGCCACAAATAAAAGCCAGCTCTCAACAAACAGGTGTGCCCAGAAAAAAAAAAAAAAACACACACACACACCCACACCAGAAATTTTAATAAAAGCGATTTTTTTTAAACTTTGCATATAGATTGCCATGGCATTTACAGCTGTCAAATTTAATTTGGCTTTAATTCTTCATGGCCCTGGATGAGGAGGGCCCTGGAGTGCTGATAGCCCTTTTCCTTGAGCTCAGGTAGGGGCCCGAGATCAATAATGTGTCCTTATGAGAAATTACGTGTAATGCTATTGAGTATGCATTTGGGCCTCGGTGGGATAAGAGGCTAATGAAATGCCATTTCTGCCATTAGATAACGTGCAGCGGGCTGGCGGAGAGCGGCGACAGGCTTGAGGAAGATGTATTTACTGGAGGGCCTGAAGAGATAGATCTGCAGCCTAATCTGATCCAGCAACTGAGAGATTCTGTTACAGCAGGCAGCCATCACTACACTCCTCAGCTGTTAAAACACACACACACACACACACACACACACACACACACACACACACACACACACACACACACACACACACACACACACACACACACACACACACACACACACACACACACACACACACACACACACACTCAGCAGCCTTTTCATTAGTCACTTGAAGGATTCTTTTAATTCACACTGCCTTCAACAAATGAAGTCACATAGGCCTGGTCATAACAATATGTCACTGGACCTGTCAAGAACATCATAATGCAACACACATACCAGACACTTGGTGTAGTCATACACACACTACTGAATTTACCCTCTCATCTGTGTTTTGTGCTCTGTATTCTCACAAAATAAATAAACTGTGTTTCATCCACATTCTAGTGACAGAACCCATTTTTTCTCTAGACACTACTGAACGTAGTGACACTACCGGTGTAACAGATGATAATGGCTGAGGTAAACTGGCTAAATCTATACCTACATGCTATCATAGCTCTTTCTGATCATTTTTAGGGCTGTATATTGAATCTCAATACTTCTATTATACATCACATAAATTGGAACTGTGTTAGGAAGTGATCTCTTAGTAGTCAGCATGTACAGAATGTAGAACTACATCAACCATACTCGGTTTCAGTGTACAGAAGGGAATGTGCGTATTGTTTTGATTTAAACATGAAAAATGTGAAGCTTTTCTTTAAACTGTATTATATTTAGGGCTGAAACAATAACTTGATTATTTGATTTGTCAATCAACAGAAAATTAATCGACAATTTTGACAAACAATTAATTGTTTAGTAATCAGTAATTTATCAAACAAAAGTACCAGAAATCTGCTGTTTCCAGTTTCTTCAATGTGAGGATTTGGTGCTTTCCTGTTTTTTACATTGTAAACTGAATATCTTTGGGTTTTGGACCGTTTTGGTCACCAGAGGACATCACCTTGGTCTCTAGAAAATTGTGAGGGGCTTTCTGCACTATTTTACTTCATTTAATAGACCAAATGATTAGTTAATTATTAGTAAAAATAATTGACAGATGAATCAACGACTGTCACTTACAGCTGTAATTTTACTCAGGTATCTGTGTCTCAATAATGACAATAAGACAAGTATCTTATTTTCATTAGTATGGAAACATTTCAGCACTAATTTCTTAAGCAGCCTCCATAATTTTAAACCAGGAGACTGAGAAAAGTGTGCACAGAACAGGACTCTTTGTCCTCAAAGTCCTTAAATTATTGAGATACTGACTGACATGATATCAGATGATATCTGTATTAAGTGAAAAATAGCAGGTGATTTGGGTGGAATTTCATTGTTTTGAATTCTTACTAAGAAAACAATTTATGGCTGGATTGCTTTCATGGTTGACTGACAGAAAATTAGGCAGCAACATTTTGGACTGTCTATTAATTATTACAGTTGTTCAAAACTGTCAAGCAAAAATGGCAAATATTCTCTGGTTTCATCCTCTCCAGTGTGAGGAGAAGATGCTTTTCTTGGTTTGATATCAAAGTAAGAAGAAGGGTTGTTAGTACTGGACATTTTTCACAATTTTCTTCTGACATTTCATAAACTTAACAATTAATTGATTAACCAAAAAAAAAAAAAAAGGTTTATAGATTAATCAATAATGAAAACAATGGTTATTTGCTACTTAAAATGACTCACTTACTGTGACAATTTGATAAAAAATATCAAAGGCAACAAATATGCTACAGTATATTTATCAGTTTTATATCAAGATGTCTTTTTCATTTAATAAATGACCAGATTTTTAAAAAAAACACTTCATTTCTACTGTATGCTACCACTCCAGTGTAGAGGAATCAAATCAAATGCTGCAAACCTTTAGAGTCATTAAAGCTCTATATAGCCACTGTGCATTACAGGGCAGCACATTAGCAGCAGAACATAAAGAGCTTTTTGAGCAAGAGTGTATCAGCTGAAATGAATATTGATACCATGCAGCATTGGCACTAAACACTCGCTGCATAAACGCTTTGGTTACTTGCTCAATGACGCGCGACTCATTCCTTTGAATGTTTCATGACAGCAACTTCATCATTTAATCACAATTTGTCAGCCAGCAGCTGTACTGAGACCTGGGAGGCGGATGAGACTGAGAGAAGACACATTAAAAGTTCAACTTTTGGGCTACTTCAACAAGGGTTTGAAGTGATTAGGGAGAAGAAGAGGCGAGGGAACACAGGTCTCATCTGACAAGCAGAACTAAATGACATTTTCATATGGTGAGGCTGGAAAACATTCAGAAACCTCTGTTTAGCAGATTATTCAGCAGCAGCCGTCAAGGCCATAAGTAAGACAAATCAAAGCAACATGCATCAAAAGTGGGAATTAAATAATGCCTCTGTGAAGGAATCACTCATGTGTACACTCAAATCAATGAACAGATGTCTTCCCACCTGCTGCCCAACAAACACTGAGCATTTCATTCCCATGTTCAACTTTTCCAAGTTTCCTTACATTGACCTACAGAGGCAAATTAATATGTGGTAAAGGAAAGTGAGAGTGGGAAACTACTGTAAATGGCATCTGGTATGATAACCTGACTGTGGCAAATAAAAACAAGTTGGCCAGGGCTGTAAGATAAACCAGGGAAATAGTAGGTTGTCAACATAAATCATAAGAAGTTCTGTATAACGCCGAGATGAGGGACAAAATCCACCGTACGAGGACTTCACCAAAATCAAGTGCTTATATTCATCCTGACAGTTGTAGCTTCAATGCTGATGTTTTGTCCCAGAAAAACAATTACAAATTCTGTACTGAAAAAACTATAACTGTGGATGAGCCACTATGGACATGAGGAATGACCACATTGACCAATAACTCTTTCAATGTATATGTTGCATGTGAGTATTATACTAGTTTTGAAAAAAATAAATTTATTTGGAGAACAATTTTGAGAAAACTTGCTTTTCCTGCCATTTCCCTTGTATATGGCTCCTTTTGCTGATATAATTGCTACTTTTTTATTAATGAGTCAGTACTTCCATTCATTTTTTTTCCAGTTGGTTAATGTTGTCTTTCAGTCTGGTTCCCACTCCGATTGAGCTGAACATGATATTTAATACAATACAAGCATGAAACACGTTGGAAAATACACTTTTCTATTTTGCTGTATGGTAGCCCATGTAGAAATGTCTTGTCTTAACATTTAGTCAATATTCCACAATATTCCCGAAACTTCCTCACCCTTCAAATGTTTTGGAGAAAAACTTGTCACATGAGAACTACTCAGGCAGGCAGGTGTGTGCCTAGTTTGCTGACACTTACACTGAGCAGGCCTCCTTGGCTCCTGGTGTGGCCAAACACCTTCTCCACAGTGCAGTCCTGCAAGGGGTAGGTGAACTGGCCTGTGAACTTGTCTCCATTGGTGGGATGTAGTGGGCTGCAGCGCTTGGCCTGCAGCAGCATGTCAGAGAACAGGAAGAACATCTTGGGTTTGGCTTCTGCACCTTTAGGAGGAACCATCTTCAGCCAACCCTCACGGATGTACCACCTCTCTGCAGGACAGGGGAGGAAGAGACACAAACAAACATTCTCTTTAGCTGCTCACTTCTTGTCTGGGTTGTAGGGGAGCTGGTGTCTGTCCCAGCATGCAATGAGACAGCCTAACAGAAACTAATGCTGCTGTTTGTGCTCATTGGCAATTTGAAGTTTCCAGTCCACCAGGAGAACAAAGAGAACATGCAAAGACAAGGTGGAAACAATGAGTAGCTCTTTGCTTCATCTGTTCACACTGTTTCCCAAAACTTAAACGTGATATTATCTTACTACTATGAATGTCTTAGAGGACAGACTTTGTCAAAGTATGCACTATTATCCTTCCTGGTGTGATTCATCACTTCACAGCCCTCTCTATGAGAGCAGGCTTTTCACTCTGCCTTTGAGTATGGCCATTCAGAACAAGAATGTTTCAAGTAGGGCTGTAGTCTCCTGGTCTCCTGGTCGATTAGTTGGTCGATATGCTCTTGTCCAACTAAATTCTCATTGGTCGAATAATCGTTGTGTTACTTTCATAAGGAGAAAAGTGCTACATCAACAGCTTTCCAGGATGAATCCATTATTTCCTGCGGCGGAAGGGACAGACTAACAAATTACCTGTGAAAACCGGGGGTGTATTCAAAACACCCCCGTTGTTTTCACAACTTTGAACTCGCCCTACCTAATGGAGACTGCTGGGTCTAAGGCCTATTCAGACCAAATCATGCGGTGCGGCATTCAGCCACAGGGTTGAGCAGAGGTTTGGGGGGGGGTTGTGGATGTGTTTAATTGTGCTTTAGAACGTAACCGCTGTGAAACAATCAGAAAATAACGTTTTATTGATGTGATTCACCGGCTCTCTCGCTCTCTTCATTCACTCTCTAGCTTGCTCGACCACAGCTGCTCTCTCTCTCTCTTTTACTCAGCCGGAGATCAGACTGATCAGAGTTGTAAACTCTGCCATGATGGAGGACAAAGATGTTACTAGGACGAGGGGAGGACATTTCTCTTCGTCTGATAATATTAAAAGTAAACTGTGCTGTTGGCTTCCCGACTCACTTTAAAAAAGACCAGAGAAAAAGAGAGAGAGCACCAGCGAGAGAGAGAGAGAGAGAGAGCAGCAGAGAGTAAATGAAGAGAGGGAGCGCTGGTAGCGAGAAAGCCGGTGAATCAGATCAATAAACGTTATTAATTAATTAAATAATTAATGAATGTACTGAACGTTTACTGAATGTTTAATGAATGTACTGAACGTTTACTGAATCAGTGTTTCTGCTATAATTATGACAACGAGAACCCCCGCCAGACCAAAAATATATTTTTTAATGCCAAAAATAACGCCAAATATCCATTCAGAAATCAACAGCGTTTGGGAGTCTCTGTGCAGCGCTGTTCTAAAACGTGAGACCCCCCCCCCCATACATTTCACTAAATATTCTGTAGCTCATCTATCAAAATAATTAACCATAATCCTAAACTTTACCATGCATAGTATGGGAACCCCAGTCTCCAGAGTCAAAGTCCTGTGAATGCCCAGAAACCCCCCTCACAACTTCTATATCGACTGTATAAATGAATCAATACAAGAGTTTAGTTTTTAAAGTTCAAATGAAATCACATATAATCATCCTCTCATCATACTCTTTTTAAATGTATGTAACTAGTTTTGTATTATTAGAATGAAGAAAATAGGAACATTTTCAGGAATTCACCAAGCAGGCTACTGGTGTTGGATCATATGAACAGAGACAAAGGGCTAAATCCACAAAGGATGGCTTGTGCCCGCTATTAGCACAGTGAATTGTGCAGAATTTGCACCCGCAATCTGCCCCGTTTTAAGGTCCTATTCACAAAAGATTTTGCGCTAATGATATGCCAGCGCAAACACACCCATAAAGTTTTGCAGCTGAGTGCAATTTACCCTTGTTTTGCATTTGAATGAGTAAGCAGAGCTGTTTCCAGTGTTTCAGGCTTTTTTCCACATTTCAGTACACAGATTGGTCCATAATGAAAACTGCAGAGAGCACAAAAGCCTCAAATTGTGTGCCTTTAATTAGCAGAGGTGCACACACACAGAGCTCTGCGACATCACAAACCAACTTTCATGTATTTTGCTTCTTTTACTTCTCTAGTATTTCTTTAACATAATCTACTGAAATGTCTGTCAGAATAGGATACAGCTATTAATGTGAATCAGGCAGGTCTGAAATGTGTTAGATCAATATCTGAATCTTACAATAATGTTGTTTAGGTGTCACTTAATGTATCCAGGATTTCGCAGAAACATCAGTACTGATGTTCTGTTTGTTGTCCACAGCTGGCTGTGTGTCACCACAGCCGCAGCTGAAACGATAAGTGTGTCTCCAAACTGAGAAAGAGGCTGTGTGCACTTACACACGTGGCACAGCAGCGGTAACTTCATTGATACCGGATTGGTGAGGATCTGGCGGTAATTATTGTTTGGTCCACATCTACACAGGTCTGCTGTTGCACACAGATTCCAGGTTTATACAGTGGAATTGTTTGTAATAAAGCAGCCCTTATGGATGTATTCTGAGCTCCATCAGCGCTGCCAGAATGTTTTTATTTTTAAGTAGCTGAAAGTCTGAGATAAGCCTAAAAACTAGGAATGCACGATATTGGATTTTTTGCCGATATCTGATATGCCGATATTTCCAACTCATTGTGGCCGATTGCTGATGCCAATACCGATATATGCACATATATGCTGGCTGAGGAGACTATTACACATGCAATCATAGATTGTACTAAGTATGATCAACAAAGACAATATATGAAGGAAGAACTTCGGAAGACTGGAGTTCAGGAGCTCAGCGTTAAAACTTTAATGAACCTGCCAAGTGGGTGGAGCAGTAGTTTTCTTTGAGTTTATTAGACAGACAGGATTAATGTGTAGGATTAATCTTTGGTCCACACTCCGGAGCAGAAGGTGGTAAAGCACCTAATACGTTGGTTGCCAACTGCCGTTATAAATCAAAAAGAAGATTTTTTTTTTTTTTTTCCAGAGTGGTACATCCTGTCAGCCGAGGTGTTTCCTATCTGTGCAGCCGAACACAGCAGCTTTTTTGATTTTAAATTATGGGCTCAAAGTATGAACTCACTGACTGAAATTTTCACTAAAACACATGGATTTTCAAATAACACTGACCACATTAACTAGACTAGATATGCCAATTATGCCATCAATGTTTTTGAGGACATTAGAAAGGGAACCTCCGCTTTTATTGTTGATCCAGTTTCTTGGCTGCTTTAACATTGACAGGGGACGATTATGACGTATCGGGAACATTAGCTAGATAGCACATTTATTTACCTTTCTTTTTTTCTCTCTCTCCTTCTCTGCTCCACCCTTCCTCTTTTTTCCACCGTCCATCTTGCTGCTAAGTCATTTATCAGCTCTAAATGCACTTGCTGCCAAACAAAACATGTAACTGCCAACTACTCTCTCTGTGTTTGTCTGTCTGTCTCTCTCCTGACTGTCACCATGCGCAGGGCAGTGTTACGTTCAGGGTCAAAAAATTAAAAAAAAAAATCTGCGGCCTGCGGTGGGTGTGCCGGGCCATTTAGCAGGCCAGGCCACCAGGAAAAGTCCCTGTGCTCCCAATTGCCAGTCCTGGCTCCACCCCCCCAAATTTGCCAAAGCAACAACCAAAAAAAATATATGGTGGAATCAAGAGCGATGCCTCAGCTGTAGAGTCACTTCTGTTCCTCTCACACATTATCACAAGCAGGAAAAAAAAGACTTGTCTCATGTGAGCACAACAGTCCATCAATGCTCTCTGTGTCTCCGTGGCCTCCCCACCTCTCACTCGACCTGCATTCAGTGTCTCTGTCCACAGAAGCAGCCATCTGTCAACTGCAGCTCCTGGAGAGCTGAGAGGACAACTACCAGACTAACTGCCTTCACCAGGCTGACTGACAGCAGTTAATTTACTGAACCAAAATAGTTTGCATGTCAGCTCCACTGGAAGAAATCGACAGTGTTTGTATGTATTGATTCAATAATATGGATATTTGTGTGATTTAAACAGCTAACTGCTCAGATTACGCTTCACTAAACGCGACAGAAACAGACTTGAAGTGTAGAAAAACGCAGGGGGTCTCTGTGAGACTGTCTCGGATTCAGTGTGGATTGATACATTTAGTAAAATAACAGTGTATCTGTTCTGTGAGAAAACACTTTCTATGTGAATTGACCGCGGCCTCTCTTTCTCCAGTTCACCAGCCCTCCCCCACCCTTCAATGTGTGCTGGAGACGGGAGACTGTCATGTCCTCACAGAGACAGCTTGCTTTGATGACTTCCCCATGTCCTGTGCACGAGCAAAAAATGCCCCCTGTTGCTGATTGGCTGTAATGGTGTTATGTGGCTCACTCCATGCCACTTTGTTTACATGCCCATTTACAGCGCCAGGGCTGTGTATGAACACCGGATTTTTTTTTCAACACGCACACAAAAGGGACAGCTAGCGGACCATGAGGAGATATTCACTGAATTTGAGAAAAAGTGTATTGGATTAAAATCGCTGACTTTACCTTTAAATATCAATAACAGAATAAATTCTCTCCAAAGCGAAAAACTTCTGTTATGCTGCTCTATGCCAAATCCTGATCAGAGTCAAAAAGTCAGGTCAGACAATGCTACAGTTAGGTTCAATGCCAGTTTCAAGGTTGGCAAACAACCCAAATTCATTAGCCATATTCACACTAAAAAAAGCCTGGCTGCAGGGGGCTGCAATGGTGGGGGCATGTTGTTTAAGGTAGGTGTGAGAGTGAAATATGATCCGTATTATTGCATTTGAAGGCTTATCAGATGCTTTGTAATACACACAGACAGGATTTTTCTACTCTGGAAAGTTATCATGGTATTTACAAAGTAATCCACCAGTAATATACGCTTGCATGAATGTGATTGGTCAACGCAAAACCACGCCGGATGATGTCAAGTTGTGTTACAGCAAAAATTGAACCAGATTCACCCGACTCCAGTCACACAAATGAAAAGGCTATGGTTTCTTACACAAAGCTCAAGTTGGTTTGAACATGCCTTAAAGCTCCAATGCTAACTATTTATTCTTTTTTTTATCTCTCCAGGTTCTCTTTTCTAAGCAAAGAGAAACGTCCAAGACATTCAAGGTTTTTTACTGCTGAGCATGGCTTTCACCAGTTTACAATGACATCACCAGCAGCTGATTACATCAGCTGCAGCAAATTAACATTAAAGGGGCCATATTATACCCTTTTTCCACAAGTTAACACAGTTCCCTGGCGTCGTAATAAAATGTATCTGACATGCTTTGGTCAAAATACCACAAGGATCAAGAACCACAACAGCCTGTCTAAACAGCCCTGGTCAGAACAGCTGGTTTGAGTGTAAATAAACTTAGATTTTGCCGTGACTTAATTGCAATAAACCAATCATGCCAAAATAAGTACATCATGATGTCAATTTGTAAAAAGCCTGAATTCATACTTTGTCAGGTCTGTCCGCAAGATGACAAGCAACATAAACTGCTCCCGCCAATAAACTGCTCCGGATCAGAGCAGAATCAGAAGACAAGACAGCAGGAACAGCAGCTGCTGTGATGCAAGACTCTTCAGCTCAAACAGCAAACAGCGGCTCTGTCCCCGAGTCCAGTCCTGCCATACATGCAAATTTTTCACCCTTAGCTTAGCTTAGCCTAGCTTCACCCCATGTGATGTAAGAAGGGGCATCAAATCTGAATGGCTTGTTGAATCACAAGTACAGAGCAAGCCAGCCCACACCAAATTGACTGGGTGATCTTATTTCACAGTTTGTGTGGTAGTAGGCACATCAGAGACCCAAATATATACACACAAGCACTGAAAAAGTGAGTTTTTCATAATATGGCCCCTTTAATCCTGTAATGGCTAAAATTACACTTTTGACTGTTATCTGGTCATTGTGCTTTCTGCAAGCCGGTATCTGTACTCAACAAAACCAAGCAGTGACAACTCCTTGGAGAAATGATAAACTTTTAGCGTCAGGTCATTTTCAGGAGAATCTCCCAGTTAAATTTTTATGCTTATCACATCAACATTTATGCTTAACTTAAAGCTATTATTGCTTATTATTATTTCACTTAGATATGACAGAGTAAAAGCCTCTCCATGTGCAGAGTTTTTCACATTCATCTGCTGACAGAGGAAAGTTTCTGTGTACAGATAAAATCTCATCTACTTGCCAGCAGGATTTGTGACCGTAGTTTGGAGCCAGTCCTGGTAAAGTATGCAACTAACACAAGTGTGATGTGGAAACTTGAAGCCGCCAGTGTACATAGACTGAGAATGGACTTTATAGTGCAGTAAGAGATATCTTGTGTCCAGCAGGGAAACTTTTCAAATGAAAAATAATTTGCATATTCATAGGAGGAGATGTAATTTTAAGGATTTTAATGAGGTAACTAAACTTTTTCGTTGGAAAACTATATTAGATAGATGGATGTGTCAAATGCATCTAATCAAGATTTCATATCTTCTGCTGCTCATCTTATTTTCAGGTTGTAGCTACACTTAGTCAACACTGATTAGGCTGACACTCAAAAGTTTTTCTGCCTTCTCAGAAAACAAACTGTGTTTAGAGGCCTTTGAATTTTAGCTATTTATAACTTAAGGTACTTGCAAATGTTGAAAGCTGAACCTGATTAAGATTCGATAAACAGATTTGGATTTAATAAAATCTACTGAACTCAAACCCTAGATAACTATTAATCCATTCAGACTGACCACAAATGTAGGTTTAACAGACATCATTATGTCAGTGTAAAAGTGTTAATAATCAACATCTCCTCACCATCAAATTGAAGAACTCAAGACAACAAAAATAATGAGACTAAGTCATGCTGAATTGAGAAGATAAATGAGGGCTGTTTGAAGGGAGCAAAGAAGACTAGAGAAAATCTAAGACAGACTCAGTGGGAGGTAGGCATGTAGGGGTGTGGCTGCTGAGGGAAGCTCTCATCTCTTTCACCGTGATTGACAGCAGCATGATGATAGCTAATAAGCAAGAGGCTGACATTTGGATAGATAAAATGAAAATTCAGCCTGGGTCCAGGGTGTTTTTGTAATTGCCTCAGCCAGTAGTCTGTGATTGCAGCTAGCCTGAGTGGCCTGAGCTGCGCCTCTGGGGCTCACAGAGGACATTTTCAGCTACAGAAAAGCCCACTGAGATTAAGTGCCAGGGCCAGGCGGGGGTCAAATTGCTTTTAAAATGCCATGGGTCTGAAACGGAAAAAACAGTCAAGAGACACGCCATGACTCTCTCAGGTGTTATGTGGAGATTGGAGCAGTGGTTGTGATCGTTCTATTAAATATTATATAAATAAAACCTCACACAACCAGTTTAAAGAGCACATATTATCCTGTTTGTGATTTTACCTCATTAATGTGTTATAGTGTCAGACATACATGTTAAACATTGTCAAAGGTGTAAAACTTGAGGTGTACACCTGGAGAAATGAGCCCAATAAGTCAAAAAATTCAGCTCTCACACTGCTCTGAATGGCTTGTGGTTTGATTTATTTCATTAGCTATAGTATTAAACTTTTATTTCAGTGTAGATGGTTTGAAAAAGTTGAGTCAATGAAAGCTGGATGTCAAGACATTTTGAGAAGCGGTAATATGAAGCTTAATGATTGATATGTGGATAGAAGAATGGACTTATTACAAAATGAATGTATAATTTTGAAGTGGTTTTTCTGAGTGGTTTTACAATATATGGTGCATGAAATATTCAGATAGTGACTGAAGTGTGAATTTGCATTTAAGACTCAAAACTTAATTCCTCAGTGTAAAATCTATTTGCTATCTCAAGTCGAACCAAACCATATCTTAAAAGTCCCTGAAACAAAGAAATTGAATATTCATCAGTAATTTGGCGCAAAAACATTAAAAACACACTCAAGACTCTGCCTATCTTGTTCAAAATTATAAAAACAATCTTAGAGGAATTTTTCTCTGAGTTGGCCTCCAAGACTACAAGACAAATTCTTACGAAGATGTCTCTTTTCTTTGTTTTTTTTTTGCCTAAGTATATACGTATTTTAATCTTTTATTGAGACAAGTTCAGTTTGTTTTTGTTTATTTGTAACATTAAGTGTCATGTTTCCATGTGCAGTATTTTATTTTTGAAGTAATTGCCACTGGAGATTTGAGTGTAATCAGATTAAACTTTATTTGGCATTCAACTAAAGATTACAAGGAGCCAGCTGAAGCCTGAAACAATGCTTGGAAACACATAACGACGCTTGAAACTGGAACTCGGCCTGTGAAAAACTCTTTTCAGGGCTAAAACGGCTTGACTCCTCTTCTCCGGTGTTCAACACTGCTGTACTGCAAAGACTCAACCTGGCCTAGGTTGGGCCTGCAGCACCAGGCTGACACCGCAGCTAACTACAGCTGAATCAACGCAAACCTGGACCTGCTGAGATGACATCTCTGCAACGAAACTCCTCAACAGTAAGGCATAACATGGATTTGTGATCAAGGGTTGATGTTGAATAACGTTAAAATTAAAAGCATAATTTCTTTAGAGAAGTTGAATCAGATTTTCCCTTAACATTACCCATTGCATACGTTAGCCTCGAGCCATATGCTCCTAGCCACTATTGCTGAACATTTTTCTTTATTTTATTTTGGTATAATTTATATGGCCTTATTATTCTTTTTATTTTATATCCTATGCTTTATCATCTATCCTCAAGATGCTTAGCTATTGTTAAATGTCTTCATTTATCCTAAGAAGGTGTTGGATTTTGTCTTTGAGCACAGTAAACACAGGTCACTGTCGAGACAAGAACTTACGGTTATGAGACTGATTCATTGATTAATTTGAATAAGGGTTAGTGCTTCCTCCTGGCACTAACAAATTCTAACCAAAAAGAGAGGTGGTTCCCGCAGGTTATATTTTATATTAATAAAAGTGTTATGTTACAACACCTGTGACATCATTTTATCAATAAAAGCCATTGACACCATTCACATGGGCTCTCTGGGCTGCAGTGTGCAAAGCTGATAGAGACAAATTGATCAGACAAGAACAAAGGACAAGGCCTCCATGTGTTTCTTACCCTTTGGCCATGGTTTAGAGTAAGATTTAACTTAAGCTTTGTTCAATACTCAAGTAATTACTAATTTACAATTGGTAGATTTCTTACTGCAAGCCACGCAGTTTATTTTCTTTAAGTGTTAATAAGCAATCAAGTCCCTATTACTTCTCCAACGTCGACATCTTTGCTCCTCCTTCCCTCTACTGCTGCACACATGGACCTGAGCAGAGATGGATCCTGACCTGCAGACAAACTGAGGGTAATGGGACCCCCAGCTCCGCTGCACCACTGGACTCTTGGTAGCGTTGCTGCTTTTAAGGAATAGAGCAGTACATAATATGTGTGCGTAGCGGGTGAGTTAGTGGTTGAGTGAGAGAGCAAGCATCAGAAAAGTGACGGTGAATGTGCAGAGGAAAAGGTTAGCAGTAAGTTGTCAGTCTGGCAGTAAATGTACAGTACAGACTACAGTGTGTGAGGTAATAAATGCTGCAGCTTGTCAAGACCATAAAAGTCATGTCTGTTGTTTCCCAAAGTGCCTGAATATTGTTGAAGTCAACCTCTGCCATGCAAAGTACTCCAAACTCCCTTCATTGTTTTATTTCATTGATGCTACAAACTCAGCTACAACGATCTTATGACAGAATTTGGGTATTAATCATTTAACCAGATTTCACTGTTTATTTTGATTATCTAATTATTAATTGGGATACAAACATTTAGGATGAATTATTTTTGAGACTCAGTCAGTGAATTGGTTATCATTTCCCTGTCTTCCAGGGCAGTGCCCCTGAGGTGGATTAAATGTGAATTAAATCCTATTCTTAATAGTCAATTATTAAATATTTCTGATAACCAAAATTAATCTGAATAACCCCATGATCCCTACACTGTGGTGGAAGGAACATTCTACAATTTGTATTTTTCACAGCATTTAGTCTAGTTTTTGAATTTTACCAGACTGCTTTGCAGATTCTGGATTTGTGTTTATACTGAAATGTGCCAGCAGAGATGATAGCTTACCGACTCTAACTCTCTTTAAGTTGGTATGTTTGGAGCTACCTTGCTGGTGAGATGGTGTATTTTAGTTTTCACATACAACTTCACAACATGTATCAGCTTTTATCAGCTTCTCTCAGTCTTTTTACAATGTTAAACAGAGGCAAGGCCTCCCTCTCTCCTTCCGCTCATTGCTGACAGTAGCCTCCCACAGCTGACTCTATTAGCATTAAACTATTGATATTAGTCGCAGAGTAACATATCTCTGATGCAGGATTCTCATACTAACAGTATCGTCCTGAAAAAGAGTTTAGAAGTAACATCAAAGAGTGCTGGTGGAGCAGACAAAGTTTGCCTGTCTGCATTAATTTGGAAATAGCAAATTACTGTTGTTTTAGTGGAATAAACCAATTCTGGTGTGCTGGTTATGATTTTCCTGCTGTAACGTTACACTTTTTATAAACAACATGTTCCTTGTGTTCCTCTGTCAGAAAGCACTGTCCAGCTGCATATACTGATTCTTACTGCCATAATGTTATATCTGAAACATGAGTGGTAAATATTAGCACTTTTCTTGGTGCTGCTGATGAATTGAGAATGAGATTATTTATTGATATCAAATATTGTAGTTGGTTGGTTCCGGATGTAAGAGTTTCAATAATTTGTCCAATGTTACATGACTCACAGTTGGAGCTCTTCCACAGCTTGTATCAGCATGAAATCATCATTCCAAAAGATTAACAACTGTGTTGTAAAATATCTGGTCATTTGATAAAAAGTCAAAAATACAGGCCTGTGCAAATTAAAAACTTCACAGTAGAAGCTAACTATCAGAGAGCTGACAGTGTAATCTGCATCTTAAATCACTTAACTTTTGAAATCTGGGTCAAATTTGGATGAATTCAACAACTATGATGCCATGTTTTGTTCATAAATTCAGAAACAAAATGTTTTGAATTCACTACTGCTTTGATCTGCTGCTCTGGGTGGCTTTTTCCATGGTGGTCAAGGCTTTATAAAATTTAGACCCGTGCACCCTGCCAAACTGCTGGACAAAAAATATATTTCTCAGACGCAAAGTTGAAATAATAAAAAATGGCTTTCAGAACATAAATCTACATGAACGTTACATCATCCAGGAGAGTCCCATGGGTCTATATTAAGTAACAATGAGGATATAATTTAAAGAACATTTTGAAATGGGAATATAGAAAGGAGAAAAACACTTCCACCCAGCAGCTCCTCCCCCTAAACAAGCATCATTTCATTAGACCTTCAATGCCTGGCAAATGTCCACATCTTTCAAACTGCATGCCGACAGACTGTAACTGCTCTCTCTTATGAATATTGTTATAAGTGAGTACTCTCAAGCATCATGCATCTGTTTCCAGAAACTGATTCTGGTACTTTATAACCTCACTCCAAATATTGAAAATGTGACCAAAATACCTCTAAGTTTGTATAACATTGCACATACCACATCACTATGAGACAGTGAGAGTCAAAAACTATTGATGGATTAATTTTGCAAATTGATTATAAACATGGATATTTGATTAGTAGCCTGACACTAATACTGAATTTACAATGGCAATAGGAATCATGTTGAGGCCACATCTCATTGTATGGGTTCACATTCTTAATAAATGTAGAAGTAGCATCATTCTGTGATAACTGAATATGTTATCACTTTTAATTCATGCATGGGCAGCAATGTGTTACATGTTTGCTCAAGCATCAGAATGCTGCCAGTGTCCAGTGTGCTGAAACTGATGCATTTCAGTAGACATCAAGTGTGTTGATTATCCAGACATGCTGAGATCTCCTTATGTTCCTTTCACTATTCAAACTACGTGTATGCCTGACCAGAAATGAGTGCTAAAACTCTCCATCTACATTGCCTGTCCTGTGGTTTCAAGGATGGTTTCAGGATGGTAAGGTGCTGACACTAGTTCACTGAGTGAAATGACATGGAAAATGACCAAGTGTCTAAATGTGTGACAGCTATTATCTGTTGACACAATAACCATAAATTAATTCCAGTACTTTTATTATTCATCAATACTAAATTTAGTGCTACTTTGGAAAACAAACTGCGGTTTTCATGACCGTTATGGCTTTTTTCAGATATGCCCTGTCAGGCCCCCTGATGGACAAAGTTGACAGTCAGACAGGTTGGATATGATGTGTGAAGAGGAGTCTCTTTGTGGACCAGGTACTTCGCAGACCCCCTGCCTACTTCTGACCATCCACAGTGCTTTGAGGCAGCAGCAGGTTCAAAGAGCAGGAAGTGCCAAGCACTCCTCTCCATGTACAGGCCTTTCAGTTTTCCTTGTCAAAGAGCACCTCTGCTCTACTACAAAGTCTTTTGGGCTGGGCCGGGGGGGGCTGAGGAAGGTGGGGCAGGAAATAAAGGTTCATCTACAAAAGGTCCTGTTCCTCCTAATGTGTCCAAGGCCAGAGGATTAACAGAGGTAGCCAGAATGGCAGAATGAGGACAGGTCAGATTTGGCATTGAGTTAGGAGAGTTCTCAACCTCTCAACAGGCTTCTTACACATTGTTTATGTCTAAACTAGTACCAGTAATACTGGAGTCATTGTACTGTAGGTCAGAGATAAGCTCCAATGGAAACTAAAATATGTAAGCTATGGATACAAGCTAACAGGTGAACTAAGGAACTCAGGAGTGGAGGTTGTGTTCTTAGGACTATAGGGTTAGATTGGTTGCTGTAATTTCAAAGTGTAGGTGGCAGCTTGTATGAAGGATTTAATTTATTGAATACATTGATGTGACGAGAAATCAGGTCAGTTAGAGAGGCATAATGTTGGTTTTAGTAAATGCGATTAATTGCCCAGCCCACTAAGTCATAAACTGGGCTACAGTTATAAACAACCACAGGTCAGACTCAAAATCTGTATAAAATTTGACAAAAATAAATGTATGTAAAAACAACCTTTCCACGTAAATCTCTGTATGTGTGTGTGACCATAAACAAGTGTGTGTTATAAAATATGCCCCTGGCAACACAACCCTTGATACTGTTATTGATGAAAGCAACATGTGCGCTGATGGTTACCGAGAAGAACCGTCTACCAAAGGAGAGTAATGCTAGCACTGTCGTATGTGCTGTTTTATTTACAAGAACATGCACCCACATACAAGTTATTGAAAATACAAAATTCAGAGGGATGACACTGACTCCAGAACTGAGGTGAACAATATTCAGTCAGCAGGATTTTAGTGAGAAATGCATCCTCCTTGGTGAGTGGCCAGGAAGTTTACCATTGTCTGTGTGGCAGTTGATGTAATGCCTTTCTGATTCAGTACTATAAGTGAGTCTTTTTAAATTAAGTTACTAACAACTAATATACAAATTCATAAAAATACTGAATGTCAGCCAATATTAAATTGCAGCTGGATAGAATTGTATCAAATCAATTTTGATGTATCGTTACAAATGTATCTGGATCGATTTTTATCAGATTATAGATCATGTATGTAGATGTAGATGTATTGAATCATCCAAGAGGGAGGGATACACACCCCTAGTTAAACATTTAATCTATGAAATGTCAGCACAATGTAAAAAATAACAATTGCAAATTCCCAGAGCCAGATGACACCTCCAAAATATTTGTTTGGTCTGATAACAGTCTAAACCCCAAAAATATTCAGTTTACAATGATGTAAAACAGAAAAAAGTCCTCGCAATGGAGAAGCCAGAGAATGGTCGGTATTTTTGTTTGATAAGTTTAAATTATGATTTGTTTGTCAAATTTGAAATTGCTGTCAGTTAATTTTCTGTGGATTGACTAACTGATAAATCAACTGATTGTTTCAGCACTAAAAAGAAAGAATCTGTGTAGGAGGAGCATTTTCAGAGGAAACACTTCATCATTTCAGTTTTTTTTACAACTTACTATAATGCTTTATTTAATCAGCTAACCTTGTTGAGTTTAAGATCTCTTCAAGAGACACCAGAGTAAAAAACACATAAAAATTACAAAAATACATAACAATTATGTGCGACAGTCAGGTAGAGAAAGTGACACAAATTGGAAAAAACTCAATGTGAAATATGATATAAAATGTGAGGTATCTTTGTTTTAAATTGAAGGAACAGGCAGGCAGACACAAATCTGTGGCCTCCCAGGGAATCGTCCTGTCTGCTGTATCAATGTCCCATTGATTGAGGCTTTGTGTCTCACAATCGCTCCCCTCATCTCCTACAGAGCTACTTAATATGTTTGAGGGGCTCTGACTCTCATCTGTAAAAGGCAGAGCTTTTCTTTTACCCACATTAGAGGTGGTGTTGGAGGGGTGGAAGGAGAATGGGTCGGTGTGGGGTTGTGGGGTGGGGAGGTGCTGCTGCTGCTCTGAAGTCTGCCTGGTGGGACCGCAGCTTTATTGGCTGGAAAGGAAGCCGGCAGAGTTGCAAGGGCCTGAGAACTTGGATGAGAGGAAGCTTTTGAAACTTCCCACATCGGCATTAGAGAGATGAGCTGCTATTCAGTGCTCACTCCCAGCTTACACCAACACACATAAAACAAGCCTGCATATCCTAGCAAACAAACACACACACATGACTTCATGAACACATGAATTCATTCACAGCTAGTAAACATGCACACACAAACACACTTAGGCTTCCTTTTTATCTGCTGGTCTGCGAGATAAGGTTGGGCTCTAATAGGTCCTGGGGGAGATTGGCACTGTGAGTGGAGCAACGAGGAGGCCAGATTCTCTAGAGACAAACAAGGGGAGGGGGAGTGGCAGGAAGAAAAAGGACACCACTCCACAAGTAGAGAGGGAACCACAATGGTAGAGGGGAAATAAATGAGCGAGAGGGAAGGTAGGATGAAGGGGAAAAGCACATTCACTCCCCGCCAGTTAGCAGTAATGCTCTATTAATAAAATCGGCACAGTGTGATGTGCAAAATACTTCAGTTCCCTGCAGGACGTCTAACGAATTCCATCGATTAAAAGCAATCCAGAGATGTGCCTTCAGAATGTCTCTGTACTTAACTAATTTCCCTTCAGTTTATCTATACTCCTCTTGCTTCCTCCCAGCCCCCCACCCCCCAATGTGTCCCAAAGGGCACAGATCTATACATGCAGAGAGAGGGGGTTGGAGGTGATTCTTGGATAAGATGAAAAGAATATGTGATCAGAGGCTCTAACCTGCAGCCAACACCTTTGTCTTTCGCCCTTTCAGAAGTTTCTGCACCCGACAAAGCTGCAGGTGGTTCTCATGGCGCCGGGTATTGTTCTGGATACGCTGGGACACCTCACACACTGCGACCACTGCTCCTACAGCAAACAC
This sequence comes from Thunnus thynnus, assembly GCF_963924715.1. Classification (NCBI taxonomy): domain Eukaryota; kingdom Metazoa; phylum Chordata; class Actinopteri; order Scombriformes; family Scombridae; genus Thunnus; species Thunnus thynnus. The sequence continues at coordinate 1,104,464 of NC_089539.1, read as the reverse complement.
ACAAATGAACATTCATATTACCATACATGTTAGGACACTTATTGATGAAATCCTTTCGGACCACAAATCACAACTGTAACCCACGTTCATACACTTGAAGAATACATGTGGTTGCGGTTATGGGCGTAAAGCGCAAGTTTCCACAGCACTGAGTAGTAGTATCGATACAACAACAGAGTGATGCCATACTTATCACTCCCCTCCTTTGAGTCTCTCTTCCTAAACAGAAATACTATTCTCACTCACTAATTAAATCTAATCATTTCCACATTGCCATTTCTTCGATCACTGTTAGCTACTTTTAATGAAACTCAAACTTCCTGCAGATGTTTCAATTTAAAAGTCTTCTAGTATGTCCCACACGGCATAATCCTCCCCTCTTCCCAGTAGGCTCTTTATTGTGTAGCCTTCTTGAAAGTTTACATCCAGCATTTCTCCCCAAAAGGCATTTCAATAGTCTAACATACATGTTGCGTTTCCTTCCTTGTAAAACATTTACAAAGCAGATTTTTTAATATTTCAAATCTGCATTGTTCACAGATGCAGTTTTCTTCTTCATTGTGCTTGTTGGCACGCTGCTATGCTTCTTAGCACATGCCACCACCAACTGCCCATGATGTGATAGCGTGAAACCAACTTCCACATGTTTGGGCGTGCATGTGCATCCGGAATTGCATCCATAACACAGGCAAAATGGGGCCTGCTTATAAAAACACTGCTACATAACACTACTAGTGCTCAAAAGCTTTTAACACAGATAAAAAGAATGGAAATGTAGATTTAAAAGGTAGGCCCATATACCTTACCTTTAGCCTGACAGCCGAACGCTCATTTCTGGAGATTCATTAGTTCTACATTTCCATTCTTTTTATGCATAGGCGGCCATAGCCCTGAAAGCCCCAGACACAAGTGTGAATATGCCAAGTAATAGCATCAAGTTCCCAGGGTTGTGTTTGCCATGACATATAAATGGGTGGCTCGTCCTGGATATGAAAAAAAAACGATGACAGTTTTCAAAAATTTGTTTGTAGCCATTAGCAATTATCCTGCTAGTCAGGCCACTAGTTCCCCAATAGTTATTGTGGCCCGCTAGTTTTATTAGCTTCATCAAGCATCATTTTCTATATAGTTGATATTCAGCTCATTAAAAAGTGTGCACGGTGAGGCTTTTAGATAGAGGTGCGTACAGCTTATGGGTGGCCAAGCTGCTCAGTCTGAGTACCATTGCAGAGTTGTAGGTGGTTAGAATAAAAAATAAAAGTAAAATATAGCCGCAAGCGGCAATAATCGGGGTCCAAGCAAATTGCCAAAAATCGCAGTTTGACATTTTGAGAACAGAAGACCCAATTCAGATGACTTGAGATATTAAAATGATTAAACAATTTTGACTCAACACTAAGTTGTTTTCAAGATAATTGCAAAAATGTAAACTTTATTATTACAGCGCCACCTTGTGGTCAGTGAGTGCCATTATATGTGCCTCAGTAGTGGATGGAATTTGCAACTCACCCGCCAGTTTTGGTGCATCCAGGTCGTATGATTTTTGCTGCATTTTTAGCAGAGAAAAATGATAAGACATTTTCATGGGGTCACAAAAGGCAACCTTCAATTTAATAGGATCTCAATAAGCACTTGAAAACATACGACATGTATGAATTGCTACTATGCAAGGAAATAGAACTTGACCACCTGGGGATTCGAACCATTGATCTTTGTATCATCAGAGAAGGTGACTTGATGACTTGTGTCCACACACCTTCTCACAAGTTAATGCAATGACATCACGTGCAAAACGAGTATTTTTGTTATTTAAAACACTTACAACAGTTAAAATGTTGGTGATAAAATTCTGAAAAAAAATCACACATCATTCTGCTGGTTTTGGGTGTATAGTCAAACAATTACAATAGAAAATGTTGTGCTTACGGTACAAATTACAGCAAGATATTGAATATCACAAGCACATAATTTGACATACATGTATTGCACAACTCTTAAACCACAAGTGTTCAGAACAAATGGGCAAAAATACAAACACCTTTGTGCCAGGCTGAATCCAAACAGGTGACCTTACCATTGCAAAGCATGTGTTTAGACCACTAGACCAACAACTGTCTCTAAAAGCAGTTGATGCTAAACATGAACTTATTTCTGCATACAATTACTGAATTACTGCATTGAAGTGAATGAGAGAGAATAACTTGGATGAATGAAGTGTGTGTAATGCATGCAAAAAAACCACAGAACACTAACCCATCTAGCTGTTGTAAGCCTGGGACTTTTGGTGTTAGTTTTTGCGGCACAAACACTTTTAGTGGAGAAAAATAAAAAGAAGAAGAAGAAGAAGAAGAAGCTGCAAGCAGTGATGATCAGGCCCTCGCACCTTCATGCATGTTGGGTTACACTGCAGTTGAAGGGTTTTATTGTAGGTATGTAGCTGTGTTCAGGCCTGGACTCTTCTTAGATGATGCACAAAGGAGATAAATATGACTTCCTGTGTCCACTAAGTGGCACTAGAGAACACACATTAAATATACAGCATGTTGCTGTATATCACATGTACACCACACCATGTCAATTCCATGTAAATTGGATGAGGTGGCCCTATGACTATGACTAAATTTTGACATGTAGATGTGCTCAGGCCAGGACTCTTATCAAGCATGAGAAATTTGGTGCAGGTTGGATGATGTACATTCACGTTACAACAACTTCATGTTTATGAACACCAACAGCATTCAATGAAAACTCAAGATTTTGATAACTTATCATCGCAAAGGTGGATCAGGTTAGGAGTTGTTAGTAAAAGAGTGGGGCCTATAACTTCCTGTTGCCAGTAGGTGGCGCTACGACTATGATTTGGAATTGGCCTGTACATGTCTTCAGACTGGGATACTTATTGAGCATGTGAAATTTGGGAAAGATATGACGATGTGGAGTCAATTTGTTTTTCCACGGAAAAACGTTGAAATTTGCCATGGCGTTCAATGAAAACTCACAAGCTTCACAATATGGCATAATCAAAGTCTTAAGGCTTTTCTGGCCAAATTTGATATGGATCTATTCAACCTGCTAGGCAGAGCTCATAAAAGTACAGCACCTTTAACTTCCAGTTGCCAGTAGGTGTCACTATGACTATGACTCAATATTGACACATACATGTGTTCAGGCCGGGACTCCAATCAAGCATGAGAAATTTGGGGTAGCTTGGACAGATGTATAGATGTATGAGAATAATAATAATTCGCACCGTTTGGTGCTCAGGCCCTAATTAAAGCCTCGGACCCTTGGACCCTTGCACCTCGCACGCGTCAGAGGGAGCAGTAACTGTGGTATTGCTACTGGAGGTAGGTTGACATGGCTCTGAATTTTCAGGAATATCAGACACTGTCAATGGGTAATATATTATTTCCTGTATGCAATACAGTAGTTGGGGCTGGAGATGACATGTTGGAAATTGTGTATACATTAGAATAACTATGTGTCATTTGGCTTTAATTTCCTGTTGCCTGTAGTCAATACTATATAAGTAAAATATTAATTCAGCAAAACATTTACAAGAGGGCAACTGAAATGGATAAACATTTTCATGAGTATTGCACATTGCATGCAGAGGACAACTATCACTTCCTGTGTCCACTATGTGGTGCTAGAGAACACCCACTAATTATACGACATGTTGCTGTATATCATGTGTTTCTTACTTTTCTTACTTGAGTTTCTTGAGGAAAAGTGTGAAATAGTTTTGGTCAGAGAGATGTCAGGGGGCGTCGCTCAGGTCAAAGCCATGTTATCTAGTACCCAAGTACTCAGAGCTCCAAATTTGCGCCTGCTGGTTCTGCTCACAGTTGATGCTTGTGATGTGGGAGTAGGATGGAGGATGGTTGTGAGAAACCAGTGGCCTACTTCTCAAAGAAGCTTAATAAACATCAGCAAGCATATTCAATCATCAAGAAAGAGGCCCTACCTTTGGTTCTAGCAGTGAAGCATTTTAAAGCCTATGTTGCCAGCAGTGAGAAGGTTATTTTATACTCCGAAATGCCAATGCTTGGGTGTTTCGCTGGAGTCTTGTACTACAACCATATGATCTTGTGATCAAGAACCTTTCAGGCAAGAACAATGTTGTAGCTGATTCCTTATCCAGGGGTTGAGGAGAGTTACTCAGAAAAAGTCAATGAGAATATCAGCCTGTTTTAATTAAGAAGAGAGTTTAGGGTTAAATGATTACATTGAACCCCTGTGAGGATCTTCTCCTGTAGCTTTAAGCTTAGTAAGTTTTATCTTAAACAAGGAAAATGTGATATGATTTCTGAAAAAACAACATCTTGTAAATAAGGGTTATTACATGTTAGTCTAGTGTTAAGTTTTGTTTTGTTTCTTTTTTGGATTTTTATGTTTATGGGAGGAGGAAATGTCACAGCACACTTGTTTGATGTCTAAAAATGAACTGTCAATGAAGCACCTACGCTACACAGTGTTGGACCAAGGAGAGCAAGCTGGCCGAGTGATGGGCATCGGATCAGTACCAGAGCAGTGAGGCAACAGGTAGGCCTATATAACTTAACAAACAAAACAAGCGTAAAGCCATCACGCTGATGATTCTAGTGATTTTTTCTGTTCAGGTTTTACATGCCTCTGCATCTAAATTGCGCCTAAGTTGAGATCCATTTGTTTACTGTATATAAGCCTTTATCACAGGCAGGTGCCACAGTATCTTCTGTTTCTTTGTGTCCAGGTTAAAGACTGGAGACAGCTGGACTTCAGCCATCAGGGTGAAGCCTTCAACCATGATGGAGTCAGCATTGTCTTCTATATCCTTCACAATTAGCTTTCACCATTAAGCATTTTCATGACATTTGGGTGTTATTCATCCATATGACTGTGCCTGTTGTTTATATATTCTACTAATTAATTAATTAATTAATTAATTAAAATTTCCTTAATTATCTCTACCATTTGTCAACCACTTTGTATATTTGCTTCAAGTCATTCTTTATAATAAAATAATTTCTAGAATTGTTATCGTACATTAATGGAGGACAAACAGAGAGAATAGAGGTTTTATTATTCTATCCTTGTGGCATTATATTCTCTCAGAGACCCAGTGAAATGAAAAATATATTTTCCCAGTTTTAATCCTGTGTCTCTGTATTAATTGTTCATTGTTATATGCCAAATATGTAAAAAAAAAAAATCAGTATCACAGTATTTTTACATCAAAATCCCTGTTTTTTCTCTTCTTGTAAAATTGTTTCAAATGTTTGATGTCTCATCATGCACTCAGGCGTTTACAAAAGTTAATCCAATCAAATGTGACTTTGGGTCAGTAAGACTGACAACTTACTACTAACCTTTTCCTCCGCTCCACTTGCTCCCACAGTCACTTTCCTGCCGTATTCCTTAACAGAGTTACGCTACCAATAGTTTCCCAGGCAACAACACAGAGGTTGACTCACGTACCGGAACAGCGCCGCACAGACTCCCCAACGCTTTTGATTTCGAAATGAATGGATATTTGGCTTTATTTTTCACAAAAAAATATTTGGTATGGCGGTAGTTCTTGTTGTTATAATTATAGGACAAACACTGATTCATTAAATGTTCAGTACGTTCAGTAAACGCTCGGTAAACGTTGAGTACAGTTAGACCCAGCAGTCTCCATTAGGTTGGGCAAGTTCAAAGTTCTGAAAACAACTGGGGTATTTTGAATACACCCCCCGTTTTCACAGGTAATTTGTTAGTCTGTGCTTCCCGCCGCAGGAAATAATGGATTAATCCTGGAAGGCTGTTGATGTAGCACTTATCTCCTTATGAAAGTAACACAGCAATTATTCAACCAATGAGAATTTGGTCAGACGAGAGCATATCAACCAACTAATCGACGAGTCGACCAGGAGACTACAGCCCTACTTTCTAGTTTCTAAATATTGTGCTATTCATAATTGGCTTTCAAAAGATTAGGTCCATTCCAAATTACCCCACAGTATTATCTGCTTTCAGGTGACAGCCTTTATTTTTAATTTATTCTCATTATTCATCCATTACTGCATTGTTTGGGTTTACGTGTAGGTCTTTGTTTGTGTGTTTTATTGTTTGAGTTATGGTTTAATAGAACAGTTGTATTGTGGTTGTAGTTTGTAGAAATAAATGGATACTCCTATAAAAGCAATTGTTTTGTGTTTTCTTGCTCACTTATCAGTCCCTAAATCGTATAGATCATCTGCCACTTAGCTATTCAGTTAATTTAACCCCAGAAAATTATCTACAGAGTTCAGAAACTCTCCTTGACAGGCAATCAAAGAGAGCTTCCCTTTTAGAGTTATTGTAATGACCTTATGAAACTACATTAGTGGACAAGTGGTTATACTGCATTAAGAGTAATAATTCTTTAAACCCCTTTAAACAAACATAAGCTTATTTACCCTACACATGCATGCATATATACACACATCATTGGGATGAGAACTGGCTGAATACATTAGTCAAAGAAGAGTCGCTGTGTGGCATCATGTTATTGAGTGTAGTGTGGAGGAGAAATGAACAGGGATCACCAGGGAATTCACTCGCCTTTCTGTTCCCCCTTCCACCTGTGACCACAGCCTCACTCTCTGGATGCATGCTTGTCATTTACCCATGATTCCACTGAGATGCACACACACAACCAGGGTATATGATTTTAGGTTAGAGAAAACAATAGTTTGACAATAAGCAGGTGTGACATCCACCTCAATAGTGAGCAGTTTTTTCATTACATACTGATTAATACTACTCAGAGGACCTTAAACTCATTTCTAATTCTAATATATTTTTTCATATTGTTTAACCTTGGTTTTCAGAATCAGACTTGTTTTTTTTTTTTTTTTGGCAAAGTCTGCACATACAGTACAAGAATTCTACTCAATTGAGTTGCTTTTGTAAGTTACCATTAAGGCAGCGGTCAGACCAACATTACCCCTGCATGAAAGAACACAGCCTCATTCATGTGAATAAATCCAGTGCTGACAGTACATGTAGCAGAGGTGCCAACACAGAGGGTTCTGGAAAAACAACACAGGGTCATCTGGCTGCAATGAGGCGACATCCGGCAAGGTGCCATTATTAATCGGCCTCTAATGTTGACAGAATGATCATCAATCATCATCCCTCTACTACGCCATTTTCTTCAATTAAGAAAACTCTTAACTGAAAATTTAAGATCTGAATATCAAGACAAGACTTCCGGTTTGGTGAGCATGTGAGTGGAGGCAAAGCCTCAGGCTGTCCCGCCAAATCAATTAAAATCTTACTCTTTTCATCAGCCCTGATACTCTCGAAGCAGATTTGTGAATGGCTAACTGTTTTCTAACACATTGGGATGATGTCAAACCAGTCTAAATATAAGAGGACTGAACCAGACACCTGGTCCATGAACAGTGGCTCCTCTGAGGCTAGTATTGTTAGCATGTTAGCAGACCTCAGAGCAGAGATTTTGCAGCCCTGAAGACGAAACTGGATAAAATACAATCCACAGTGATGGAACACAGTCAGCACATCGAGTCTTTGGAATCAGATGTAGACCTCCAAGACCAGCGCATAAGTAAGCTGTAGGAGTGATGGGAAGCCCTGGCCAAAAGCAACGCTAGGCTAATGGCCAAAATAACTGATTTAGAAGGACAGAGCCATCAAAATGATATCGGAATCATTGGCCTCCCATAGTCCATTGAGGGGTCCCGACCCACTGAATTCTTCTCAGAACTCCTGGTGAAACTGTTCCTGCCTCACCTCCAGAGATGGACAGAGCGCACAGGTCGCTTATCGCTGAGCCGCAAAACAGAGAGAGGCCATAGCCTGTGATAATTTGCCTACACTGCTACCAGATCAAAGACCAAATCATCAGGGAGGCTTGCAAACGACAAGGAAAGCTCAAATATCGTTGGTCAGCTGTACAAATCTTTGAGGATTATACCCTGGAGGTGTTGGAGCAGCGAGTAAAGAAAAAAAAAATTATGTCGAAGCTGTATGGTTTAGGCCTTAAGCCATCCCTGCTATATCCAGCTTGCCAACAAGTTGCACTCGAAAATGGCTCTCCTCACCTGAAGAAACTGAAACCTTTGTGGCTAGCTATGAAGAAGGTCATCTAAGAATCTCTTTTGAAACAAACATTCCCTATTAGTTCAAAAGAGATTCCAAGATGACAAGGCTGAAACAATGTTTTCTAATATTATGAGATCATTTGAGCCATACAGTTATGAATGCTCTTTAAATGACATTGCATGCAATGCATTTTCAATCATGTCTGCTTTAAATACTTTTGCTCCACTAAAAGTTAAAATGAGGTCAACTGACAGAATCTCCCCATGGTTAAACAATAGCAGCTGAAAGAAAATGGAGAAAAACTAGGCTCACAGGTCACAGAAATATGTACAAAGGAGCCATGACTGCATATAACAAAGCATTACTGGCAAGAAAGGATTTCTTTTCTAAGATTTTTACAGAGAATGGAACTTAAGAATATTGGCCATTATTGACCAGCTACTCAACACTAACCCCCCCCTCCCCGTCCCCCCCAGCATTTTTTGCTGTAGGTACAGCACAAAATTTACTGTTCCACAGTTTTTTCAAGTCATGTCCTCAAACAGGCATCTTCTCAGGTGCCTTCAAAACAGCTGTTGTTAAACCCTTACCAAAAAAACCCAACCTATAGCTGGTAATGCACTGGTCAGTTATAGGTCAATATCCATTCCAATCATTAGTAAGATATTTGAAAAGATAGTTTCAGTGCAAATAATATCCTGGAGAAATTTCAGTCAGCCTATAGAACATACCACAGCACTGAAACCACTCTTACTAAAATAATCAGCAACCTTAGACTAAACTCTGATGAAAATAATCAACTCTTATCCTCTCAGACCTAAGCACAGCGTTTGATACGAATGACCTTGATATCCTAATCAATCGTCTTGAGAAGTGGGTTGGTCTTTCTGATTGTGTGTTAAACTGGTTCAAAACATACAATACCGTGCAAAAGTTTTAGGCACCCGAGATATTTAGATTCTTATCCATTATGCAATACCATCAGGGAGGTGTCTGATCGGTCCCAAATTTATTCATGATATGACAATGACCCCAAGCATACAGCTAGAATCATAAAGAACTATTTTCAGCAACAAGAAGAATGACGAGTCCTGCAACAGATGGTATGGTATGACCCCCACAGAGCCCTGATCTCAACATCATGGAGTCAATCTGGGATTACATGAAGAAGCACCTGAGATGGCCTAAATAATAAATCCACAGAAGAACATTCTTTCTCCAGGATGGTTACAACAACCTACCTGCAAGTTACCATGAGAAACTGTATTAAAGTGAACCGAGGAGAACTGCTGCTGTTTTAAAGGCAAAGCTGCTCACAGCAAATATTGATTTCATTTAGGTTTCTGCTGTTTACTCAACCTTGTAAGAAGTTCATTGTTATTATTCTCACTATACATGCTGCCACTTAGTGACATCATCAGAGAGCACAATGTATGTATGTTTCCTAGGGGTGTGGAAAAAAATCGATTCATTTAAGAATCACGATTCTATCCCTGCCGATTCAGAATTGATTCAGAAATTCCAAGAATCGATTCACATTTTTCAGTCTTGCCACAACGCTGTTTTCCATTTTTTCCTGACATGAATTAGCTCGCTAAATCCCATAGATGTCACAATGACGCCACCCCGGACCCAAATCTGGGGGCAAGAAGGAACTGAAGTGTGTGTCATGGAGAGGCCGCGAGCAATGGAGTACCTGACAGAAAAACAAATACAACCTGGTCCATCGGCTATGAAGGCGATCATTTGGACGTATTTTGGATTTTCTTATCTCGAAGGGAAGAAGGAGCTTAATGCCATTATCAGGCACTGCAACGCACTTCCGCAGGCTTGTGCCATTGTGGGCTTGTTTATTTGTAACCACTGTGAAACAGTCAGAAAATAACATTTTATTGATCTGATTCACCAGCTTCCTCACCAACGTTACCAGCGCTCCCTCTCCTCATTCACTCTCTAGCTCCCTCGACCACTGCTTCTCTCTCTCCTCTTTTTGAAATGAGTCGGGAAGCCGTCAGCAAAGCCTAACTTTACTTTTAACGTTATCAAACGAAGAGAAATGTCCTCCCCTCTTCCTAGTAATGTTTTTGGCATATGTCAGGGTTGTACAACGTTACAGGTTGTGTTTCCCCAGAAGTTGATTCTCGTTCAACTTTCTCGCTGTGGCCCCTGCAGCGCCCTCCCCCGCAGCTTAACACACAATGCACAGCAGGTCTGCTGCCAGCTGGTTATCTGAGGACAGGAATGAGAAATTCATTTTCTCTCAATGAAAAACGTAGTCTCCTTGAAGCTTATGACAAACTGCCAAAACAAGCATTTAAACAGCTGTTCTGTATTTTGAAACAGTCAATAAAATTCAGTATATAGCGAAGCTGCCCGTTTCATTACTTTATATTCATGTAGTAAATATACAAATATCAATTAGATGGTAATCTGCATGAGAAATTAAGAAAAAGAAACAAAATTGGTTATCCTATAATAATCACTCACTAATAGTGATCAATTTTCTTGTATGCACTTTGCAGCTAAATGTAGCAGGCAGCTATTGTTTGTTTGATTTTGTGAATTGAAGGAGGAATTTAAGTTATTTGAGGTTTAACACTTAGCAGTTTCTCTTTGCAATCATTTTTATTTTTGTATTAAGTATTCATATTATCCTTTGTCTCAAGGCCACTTTGGTTTCCTACCGACTAAGTGGACTAAAGGAACATAAATCTTACTCAGGTTGACATTGAGTAGCAAATGTTTACATTTGATTCAGAGTGAAGTTTTTTATTTGAGACCTATACAAGTGTCTACTGCAGGCAAATGGAAAGAGTAACTCAAAACATCAATCTAGAATCAAATCTTTGAATGTACTGAATTGAGAATTTTGAATTGCGAATCGATTGTGAATCGAATCGTGACCCCAAGAAATCGAATCGAATCGTGAGATTTCCTGAATCGTGCACCCCTAATGTTTCCACAGTTATGCAGATGACACACAACTGTACATCTCTGCTGAACCAAATGATGCTGCAGCTATAAACTGCATAACTACATCTTCTGGCAATAAATAAATGGATGAGCAATAATTTCTTACAGTTAAACAAGGACAAAATTGAAATCCTACCGGTCAGCCCCAAAACAAAAAGGGAAATGCTGTTTAATAATCTGGGGAATTGAACTCCTTGGATTAAATCTGAGTTTACAAGTCTTGGTGTTAGAGTCACACATTAACAAGGTGATGAAAACATAATTTTTCCACCTTAGACACATAGCTGAAGAACAACCATTTATAAATCAAAAAGAGTGCACTTGATTACTGTAATGCACTTTTTACTGGGCTCCCGAAAAAATGCACTAAGAGACTTCAACTCATTCAAAACTCTGCAGCTTCCTGTAACATTTAGAATTGACTTTAAGGTCCTCCTCCTTATATACAAAGCCCTTAATGGGCTAGGACCAAGCTACATTGCTATTTTTCTATTTTTATTATTATTCAGTATGCATTCTATTTTATGTGTCAGTGGGTTTTATCTTCCCTCTTATGTTATGCATTCTATGTGTTCTAGTTTCACTTTATTTGATTTTTATCTTATTTTTATTATTATCAAGTGAGTTTTATTTTCCATCTTATGTTACACAGGTGGCGAGGTCAGTGGTTGTTGAGTTTGAGAAAAAAGACTGTAGTGTGTGTTTTTAACCCCCACAGTGCCACTAAGGGTGTTTTTTCCAGGGCAGCTTTGGTTTGCGCCTGACACAGATAAGACCCACAGTGAGGTTAAAGCCGTGGGAAGATGTTCTGGGGTAAGCTAAAAGAGGCTTATTTCGGTTAATCAAAACTGGTGGTGACTCTGTGTCCGTTTCGAAAAGGGAGGTTCTGTTATGCTTATGCATCCAGAGACCTAGGCACTGATTTACAGATTGTGTACCCATGGTGAAATACTTTCTGAGTTTTCACTTATTAAGTCTCAAATTATAACCACTGAAGTATTCTATGTATTGCATTTTTATTTTATTTTAACTTGTGTTTATTAATATTATCAAGTGGGTTTTATTTCCATCTTATGTACAATCACACATTTTTAATGTTCATTTTATGTCTTTTTTTGATGTGCAGCACTTGCATGTAATTTCTTTTGTTGTGAAGCACTTTGAGCTGCATTTTTTGTAGGAAAGGTGCTATACAAATAAAGTCATTATTATTATTATTATTATTATTATTATTATTATTATTATGCATTCCAGTACCCACTCTGACCTTGATAATAAACATAAAGTAGAATTATCACCATTCTGACAATGTCAACAAAAAATGAAAATGTATAAACTTCATAAAAGTAGACTTTATGCCATGTACAATACATATAGTTGTTATTCCACTATGTACTGTCAGTAACAGATGCTTTAAATAAGTACAACCCTTTAATAATCACTTTCAGGACAGATAGTGAAGAAAGTCAGCGTATTAATTCATCTACAACTCCTGTCATTTGTGTTTTAAAAAGACCAGCTCTATATCTGCAGACAACCGCGTCTCCAGCAGTAGTTCCCCAGCAGGCAGGAACAGAGTGAATGAGCTAGAATCCACACATCAGTCAACTCCCATGTCTTTATCTCTCGTAACAAGAGAAAACATCTCACCAACTAACACAAACTGAAAGCTTTAGTTTATTCCTCTCAAATCCATTATGAGGTAGCCAAAGCCAGCTAGCCACCTGGAGTCACAATGGCGCAATAATCTGTGACAGGTGCACAAATAGTGCAACTACTAGTGTCAGTCTCGTAAACTGTGATAGTGTAAACATTCACGTCGCAGTTTACTGGACTGACAGCTAATGTAGGCAGCTATCATCCACATTACTTTTTGACTAAAAACAATTTTTGTGCTAGTTGTAATAACCTGATTTTTACATATGAAGCAAAAACAAAAATTTGATTAATGAAATTCAAACACACAGTTAAGCCATTATCACAAAGTTCTAAGTAACAATAACCAGCCATACCAGCTGAATATCAAAACTTAACTTTCAGCGTAATTTAATCAAATTTGCTGTTGGTAGACTAACTGGAAAACTCTTTCACAAACTACCTTACTTACATTTTTGTAGAAAGCTTTCCAATATTTGCCCCAGAACAAAAAGGCAAATCATCAAAATATACAGAGGCATCCAGTTAGGTGTACCAGCAATAATAATTGCTGTAAACATTTAGAACTACATCATTAACGCATCCAAATTGACAACAAACAGATGGATTCTAATTTCAAGCTCAACTTTCCTGTTCTTGTTCTTAGCACTGAAACTCGGCTTGGCTACACTAAAATAATCACAGACTAATTGGCTCGCTTAACTTCACAACAATTACGTTGTAAACCAAACAAGGCATCCGTGTAGACTTTTTCCCTTTGTTGTATGTGTTTGGAATATTTTCTATTGCCTGCTTTAGAAAAACAACAACTCCTAATTACAGTATTTTTGGGCTGACTTCTGGCCACGGCATTAATAATACATCTAGCCCATTAGACATTCTGAAGACATCTTCCACTTCTTATAGCTCTTTATTCCATTTATTCACTATTTAGACTGTTTGACCACAGGACAATGACTGTGAACTTTTTCTGTTGAATCTCTGACAGAATTGAAGACTTGCTTCTAGTCAGGTCAGACTTGGTTATGGTTACTGCAGCAGAGTCAGGCATTTGTGTGTCATATGAAAGCAGGCTGATGAAAACTCCTGAAGCGCTTCAATTACAACAATTAAATCCAGCCTGAATGCACTGCAAGGGAAAGAGGGAAGCTTGGGGAAAAAAGAAAAGAGACAAAGAAGAGGAAAAGCAAACCGACACAGAGCAGCACAACAGGAGAAAACAAAAACAAAGCCTCTTGTGATTCTATCTGCTAGTTTTCTTAATCAGATACAATGTGATTTGTCTGGAATTTCTTTTTTAAATAATTCCCTTTACAATACAACCAGGCTGACTACAGGAAGTTTCTTCCACACATACACACACCCCAACCCCCAATAAAAAGCAGCAGAGTTTAAAAAAAGGATCACTAATGAGAAGAGGAAGAGGCAATGGTGGAGCACATTTAGATATGTACCTTCATCTTAGAGTCAGAGGCTGTTTTAATTTGTAAGCAAAGGCAGCACACCAGCAATGAGATTTTAATTGATACACATAAATAATTCCTTGTGTACATTCGCACTTGAGTCAGATTCGCTGTTTATTTGACGACTGAAATTAGTCATTATCGGGATTCGTGTTGATGTTGAAGATTTTATTTATTAATATAGCTCCCGCTTAATATCCTCTGATCCGCTCCCAATTAATTATGTCAAAATCCACATCAAACTAGAACTTACACGCACATCGAGCTTTGCCTCACTTTCATTTCTCTACTAGCCAAGCGCTGCTGTGACAATAACAACAAATGAGAAATGAAAGGAGAGAGAGCACTTTCCTTTGTTCCTCAAATGAAGATAATGAGGGCTGTCTTTCACTATGACAGTGTCTAACTGGTGCGATGAAAGTCTTCACGGGCTGTTGTTATTTTTTTTGTTTGTTTTCTTGCTTTTGGAGGACTAGCCTTACATTCTATAATTGTACAGCTTTGTTTAAATCTCCTGTGCTCCAAATGGCTTGTCAACGGTAGGAAGAGTTCCACTGTGAGTCTTTGTGACTAGTGATGCAAAGCACATCATCACACACTCATCACTTGTTGTTAGGTTGCTGCTGCTGACAAAACCCAAGAATCCTGACAGAGTGGAAGAGGAAGAGGTGACAACAACATCAACCTGAGCTTCACACATGTGCAAATGTGAGCGTGCAGCTATAGACACATTGCTCCACAATAAAAACTCAGGGTTAAACCAGACATATTTTCCTTGAAATGCAGCAAAATGATCATTGAAGCAGCAGCGCTATCAGAAAAGACACTTACTTGAAAGCTGTTGGAACTCCGGGTTGTCTGGAGTTGTGTTGGCAGTCATGTCTTGTAGATAGTGCTTATACCTGTGAGGAAACAGAAAATAACAAGGTCAAGGTGTGTTCACTGTCTAAAAGTATCACTGTAGGAAGGAAAAGGTGTTAAAGGTAAATTAAAACAGTGAGTAAAGCAGACATTGTCATTTCCATCAGTTATTCATGTAAACCAACCACTGTCAGAGCCAACAGTTAATTACTTAGTTAGTCTATATTTATTTTGAACATGTAAAAATAAAAAACAGATAAAAACAAAACAAGAATAACAATAAAATGAAATAAACAATAAACCTATACAACAAACTCAATAAACAAATTCTCATAAACACAAATTAAATATAACATGTTCAAAAAGGAGCAGAAAGATGTATTCATGTATTTATTCCTGCCCCTTTCTCAACTACTCATCCATAAACTCATACATACAATTTATAAACAAACTATCCCAATTCTATGTACAACCGAAATATCCACCCCGTGTCAATAAAATAAAACTTAAACAGTTAAGTCAACCCTTCCTCATGCATATACCTCTTCAAAATCATTTTTTTCTTGAATTGATTTATGTTTATACTTAACTCCACATCCAGACCATTCCACAGATTCACCTCACAGATTGAAATACACATACTCTTCATAGTGGTGCGAAGAGATACTTTAAATTGAACTTTCCTCTCAGATTATAACCACCCTCTATGTTGAGAACATTTTTTGTATATTACCTGGTAGTTATTATTATATATTATTATTTCTTGCTTTCTATATTATTTGTGCGGTGTTAAATTCTACCAGATCCTTGAACTTCATGGTATACGACTTTAAAAACAGCGTGTTGGTGTGTTTGCTATCCTACATTGTATGCTATCCTTTTGGCTCATTTTTGTAGTATGCATAATGGCTGTGGGGTGCTTTCGTAGGTTTTACCCCATGCCTCCACACAGTAACTCAGATACAGCAATACAAGAAAACAATATCTATCAATCAATCAATTTTTATTCATGTAGCGCCAAATCACAACAAAAGTCATCTCTTTTCACATTTTCACATAGAGCAGGTCTAGACCGTACTCTTTCATTTATAGAGACCCAACAATTCCCCCATGAGCAGCACTTGGTGACAGCGTTAAGGAAAAACTCCCCTTTAACAGGTAGAAACATCAAGCACAACCCGGCTCTTGATGGGTGGCCATGTGCTTTGACCGGTTGTATATATATACATAAGGTGTACAGTGCTTTGTGATCCAGAATGTGCCTTTTTTTCCCCTAGTGTTGCAATGATCCTTATCAACTTCGCTCACTGGTAAGGTCAATGGTATCAAAAAGCTTTTTTTATATCTATAAAAATTTCCACTGAATAGTTTTTGTCTATACAATTAGTAATTTCTTCAATTAATTTACAAGTTTTGAAAGGACAAGTTACAGATTTGAGTTAGTGATTTTGCAGTTCCTTTGATGACTTTCTTGACTATTGTCATATCAATTTCATTCCAGTCAGTAGAATTTTTGTTCTTACACCTGCGTACAATGTCCATGATTTCCTTTTTTTCTACTGCTCTGAGAAAAATTGAACTCAATTTCTATCCCCATAATCATAATCAGTCCCCTCTTTGGTTGTTTCAGGGTCATTGATTTTTTCTGCCAATTTTGGTCCAATACTTACAAAGAATTTATTAAAACCACTGACCACATTATTCATATTATATATGGTCTTATTGTTATCAATAAAATACTGAGGGTACCTTGAGTTTCTGGATCGATTTCTAATAATGCTGTTTAACACACTCTATATACATTTTATGTTGTATGTTATGTTTGTTATTCTCTAATATTTTATTATAGTATTCTTTCCTCCATATCCTCATAATATTACTTAACCTGTTTTTATATTATTTATATTTCTTTTCTGCCTCTATAGATCTATACTTTATGAATTCTATATATAAAGTACTTTTCTTTTTGCAGGTATTTTGTAGTCCCTTTGGGATCCACAGACTATGCGTATATTTTGTTTTCTTCCGTATTGTTTTATTGGACAATTTTTGTCATACAATGATTTGAATATTTTTTGGATTGTTTCATATGCTTTGTTGATATCTTCTTCATACACTATTTTCCAATTTTGTGTTTGTAATTCATTTTTGAATGCATTCGTGGATTCCTCTGTTCTTACTCTTTTATATTTAAAGTTACTGGCATCCTTAACCTTCCTATAATTAGTCATAGACTACAAAAACTGGTAAATGGTCACTGATGTCATTTAATAATAGCCCGCTCACTATACTGTTTGTCAATATATTATCTATTAGCGTGGTACAATGTGATGTTATTCTGCTAGGTCTATTCATTTTTGGATATAAGCTCATACTATACATTGCATTAATAAAGTCTTCAGTCATTTTGTGCTTATTTGGATTCAACAGATTTATATTGAAATCCCTACATATGAACATAACCTTTCGAATTGTTTTTCCAAACTTTTTTCCATCCAAACCTTAAATATTTCAATATTAGATCCAGGTGCTCTATACAGTTGTATGCAAAAGTTTGGGCACCCCTTGACAAATAACATATTTTGGTGATTTTTTCATTGAAAAGAAAACACAACCTCTCTAGGATCTCTCTCTATATAAAGCAAGGGATCTGTCTGTTGGTACATTTGTCCTTCACATATCTTGAGAACTGTTCATCCGATCTACTTCATATTTGGCAGATGTACTACTGGGGACCCAAAGAAGTGCAGTGTCGAGTGTGAAGTTCTTTGGATGAGCAGTTCTTGAGAAATATATAGAAATACCTCATAAACAATTTTGATTTGCTTCTTCTTCTGCCTGTGGAGTCACCAAGCGAAAATACAGACAGCACCACTCTGCCATTACAACTCACACTGTGGTCAGAGGTGGAATTACATCCGTAGTGAAAAAGTTTAAGAGACTTAAGCTCTATTATTGAACTTTATACTTGGTAGGTGTATTGCTGGGGACTCAAGGACGTGCACTGTCGAATTTAGTGCAATTTGGACAGGAGAAACGTTTAATGATAATAAGTTTTGAATAAACAAGTGAACAGCGAGCTGCTCAGCTCCATGACTGAGTGCAGTGGGAGCTGTTTGACATAAACACTGTCACATCACAGAAAGGTGAATCAAAACCCCCATTTGACTGCAAAAAACCTGCAGGAAGATTTAGCAGACTCAGGAGTGGTGGTGCACCGTCCCACTTTGCAGTGATGCATGCACAAATAGGACCTTCATGGACGAGTCAGTAGAAGAAAACCTTACCTGCATCCTCATCATAAAATCCAACATCAGAAGTATGCAACAGAACATCTACAGAAGCCTGATGCATTTTGGAAATAAGTGCTATGGACTGATGAAGTTAAAATAAAACTCTTTGGCCACAATCAGCAAAGGTGTGTTTGGAGAAAAAAAGGAGCAGCATTTCATGAAAAGAACACCTTGCCAGTTGTTAAGCATTGGGGTGGATCTTTCATACTTTGGGGTTGTGTTGCAGCCAGTAGCACAGGAAACATTGAACGGGTGGAGGGAAGAATGAATTCCACTAAATACCAGCAAATTATGGAAGCAAACATCACACCATCTGTAAAAAAGCTGAAGCTGAAAAGAGGATGGCTTCTATAACAGGATAATGATTGGTATTGCCATCGCAGTCGCCTAACTTAAGCATAATTAAAAATCTGTGGGTAGATTTTAACAGAGCTGTGCATGCAAAACAGCCAAAACATATTGCAGAACTAGAAGCCTTTTGCAAGGAAGAATGGGAGAAGATCCAAATACAAGAACTGAAAGACTTAGCTGGCTACAAAAAGCTATAATATCTGCCAGAGGGAGTGTTACCAAGTAGTGACTATCTAGGGTGCCCAAACTTTTGCACATGCCACAATGATGTTTTTATTTATTTATTTTTTTGTTTAATTTATGACATAGACAGTATCTGTGCATTAATGTTTGCTGAAGATGTTTTTTCCCATATCGTAGAGAGGCTATGTTTACATCTTTCCAATGAAAAAAATCACCAAAATGTTATTTGTCAAGGGGTGCCCACACTTTTGCATACAACTGTATATACAGCTTACAATTACCTTTTTCTTGTTCTCCATACAGATATCTATTGTAATACATTCTAGCAGGTCATCAACAGTTGTTGTCATGCTTTCCACCACCTTATAATTGAAGCTTTTATCCACGTACAAAGCCACACCCCCTACATTCTTGTTCTTTCTGTTCATATAAGTCAGTTCATATCCATTTAACTCAAAGTCCATACCCTTCTCAGTACATTCTTTGTCCTGTCACTGTAAACTGGATACAGCGAAACAGCAGCAGTGTCTTACAAAATGCTTCGCAAGGGCATCTAACAGGCCAGAGAATGTACATGCAGTTTGCTTTTAAGGTCCTGAATGATGCACATGGAGGGGGCAGGATTTTCTTTGAAGCAGTGTTGATTGTGACAACCTCTGACAGATATAGCAGTAACATGATGAGATGAAGATCTGCACTGGTTTTACTTGAGTCCTCCCCGCACAGAAACAAATTAAACATTGACTGATGAAAATATGAGCGAAACAACCATTGAGAAAATGGACATCATCAAAAAAAAAAAATTAAACATCTAATGAAACCAATAAAACTTACACAGGGTTGAAAACTGCATTTTCAAAATGCAATTCAACATACAACACTGTCATTGAATAACATATGCTTATGAATTACTTCGATGGATAATCAGCAGCTCATTCATGTGTCTCCCCATTTTCTCGACATGTTCTATTACCACAAGTATATTCAAAAGACCTTGTTCACTATGGGTGTAACTGTACATGTATTCATCTCATCTCACCTTCCGGCACGCCCTACGAACCAAATATTTACTGCTGAATAGGGTGGCCTTAAAATAATATCATGATATTGCAAGGTGTTTATGAGATAACAATATTTATGACGTATGTGGCCTTTGTTGTGTGATGTAGCACCTCTGCAGGTTAATATTATCAAATCTCTCCCACTCTATTGAAGTTGTTCTTTTTTGGAACTAACTCCCCCACAGTGAGCCAGCAGCAACATGACTTACTGTGTGTTGCTGCTGTAAATAATGATGAAGTAAATACAAAAACATCGCAACATCATATGACAATTTTGTATCACATTAAGACTTATTTATTTAATGTTTATTTGTATAGCGACAAGTATATTGCATGAATGTATGCCACATACCGCAGCATTTATAGCGTAAGCTAGTTTGCAATGCCCGTCCCTAGATGGGCTTCTAATATACAAAAAAACTCAACAATAAAATACATACGAAACTGCATAAGACTCACAAACAGTCCTCTAAACTACAGTGAACATAGTCTTCTTGGAGCAGGAATTTGAGATGAAGTCCATTGCCTGGCGACAGGCATGGATGAGACTGATGCGTATTATACAGATTCTTATAACACAAATAACTCTAAAATCAGTATATTACGTCCAATCCACATAAAAAGTGTTTTTAGAAGCATGTTTGACATCTGTCACCCGCATGTCCATGGAACACATAGACTTCCCCTTTATTAAATGTATCAATCCACACTGTCCCTGAGAGACGCACATCACCCCAGACCTCACCTGCTCTATTTTTTTGTCCTCCAACGCATTTAGTGAAGCATAATCTCCATAGACAACTGTTTAAAATCACAGAAATCTTCCACTGTTTATATGTTTTATACTTATTAATGGTATCTATATTGATCGATCTGCTCCCAGTCTGCCTGTGAGCTTGCCAGTTTTACTACAGGCAGATTTGCCTGCTATGGCGGGCGGGGAAATGAATCAATGAATCAATAAATACAAACACTAGCTGGCTCACATGGAGCCGACAATAAAATTATTTTGGTTCAGTAAATTTCTGCTGTCAGTCAGCCTGGTGAAGACAGTTTGGCTGCTGTCCTCTAAGCTCCCCAGGACCTGCTGCTGACAGACGGCTGGTTCTGTGGACAGAGACGCTGAACACAGGTCGTGTTGGCATGGACTGAATGCACACTTGCTGCTCACTTCTTGCTTTCTATGTGGATTCCTAGTCAGACCATGTGAGAAATGTTAACTGCTCTTAGCAGCACTACCACTGTCAATGGAGTGGATATGTAAGTCATTGCTAATTGGTTAGAGCAAAAGAAACCCGCTTCACAATAGGCTAACAGCTAACATGATCACATGTCAGAGTGAATAATAAAGTGAGGCAAAAAAGCAAAACATATTAGCCTTACTTTAAGTGTATACTTGAGAAAATGCCATCCATTTGTGGTGAAATGCTGTAACTTATTGCCCCAATTTCAGTCTTCATCTGAAGTAACAGTTGTAAAGAGCATTGGCTTCCTCAGAAATCTTTATCCTTTTTACTGGGATGATGTGACCTTGAAGTGCATTGACAACTGACATTGATTTCCACTGTGTCTGTCTCTGCCTTTGCAGCCCTGTCTTTGTGCAGTCTGGGCTTGTTTTAGAGACATAGTGGTGCCACTGAGAGAGGCCATTAGTGATGCTAGCAGACCACCTGCTACTGGTCCAATTGGTGGCATGGGTGGGATGAGACATCCGAGAATGTAAAAACAGTGCGGTGTGATAGACTGTTTGTATGTATAAAATAACAACAGAATGGTGATTCTTTAAACTACACTTGGAAAACTGCTAGCTAGATTGAATTAGGATTTAACTACATAGTAATCTTGTGAGGTGGGACCAGTTCACTAAATGGGGAACTGTTAGAATTTTTATTATCTTACTGAATTTTTAGGGTTTGGAGGAGGTAGTGCATACAGAAAATTTTGGTTTTCCTAGTATTAATATGTATTCATACGTATGTATGCTTACAATATTTTCAAACAGGTTGGGACATGTACACTCTCACTCAGGTGGTTATTTTAACAACGATGTATATACCGTTGTTAAAATAACCACCTGAGTGATGTTGTGGCATCATAAAAAGTCCTAGAGATGCTCAAAATTATGGAACATTTTAATTTACATTTCCATGGAGACTGAGAAAACTCAGTTTGTGAAGAGAGTGTGATACAGTCGAAAGTTCCAGAACAAGCAATGAGATTTTGACTTTGTTATATGAATAGCTGTTTCCAGTGTCAAGAATAAACTGTCAGGCTCAATTTGGGGTTCTGTTTTAATAGTATAATAGCAAAGACCAGCACAAAGCAGAGTTTACACTAAACTTTTTTTTGACGGCCAATATGGCCGTTAATATTCCAGAATTATGGCCATATAAACAATTAACGGATATATGTTTAAATAGCCATATAATAGCCTATATTTAAACAGCAACAAACACAAACGCTATGATCGAACAAATGGATTTTAGTCAGCAGAATGAACTCTTCACAAACTTTGCAAACTGAGCATATAGGCTACAACAATAAAATAAAACAAATAGCCTTGCTGTTGTTAATTAAATGCAGCCATGTGGGCAGCCTGCCACAGTCTCCAAGAGCCCACTTGTCACCAGGGCTGGGGAAAAGTTAAACCTCCTACTGATCAATAACATGTTATTTAACCATGGAGCTCCGGGCTGCTTCGTTTGTTTCACTGTGCAAGTGAGGGATGTAACGTTACCAGAGAGAAAATGGTAAGACTTTTTGGAGTTGTTGACTGCTGTCCAGCCAAAGTGCAGGGCTGTTGCTTGAGTGTGCGCTGGCTTTTGAATCTCATACCACGCTTAGTCACATCTGACCAAATACTCAGTGAATCTCTCAGTGTCTTTACAATGGAGGCAAAACCAAACTTTTGCATAATACAAGTTTATATTTAAGTTGTCTTGGCAACATATCTTATAGGTCACACAATATTAGACTATTTAATATGCTATTAATGAATGTATTTATTTATTTGGCAATCGGCATATTTCCTGTACATTTTGGCTTGTGATATTTTCATCTGCCGGACAACTACACATGATGCCGGCTAATGTAAACCCTGGCACAAAGCACTAGGTCATATGCACATGGACAGTGAGCCTCCATCAGACTACACCAACTATTGTCATACTATACAAAAGCATTATGCTCACAAAAGTGGAATATTTATCAGAGGGATGGAAATTCATCATTATCCTCTCACTAATCTGAGTAAATCTCCAAATTAGAACACTAACTACCACTTACAACATAAAATATCAGTGGTGAAGACCCTCCTACACAGAGAACATCTTGTCAGTGAAGAAGAGAAAAGAGGTCAAAGGTCGTTGAAAGTCGTGGTCATGGAAAGATCAAGGAGGACATTCACATCTGGTGTCAGAGAACATCTTTAAACAGAGACAGGATTTACCATCACCACCCATATACAGCCACCTGTGACTGAGGTTTCATACTCCTGAATACATCTAAACCATCTCCATGACCACTGAGCAACTCCACCCACTGAGGAAGGCCATGTGATGTGGTTGAAAGCTTGGCCTGAAACTCAGCTCATCAAGTGTGTGAGTGCTGTGCATGTATTTGCAGGAGCTGAACCACAGAACAGCAGGTTACCACACTGATGGGTCTTTGGGTGGAGGTGGAGGAGGAGGAGGAGGAGGAGGAGGACGACGATGACGGCATTGCTTTTGTAGTCGATTACTCATTGTAAATGAAATGGAAGCCTAACAAGCTCCAATTAAGCCTCTTTCAATTAAGAGACACTTAAAAAGAGAAATAATTTCACTTCCTTCTCTTCATGTCTCATCTTGTAATACAAATACATTACGGGCATTATTGGCAATGGATGTCCTCGTTCCTATTAAAAGAGGGGAGATGAAAATCTAATTAAAGCAACTGTGTAACAAAAAGGGAACACTCTAATGAGCATTATTACGGCACATTTCAAATAATGTAAACGGAACTCACTCGTTTAGCTGCCCTGTCCCGCTCATTAGCAGCAAAGCAAAGAAAAGATAATGAGACAATAACGTAATCTGAACCATATTTATAACATTTCAGATATTCTAATGAAGAATGCAGCTTCAGACAGTATGCACTGATGACGGGATGTGCCCACCGCCACCGCGGCAGGAGCTGTTAATTCCTTTGTAATATGCAGATGATATACAGGATTTTTTTTTTTTTCCTCACTCTCTCCTGGCAGACATGTCAGGTCATTTTGGTATTTGCACACAAGTCAGTAAAGAAAAAAGAGAAAGAGGAAATATCTGTCTAATCATTTTGCTTCCCATACATGCATTAAGGATTCAAATTTGTAATTAAGAGACAAGAGGCACTGGCAGGCTTCTGCATGGGTTAGTGAACATGGCATGGACTTGTGAGTAATTACTCAACTTTAATAGCTTAAAAGGAAAGAAATGCACATCCCTGGTAAACGCAGGAGGACTAGAAATACTCCACTGACCAAACTTCAGCAATTAAAATGTACTATGAAGTGATTGTGAGGAGTGTCTTATCTTCCTCTGAAAGGGTGACTAACAGGGATTTACTCAAAGAGAATGGAACTGTAAATGTGGACATTAGGAGACATTGTTCAATCACATTTCAGAATGACCGGAGCTTTCATTACTTTGTACTGCTGCGTGAGTCAACTTGATTCAGTAAGAACAGAGTTTTAAGTGAAAATAAGGCAGAGAAAAAATTAGGGCTGCCCCATAAACTTCAATGATTGGAATCATCACTGGTGGAGCCCCCAGTTCGAATCTCAGGTCAGTTATTTCCCTGCGTCATTGCACACAGAGCAACATAGGAAAGTGGTCGTGGCAGCCTATAAACCTTTAACTGAATCTTGTCTCAAAATGACTAACCAGCAATGTCCCCTGAGTTCTGATTAAGGCACAACCCAAGAGAAAATAACCATTTATGTTTGTATGTGTAAGCTGAATATGAATAGCTCATATTCAATAATCCGAATCTTGAACTTTTCTTTTCATCTGTGAAGTATGGTCTCTATGTTCAGGGTCAACAGAATCAACTAATGATTTACAACAAAACACTGTCTCACACCATAATTGAGGCACTTTGTTTCATTGCGAGCCTCGCTTCAAAATTGGCAATGAACTACAGGGTCAATAGACAGACAATGGAACACAAATTATTAACTGAAATACAACTTGGTACCTGCAGCCCACAGAGAGGAGCCACTTAAAGGCTCCATCTTTCAGAATTCTTTCAAAAGAAATTAATCAAAACTCTGACCTTGTCTTGGAGTATCCTACTGTGTTCAGCTGTACGAGATGATGGAACCACCTGAGCACATAAAGCAGTCAATTTGAAATCCCACCTTGACAATTGAAAGACAAAATCAAGCATGGCCAGTACAGCACACAGAAACACACTTCTCCATGCTTAGCAACCATGACATTGACCCAGAGACCCCAGGAGTTGCACGGCCTTACACAGAGCATGCTTGGTCTCTACAGTGAGTCGGCCACTGGGTCATTCCCTTGTTACACTAAATGGTGCTCAGCTTAGAGCAGATACATCCCAAGGCCTCCAATTGCTGCCATCTTTATGAGAGCCACATCTCTATTATCGACACAAGCGCAACCAATACAGGCGGAGAGGGCTGCCATTCACTGCCACAATCAACTCAAGACCCCATCACTGTCATAATGGTGAGCTCAGTGGGGAGGATGGCAATGACTGCTCCAGCCAGCTCTAGTGAATGCCACTTAATGAAGGCAATGATTTTATTCCTCCCCCAGCAGCAACATAAGTATCCACACTCCAGGTCCTGCTCGCCATCCATCATCCTTGAATGGTGATAAGTGACAACCATTTCCTGCTATTCCCAGCCACGGAGCAAGACCAAGGTAAGGCGCCAGCCGTGGACGATTATCTAGCCATGCCACTTGAAATCATCATACAATTAGACACATCCCTTGAGTCTCCTGAGTTTGACCAGGAACGACAGACGAATCAATGATGATGATGGGAAGAGCAAAGAAAAAAGCATAGCGAGAAAGGGATGAGCTGGAGAGAATGAGGCTGAGTGATTATGTGTCAGAGTTAAATACAGTGGTCAGCATACTCATATGTGTGAAAAGAGGGTTCATTCCCCTATTGGTCACATTGAAAGTAAACAGGACTCCCACTCTTATAAAGAAATCATTTCCAGGACATTTTTAGTGATCCAGACACTAATACATACATGCCTGCACATGTGAAGAACAGTTTGGTTTGGTTTGAGGTTTTTTGTACTTCGTATTGTATTGTACTTTGCTACATTTCGAGCTACATCAATTAAAGAGAAAGAACAAAAGTCACATGAAAATATTAAACGTGTGTGATTGGAGCAGAAGAAAGGTGTCAAATCAGCAACTGCAGCAAAGAAGCTGCCTATGTGTCTATGACCACAGGAGGATATCCAGTGAAAGGCCACACAGTCCTCAGCTGATATTCTGTGAAAGATACATGTTCTTAGTGTATATGTTCACTGGCAGAGTGTCAGGAGGTGTAAGGGGTGAAGTCGTCCCAGGGCCAGGCCGAGGCCAATCTGTTTGTGAACAGTACAAAAAATGCACAACAACCTAGTAATCTGCAAAACATCATTTGTCTGTGCTTTACAAAACTGTTGCAAGTCACTGTTAAAAAAATAATGATGTTTCATGATGTAACAAAGCTGTGGTTAAGGTCTGGTTAAGTTTAGGCACAAAAACCACTTAGTTAGGTTTAGGGAAAGATCATAGTTTGGGTTAAAATGATCACTTTGTTAAGGTTAGAGAAATAAGTGTTGTTGTTGTTGAACTTACTACTTCCTTAAGGTTAGGGGACCTCCATCATCATGGTTACAGTAATATCCATACGGTTAAGGTAAGGGAACAATCATAGTCCTGGTTTTTTAAAAACAGTCTTGACTCATAGTTGGAAACAGGAAATGAGCAGTGCTCTCCCATGGCAAAGTTCTCTGTTTTGTTGAACTCTTTTAAATTCTATTTTAATGTGTTTATAAAGTCTTCTTTTACATGTTGTCTCAATGCCTTTTATGTTTTATATAAATCATGTTGAATTGCCTTTTTGTTGAAAGGTGTTATACAAATAAACTTGCCTTACCTTGGCGTGCCTTAATTAATGACTGATTAAATGCACCATCTGTGAACAAGCTAAAGGTGGCTGTACACTCCTTCAGACATGCTTGTCGGACGGTGGTAAGAGTTCTTATAATACATCCATGGAACAACCGAGTGCGACACTATGACTGCCTTCCAGGAGAGACTGTCTGATAATATGAGCTGTTATCCTCATATTTAAACTATATTGTGTCTCCCCCGCCCCCTCCCTCTCTCTGATAGTCGGCTTTTCACTCCGCCTTTGAGTTAAGCTGTTCAGAACAACTATAAACACATTTGATTTCACGTTGTAAGAACGCAACCATAAGCAACCATAAATTGACCCTAAGACACGAATTGTACGCAGCCACAATGTTGTATGCTGGGTCTGACAAAAATGCTCATGGTGGATCATCCGGCAATGACTTCCTCATTCAATGAGCTTCTACCTTCAGTGTGGTGTGCAGTAATTTTCTGCTGTTCAACAGTCTGGTCTGGTTATATCATGACATTCAGACATTCATTATTCAGACAGATGAGTACAACAACAAATGATGATGGTTGTAACTCTCCAGAGGAAAATGTCAACAACCATTGCCTTGCATGGCACCAGAGCGTTTTGTGCGTGCGTGTGTGTGTGTGTGTACCGCATGGTGTGCAAAAATGCTTTATTCTATTGTTCTATGGAGTGGAAGGCTATTGAATTTATGTAGCTTAATAATGCTTTGCTGCACCTGCTATGGTGCTTATAGCCCCTTTTATTCAGTCATTTTGGTTTAATTGTCTATGGTTTTCTGGTTAATTCTTGGAATTTTTGATGTTTTACAGGTGTACCTTGCCTTTAAAGGCT
The DNA here is from genome assembly GCF_963924715.1 of Thunnus thynnus. Lineage (NCBI taxonomy): Eukaryota > Metazoa > Chordata > Actinopteri > Scombriformes > Scombridae > Thunnus > Thunnus thynnus. The sequence goes on along the minus strand of NC_089539.1, from coordinate 1,076,549 downwards.
CCTACTGGTTCAAAATGGCACTTACACATTACATTCTAAGTTTTGTTGATAATGGCAGGCACACACAAGTTTTACTGCTACAGCAATCCCTGGACTCACCTTTACCTTACATAAAAGTGACTCCCATGAAGTCCATGCAATAAGGCATACAGATTATACAATATACAATACAACTGGTACTGGCAATACCTTGAGTTGAGGTATCGGTATCGGAAGAGAAAAGGTTGGATTAGTGCATCCTTGTCATTTTCCAAGGCTTTTCCCTGACTGTAAGCTGCATCACAAAGACTTCCAAATTATCCAGAATGCATGGGAAAAGTGAGCAAATAAAGGGAAGGCAAGCCATAGCTGTAGGAGAAAGTGAACTTAAATGAAATATACAGTAAAGTGTCTCAGATGTTAAGGTGAAGGGTCAGCTCATCTTACAGACAACTTCTCTCTTGCATGATGGATGGACGTAACATTTCGAGTGCTCGATTGTACATCTGGAGAGATGAGAAGATGAGAAGGGCCTAATTAAGATACAAGCAAGCAGCTTGATAAACCAGTGTCATGATATCTCCTGCATTGGAAAGCACGTTTCAGTCCATTTCTCATCTTGTTCCACTAATTAACAAGAAAGATCAAGACCTCATGAAATTACAGCCAACAAAATGGGTGCTTAACAAAAGAGATTTTGACAGTTTCTGGACAGTCTGAGTGCTTACATGGGCACTACATCAAATAATAATAATTACATCTGTCACAGAGACTATACATTGTGCAATGCAGCGGGTGATTGGTGAAAGGAAAACAACTAAATAGCAAAAGAACTGAAGCGTGAAATCTGTGACCCATCTACAGTAATGCTCACGCGACAGTGGAACAGCACCACCGTAACACATTCACAAACATTTAGTTCGGTGATTTCCCTAAACTGTGAGTAAAATCAGAAACATTTTATATAACTTGAGCATCAAGTACACACAGACATTTAAAGAATAACAGGAAACATTTTCTGGTAGTTAAGTGAAAACTGTCTCTTACACTGTCAGATATCAGTTAGTAATATTCTGTTTCTTCCCTGTTTATTAGGGAGTGCGTCTGAAGTTCTGCATTTTAGTAAGACATTTCCCTGTATTCTGATTTGCTCCAGTTTTAATTTGCTGTTGATGCTGTTTGTTAATGCAAACCCCAAAATTCCTTCATGTTTTCTTCTTGTCTTGATAAATTTAGAAAAACGCATGACATGACTTTGTAGAAGGAAATGTACATATCCCTTATTTTACATGTACGCAAGTAATCCCACTCTCTTGTTAGATACTTAAATTGAGTAATGTCCTTCTCCTGTGGGTCATCCATTAATCACATGGCCGGTATTTTGATCCCCGGCTCCTACTGTCCTCACGTCAAAGCGTCCTTGAGCAAGACACTGAACCCTATGTTGCTCCTGATGATCAGGCCAGCACCTTGCATGGTAGCTAACTGTCATCAGTGTGTGAGTAGGTGAATGAGCAGAAAATTGTAAAGCGCTTTGGATAAAAGTGCTAAGCAAATGCAGTCCGTTTACCATTTCACCACCCATTTAATAATCCATCGATGCATCACGTTAATGTGACCATGTTTTGATCTTATGTGGATCTTTGTCATTTCAAATTGGTGTTCTGCATTTCCCCATCCTTACTTAATACAGTTTCACACTTACAATAGTCTAGCATCCCCTCAGCACTATGAGTGAATAAGTACACTGAATTTACTAACTCCACTGTTGGCCTGAGCAGATTGTAGAACATCATGGGCTACATGTGACACGTGGTTTCATTTCTTTTTTCCACCTCCCAGTGTTCATTGGGAAGGCGTAATGTGTTAGAGGCTCATACTATTCCAGCAGAGCCATCCTTCCCTGTGCAAGAGCCCAGTCATCTTTCTATAGCAGCAACAAGAAACAGATGCCCGCTTCAACACAGAACACAGCTAATTTTGTTTGTCGGTGCACATATGTCTCAGACAAGGGTACTGGGTAGTACAGGGCAGCAAAATGCCTTGTACCACTCTGTTAGTCAATGTCAGGGAGTATTCCACAGTGAAATTAATTCATGACCCAACTTTTGGTGTAACACAAAGTTTATGTAGCCTGAGAAAAAGAAAAGTAACACCTAGCATTTTCATTTCAACAGAAGGCAGAAATCTTACTGATCAATCCGCTGGATGGGAAGATGAAGTAAGTCCTCAAGCTTATGGTTGTTGAACTCTGATCGGGCTTCCTGGAGTTTCTTAAAACGTCTGAAGGCCTTGTTTTTCTTCAGCTGGATCTAGGACAACAGACAAGACACTGTTAAGTTATTCTCAGAGCCACACATGCACATTTACAAGACACAGCTTTGTGCTTTGCAAAGTGATATTTTATAAGGTGCAGTAAAGCGTGTTTTTATCGGGGCATGATTAGCACATGCAATATTAAAACTACCCTCCCTATCCAAGAAGGCTCCGGATGATACATTTGCCCTGTTCCCACCATACAAATATAAAAGGAAAACATCCTCTACACCTCTCTGTAGTCTGGACAACATTTAATGTTCTTTGTATCTTGTACTCTGCATCTGACTTCACTGTGAGCTATCCATCTATATGTTTTTTCTGCTAATAGCATTTGCATGCAGCTTGTGAAACCAGTGATGGACACGACACAAGCAGTGACAATCCCTGAATCTCATGTCATGTCTCATGTGCACACTCCCCCTGACAAACCCAAAAATCATCTTGTTGTCACTCATTATGCTGGGCTGCAGCGGCTGAGGTATGAGCAGGTGGAGGGAGGAGGGAGGCTGTAGATGTCATTAAATATGCATTTGCACATCATGTCAGCATGAGTATGTGTCAACATTTGGATGACAAAAAGCCTTATCTTGTCATTCTCGTCAATCATTAAAATAAACATAGCTGCTATATTTAAATAGACCTGAGAACAGCTCTATCCTATTTCATAGCTTTAAAAATATCACTGTATGCCACTTGACTTCAGATGCCATCTCTGGTGTGTGTATATGTGTGTGTATGTGCCGCTAACACATACAGCTGTTTAGCTGGTCATTATGCCTATGGCAGCTGGAGTTGCACACAGTGTAGCAGTCAAGTGGTGAGTCAGTAAAATGATGGGGGCAATGTGAGAGGAATCACTTATTAAGTTGAAGAGGTGTAGTTGAAGGAAATCAGACACCTTAAAGAGGTGAACCCCTCTCTCTCTCTCTATGTTTCTTGTCTGTCTACACTGACTCTCAAATAAAGGCAAGATGCCAACAATAAAAAAAAATCTGAAATTGTAACATGAAAAAAATGTGTATTGAATAATAAATCTGGTTAAATTCAATTCATTTTTTTTTATTGTTAACAAATCTTGTGGGCAGACACAAACCAATAATCAATGGATTCTGCTAAAACAGTATCGTCTGTATTTCCAAAGCCTGATATATCTTATTACTCTGTGATATAGAGCTCTGTTGTTGTCCAAAAACTATTAAAAACACACCAATGAGCCACAATGTTGCACTGAGTGACATGTTCCTTCATTATCATGAACAATGTATTCCCTACCATTAGAAGACTTCCAGTGGCCACTACAGGTGTAGGAACACTGGGTACATTTACATGCACACTAATATTCCATTATTGTTCCGAATATGACAATATTCTGAATTTGATACAGTTCATGTAAACAGCATATTCCATTTGGTTATTCCGAATTAGGCCTTATTCCAAGTGTAGCATCTTCCGATTAAGACATGTGGGAGATGCTGGTATTATTCTGGTTTCAGGAGCATTCTTTGACATGTATACAGCGCATTCGGAATACGTGTCTCAATCGGGGTTTTTTGCCGCAGCAGTTTGCGACACATGGCCCTCTGGCCTGTTTACCCTGCGCAAGCAAAATGACATATACTAGAGCAGGAAGGAAGACAGACGAGAGGATTGAGAGGAGAGTGGAGAGTAGAGCCCTGCGCAGGACTGTTTTCTTAATTCCGCTCCCGCCAGATTTCTGACCATTACTGCCCGCTCCTGCAATGTGTGTCCACTCCCACCCACACCTGCAAACATTCTGACCATTCACGGCAGCATAATATAGTTGCATTGACTTTGTGTCTACTCCAGTCCCGCAGGGAAAACACATTATTTTACTGTATAGTACTAATAAAGAGATACATTCCTGTCGATAATAACAGAGCGAAATTACGTTCTAGTGCATAATAACATTCATACTAGTGCAATAATTACATTTGTTCTAGTGCAGTAAGTACACTTGTTCTAGGGCAAAATTACATTGTCTTTATTAATTTTAGTCTATTTATTATTTTAGAACATGTTGCTGGCTGTGGTTGTTTAGTTTCCCTTTGTCTTTCAACACACTAATCAGGAGTAGTGCTCCTAATGATGATGGTATGCAACTTGATGCAACCTTACAACTCCTCCGTTACCTCAAATGAGCACAAATGTAGTAATAACCTGCTGTATCTCATAATGCAATATGCTGTTCTTTGCTTGTTCATGTGAAATTGGCAGGTTGCAGCAGCCGGTGGTGTGCGTTCGTGTCTGTGAGGAGGAGCGGCACCAGAAGGAGCGCTGACTGAGCACTCAGCACTCAGCCCAGCTCTGTGAGAGTCGGCCTGCAGCGCTGGCTAAATCCCGGGACCCGCAATTTATTTTTTGATCGCCCGCTCTTTCAAGATTTGCGTTAATCCCCATGCAGTCCCCTAGTGGAGAACTGTTCAGGGTGGGCTGATAAAGCAGAATGCACCTTCTCCATGACGGGGACGGAGGGGTTTGGTTATTATCTTGACTGACGGTGACAACTCGGTGTGATGCACCAAAAACACTAAACACTATAAATTTAAAATCTCAGTCATATCAATATCACTTATAAATATCAGGCAGCAGCTCACTAATGTTTTCCACCTTGCTGCTTTACTTCTCTGCCTGCGGAGATCTTGTGATTCCTGTTCCCACTGGAGCAGAGAGAAACCCTCCGCATGTAAACAGGAACATTAGTAGAATATTAATTTTCATTAGCCATGAAAACAGCTAAGTAGGAGATTTGCCGTTCTCTGTGTTTCAGGGATCCTCCGCTGGCTCTGTGGTTAAGCCCTGGTCATGGTCAGCTTTCATGTTAGATTACAACATTCAGGATTTGATACCAACTCATGGTAGTACTCCTCATAACATTGCTCTTATGAACAAAGCTGTTTTAGATGTTTATGATGTACCATCATTCTATGCAACTCCAGCGCTCTTTAATATTTAATATATAGATTGATATGCATGTTAAAAAACTGTCATCTTTTGTCATCAGGTAACACTATATCTGAATGGTCCATTGGTTCAAGATCTTGTCACGTCTGTGCCGCTTTTAGATCCAAAGCTTGTGAGTTCGAACTTGTGTAAGGTCAGTCCTCAGTAGAGTTGAAAGTGAGAATATGTTTATGCAATTAAAAGTCAAACTATTTTGTTTTCTATTTGCTGTGTGACATGTTTGCTAAGTGCTTAGCATGGCTGTTTTGCAAACATGAGGTTGCAGGTTCGATATTTCCAAAGTGTGCAATTACTTTTGGTAGATTTTCTATACTATGAGCTTCCAGGGGGCGCTAGAGTAATATTAAAACATGATATTTCTGCAATTCCGCAATAACACATGAAACGTGAGGCGTGGCAGAACAATATTTGCACAGTGTGTTCCTCAGTGTATATAGGCCACACCCATTTAAACCTAGAAAAATTTTGTGCCATTTTTGATTTTTTTTTTTTGGTAAAACACATGTTTTGCTTCTTTTGGCACATATTTCATCTAATCTTCACCAAACTTGCTACATACCATATTTAGATGACCCCAAACAAAACTTATGACTTATATTGACTGTAATCAAACTTTTAAAGGCGTGGCCTGATGCACTTAACAGGCCATAACTCTTAAATGCTAAATTGGACTGCAATCAAATTTGGAAATGTTGTACATATAGCCACACTGCACAAGTATGTAACATTTGATACAATTCTACCCACAGGGAGAACTACTGTAATATTATAACATGATATTTCTACAACTGTGTTGTCTTTGATGAAATGAAACTTGGTACACAAGTTCTCCATGATAATGTGCATGACATATTGAAGCATGGCACCAATAACCACACCTTGTGGTGTTGTGCCTCATACTCCATGTGCATGAGACAAAGGCAGGCCTGTATGCAGTCACAAAGCCTTATAACAAGGAAGGGCACCAAGTCAAACAATCTCCCAGAAGGCTTTGCTCAGTTCGCACCTTGGTGTGAATTTTGTGGGAAGCCCGAGACTCTCATTTGCAGAGATGCACCAATACCACCGGGAGTCATGGCAATGCAGCTGTAGTATCACTGCAGCTTTAAATACTGGCTGCATACCAACACCCATCGCCTGTCCATTGTAACTGCCTTGGAGGAAGCTTTCTTTTCTCCATGAGCCACCTTACTAAAGGAGGTAACCCCGTGCACGTGTGCTTTTCCCCCACCAACGGGAAGATTCTCCCCTCACTGGACGAGACAAGACTTCGCCCATGTTTGCCTGAACATAATTAGTGGATCCAAGAGAGAGACAGACCACTGCTGCAACCCAGCGCTCTCACTGTCTGCAGAAGGAAGAAAAGGATTTCCTCACGAAGACATGGATAACTTTTCTGCCCCACTCTTTTTCAAGTACGTCAACTCCGCTGTTTTCTCCGCCACGCCACTGAGGATCAGCTTGCCGTCAAAGCCGCCGACAGTGTGAAGACGGCTTGACAGCGTCCAAGTGACCATGGATGGAGGAGTCAACCGGATCCGAAGGACGGACTGAAACACACATGCTCCTCGCTTTCTGAAGCAACCAAGTAAGAGGCTTGAGTCTGTGCAGAGGCAGTGTTATATAGTGTTATTAGCTTTTAACTTATTAAGCTTTATTGCTTGTGTTTTTGTTGTTTGAATTAATGGACTGCTGAGTCCTTTTACCTGCTATACTCTGAAGAGTAGTTAAAGTTTCCTGCCTGTTTAGTTTCTGTTCACCACGCTAGACTGTCTTGTGTTTGTCCCACTCAGAACTGCTGTGTTTGTGCCACCATGAGTAAGAAAGTAAGTTGTCGATTGAAAATCAGACAAAATGCATTACAGACTGCCAACCATACGCGCACTCTCTGTGGACAAAGCAACCACTTCTCTCCCCCACACGGTCACTTTCCCTCCTCTTTCTTTCCCTCTCTTGCTACTAACCCACACACAGACACACAATCACGTGTACATAACACACACACCTCTCTTACACATCTGACAGTTAGATAACGATAAATTAGCTACCATCAGACACGTTTGTTTGATACACTGAATTGGGTGAGTGCGGAGAGGAAGCACCATCTTGCCAATGTTCTAACTAAGACACCGCGGTCACTTCCGCCATTTGTTCTCACGTGAAATGACGTCATCTCCCTAGATGTCACAAGACACGTCCTCCATCTTAGATGTCACGCGACGTCATCTTACCCACAGACAGACAGACCCCTACCCATCTACACTCCCAAACACACACACACACTCCCGCTTACATGTGTTTTCACTGTACATGGCTATTGTGTATGTTTCCTTAGGTAGACTTAGATTTTAGGATGGTGATTTATTGATCAAGGCATAGGCTAACTTTGTTAACTTTGCTATTGTTTAATAAACGCTATAATATATTTAAAGAGAAGTCATTTGTCATTATTTTGTTTATATATTTTGAAAAGTGGCTGATTGAGAGAGTCAGAGCTTGAACTAAAACCTTCTTTGTGCACCCATGAATGTTGATATCCCTCAGATATTAGCATTCTTGGTGAACTCTTTTATGAGACTACCTTATTGTCTGGTTATTGGTCCCAGTTTCCGGGTGGTGCATTATCATTAATTAATATTAATTATTGTATTCACTTTAATAATTGATAATTATTTCTGATAATTATGAATTATTGCTAATAATCAGCTGTGCTCTTCACAAATCCAACAGTGGTCATTAGTGAAACACCACCATACTACTTATTAACTGCCATATGTCTTGCAATATTCCATGGTAACCAAAGTTAAGCAAAGTTGTACAGATGGCGATGCTGAACAAGTCTGTAGAATTTGATACAATTTCACCTGTAGGTGGTGCTATAAGATTTTAAAAAATTGCTGCTGGATCAGCAGCTTGCAGTGGCAGCAGCAGTTGGCAGCAGATGGCAATTGAAAATGCAAATGCTCTAGTCTAATTAGTGTGAGTACTGGAACACAGCTCTCACACTCTTATCTTTGCTCTTTATTATCATTCTCCTGTATGTTTTTCGGTTGCTAACTACTTCTGCATACTTTCAGCAACAGAAACCATTCAAATATCAAAACGTTCAGCTGTTGTCATTCAGTTTTTGTTATAACTTTCATTCTTTTTTAATATAATTTTTAAAGTATTAAAATATATAATGGAAAGTCTATGGGAGGACTGTTTGAAGGTTGATATCTCAAAAACTAAAAGTGCTGAAGTAATCACACTTCATGGACAGGTGTCCCATGTGGAAATGCTCAACATATTAAAACATGATACCTATAGCGCCACCATGTGGTCAGTTTTTACGTGTTTACATCTAATGTAAACACTAATCACGTTCATGAGTTATTAGCCAAACATCACTCATGAACAGTGAGGCCTATCAAAACAATATTTGCACAGTCAATTCAACTTAATCTTGACCAATCTTGGTACATACCATATTTAGATTACCCCCCAAAAAACTTAAGAGTTCGTTTTTGGGTATCACTTACTGTTTGTCTGTAATTGGTTACCAAAATTTTGAAGGCATGGCCTGATGCACTTAACGGGCCATAACTATTCAATTCTACATTGGATTGCAACCAAATGTTGTACATACAGTCCCATTGCACAAGTGTGCTACATTTCATACAATTCTACCCACAGGGGGCGCTAAAGTAACATTCTAACATGATATTTCTGCAATTTTGTTGTCTTTAATAAAATGAAACTTGGTAAACAAGTTCTCCATGAAAATCTGCACAACATAATGATTCATTGCATCAACAGCCCCACCTTCTGGCCATTAGTGAAACACCACTATACTACTTATTTACTGCTATATGTCTTAAATGTAATATTCCATGGTAACCAAAGTTGTACAAATGGGGATGCTGAACAAGTCTGTAGCATTTTCAGCACTGCTTTGCTTTATTTCAGCTTTCAGAAATGCATTTTCTAGTCAGAATTGGTCTACACAGCATTCATGCAGAAGCATTTAATATTCAAGTTATTTTGAAAACATAATAAGACAGATGTGGTTTACAGGTTACTCTCATTAATTATACTGTTTAGGAGACTGATCACCAATCACCTGAGTAAACCTGCACATCTGACACTAGGACACGCTCCACTGTTCAGTCAATTATAAGGGATGTGATCTGGAGGAAAATCAATGCAAACTTACAGTGCTCAGTCCATAATCAATGCCATTAGTCAATGTTCTGCAGACACGTTCTTACTCTTAATTAAAATAATATTATCTTTGCAGATAGCAAAACTAGTAAAGGTATGTCAATGCTGCTATCTCCCAGCAGGCCAGTCCAGAACCACTTCTCTGACATAGTTAGACCCTTATAGCCTCCAGTCAGAAATTTATTTCCTGAAAAACATGTTGACATAGAATCATGTGCCTGTGGACTAGGATCATTGACACTGGATCAAAAAGGTCAACTAAATGTGGAATTTGTGGAGGGTATCGTTTTTAAAATCTTAGACGAGGCGTCCAGTAACCAAGTGGTTGTGAAGCATGTTATGTGAATGTGGCATCCAGGGACCTTTTTTGTATTGTATTGTATTTTTTGATGTAATTTCTTCAACAAAGTCCAACAAATGTGCAATATACAGATCAGTATTTAGAGAATACAATCCATGGTGATCATGCTGTAATTAAACTATATTTTAGCAGTAATAGATGGATTTCAGGAAACTTTAATGATTATCATGATAATACTGTTTATCATGATATTTTTACCTATCATAATCGTAGCATGAAAATTTGATACCTGCACATCCCTAGCTATCACTATCAAATAAAGGCAAAATGCCAAAAGGCTAACCGATGTCTAATGGTGTATGTTTATGTTGGAGCCGATGTCTGATCCAAAATTTGAGAGTGAAAAATGCAAACAACACGTGGAAAAACCATAGCATCAAACTTTAGCAACCAAGGCTACAGAATGGGCTTGTCAGCCAAGGTCCAAAAAAAACAGAGGTTGAAACTCTGGCTTTTGACTGGCAGGGAGCATTTATAGATACATTCCCCTCAGGTTACATAACCTGTACAGAAGTAAGTAGTAGTAACAGTAGTGATTTATTTATTTTTTTTATCTTGATTTATTCACTAAATTTCCATTGCACCTAGATGCATGCTTGTATTAATACACTAATCTTTCCTCCTCAACCAAATGTCAAAACTTAGATAACAGATATTTTTGAGATTTTTTCAAATTTTTTGTGTTGCAACTCAGGTTTTTTTTTTCAGTGCACATACTGTTAAAGCGAATAACAGGTAAATGGAAACACAACTCTTGTTTATATACCTTTCTCTGAGGAATATGTGGAAGTTCAGTTGGAATGGTTCATCCACAGAAACATCTGCTACCAGATAAAGATTCATGCTCATTGCATGTATAAATGGCCACTTCTAACATGGATAAAATCAGAAGTCATTTGCAGTTCATAATAAAACCACATAAGCAATTAATTTGCATTTGCCTGTTGAAATAAAATACTAGTTTTGTCATGCTATATATCAATGAAGGTATTTCCATGGCAACACTTGCATCACTGGCAGCGGTGGAATTGAGCAGTGGGATGTCGGAAACAAAGATTCCAATAACCACATACGCATTTGTTATGTATTCAGCCCAATAACTCAGGCATATATTGGTCAATTTCCCCAGAGGGATGATTAAAATCTAATATAATGAACAGCTTTTAAAACATTCCTAAGTGCAGTAGGACACAGACATGTGGTAAACCTTTGAAGTACTGGGTGTGCAGTCCTACCCTGAGCACTTTGCTGGCATTGTAGATGTTGTCCACATACATGTTGTAGTGGTGCAGATGTGGACAGAACTGGTCAAAGCCTCGGCCGAAGTATCCATTCTCTAAATGGACCAGAAGAGATCTAAAAAAACAAAAGTTAATTGTTATATAATCAAATACACCATACATATAATCAAATAAGAGCAGTACAATGAATCATTTTTCATTTCAACAAACATTTTTCATTATTGATTTATCTGCTGGTTAGATCCCTAAATACTCGATTCATTGTTTTTCTATAAATGTAAGACAATAATAAAATATGCCCATCAAAATTTCCAAAATTTTGCCAATGAGTAATATTTTCAAATGTCATTTTTTCCCAAAAACCCACAGATATAACAAACACACCAAACAAGGAAAAGCAGGAATTTGTCACAGTTAGAGAAGCTGCAAATATGTGACACTATTATTAGAAAAATTATTCAGACATTTAATTGCTTATAAAAAATAGTTGCTGGTTAATTTTTTGTTGTTGTTGTTGATGGACTTACCGATTAATAATTTTAGCACAAATAGTGAAATTTTCAAAACTGCAAGTGCCATGATTTTAATTATGACTTACATATTAAACAGCAAAAAGTCAGCAACCGTTGATTTCACTGGCTACTGGCACTGACAACAGTGGCAGGCAAATTTACACAGCTGTACTTAACTGTGTGAGTTGGCCAAAAAATTAAAAGATTATATTATAGGCTGTTGTTTTAATATGCTCTCTGCCCATTACCATTGTACTGTTTAAGCTTGACCAAAGATGGCTTTGATGAATTTTGATGACATGTTTTTTGACAAAATTACCTTTAGTCGACCTGGAGTCTTTTTCCACACAACAATCTTGGTGATCACTCAGTGTCAATTTTAGGTATCTAGCAGGTTGTTAGTAAGTCTTAGTTAAAGAGGACCTATTATGCTCATTTCAGCTCTAAATTTTTATTTTTGGACTCCACTAGAGTAGCTCTGCATGGTTTACAGTTCAAAAAACTCTTTATTTATCTTATACTGGCCCTTTATGCAGCCCCTCAATATACACAGTTTCTCTTACACTCGTTTTAGCTCCTGTCTCTTTAAGGCCCCCTCCCGATGAGCCCAATGTAAAACAAACATTTCCTGCTTTACTGTTTCAAATTAAAAGTTTTTAAATGACTAACAGTCTCTATAAATAAATTAAGTTTTATTGTGAAGAATTTACAGGAAGTAAAAACATGTTCCTCACTGAGTTAGCAGAGCTTTGTTAGCGGCGCTAAAAAACGGTCGAAACAACAACATATGGAGCTATTTGGAGCTATTTGTTCAGTGGATCAGGTTTTCGTTGTCTTGTATAGCAGTAGATTGAAAACTTTTGTATTTTGGACTGTTGTGCTAACAGAAAATCTAATTTAATTAAAAAATCTAATTTGAACATCACCTCAGGCTATGGGAAATTGTGACTAGATTTTAAAACTATTTTCTGACATTTCACAGTCTAAAGAATTATGAACAGATTCACTGATAATGAAAATAACTGGTAGTTGCAGCCCCAGTATCTTGGCTACAAACAGAGGCCTGTTTAAAATACTGAAAATGATCGCAATTTAATTTTCAATGTTAGGCAGAAAAAAATGTATTAGATATTTTCCTCAAATGGTTCAGCCCTAAATCAAATATACCATACACTTGTATATCATGCTACTCTAGCCAACATAATTTATCAGGTCTCTGTCACTCATTTTTTAGGATACACAAACAAGCAGGCAGACATCATTACTGAGTCACAACAACATCCTTACCTCCAACACAGGACATGGCGGAAGTAACTATTTCAATATGTGCTGCATATATTTTGTGCATCACAGACCTTTGACGCATTCATTTCAAAGTGCTCCCCTAGTGCGCATTTAGCCTCCAGTCAAACAATATTGGACTTTGAGTTAGTGCACATTACTGCCTGAGAATGCACTGCTGCTCTGCATCAGTGGAAAGGAGGAGCTCAAATAAGGCGAGATCACATCTGAAGCATCATTTTCAGCAAAGGCAAACATGTTTAGAGAAAGTGCGGCGGTTGAGCAAAGTTCAGAGGATTGATTCCCCGTTAATGGGAGGTTTAGCAAAGGAGGCTCTGTGTGTCATTTGAAGGCCTCTCCCAGTGGGTGACGTATTTACTGGGACTCAGACATTGGGTCTCCCTTCAGGGCACCAAGGGCCACTTTGTAGTGAGAATACGCCCGCTGAACTCAGGAACAAAAGAAGGGGATCAAGGCAGAGGCAAAGCAGTCGTTCACCCTGTCAGGCATATTACAGTAACACGGATGCAATTGGTTGGGGGTGTTGACACTTGTGAAGGAGCTTGTTATCCAAACTTAGAGGTAGTACCACACATGCACACATACACACAAACACACAGAATCCTACTCTCTAATGATGTTGCCAGAGACTTCTGTTCGTACATGCTGTAAGAAGGAGCACTTTGCCGTTGAAGTTGATTTAAATAGATTTTAATGAAGTTACACACCAAGGTAGCCTCTGTTCATAATAAGAAGATGCAGGAGCAGCCGAGAGAGTTCTAACGAGGGCAAAGGGCGGGAAAAACTGTGTTTCCGTTTTTTTCCCACTCTTACTGCCAGAGGCTATTATGATAAATATGAAATTATGGATTACATTTTTTATACTTTTTTTTACAGCAATTAAATTGTCTGGCCATCAGCAGCAGGATGGAGATAACATTAGCATTCCATGTATGTCATGTTAATCCACATTAATTCCAAGCAGTTGCGACATCTGGGGTGGATACTGCCTTGACCAAACAATTCACACTGAGGCACCTTCATTTGGGGAGGGCTTGAACAGAGGGAAACTAACTGTTAGGCCACAATGTGAGCAAACATAAATGACTAATTAATGAAAAAAACATATATACCCAAGAATCAATAATAAGAAAGCAATAAAGCAGCATTTTCCTGATCACATGTTGAGACAGAGTGACTCGTGTCACTCCATGTCTGACTTACCTCTCATACTATACCTCTTCTCGTTATGACCCCCTCACCCCTCACTTTCAAATACATTGAATATTATATTCTCCTTATGCCAAGCACACACTACATGGCTTTCAAAGTTGTCATATCACTGTACTGTTCACAGCGACCTGACTGGCAATATCCCTGAGAGAGTATCTATCTTTGACCGCACGTTTTTTGGCAACAGATGGGTCTGCCAGAGCCATATCAAAGTAATATCACACTGATTTAGCTATTATTCATTTTATATGTCTGTTTCTGTATATTTTGTAATTATTTAATTTCTCATGTAGGTGAAACATTCAACTCCTTCAGGTCCCAGTACAGGATTAGGACTAGTACTGTTTCACAGATGGTTATGGGGACGTGCCGCTCTGTACCAGGTCATGAAAAAAGACATCCGGAAGGTAGGCTCTGGTTACAGCCACATATTAGACTACTGTAGACACAAAGATAATATGCTCTGTTAAGTAATATGGCTAAAATCTCATCCCACAATATTTGTATTTTGACAGGATACTGCTATTATTGATTTTTTTATGTATTTAAATTGTAATGTAAGAGTCACAGTCTTAAGTCATGAATTAATATTAACAGTACTGCAGAAATGTATTACTTTTACCATCTGTGGCAAATATAAGAATCAGTGTACTAAATGAAGTTTAACTCTTAGCCTTAACTGTTCTTTTCTTACATTGCTAGACACCATCAACCATACCCCAAGACTTTGAATTGAATTCCACATTTCCTTGGTGTGCTTGATGGAAAACAAATCCACATACAACCTTCAGCAAAAAGTGGCAGCTTTTACCATAATTACAAGTAAGTAAGTAAGTAAGTTATGTTTATTTAATATAGCACCTTTCACAGAGCAAGGTCACAAAGTGCTTCACAAGAGTAAAATTATTAATTAATAAATAAGACCATAAAGATAGTATAAGATATAATAAAAGAAACAGACAATAAAACATAAGCAACAACATAATTTAAAAACACACAAAAAAGCAAGCACTAGATATTATGAGGCAAGACAAAGGCTAGCTTGAATAAATGACTCTTGAGCTGCTTTTTAAAGGTATCAACAGGTATCAGACTGCAGAACATATATCTATAGGAAGAGCATTCCAGAGTGTTGGAGCCACCACTTCAAAGGCACGAGCACCTCCAGTGGGAGGGACAACCAGTGAGCCCTGCTGAGAAGACCTAAGTGACCTACTGGTGATGTAAGGGTGAAGCAGGTCAGAGATATATACAGGTGCCTGACCATTCATGGCTCTATATGTGAAAACAAGAACTTTAAAATGAATCCTTAACTTGATGGGAAGTCAATGTAAAGATGGTAAGATGGATGTGATGCAAGTTGTCCTGTTGAACCTGGTCAACAGCCTTACAGCCGGGATGATATAAAAGCCTGAATAATCATCTCTAGTTTAGGTTATGATACAACAGACCTGGGTTTGGCAGCATTTCTTAAATGGAAGAAACATGAACAGGTTAACGATATGGTGTGTTGATTGAAGTGCATAGGCTGATCAAATATAACACAGAGATTTCTAAGATTAGAGCACAGCTTAAGAAAGGGACCCAATACACTGAGCAACCTTGGAAGCTATGCTATCTGAGGCAATGATAAGGACCTCAGTCTTATCTGTGTTTAGTTGTTAGAACCTGTTAGCCATCCAATCCTTTATAGCAGTCAGACAATTGCGCAAAACAGATTGTCAGTCTCATCAGGCTTAAGAGATACATGCAGCTGAATATCATCAGCATAACGGTGATATGAAATGCGTTTAAATTTGCTAATATTATAGGACTCAAGAGAGAACTCTGGCGCAGCAGTTTCAGATATGTAGGGACCAAAAACCAGTCCAGTCCAAGAACCAGTCCAGGGCGCTCCCAGAGACAACCACCCACTACCTAAGCCTTTCAATCAGGATGCTATGATCTACAGTATCAAAAGCTGCACTAAGATCCAGCAGTACCAAAACAGAGCATACACCCACATCACAAGACATCATTATGTCATTGGAGGCACTGAGAAGAGCTGTTTCAGTGGAAAGCTTCTGACAGAAACCAGATTGGAATTTATCTAAAATGTTGTGTGCAGTCAAGACAGCGGTGAGCTGTTTGGCAACAACTTTTTCTAAAACTTTTGAGATAAAAGGCAGCTTAGATAAAGGCCTGTAGTTTTTGGGAAGGGATGGGTCAAGGTTAGTTTTTTTAGAAGAGGCTGAACAACCACATGTTTAAAATAAACTGGGACACAACCAGATTGCAGGGAGCTGTTTATAATAGAGACCAAGCATGGACCAATAGACCCAAGTACATTTTTAAACATGGATGTTGATAAAAGATCTACAGGACTGGAGGAAGGTTTCATGCTGCCCACCAAATCAGTACGGTCTGGCAGGGAAATAGGAGAGAAGAAATCCAAAATTGACAGTTGGGTTGGATAGGCATAAAAGGGGGTAGAGGAGGAGATGATGCTAGCACTGAAACCTCTAATCTTATCCACAAAGAAAGAGAGAAAGTTGCTGCGATCCTTATTTGAAAAAACAGGCACATCAGGAGGTGCAGGAGTGACAGTGTTGCTGATGGTATCAAACAGGACTTTAGGGTTGCGTTTACTGGAGGAAATTAGGTTGGCAAAGTAGCCCTCACATCTTTAACCATGTTGTTAAACTCAGTTAAAAGGTCTTTGTGATGGAGACGGTGCACATGGAGCTTGGTGGATTTCCATAGTCACACCCTCCAACATTTATACTGGAAATAACAAATATTGTCATTTACTTGGACCAGACAAGGACCATCATCATGAGAAGACAACACTGGTCCTGGGTCAAAAACTACAGAAAATTTCTCAGCTGAGAGGTAATTTAAGATGTGAGAGCACTTTACACATTTACTGGGCAGAGAATCTAAATTACAAGACAGGTTGAACATAACACATTCATGGTCAGTAACATGCAGCTCCTCAAAGCAAATAGAATCAATATTTAAACCAAATGTAAAAACCAGATCCAGGGTGTGACCCCTAATGTGTGTAGAACTAGAGACATGTTGAATAAAATTAAAAGACTCAGTAACATTAAGAAAATGAATGAAATAAATGAATATTAAAATCAACTACTAATGATCACTAATGATAAATGACAAAAAGTCACTGAATTCAGACATAAAAGAACTATTATAACCAGGGAGTCAGTAAAGTAAAATACAATAAAATGGATTTGAACTACCTACTTTGGTCATCTGCAGTTCAAACAAGGAGAAAGTCCCAGTGCTCACCGTCAGGCAGTTCTAGAGTACAGTCTAGACCTGCTCTATGTGAAAAGCGCCCTGACATAACTTCTGTTATGATTTGGTGCTATATAAATAAATTGATTTGACTTGACTTTGAAAGCATTTCCTGAAAACCACGACAAGTCCTCCACCCCCACCTGAGGTCCTAGTAGTGCTGATAAAATACCATCTGGTGGGCACAGTTCAATTTGAGGGCTGTATCCAAGCTCCTCTGCCAAGTCTCGGTCAGAAACAGAAAATCCAAGCTCCTTGAGATGAAAAAAAAATCGTTCAATAAGAAGGACTTATTTGCAATGGAGCAAGTATTTATCAGCGCCATCCTAAGGGGAACAGACCCAAAGCTGGCAACAGCAGAGGCCCAAGCCAAGGGGTGCAGGTAACTAGGCTCTGATCCGCCAGGAATTGGACCAGTGAAGTTGTTAATCCCAGGAGAGGACAGTAGGGGGGCTAGCGCTAGAAAGAGTGGCCTGAGACAAAACCGGAGAAAAAGAGGGAGGTTCCAGGGGAGGTGTGTGAAGTGTAAACAGTCAGTCATGTGGAGAGGACTGGACCGCATGCAAGGGCAGACAAGGGCGAGTGATGGACTAGGGCCCGCTGAACTTTCCCCTGCCTGAGCCTTTGCCCAACATAATAACGCCATGCATGTTTGTGGGTGATGATGCATATCCTTTAAGGCATGACCTCATGAAGCCATATCAGGCAAATGGACCATAGTCAAAGGGTACTAAACTACCGTCTCTCTAGGGAACAGAGAGTTGTAGAAAATGCATTTGGCATTCTTGCAAACAGGTTGAGGGTTTTCAGGTCCACCATATGCTTGAAGCCAGACAATGTGATTAAGATAACTATAGCCTTTCTATGCATTCATAATTTCCTCCACAAGCGCAGGTCTGAAGCATATACACCTCCAGCCTTTGCAGACTGGGAAAATGCTGACCACAACATAGCTGATGAAGCCTGGAGGAATCAAAGGATGTGGGCTTTACAGTCAACATAGAGGGGAGTGAAACCAAACATGAAACCTACTGTGTGATTATTTTGTCTCGCCTACAGGTTGCATTCCTCGGCAGGAGGAACACATTTAGTATTGTAGGGATGTCACAGTAGTTATTTTTGTAAATTAAGTATGTTTTTCTTGTTATGTGTGTGTTTATATACATTTTTCACATTTTTTACTGCATTACCTTCTAAGGAGTTTGTATTTTGAAAAGTACTATACAAATAAATATTATTATTATTAGTATTATTGTGGTTCTGTTATTGATTCAACACCCTTGATACAGAATGTCTTGTATAGTTTAAAGATATATATATACAAGTTGCATATATTTATTGATGTAACTGTTTCAATTGCATGTTTAGACAGACTATTTTGTAACCTTTGTTTCAAACATTTATTGAAAAGGTATATAAAATAACATAAAGTGTATAAAATAACATTCTGCACATTACTTTACAGGTTCCAACCGGTGTCAAAACTGTTTTTTAACACTGCAATGTCAACATTGCTTTTATTTCTTTTACAACAGTAAAATAAATACAAAATTGTGTTCACACAATCAAAAAAGCAACAGTATAGCAATTTCGCCACAAGGTAAAAACTGAAAAATAAACAACAATCCACATATAGTATAAAAAATAGCTGTATAAAACCAAGTAAATCAAAGATTGTTAATGTAAACAAAATTGAAGGAGCATAGCTTTTCACAGGCTTTCACTCGGATTGTAATTTTGCGGTGTTTGCAAAAAGCTTTGAGGTCGAGAACCCTCATTTGACATGTACTGAGGATGGGACTGTATTGGTAGCGAAGGTGGAATGTTTACGGTGCTGGTGGTGCCTATGAGAAGGAGGATCTATTCCTTTCAGCATCTTATACCATATACCATATTCACGATGTTCCTTTTCAATCTAGTTAGATTGACTGGGTCTCGTATTTGTCCTAATTCAGATGCTACCTGGTTTCCAAATGTATTGAATGCATCAGGAGTTGGGTCAGCACCAACTTTTGCTGGCATTTGCTTTAAAACAACAAGCTTCTGCAGCCCAATGTGAGATTCTGACCTCCCCTTGCGCTTGACTCCCCCTGTACTTGACTCCTTCATCTAACCATTCAAAGGGGGATGTACATAATATACTAGCTGATGATGTGACAGGTCTCGACAGTGGTATCTGCGACTGTTCAAGTGATTCTGAAAGATTGACCTGATCTTCTGTGTCATCCTCCTCACATGTGCACTTACATTTTATACTTTGTGTACCTCATACTAATTCATTTCTATAGTACTTTGCATAAAAGCTATATGCAAAAGTCAGGAGTGCACCCCACCATTACATATACAGTATGTATTTTATAGTACTGTATACTCGTACTGTAGATGATGCACAGTGAGATTGAGTTTATTAGATTCTTTCTCAATGTAAAAAACTGAATAAAGCAGAATTGAGAGATATATTAGAAATATATTAAAAACCTAGCGAAGAAGACAAGAAATTAAAATAATAGTAAGTAAAATAGGTATGTTTGTAGTCTGTTGCTACATATGTTCGTAGACTGTATAACTTACTGGTCTCACATGGATGGTGAACAATGTGTTGTTTTATGAAATCCATGAGCCTGAGGAGCCACATTTGCCTAGGTTTCAAGAGTTTCTTCCCACATCATGTAGTCATCATGCAGTCTATCTCTCGTCATTACAGTATCATAAACTAGTTCCTACTGGACTAATGAAAAATCAACCTATTTTGCTCACCTGACTGTTGAAGAGAATTGGCAATTTCTTTCCAACTCTTTTCCTTCTCAACCCGGAGGTGGTACAGCTCATTGGACACACTGAAAAGGCATTAGTGCTCCTGCCAAAGTTCAACTAAATTTTTCTCCACTTCTCAGGTCCAAGCAGATCACAAAACTTTTCTTGTAGCCATGCTTGTTGATGTTGTCGTGTTGCAGGTGTTACAACTCCTCCCCCTGGTTTCCCCTCACCCCGTGTCTTGCGATTGGATATACCTTGTCACCACCCACATTGCCAGTCACAACACATTTCAAACTAAAGGATTTGGACTCACAGACAGGTCCAGATATTTAGCCTGCTTGATATCTTTCAGGCGTCTGCGGTGCATCAGCGGTCTCACGGACCGTGTCTTTAAACAGTTCCCACATCATCCCACACATCGAGCACCAAGCGAACACCTTTTTGCCTCTTTCACCAGCTTTCACCAGCAATCTCCAAAAACTGTTGGCGAGTGGAAAATCAGGGTTATAATCATGTAGTGTGATCTCTGCATTAGCAGATCCAATGACAGCTCTTTCAAGTTGTTTATTCATGTGTGTCATGTTAGCAGCTTAGTTTGCTGCTTGTGCTGCCTGCTCTCTTTTCTCCATAAACAGTCAGAAGCAGAATGAATGGCATGGCATATCAATATATTCACATCTCCTTTTCTTATGTAATTTGCCGATACTTAATAAAGGCAGAATTCATTAACTATTCCCACTGCACTCTGGAGTTAAGTAAATGAAGACAGGGACATCACATGAAAATATCTTCTACTTTGTGAAGATCAACAACTGACAAGGTCAGTAAAAATATTTCTCTTAGCAATTCTCATAAGAACCTGTGTGGATTCACAAGCCATTGTAGGATCCTTCAGTTCTATGCTCCATGCAATGTCCACCTCTAAATAAATGTGAGCCAGGGTTTCCATGCTGCTGGGCCCAAGCATCAGGGAATTAAAAAAAAAAGTATTTAAAGATGTTTTCTGAACTGTAGCATAGCTCCTTTAAGGAATAGCTTCACACGGAGTGAGTGTGTGGTCGAGAGAGAGAGCGAGAGAGCGCATGTCTGTGACAAAGAGGCTTGCAGCAACCGGAGCAGACAAGATGAAGTTAGCAGTATAGCTGTGAACAGTGCAATGTGTGTACAGTTTAGGCTATTTGTCAGTGAATAAATACTACAACTCCTCAAGACCCAAGCCAAGTTCCCGTGTCTTGCTTGTTTGTGCCAAAAACAAGCACCGACACCCAGTAAGACATGAGAGTAGCTGCTCGCTAACAGCTAAGTGTGTTTACAGCAGAGAGCAGGAGGGAGGATATACGTCTCACTCCAGTACTCTGTGCTGCGACTCTGCTGCTGCTGCTGACAGTCATGAAGCAGACACTTCAGTGTTTCCCCTATAAAGGCCAAAGAAAAAATTTTTAAATGCCAAAAATAACACCAAATATCCATTTATTCGGAAATCAATAGCTGTTGGGAGCATCTGAGCAGCGCTGTTTTGAAACGTGAGTCAACGTCTGAGTCGTTCCCTGGGAAACTCCAGGTAGCATAACTTCTTTTAAGGAATAGGGCAGTGCATTAGCGAGTGAGAGGTTCAGTGAGCGAGCGAGCGTCAGAAAAATGACTTTGAATGTGAGCGGAGCAGAGGAAAAGGTTAGCAGTAAGTCGTCAATCTGACAGTAAATGTACAGTACAGACTACAGTGTGCCAGTTAATAAATGCTGCAGCTTGTCATGACCATGAAAAATCACATCTGTTGTTTCCTCAACCGCTGGAAAAGTGACGGGCGTTAGCTCCGAAGTTAGCAACAATGAGTTAGCCTAACCTGACAACACTAAACAGAGAATGAAGAAATGTGCAGCTGCTAATCCAACCCCCCACCCCCAGGGGAAACACTGGACTTTCTGTTTATAATCATGGCATCCGTCATCTGAGTAAGTATTGATAACACGTAATATTTTATAAATTAGAGTTTTTGGAGCCAGGGTAATATGAACAACCATCATGTCCCAGACGATTTTAGCCAAGCTGAACACAAAGACTGGAAGCAGGGGGAAGCCTGCAAACCTAGCTCTGTCAAACATAAAAACACACCTACCAACAACTACAAAAAAAGTTGTGTTACTTTTATGATGTACTGTATTGACCACTGTGTCCTAGGTTTACCATCCAAAGTAAAATGAATGATTTACATTTTACCAAGGCCGGGAACTGTTTGAATTTTTTTCATGCTAATGAAAGAAAAACAGTACAATTATAATTTGTTTTCCTTTTTTTGCATTTGACAAAAGAAACCAAAGGGTCAAATAGCAGTGTCGCAATATACTGGTATTGATGATAACCGTGATATTTAGATAATGAAATATTGATATCATGTTAATAATACACATATGATAATATCGTGTAAATAATCCAGTACCTTTTAAAACCCCTTAATGTTCCAACGGCCCGTCCACAGGCTGTCACACTGTTAAGTGCACAACTATGCTATATACACAACTCTTGTCTTTAGAAGGGTACACATTTGACACACTTTTGGAAAGCTAAGATTCTTGTGATTCAATTGATGCAAACCATTTCAGCATGGTACAATCAATGCCTCTGTCAGAACACCAACACACAAACAACTATAAAATTCACGCTACTCACCTATGAAGCCTCATATTATTCCACTGACTGATACAACTCCGACAAAAACAGTCTTGTTAGAATGGCGAAGGTCCAGACGACCCAATCCAGTAAAATATTTAGTCCAAAACATATTATTACATCAATTAATATCCACATCTGTTGCATCATTTTAAATTAGTAGGCAATTTCCTAATCTTCTCGCATATTCTCCGTCATAACTCGCATTTGCATGTAAACATGAGCCACATCCCAGTATCAAAATGGCACCTGCACTCTGACCTTTCCTTCCTTGACCTTTCGACTGACACCTCACTTGACCTAATAGGAATTTCCATGTCCTGTCCACAGCCTACAATAGCCAACAAGAGTCCATGCTGAAAGGAGGTGCCTGCCCCTCTTCTTTCGTGTAAGGACTGAGCCAATAGGAAGAGATTCTGCCGATGGACTGGCACTTCAAATAGCTAATGAAATTCCAAAAATTATCATATGCTGCTTTATTGCTTTTTATAAAGGCACAACATGGAAATTATTAGGGCTGTAGTCAACCAAAGAAAATCTTGGTCGACTGAAATCGTACATAATCATCAACTAATCGATTAGTTGTGGGATGTTTTGAATACACCCTTGTTTTCACAGGTAATTTGTTAGTCTGTTCCTCCTGCCGCAGGAAATAATGGATTAATCCTGGAAGGCTGCTGATGTAGCACTTTTCTCCTTCTGAAAGTAACACAGCAGTTATTCAACCAATGAGAATTTGGTCGGATGAGAGCAATATCGACCCACTAATCGACCAGTCGACCAGGAGACTACAGCCCTAGAAATTATGTAGTTTGCTACACAATAGTTTGCTGTCATTTACTTTTTATATGAACTGCTACTCCACCATAGCACTTGTTTTGACTCTTTTATATGCACAAAGTTTAGTTTCAAGAAGGGAACAGAGCACTACAATATGTTTATGCTTCAGTTACTCTGAAGCAGGGGTTATTTGGTGTCTCTAAATAGCCTTTTTTTGGAAGATGGCTTGACATACCCTTAGAAAAACATGTAAAATATTCATTTTCTGTAGTATGTACAGTTATGGTTACCGACTCTCCTTCCACCTCCCTACACTCAAAATTTGAATGTAATTCTTTTACCAGAGAAGAGGCAAAACACACAATAAACAAAGTTAAAGATGATTTGACTGATAGCATTTTTTTTCAATTTTTCGATAGATATCACGAAAATATCATGATTGTGAATTCTTTTGGCCACGATAATCGTGTTGTGAAAATCTGATATCATGACAGCCCTAGTGTCAAATGTTAAATATTGTCTAAACACATGCAGCTACAAGAACTTTGGCTAAATATAAAAAGCATATGAACTTTTTATTTTAATCAGGAGCAATCTGATAAAAGAATATGAAAACAAGATTTAGAATCTGACCAGCCATTCAATACCCATTGCTACGAACACATTTGGGTTGGTACCAAAAAAGTACTGACCCAGTACCCAGCCCTCTATTTGACAGAGACAGTGAACTCGTTGACAGAAGCAGCAGCAAGCTCTTTACAGGCCCACTTATCACATAGAACCTGTTTGATACATTAAGATACTGACAGTATAATACTTGATGTTTCATGTGTGACAGACAGATGAGAAAGTCACTCATATATCCATCTATGAGAGCTAATTATCACCGCTGTTGATATCAATTATTCTTGGCACCTTCACACAGATATACCAAATGTCAGAGTGAAAGAAAGTGAAGACACTATGGGAAAATATAGAATCAATCCCTTAGCAGTGGTAAATCAGTCTAGCACTAACAAACTGTCTCTCCATGGACTGTTTCTTAAATGGAGTGCTTGCCATTATGTTTCAACCATTGATTCAATAAGGGGCTCATAATGAAGATGTATGGGAACCACGGAACCATTTATCCAATACATCAGGCTGTGTAATTCATACTTCAGTCTTCATTGTAGCACTCTCAACAAGAAAGCTTGTCACTCTGCTGAGGATGAGGGCCTGAGGGAACTCACACCACTCATTATTTAGTCTGGAAATGGAATCCCCAATCAAAGGTATCCCACACACTCACTGCACTGTTTGTCATGCTGTGCCAACCCAGTCTCACATCAAAATGTGTAATAGCTATGTTGGTCCACAGCGCAAAACGTATTGGTTTCACAATAACGGCTCTAAAATTGTGATGCCTATGTTTTTGTTGGCCTATTCCTTTCTATTGACCTGTGTCCATGTCATGTGACTGCCAGGCTTCTGTCTGCAAAAAAAGAAAAAAAGAAAAAAAAAAAGGCTGACATTCCTTTTATTCGCAGAGGAAAAGATAGTTTCTCTATTAAAAAGTGTTTTGATAACATTTTTAGCGAGAGATGTGCATTTTATTTTTATAATCTTCATTCAGTGACTGTGATGTTTAGTTTGTCAGTCATTACAAAGATTTTTTCATTCTTTCTATCGTTGCTATGGTGGTTGCTATGGACGATGCTATCACCGAAACCACATAGTTGCATGCTGTTTGAATCATTGTTTTGCATTGTGTAGTTATCTGAGCTGTTATGTTATTTGTTATTTTATGCAACTGTGTGATGATGTTTTAACTGTTTGATGTTCTTTCAATAATAAGTGTGGATTTTAGAGCACTCTTAGAAGGAAAATTGAAATTGAAATCCAGAATTTGAATTTTTGTGATGGGCTGACCAGAGGATCCACCCGCAAGTATTTTCCACACTGTCATTGTGTTAAGGTTTTCTTTATATATAGAGAGAAAATTCTTAAAAGGTCTCTGTTTTTATTTTTTCTCAGTTGTTGCATTGTACAGCACCTTGTAACTCTGGTTTTGAAAGGCGCTTTATAAATAAAGTTTACTTACTCATTTACTTACTTTTATTTGTTTTTCAACCAAATATATCCATATTTAATTTTATTGCAACAAGTTAGTTTGTTTTTGTTTTATTAGTAACATTAAGTCTCGTATTTCCACGTACAGTCATTTAATTTTGAAATGAAAATGTATAGTATTTTATTTTGAAGTAGACGCCGCTGAAGATTTTAGATTAAACTTTATTTGGCACGCAACTCAAGTTACTACAAGCCAACCAAAAGCCTGAATCCTCAACTTAAACTCCTGAAGAACAACAACAACACTTGAAACTGGACATCTACTTCCTTTCTGAGGGCAAGCGTTCAGAGAACATTGGGGGGAGCTGGAAGCCATATTTTTGAAAGGGGAGTGTTGAGGTGTTCTTGGGGGGCGTTTGTATGTGTCTGTTTTTAATGTCAGTTTAGTCCTACATTCAAATGCACATTTTCACAATTTTATCATCAGACTTCAGGGTTTTCCCTTTTTTCACAGTGCTGTCCAGTGTATTTTCCTCTGTTTTACACACATAACTACAGTCAAATTTATGTATTTGGCTCTGACTGATTCCAAAATGCAGGTGACCTACGTTTAATACTATATCTGAACACCTCCTGTGTAGACGCCGAGAGCTCTCGCTGATGCTGCTTTGCTAAACATGCTCTACTTTCTGTGTAGATGCAGGGAAACTATGCTGAGTCTCTACCACATTTTGCTGTCATTTATGGTCGCGCTAGCTCTTCTCTGTCCTCTACTCTGCTCTATTTGTCAGTGTTTGTGTTTAGCTTAGTTGGTAACGTATTAAAATTCGGCAAATTCTTGTAAACTTAGCTACTGCCTAGACTTAGCTACTGGCTCAAACCAGCCTTTTCTCTCAATCAGCAGCAGAGGGAGAAAAACAGGAGGAAAGACTGACAGTGACTGATATCTGTGTTCTTCATTCTTTCTGAACTTCATTCAGTATTTTCATGTCAGGAATATTTTCTATTTTACTAACATTTTTAATTTCTTTCCAGTGAGATATTATTGGATTTATATAGTGACCAGCTGATGGAAACATTACTGTTGTTGCTGCTGTAGAAACAATATTTTGTCATATTTAAAATAGAAATCTATTCTAATCCTATTCTGAATTTATTCTTTAAAAAAAAGATATATGTACATGTATATATAATTTTAAAGAAAACAATCTTTAGTAATTGAAAAGAACTGTTAAGAGTTTTGATAAAGAACCAGACTGATAAGTGCAGGCCTATGGATTAAGGTAAAGGTAAACAGGTAAACTATACCTGTCCCTAGAGCTGGCTAGTGGCTACAGCCTGACTATGGGAGGATGAGAAAAATCACAGTTCAAATCCATTCACTATAAGCTTGTTTCGTGATTTTTTTTTTTTTTTTTTTTTAAATGGCACACAGTGCGTTTTTTTAATAAATAATTGTAATGATAATAGTCCAAAATTATGTGAAAATGCATAGTTTTTAGTCAAAAAATACCATGTCAATGGTGGCGCATGCAGATGCAGCAGCCAGTAGCTCCCTAAAACTTTGCTACATTTTTGTTTTAATTTCCTTTTTTTCGCCTTTATTACTGAAGCATGTATTACTTAGCCAGAAATACACTCATCAGTGTTGGAAAAGGAAGTGTGGGGATTGGACTTAAATGATCAGTGCCATTGGCTTCTCCCGAACACCCAGCTGGATCAGCCACACCAAATGTCACCACAAGCAGTGTGATCACCCCAGGAAGAGAGGGAAGAGAGCCGGGAAGAGAACTGGGATCAGAGCCAAGCTAATATAGCTTTAACCTAAGGCGATTCCTCTACCCAACCTACTTCTAGCTAATGTCCGCTCACAGGAAAATAAATGGATGAAATAAGACTCAGGCTAACTCAGCAACGGGAAATCAGAGATTGTTGTGTTCACATCTTTACAGAGACCTGGCTCCATCCCGACATCCCGGATCAAGCTATTGCACTTGATGGGAGGACGGTGTTTCGCACCAACAGAACACAAGACTCTTGTGAGAGAAGAGGAGGCAGACTCTGTGTTTACATCAATGATGCTTGGTGCTCAAACGCAGTCAGAGTGGATGGACAATGTTTACCAGATGTTGAGTTTTTGATATTACGCTGGTGAATTCTCTGACTAGATAATATGGTCGACATTTTGTTTGTTGTTGCTGTTTACATTCCACCGGAACCACTGCTCTAAGGAGTCAGATGTTCAGTTTTTTCCAGTAGGTATATTTGTTTTAATGTTTTTTTGTAGCAAAAATTAGCATTAGCATTAGTTTTATCACAGTAAACCATAGACTGTAAATGCACCATGCCAATCAAGCTAGCAGATAGCAGATAGCAGGTAGCAGATAGCGTTAGGGTCAGCTCCATCCTCTCGTCCAAATATGCTCACTTCTGGCTCCAAAAATCCAAGATGGCGATGGTCAAAATGTCAAACTCGAGGCTTCAAAACAGGAGTCCACAAACAAACGGGTGGCGTCACGGTGCCTATGTCCATTATTTTTTACAGTCTATGGTCTTGGTCTTGGTCTTGGGCTTGGGCGTGGCAAGTTGGCTGGATAGCACCCCCTAACAATTTTCAGAGTCACAGCCCCCACCTTTAAATTTGATGTAGATTGAAGAACTTTGGTAGGCAGATGTAACATCTGCAGATGTACAGAAAAGCGAACCAAAGTCCAACAGGAAGTCAGCCATTTTGAATTTACTGTGCAATTTTTGTGCAGTTATTGCCGTTTACAGTTGTCGTAGTCTAACAAATTCCTCCAAAAGAATTAACCAGAGCAACTTCAAATGTGTCATCTAAAGACCTTTGCAATGCTAAATTGCAAAGCTTTGGAGTTTTCATGGAACACTGTTGCCGTGGCGACACAGTGAATTTTGATGTTTCGCCATGAAACACGAAACTGTTGTAACTCTAATGAACATTGTCCAATCTCTGCCAAATTTCTAATTTCCAGGCCTGAACATATCTACATGTCAATACTGAGTCATAGTCATAGCACCACCTACTGACAACCGGAAGTCAGCCTTATGTGACAAACATAAGAGTCCAGGCCTGAAGACATGCCCGCAATAAAAGCCCTTCAACTGCAGCACGCCCCTGCATGCACGAAGGTGCAAGGGCCCAATCATAACTGTTTGCAGCTTTAATTATTACTTTATTTTTGTACATTTTGATTCTTCTGTGATGCATTTTTTGGGAGCACACACCAGGACACATTCTTTGTACGCTTGCATTGGGTCATAAAACAGATTCTGATTGATGGGCTGTCATGCTGACATAAAATCCCAAAACCACGAATCATAAAGATACAAAAAAACATCTGTATTTGATAACCTGGGAATGAGAACGGGTTTGTCTTTTCAGCCCTAATCCTAACCCTAACCCAAGCACTTCAAGCCTTCCTCAAAGCCTGTAGTAACGCCCTAGATTGTCAGCACTATTGTAATCTCTGAAGATGACTCGTTTTGGTCACTATTTCATTTCATTTTATTTAACAGCTCAGATACTGACACAACCCAAAGAAATGATTCAAACACCACGACACTACGTGGTTTCAGCGATATCAGTGTCCATAGCAACCACCATAGCAACGATGCCTGAATAAATCGCCATAATAACTGACAAACTAAAATTCATACACAATCACTGAACGAAGATTATGAAAATAAAATGCACATTTCTTGCTAGACATGTTATCAAAAAGCATGTTAATGCCCAAACTACGGTAAAATATTGCATTTTCCGCTGAGAATAAAAGGAATGTCAGCTTTTTTTTTTGTTTTCACCATGGCTGTATAAAGAGAACTGGATACAGCATTGGAGGTATGGTTCGGTTTATTCCTATGAAAGGTGCTCAGTGGCACATGAAACCAAAAAAGCCACTTCCCGCTGTAAAGAAATTACCCGGATGAAAATACTGTGCATGCTCTATTACGCCCATCACTCATGCTCACTAGAGACTTCTGCCAACTGCAATTAGACAGTTTGGCTGCTATGTCAAATTTGCTTCAAAGCCTGGTGCTGTTCTTGTATCCAGTTCTCTTTATACATCCATGGTTTTCGCAGACTGAAACTTGACAGTTGACAATTGTTTCAAACTAATCGGGCACTACATACCAACTCAGGCAGCTCAGTTATTTATGGACGCTATGATTTTCTCTCATTTTTTGTATTGTATGACAGTATGGACTCAAACATCACCATCCACAATCAGACACCTCACATCCTGATACAATCAGGCACTAAAAATAATGGACAAAAAGCCTGTGCTGTGGCATCACTGTCACATACTGAAAAAACACAATCTACTTAGTTTTGAGAGCTTTACTCATTTTTGTTTTCTTAAATTAGTTTTCAAATGTATCAATAGTTTAGCCCCCGAGCCTCTTTCTAGATATATCCAAAGACAAGACAGTACCAGAGTAACTAGGAGCAAGGTGAATGGCAACTGTAAAATACCATATCGTAGATCTAAATTTGGACAATCAGCCTTCTCCATACAGGGCTGTCAACTCTGGAACACATTACCAACTGAAATCAAATTAATTTAAGATATAATATCTTTTACAACAAAGGTTAAGTGCTGGCTAAAAGCAAACCAGAGCTGTAGCATTTTTAGGGTAATTGTATTGTATTGTTCTTTTTTTTTCAAACTGTACATCACAATCAATGTAATTCAGTAAGTGTATTTTATTGTACTCCCATATCTGTAGTGCACTGTGGTTTTTATGATGATGAAAGCTGTATATTTTAATTACACTATATATGTAAAGCCCAACTAGGGGCAAGAGTTGAAAATTAGCAATAGCTATAAACTCTCTGTGCAGTACATCAGTTTCATGCTCTGTGTCGGAACTATGTTAAATTGCATCGTCCCTATCAAATAAAAAAATTAAATAAAATAAAATGTTGTGGACGCAGGCCAATAGAAAA
The DNA here is from genome assembly GCF_963924715.1 of Thunnus thynnus. Lineage (NCBI taxonomy): Eukaryota > Metazoa > Chordata > Actinopteri > Scombriformes > Scombridae > Thunnus > Thunnus thynnus. Next base: position 1,045,913 of record NC_089539.1, on the reverse strand, counting down.
GAATAGGCCAAAAAACAAACAAAAAAAAACAAAGGCATCTCACAATTTAGAGCTGTTATTGTGAGACTAATGTTTTGCACTATGGTCCAATGTAGCTATAACACATTTTGATGTGAGACTGGGTTGGCTGTGCAGTCTGATACTGAACTGTTTAAGTCTTTTACACTGTGTTCAAACTGTAGATTGCAAATCTGAGGGGTTCATCAAATCTTGAGGACAACTGTCCAGACTGATTGTGTTTGAACTGCATTTCTACAGTTACAACAAACCTATATGGCTGAAATTAGCATCATAATAGAATATTTTTCTGATATTGAAAAGGATGAATAAATGAGTGGAGAAACATAATAAATGCAGACTCTTCCATACAGAGCAAAAGGACTACCTGTACGGTTGGATATAGGAGTGGACAATATGGATAAAATGTTTTATCATGGTATATGTAATTTCATATCACAATGTCAATATATATATTATGATAAATCAATTTTGTAACAGTTTAGGAAAGAATAACTAGAATGTATAATAACTAGCATTTGGCTAATCCAGCCTTGCGAATTACATCACACAAGCTCTTCACACCTAGTCTCCGAATGGTGAACTGACTCTTGGCAAATGAACCACACAATGACCAAATGAAGGTGACATGACAACATTTGGAGGACTACAACTTACAAAATTAAGCCAGAATGTTCCATTGTTACAATTTCTATCTTCAACTTAATTTCTCCCAATTATGTAAAATGTGAATATCATTACACTATGTGTTTAAAATTATGTTTCATCCATCAAAAAGTCAGAGCACTACCATGCACTGTGGAATTGATAATAATTAATATACAGTACATCTGGAGGTCATCCAGAATTCATAGAACTGTTGTTACATATGTAACTCTTGTTTTAACATCTATTACCTTGTAATGGCTAGCATTTCACTCACATGACGTGAAGAGTCTTTTTTAGTGCAAGGCAGCTTTCAGACCAGCATTAGCCCTGGGTGAAAAAACGCGGCCTTCTCATTCATTTGAATGAGGGGAGTCCATCGACAAAGCGAGGGTGCAAACGCAGGGTTGTCCAGCAAAAATGCAAAAATACATACTTGACGCTGTGATAACTTTTCAGACTTGTAAAATCCTGTCTATGTGTGTTACAAACCTCTGTGTAGTACTTTGACGCATGATAAGCCTTTAAATCCATGAATCTGTACCTCCGACTGGACTTCCTGTATCATATTTTATTGTCCCATCAGTACCTTAAACCATCAGTCTTTTTATTGCAAATTTTCACAGTATACAAAGTACAAACAGTACACTGTAACCAGTCTAATCCCAAGTATCCATCCAGCCCACCCGCCTAAATACCCACCCACCAGACCTGCGCCACTAACTTAAAGTCAGTCATTTTACTCACTTGCCGAAGAGAAGAAACATACAAGCAAAAAAAGATACACACCAACAGAACGAGTCAGAAATTCTTACATATTTTCGGGTTACACTCTCTGCATCCTTTTTTTTCTACAAATGTCAGGAAAGGCTGTCAACATCTCAGAACAGACCCTTGGAGAAAGTATCTTATCTTATCTAGCTTGAGATATTGTATAACCTCTTTGACTCAATGAGAATGCGTAGGGGGGAGAGGGTCTTTCCTCCTGGACAGTATAAGTCGCCTGGCTAACAAAGTGCAAAAGGTCAGCATGTTGCACTTGTAATTTCTCAGATGCACATCCCATTGTGCAACACCAAATTAAGCAATGAAAGAAGATGGATTCATTGGATCCTCTAACATTTTAGAGAAAGTATCTAAGATAGACTGCCAGAAATTATGTAATCTTGGACATGTCCAGAACATATGTAGTAGATCTGCAGGAGCTTGCTTGCATCTATGACATGTAGGGTCCAGGTCTGGTCTAATTCTGCACAGCCTAGCTTTCCACCAATGAAGTCGGTGTACTATCTTGAATTGTACAACAGCATGCCATTGGTAAAATGGATGATGAGTAAATCCTTCAGATAATTTTCTGCCAAATTACATCTGGGATTGGAGTCTTCCTCGCATTTGTTTTTAAGATGACCTAAAGTCATCAAATAATGTAGATTGAGAAGGTTATATATCCTACCTATAATTTGTTTTTGTCTTTTTGTCTGTCATGAAATTGAAAATAGAATCTAACAGAGATGTAGGAGGATATAAAGGCAAGCAATCGGAGTGTGAGGCTATAAGGTTCCGCAGTTGTAGATATCTATAAAAATGAGACCTTGGGATACCAAATTTGTTTATCAGTTGCTCAAAAGATGCAAAATTATTATCTACATGGAGGTCCTGCAATGATTTGATCCCACTCTCAAGCCAGATGCCAAAGGCTCCCTCTAGTATTGAAGGGGTAAACTTGTGGCCTTTAACTATCGGAGCAGAATGGGAGACACTACGGACAGCAAATGTCCTCCTAAATTGGTTCCAAATCGACCATGCAACATTAGGGTTAGTGTACAATGGGAAATGGCCTTTACCAGTTGGAGTTCAAAGCACAATAGAGTTGGTAAGGAGGTAGACCCACAGGATGTATTCTTCAGGATTAGCCATTTAGGGGTATCGGAGTTGTCTATGTCACTCATCCATTATGTCAATGCCCTGATGCTGGCCTAACAGTAATAATATAAAACATTGGGGAGTGTTTGCCAACAATGACCCGAGATTTTCGATTAGATTTTCTCAGTGTGAGGCCCCTGTGCGAGCGGTCCACCAGGATTTCTTTCTCCAGACATAAAACTTCCTTAAGTAGTTTAGAGATTGAAGCTGTGGAGCTTGAAGTGGGTTCTTCTGCGACACCCACAATATGAACACTGCATTTCCACATCCTCCCTTTCATGTCTTCATTCATCTCTCTCAAATTAGCCACCTCTATTTTAAGTTCAACTCTAGCCATGGAATGGGCGGCTGGTCACAGCAAACTGTTATGCCATGGAGGCATTAGGCCTAATGCTTGAGGGAACATTGTACTTATATTTAAGGATCTTCGTCACCACTGAAGTACCATATATAGTTCAATTTACTTGCTCCAGGGTATCTCATTTATGTTAAAAAATTATATTTGCAATGAAAATATAGTTTTAGGAAAGTTAGGCAGGAGCTTGGCACAACGAGTCCTACTCCACTGCTGGCTCACTAGTGCCCCCACCGTTTGCATTATTTTAACGCAGGGCTGTTTTCAGTCTGAATCTCTGCTAACAGTGACTTCAGTCTCCCCCAAAAGTCCACGTTCACTGACATGCCAGATGGTACCTCACAGTAATTTGATATACTAGTTAAGCAATGCAGTGGAGACAATGCAGAGTGACAGAATAGTGGATGTCAACGAGGATTTAAATTTGCCAGAACATAATCCAGGGAGGACTAAATATAGTTGTTTTTAACACAGAAATAATCAAAGTTTGGACACTTAAACACACTTAACACTCAAAAACAGAAGTATCAGTTTTGGTATCAGCTTTAAAAAAAACAAACAGTTGAGATTTTGTAGCATCTCAACAGCCAGATCAATCTGACATAGGGCTGCTCGATTATGGCAAAAATCATTATCAAGATTATTTTGGTCAATATTGAGATCACAATTATTTAACATGATTACTTTTTGACTCTCATTTTTGCTGAATGCCAATGCCAATATTTGCACATATTTTTTTCCACCTGGCTGAGGAGACTATTACACATGCAATCATAGATTGTGCTAATGATCAAGAAAGAAAATATTTGAGGGAAAAACTTAGGAAGACTGGAGTTCAGGAGCTCAGCATTAAAACTTTAATGAACCTGCCAAGTGGGTGCAGCAGTAGTTTTCTTTGAGTTTATTAGGGCTATAGTCAACCAAAGAAAATCTTGGTCGACTGAAATCGTACATAATCATCAACTAATTGATTAGTTTTCCAGCACTTGGGGAAACAACAGACTTGACTTTTTAGAATTTATTAACTGTTACACTGGAGTACTGTACATTTACTGCCAGACTGACAACTTACTACTAACCTTTTCCTCTGCTTCACTCGCATCCATAGTCACTTTCCTGCAGCTCACTCTTTTCCACATGCTACGCAAACATACTATACAATGCCTTACTCCTTAACAGAGTTACGCTACCAATAGTTTCCCAGGCAATGACACAGAGGTTGACTCATGTACCGGAACAGGGCCGCATAGAGACTCCCAAAGGCTATTGATTTCCGAATGCATATTTGGCTTTATTTTTGACATAAAAAATTATTTTTTGGCCTGGCAGGAGTTCTTGTTGTTCTTGTTATAGGAGAACTCTGATTCAGAAAACGTTCAGTACATTCAGTAAACGCGCGGTAAACATTGAGTACAGTTAGACCTAGCAGTCTCCGTTAGGTTGGGCGAGCTCAAAGTTCTGAAAACAACGGGGGTGTTTTGAATACACAGGTAATTTGTTAGTCTGTCCCTCCTGCCGCAGGAAATAATGGATTAATCCTGGAAGGCTGTTGATGTAGCACTTTTCTCCTTATGAAAGTAACATGGCAATTATTCGACCAATGAGGATTTGGTCGGACAAGAGCATATCGACCAACTAATCGACCAGGCAACCAGGAGACTACAGCCCTAGAGTTTATTAGACAGATAGGTTTAATGTGTAGGATTTAATCTTTGGTCCACAGTCCAAAGAAGAGGGTGGCAGTAATGCACCTAATACGCTGGTTTCCAACCACTGTTATAAACCAAAAAGAAGAAGAAGAAAAGGTTTTTTTCAAACAGAGTGGTACATCCAGTCAGCCGAAAGGTTTCCTATCTGTGCAGCTGAACACCGCAGCACCTCCACGGACTATTACATGCTGACGGTCCCAGTGTTTCCTCCGCAGGCTTCGCTTCACTCAGCTGAACGACAGACTCGCTGCTTCTTCCCACTTTAAACTGAAAAACAAACTGGGGCTTGGTGCTCCAGTTGGAACCAAACGGAGGGCCAGGGCTACCTGGAAGGCTAGCGGAGCGTTAGCAGCAGCATGACCAGAGGAAAGCACAGCAAGTTAGCCTCCGCTAGCCTCCCAGGTAACGTTAGCCCCGGCTCTCCGTTTGGATCCAACCGGAGCACCAAGCCCCGGTTTGTTAGTCAGGTTAATGTGGGAAGAAGCAGCAGGTCTGTCAGGCAGCTGAGTGAAGTGGAGCATGCGGATGAAGCACCGCTTAGTCCCAGTTTCACTACAGGCAGATTCACTCACTACAGTGGGCGAGGAAATAAAACCAATGAATCAATAAGTACAAATGCTGTTGGTTTCTTCACGTGGAGCCAACATGCAAACTATTTTGGTTCAGTAAATTTCAGCTGTCAGTTAGCCTGGTGAAGGCAGGTTAGTCTGTGGACAGAGATGCTCAACACCTGTCGGACACATTTAGGGGCGAAAGCGCACCGCTGTTAAGGAAAGAGGTTGGCTAGGTTTGCAACACAAGACAAAACGAGAGCATCATTACAAAATGACAATAATAAACAATAATCGTTTTATCTCGATTATCTTATTGTCATAATCGTTGGAAGCCAAAATCATAATGTAACGTAAAATTCGATTAATCGCACAGCCCTAATCTGACATATAGACATGTGGAGAGATCAGCTTCTCTCAGCCCTGACTTCACCGTGTTCCCTGAGCTCATAAACAGCAGCTCAGGTAGGCAATGAGAATTCATGAATTTTCCATGGTAAAAAGAATGCTATTCATGGGCAATATCACCTGGAGTAATTATACTTGATATACAATGTTCTGTTCTGTTTCCATGAGGGAAACAGAACATCTACACTGCAACACAAAATCGTTGACTCCTGCTAATGGTGAAGATAAGGACTAGACTTTAATAAACTAGGAGTTTATCTTGACTGCATTCTTATGTAAGAGACAAACTACCAATCCTCATCCCTTTTACAGTCTCTCACCATCCTCTTCAAAGCACAGATATTCTTTCAATTATTCAGAGGATACTTACTGGTTTACTGAATGAATGGCTTTAATTGAACTGAAGATGCTTTCTCTAATGTCCTGCCTCAGGGTTGCTTTGGCCTTCAAGATCTCCACAAAGTACTATGAGAAACAAGAGAGCAGAAGGAGACAAAATTAAATTTTTTCTTAGCATATATCATCAAGCTAAATCTGTTCTGTCTCTGATTGGATATGCCTTTGATGAATGCAAAGTGGAAGTGCTTTTACTACTGACATCTAAATTATTCTCCAACACTGATGGCAATTGAAATACCAACACCAGACTGTACTAAACATACAAGATCACACATCAGGGACAGAGTTTGATGGTTTTTGCCGTACAGCCCAGACTGACTGTAAGCATTACATGGCACTGTAGCTCTGCATGGCTCACATGAGACACAAGTACAGAGGGATGTTGTTATCACAATAAAGCAACAGCTGTGCTGGTCTCAAGTTATTTGAAGTGAAAATGGGATTAGCAAATTGAATGTGCATTAGGCCTAAAATGTCTCCTAATTGGAGTGAACGGGTGGAGGGTGAGTAACTGTGCAGAAATTGGGCTGCAGTTGGAGGTGGAATCTTTGGGGATTTCAAAATTCAATTTGGATTCTTTGGTGTCCAATTTGATTGAGAATCAATTCTTGATTCAGACCCAATTCTAGATTGAATGAATAGAAAAAGGGGTACAATTTTCAGTCTCTTGCTCCAATATACTGCACTATATTTTTGCACCTATAATTGTACAAGCTTGGCGGGCCATCAGGCCAACGAGAAACCCCACCAGGCCAAAAAAATATTTTTTTAATGCCAAAAATAACACCAAATATCCATTCATTCAGAAATCAACAGCATTGGGAGCCTCTGTGTAGCACTGTTCTGAAACGTGAGTTAACTTTTGTGTCGTTGCCTAGGGGGCAGTGCATAATATGTGTGCATAGCAGGTGAGTGAATGGTAGAGTGAGTGGCAGAAAAGTTACGGTGAATGCCTAACTTGCAGACACTAAACAGAGAGATAGAGAACGGAAAAATGTGTGAAACAGGCCAAAGCAGTCAACCTAGGGGAAACACTGTACTGTGTGCCAGACTATTCACTGTTGTCCTTACTCCACTGAAATACAATATGAAACATAACTGATATATAAGATAAATGGTCTGCAGCTTTTTTTATTAGAGAGAGAGAGAGAGAGAGAGAGAGAGAGAGAGAGAGAGAGAGAGAGAGAGAGAGAGAGAGAGCGAGCAGTGGTCGAGCAAGCTAGAGAATGAATGAAGAGAGGGAGCGCTGGTAGCGAGAATGCCGGTGAATCAGATCAATAAAACATGATTTTCTGATTGTTTCACAGCAGTTACGTTCCGGAGGACAAATAAACACGCCCACACCTCCACACACACCTCCACTTGACCCCGCGGCTGAACGCCGCACCACCTGATTTGGTCTGAATACGGCCTCACTGCTAACTTTTTCCTCTGCTCCGCTCACATTCACCGTCACTTTTCTGACGCTCGCTCTCTTGCTTAACCACTCACTCGCTTACGTACTGCCCTTTTACTTAAAAGGAGCTACGCTACCTGCAGTTTCCATGGCAACAACACAGACGTTGACTCGCATTTCGAAACAGCGCTGCTCAGAGGCTCCCAAACACTATTGATTTCCGAATGAATGGATACTTGGCGTTATTTTTGGCATTTAAAAAAATATTTTTTGGCCTGGCAGAGGTTCTCGTTGGCCTGGCGGCCCATCAGGCCTGTACTATTATAGGGGAAACACTGAGCTTAAGCAATTTCCTAACACATTAAATACATGGACTTTTGTTTGATGTCACAGCACTAGTTGTTTTTCTTGAAGCTGAATGTTTCATTTCATAAAAGTGTAATAAATTCTTCTGGTGTTACTAGTGACACTCTTTATTTCAAGCAAGCCTGTACACCATGTGTATGCCACAATACATTGTGGCAATCTCTACAGATATGTGAAAACCTGGACAAATAGAGCCACAGTTATCTGCATGGCTAGATGTAAATGGTGTGAGAAAATTTTTTGTAATGAACCAAGCCCTTCAGAAGAGGTAAACCCAGACCACAAGGAATGGTTCTTCTAGCTGCAGGATGTAACATTTAGGGATTAATTTAATATCCAAAGACAAGCAGACTAATATGTCTGAAACCCAGCAATAGCAGTAGTGATGGAATGACAGAGAGTGTCACTGTTAACCCTGCCTAGTCTAAATTTATTCTCAATCACTTCTAGCCAGAGGAGGGGAAGGCATGCCAGTGTTATCCCTATATGTTTTCAATAGCGGCGCTGCTTAATGATGAACGCCTGCTGGTGAAATTTCACTGTACATAATAATCATGACAAACGGAAACTAGGATGTTACCTATGCCACTGAGGCTTCTTAGTGTTGTTGTAGTGTAGTGACAGTTATTATATTCTATGTTTTGTTATCTAATGTGTTAGTTAGTGATATTATCTATTTATATCTATATTCAATAAAAATAGTGTACACTTCATGTGTTGAGCCATTTCATTCTGTTTATTTATTCTATTTTTTTTTTAATTCTATTTATTACAATTAAAGCTATCTGGGCCTCCAGAGCCTTTCTGGTGTCAAAAGCTCCTCATAAATTAACACACATGACTCTCTGAACAAGAATAAACCTATGTGGAACAATTCTACGGTAGCCACTGGTGGTGTGTGCAAATACAGTTCCTGGCACCGTGGGCTCTGCGTTTGCACAACAGCACCGCTGCTGAAAAAAAATCATAGGGGAAACACTGCATGCCATTAACACTGTCTCTCAGTGTTGGATTTATGACACTGACACTTTTTAGGCCTTTAGTTCATACATTGTAACTTCTTTGAGTGTCCACCAGGTTAAATCAGTGTTCCTGACTGCTACAGTACGTACAGTGGTGACTAGCTCCAGCTGTTGGCAGTAACGTTGTTCCGTCTGCACCAACTCTCTTGCTGTTCGGCTGCGTTTTCTCTCCCAGCGTTCCCTCTGCTCCTGGATACTGCTACACCCAAGTGGGCCGGATGGACAAGGGGAGAAACTCATGGTCAAAGTATCGAGGAGATCACTGCAGAGACATAAGCAAACAGACCAGGTTACAGACAGGTTTACACCAAGCGGCAACCTCTGGGGCTGTAAAATGAAGCCGAGGAAGAAGTGCCAAAAACTGCAGTTCCTTGAATACCCACTTGAGGCTCCAAAAGCGAGTCATTCCCCATAGACCCCCATGTTAAAATGCCCAACTTTACAGCAGAGATAAACATGTTTACAGCCTGGTACAAAAAACGGTTTTGGTCTCTATAGATAATTTTCCCTTTCATGACAACTGTGCGGGGGGTGAATTTTTATATAACTCACCCATTTAAGTTTTATTAAGCCGTAAAGTTATGCATAATGAAAGACGTGGCTGCTTTGAGTGACAGGTCCACCAGCCGCTAGGTGACTTGTTTCAGCCATTCGGCCCGCCTCTTTGCCCATTTTTGATTGGCTGGGAGTTAGGCAGCGTCATGCACTGCTAAGATGGCGAAGGCCGGAGCGGCTCACTTTGAGCTTCAAAACCGCTCCTCAGAAACCAACGAGTGACGTCACAGTAATTATGTCCATATTTTTAAACAGCCTATGGTTTACACTAAGGGTCAGATTATGTAAGATAATGTCTTATTTATTTATTGGGACCATGTACAGTGTTAAACATAAATGTTATCATTTGATGTACTGTACCAGAGTTAGCTAATTTTCATCTGCAGTCCCTTCGGCAGGTCACAATTAAAACATATAAACAGTACAAAGCAAAAAACACACGGGACACATAATACAAAATACAAAGCTACACACAATAGCACATCACATACACCACAATGTCAACTATAAATTAATAATATAAGTTTGTCAAATTAAAAGCAAGATTATTTGTGTTCATGAGAAGACCATGAGATAAATGTAGAGTCAGTGGTTACAGAGCTGAGTAGCTTTTAGCAGACTTTTTAATTTGGTTTTAAATGTACTGATGGAACTGCAGCTCCTCATATCATCAGGTAGGGCATTCCCCTGAGTTGTGGCTTTTATGCAGTGTGCTTAAAAGTGTGTTCTTAAAGTTCTAATTTGGATCCAGTGTCACACCAAGATATTTAACCAGTGACTATGTTGAGAATATCCACTTTAGAAGGTTGTACCATGATTTTAGAGACAAACATACCTTTTGTCTTGTTTACATTTGCACTCAGACATGGTTGATGAAGCTGATGTGTGATGCTTTCCAACGTAGGCTAATTGTTAGCTTACCTGCTGCTAACTCAGCTGTTGCAGCTTTTGCATGTGTGTACACAACAGTGCCATCTGCATACATTTGCAGTTATATATCATGACACTGCTGAGGGAGATCATTAATATTTAGGCTAAATAACAGGGGACCTAACACTGACCCTTGTGGAACACCCATTGTGCACTTCATGTTATTGGACAGTGCGTCACAAACTTTAACACATTGTCTCCTATTAGATAAATATGAAGACATCCATGCCAGTGCTCTAGATGAGAAGTTACATTTATAGAGTTTCGATATTAACATCATGATTGTGTCGAATGCTTTAGGCAGATCTAAAAATACAGCACCAACTATTCCTCCTTTATCAAGTCTTGATTTAATTTGCTCTATTAAGTGCAAGGTAGCAGTTTCAGTGGAATGATTTGCTCTGAAGCCAAATTGCATAGAGTGTAGACTAGGGATGCCACAGTGAGGAAATTTTCCCACCGACTAAGAAACTCGTGACAACACCAGTGTTATCAGTTACATCGGACGCTTTACAAAATAAGATATTCGTCAATGACGCTCATCTGTAGAGCCCTTACTTTGATCTTTAACATTAGATTTTTAGTTCAGTGTAGCTGCTGTCCTTTGTTTGTGAGTTAGTGACAGCTGGCTTCAGGCTGCTGTCAGCAGGTTGTCCTCTGTCCTCCGTGTACAGCCGGGCTGCGGTGCACCCAGACAGGGACAAGCCAGAGGACGACTACCACTTAGAACCAGAACCAGAACCAGAGCAAGTCGCCTGCCAGCCGGAGAGAGACACACCAAGAGCAGGCTGAGCAGGCAGAGAGCAGAAGAGTTGCTGCCAAAAACAAGCACCGAGACCCAGAGAGACATGAGAGCAGCTGCTCGCTAACAGCTAATGTTACATTTGTTTACATCAGCGGGACGGAGAACACTCTGTCCCGCGACTCTGCTGCTGCTGCAGATGCTCCTGGAGAAGACACTGTCAGTTTATAATTGTAGCTTCCCTCGTCTGACTAAGTATTGATAACACACTTGATACTTTTCAAATTGGAGTTTTTTTATTTGATGAACGTGGGCGCTGATAAGCAAAAATTATATAAATGGGTTTGTTTCTATAGAAAAAAGCAAAACTATGGTATGGGCGGTGGGCAAGTAATATAATCGGTGTATGTCCCAACACCAGTAACATCGACCACCGTGGCAAGCCTAATGTAGACCAAAATTGCTTATATTAAGAAATGCTGTCAGTTGTTCAATGACAACTTTCTCAGCAACCTTTGAGAGAACTGGCAGTATACTTATTGGTCTGTAGTTACTGGCTTCAACGCGGTCTCCAGATTTAAAAACAGACGTGACAATGGCACATGTCCAGTCATCAGGAAAGGAGCTGTATTTAAAAGACAAGTTAATTAAGTTAATTAAATGAGCAATGGAGGGAGTTAAAATATCTTTGTGTGATTTGACAAACATGGTGTCGAATTGGAAAGCATCTCTACTTTTGGAGCTTTTTAAAGAGCTGATGATTTTGTTTACTTGGAACTCATTAGCCTCTACCAGCTCAAAAACCTGGACTGTAGCATCTATAGGAACAATATGCGGTTTCTTTTTCGTAATTTTTTTCCTAGCTCATATACAGACTCAAGAAAAAAATATTAAAAACAGAAGCAACAGTAAGATGATCTTCAATTAACTTTCCCTGTACTTTGAGTTTAAAATATAAAAATCTAAAAATTTTGGCTCCATACCTATGAGATTATCAGTGTTTTTCCAGATCAATTTACTGTTGCCTTTTGCCTCATACAGTATATTGAGATAAAAACAAGATTTAGCTTCTCTTAGCTCTTGGATAACTTTGTTCCTTAAACCATTCAGCATGTCAGTGTCTCCTCTAGTTTTAACTGCCTTCCTTAGTGCAGCATCTCTAGATTTCATTAGTTCCCACAAATTTTCATTAAACCACGGTAAACCATTAAACCACGGTTGTTTTTATTTTTAGATTTTATCTGTATCCTAACATTAAATATTTCCCTCACAGAGTTGATTCTGTGAGTGAAAGTATCACAGCCATAGTCCAGATCATCAGAGGACAGTGCATCATCCCAGTTCAAGCTGTTAATTTCTAGGTCTGTAGTCAACCAAAGAAAATCTTGGTTGACTGAAATCGTACATAATCATCAACTAATCGATTAGTCGCGGGATGTTCTGAATACACACCCGTTTTCACAGGTAATTGTTAGTCTGTTCCTCTTGCCGCAGGACATAATGGATTAATCCTGGAAGGCTGCTGATGTAGCACTTTTCTCCTTATGAAAGTAACACAGCAGTTATTCAATCAATGAGAATTTAGTCGGATGAGAGCAATATCGACCAACTAATCGACCAGTCGACCAGGAGACTACAGCCCTAGAAATTATGTAAATATAAATAGTTTGCTGTGATTTACTTTTTATATGAACTGCTACTCCACTATAGCACTTGTTTTGACTCTTTTATAAGCACAAAGTTTAGTTTCAAGAAGGGAACAGAGCATTATAATATGTCAAGATGTTAATTTCACTGACAAATTCTTCTTGCTTAGCTTGGGGTATGCACTGGAGGATCACTAGCTTAAATCTATTTTTAGTCAGTTTTCTCACATGTAGGGTTAGGTTGTGATCCGATAAATCAGTGATTAAATTATAACTTTTAGTTATTCTTTCTGGACATAAGAGTTTGTTTGTATGTCATGTTGCCTGACTGCATCGGAAGATAAAAGTGTTTGTAGCTCTTCAAAACTGGAACACTCAAATGTGAGAATTTTAGGGCTGTAGTCAACCAAAGAAAATCTTGGTCGACTGAAATCGTACATAATCGTCAACTAATCGATTTATGGGGGGGGGCATATGCTCTCGTCCGACCAATCAGAAATTGGTCAGACAAGGGCATATCGACCAACTAATCGACCAGTCGACCAGGAGACTACAGCCCTACAGAATTTGATTCTTGATTGAATATGTTTGGGTTTTTGGACTGTTGGTCAGACAAAATAAGCAAAAGATGTCACTTTGGGCTCTGGTAAAGTTTGATAAACATTTGTCTTTTTTCCAATTCTACAGCTTTATGTCTATCTTTATATAAAATAAAATCCATAATGAAAATAACCATTAGATGCAGTCTTACACCAGTCACTGGTCACTCCCTACTACTATCATCAAACCCTCCCCCAGCTGGCCTACGGTCATAAAGTGTCCTCCCTGCAGTCCCTCATTGGTGTTATCTCCTTTGTATTAACGGAGTGAGGAGTGGGCAGAGAGCAGAGCTTTATCAGCAATTAACCCCTATAGTGGGCAACCAGGGTACACCTCTCCCACAGGGACACACTCACAGGATGAGCCTGACTGTGACTGGATGATGGGCTGAGCTACCATCCAACAAACTACACACTGCTGGAGTTTCACATAAAGCCTGTGTCTTAAGATGAAAACTCCACTGCCCCTGTGTGTATGCTGAAAGAATTCTTCACCTTAACTCAATGGCTTTTGTTCAACATGTGTAAACATTACATCTGGGTTACGGCAGGCATACCATACTCATTCAATCAATAGAAACCTTCCTAAGATGCCTGGCTGACTCCCATATTAAACACAGGTTGCTGTAACATGGAAACATGTTACTGCTTCCATGATTTAACACCATTCTCATAAAGTGTCATTTTAAGATGAACTAAAAACAAGATGGTGTGGAGTGGTTGTTTAAGCTAATACAACTAGATACTAAGATACTCTGTTTCAATTGCAGGATTTGAGTGTGGAATTCATCCTTGTCGGATACAGGACTAACATTTAGCTGGAAACATAGCTACTTCGCTCTGGTTAATATTTATTAAAACTAAACTGGAGGAGGATGATCAAAAGGTCCAGAATAGCTACTAAATAAATCTTGCGTTGAGTTTGTCTTGCAAATATTACACCATCAGGGTCACTTTTCATGATATATTTATAGTCTTTATTATTATTATTATTATTACTATATATTGTATTAGATTAGATTTGATTCTTCACTTTAGTATTTCCATTTTATGCTACCTTGTGCTTCTTCTCCACTACATTTCAGAGATAAATATTGTCCTTTTTACACCACTACATTTATTGCACAGCTATAGTGCAACTTATTTTTCTGATCAATATTTTATATGTAAAACATATGATCAATTTATAAAATATGCATTGTTATAGATTAGACTAGCAGACATAAATTGTTAAAATTAGCTCCACCTTGACCACATTAAAATTATGCTTACGTGTCCACAATAATGAGTATTCATGTTCATTGTGGCATTGCTACATTTACTTAAGTCAAAGATATTAGTAATTTTGCCACCATTGATTATAAGCATACTTAAAAGCACAAGCCATAATACAGTTATGGAATCCTCCAGCAATTTAACTTGAATCACAGACTTGGAACTTCTGTCACTCTCACAAATTGATTGACAGGTCTGACAGAATTTTAAGGTAACATGGAAAATATTTTTAAAAAACAGTTTTACATAGCCTACTTCATTCAGGGGTTAAACACCGTAACAATGAATGCAGGGACAGTTCAAAAAGCATGAGCAGCATTTAAGGCGTGGCTTTGGTAAATTAGGGATCATATTCAGTTGTTTTGCCATTGATTAGGCTTACTTCTACGTTTCACTTTAATGTTCAGGTAAAACGTTCAGGGTCCTTCCAGTGTACACTGTAGCCATCATATTTTTCATGACAGGACGGTCCCAGGTTATAGTTACGCTACAGTCCCACAACCTGCTAGTAACTGTTTACGTCGACATTTTAACATTAGGTTACTGACATTTTCCAGTAACATTTATCTGTCTAACCCGCTTATCATGCCCAGAATAAGGCTACAGCTGCAGCACTACTAACGTTAAGAGAATAAAAAACTTTTAATAAAATACTTTCATGCTACATAGTGTATGTAACAATGTCGCAGCAAAAAGTAACTATTAACGTTATATTTTTGTCGCTTGAATCCTACACTAACAAAACCTCTGAAAAGTTTACAGTAACGCTTTTCCCTGTAAGAAGGAAAGCGCTCTTGTATTTACATAAAATGTTTTAAACCGTGTGTTGCTGTGATAAGAGGCTTACCTTCAGGTAACGTCTCCACTTTCAATCAAGGCGCTCTTTTCGGATTCAGCTTCCTTCTTCCGGGCTGCGATGTTGACGCGCAGGCTGATTGGCTGCTCCACACCAAAACATTAACAGGAAATACCTCCCTGGACTGATACAGCGACACCCTGACCTCCGTTTAACATGCTGACATACACAGCAGATAGCCTATTGATAACTGGAATAAACCTCTCAGTAACAGACACTCAACTATGTTACATTTCCTTCAGCAAAGTTCTTTGTCAGACAGGAGTTTGGAAATAGTCCAGATAGAGTCCATATTCCCCAGCACAACCCCACCCACTATAGTTTTATTTGCCATGTACACTCAGTGAGCAGCGCACTTTATTAGGAACTCCTGTGCAATCTAATGGAATCCAATACAACAGCTCTGCCATAAATTCTACTCTTACAAAGCTTGTATATTTTTAGTTTTTGTTGACATGGTCAGAAAGGTGATAATTCTACTTTATGTTTATTATTGAGGTCACAGTGGGTGTTGGTTGTACTGGAGTGCATTGTTCCTTATATTTTGTCCAATTTTCAATTAAATCAGCACGACCCAGTTGATTCACAGACACAGTGGATCTTTTGGGGGCCCTTGGATTCTGGTAAATCAGCTCTGCTTGAGATTAAAACAGTTGAATAACCTTTTGTTTTTCATTTTTTGTTGTTTTCTTTCTGTTTCCTTCTCTAACTTATTCTTCAATAAATTTTACTCTTTACTACTAATTAAAGATACAACAGAATTGGCAACAAGTGGTGAGAAATGGTGCACTGGTTGATATAAGAAAACGCTGCACAGCAGTTTGCAGCTCATTATGAGATAAAAGTGATGCCCTCAGTAATCAGGCCGTGATGCAAGAGGCTATAGCATGAAATCCACAAGGACAGAAGACTTTCAAGTGAAAAAATAAGATGCATTTTTCTGGAGTGTATCCCAGGCTGCAGTTCATGTTGCTTGCAGCTCCACAGAGCAGTGAGAACACTGACATCTAGTGCTGATAGAGGTCAAGTCCTGCTGCAAGACAGGATACAAGTCAGGAGGAGGACTGCTGGAATCCAATATCTCATCTCTACTTGTAGAGATGTACATGTGGCACTGGATAGCCTATGGTATCTCAGTTGATTCAATATATGTAATATGAATACCACATCCACTCATATAATCAAATCACACGATACACTGTATTTTACTGTAACTGAGTTACAGTAAGGGAGGACAGGGTAAGCCGAACCAGTGGGTAAAATGAGCCACCCCTTTTATCTAGGTAACCATAAACAAAAGTAATCACATGACCACAATTAAGAAACTATAGTTCAAATTACTCAATCCATCTTGGACTCAAGCACATGGAGAGAGAGTAAGCAAACCAGAGCAAAAAAAAAAGATTTTTGTCACGCCAAGTGAATTTATCATGTTGCTAAAGTCAGTCTTGTATCTTAATTAAAATGTATATGTTTTGGACATTATTACATGTTTATTTAAGTCAGTGTAAGATAATTTTGAACTTTATTAATGCCATATGTGTAAAGTTTGGAGCACTTGTGGCGCGCTCTGAGCCTTTGTTCCTTTGTTTACCTGTGCAGGTAAACTATTGTCTGCTCGTGTGACTGTATGTGGATTTGAGGGAAAGGACAATACATTTGGGATGGCTTTGCAGGGTAAATTGAACAATTTGTGCATGGTTTTACTTTTGTGAAACGTTTTGTTGTGTTATTTCTTACCTGGATTTTACGGAGAGTCTAGCTTGTTTGCTCGTTGTTGGGGGGTGTTCCATCAAGCTGGCTCACGGGATAGTCTGGCTTATTTCGTTAAACCTCGCTAATTTAAGTGAGAGTTCCGTTCTATCACTGCGGCTTATATGAGTCCCAGCTCAGTAACCATGGTAACGTAGTCAGCAGAACTAGCCTGCTCCATGGCAGGCTAACTGTCAAGCTTAACTCAGCTGCATGTCAAAGAATGTCCAACAGACGGAAACAGACTCTCAAAAGACGGTTCCATCAAGTGTCTTTTCACACTCGCATCACTTGTCTGTGTTCAGGAAACATAAAATAGCAGAACTGTGAGGGACTTTTACAAAAAATACTGAAGTAAATCCCCATTTTATTCATGGTCACTCCTGTATTGGACTGAACTCTTTTATTTAAAAGCTTAGCGTTTAGTTAAGAAGTTATTTATTTATTTATTCATTCACTCATTTTGTTCAAGCTGTGAAGACAAAAAGAAAATTAAATAAAGGTCAAAACATGTCCTTCTGCTGTGTTTAAATGTAGGCTATACAGTATTAACTGCTTATAGTAAGCAAAATTCACCGCTCTCTTCGCCTTTTCTGCCGCCGAAGAAAAGAAGGAACTTGTCACTGGCAAAAGTCAGAACCTGCTGCTTCAAAAATGCTCACAATGCGTTTGAAACAGCTGTATTGTGTTTTGAAACAGTCAATAAAATTCAGTAACTCTATATTCATGTAGGGCAATAAATATACAAACATCAATAAGATGGTATTCTGCATGAGAAATAAAGAAAAAAAAAAGGTTATGATATTATAGTGATATTTGACCCGAACAGACGTGATCACTAAGCGGTTTCCCCTGTACTTATATCCCACTCCAGTTTCCTTATCTCCAACTGCAACTTAATTTTTAACTTTCATTGACGCTTGTTAATGGACATTTTGTGGAAGAGAAAATGTGTCAAAGAGTATGATAATGTTGGGAAGTTGGTTCTCTTAAGTTGCTGACACTGTCATTTTAATTATACATCTGATATTATCTAGCCAGTGATAATATAACCACACTGATCTGAAGGGCAATACTACTGCATGCTCATTTATTAACAAATAAAGATGAAACCATAAACAGGGACAAGTGCTGCTCTTCACTTTCCCCACACAGACTCATCAAGCCGGATGCAGGGATTGTGTCAACCATTCTGGAGATAAGTTCACTCCTCTAACCTTTAGGCTATCACTACTTACCTACAGGTATGCATTTAATCTGTCATCAATTTTGTGCCAAGCCATCTCCTTCACCTTTTTAATTGTAGCAGTATTGGCCTTTTTGGTGAAAACCCCCTTATATTCTTCATATAATTTCATTAGCAGGTTTGCTTTGCTGCGGAGAAGAACACCGCTCTAGTTTTCTCTTCTTTTTGCGACATAGTATAGTCTTTTCTATAATCGACTGTTCTGGGCTGCTTATGTACTCTGTGCATTTCAAGCTTATTCCAGCCTAGCTAGATTTAGCGCTGACTAGAGGCAGCTAAACTGCGTTAGTGGAATGGCTTGAGCCTCAAGTGAAAGTTGACGTTAATTCTAGCCAGGCTTTTTCAAGTAAGTGCAGCTTTCTTCAGCTGCGTTGATGGAACACCCCTCTGATGCGAACATGGGTGAAGCTTTGCTTGGGAGCATGTCCGTGGTTTCGGGAGGGTTGCTAGTCCACAAGTCGCTCTCCTGATCCAGCGGTCTTTAGTGCATAAGCAGGGGAGAACGGGGTAAATCGAGCCAGTGGGTAAAATGAACCATAAACAAAAGTAATCACCTGACAGTAACAGTGATGTGGTGTTGGAGGTCCCGTCGCTGTCTGAGTTTCCTGTGTTGCTGTCGCACAGTGAGGTAGTGCAGGAGGAAAGTAATGATTCTTCTCTGACAGACATATTTGAGCGGGTTTTGTCGGCCTCTGAGATAAATAGTGCTGCCAACGAATACTTCTTGCATAATGGTTTGCTGTTCAGAAAGTGGATTCCTGTGGGTGAAAACTGTGTGAATGCTGATGTTTTCCAGATAGTGGTGCCAGCTAAGTTCTATCCTCTTGTCTTGAAAGTGGCACATGACGAGTATGGACATTTTGGTGTGCGCAAAACATACCTTAACATCCTTAAACACTACTTTTGGCCGCATGTCAAGCGGGATGTATCCGGGAGGTTTTGCATCGATTTACAGAAAGTAAATGCTGTCACAAAATCTGACTCATTTCCGTTACCATGTATGGATGACTGTATCGATCAGGTGGGGTCTGCGAAGTTTGTGAGCAAATTTGATTTGTTTAAAGGATATTGGCAAGTGCCTCTGTCTAAGCGTGCACAAGAAATTTAAGCATTCATCACTCCGTCTGGCCTCCATTCTTGGCACTCACATCTTCAGTGCATCCGGGCGCTGTTTGATCGCTTGGCTGAAGCGTGGCTTACTGTTAATTTGGCTAAATGCGATTTTGCTATGGCTACAGTGACATACCTCGGCCGTGTGGTGAGACTAGGTTGTGTGGCTCTAGTCAAGGCCAAGGTTGTGGCTGTAGACAAAGAAGGAACTTCCCAAAAGTTCTTGGGTTTAGTGGGTTATTATAGGAGTTTCTGTAAAAACTTCTCCACTGTCATTTCCCCCCCATGGAACTGCTTAAGGCCAAGGTGAAATTTGTTTGGTCTTCTGTGTGTCAGTCAGCTTTTGAAAGTGTGAAATCTGTCTTGTGCTCTTCTCCTGTTCTAGCTGCTCCTTGTTTTGATTGAGCATTCATGCTCCAAGTAGATGCCAACCAGGTGGGAGCAGGTGCTGTCTTGCTCCAGAGTGAGCACCAAGGGGTGGTGAGGCCAGTCAGTTTCTTCTCAAAAAAGTTTAATAATTACCAGCGCAATTATTCTGTTACTGAGAAAGAGGCTTTGTCATTTATTTGGGCTTTACAGCATTTTAGTGTATATGTAGGAGCAGGAGGACCAATGGTGGTCTACACAGACCACAATCCTCTGACTTTTTTGCATTCCCTAAGGTATCAAAACCAGAGGCTAATGAGGTGGGCATTGTTTCTTGCTTACATATTAAAGGTACAGACAATGTTATTGCTGATGCATTTTTGTGTGCTCCTCAGTGTTGACTAGTGTGAACTGAGTTTAATATACTGCCCTGTTGTTCTGTCTTATTCAACTGTTGTTGCTGTGCCTGTCTTCTTAATTTGTTTCTCAGGCGCCGGGTTGCTGAGGATGGGTTGGGCAAGAGTATCTAGTACAAGGGTGGTGTATTTATTATTTTTGTTTTTTGGGGGGTGGGGTTGTTTTAAGTAATTGTGACTTGTCTTATTGTGGGTGGGTTGGTGGTGTGTCGGTGACCTCCTTGGGACACTGACTTGAGGGGGGGGGGGGGGTGTATTGATGCTGGTGTGGTAATGCGTTATATTCTTGTCTACAAAGGTATCTTGGAGAGTGTGGGTGTGGCAGCCAGC
Organism: Thunnus thynnus; assembly: GCF_963924715.1. Lineage (NCBI taxonomy): Eukaryota > Metazoa > Chordata > Actinopteri > Scombriformes > Scombridae > Thunnus > Thunnus thynnus. Next base: position 1,025,298 of record NC_089539.1, on the reverse strand, counting down.
TGAATTTGGAGCAGCCTACTGCTGCCATGGGGGTAAAAGGCGAACTCCCAGCTTTGTTGGAGCTCTCTCTCACCTTGACGCATCCCAGCCAGCAGCTGCAGGCTTTTGTTTTTCATTTGATTCTGGTTTTGTTGTTACTCCACAACACTTTACACTTCATTATTCACACATCCACACCTACATGACTGATGTTACTGACTGACACACTACATATTTGCAATTATTGCTTCAGTTGATTACTTTATTATAATTATCTTTAATTTGGTGCCATCCATTGTGTCCATTCCCACATTTGTCATGGCCTAGGAGCCGGGTTATGACAATAACTCCAGGATCTTACATGAATACATTTAGGAATAAGTGACAACAGAAACAAGAGACAATGGTTTTTGTATGTAGAAATGAGTTTGTTATCCATTTGACTACAGAACAACTACAGAGTTCATCAACTTAATGGGATATATGAGTCTATATCCCTCAATTACATGACCAAGCAGAATAACAACACAATGTTACACTAACTGACAACATATTTAGTTATCGATAGGAAAGTACTAGTAAGTTCTTAATAATTATGTGTGACTATTTACCAAAACCAATAATGAAGTTAAAACTAACTAATAAGACACAAAACACAAGGTGAATTAATTCTTTTAAAGAAGATCTAATGAAACTAGATTAGAATAAGGTTGAATAAGGTTGAATAATGTGGAAGATGTAGATGAAGTCTATGAGACATTTTTGTCCATATTAACAGCTCTTTTTCATTTTCTTCTTCTTATTATTATTTTTTATTGGGACATAATATATACAACATGTAGCATATATGTGTTTTTTTTCTTTTATTCCCACCCTGTGCCAAGGCTTAGTTGTTCCCATCGCTTTAGGAATTTCAGATTTTGTAGTTTTCTTTCAGATGTTAATCTTTCTATCATCCAGTGTGTTTTAAGAAACACACTGTATGATACAAAGATCTGATCTGATAAAAAAAATCTAATATATTAAACTGTGTGCATATTTTTTTCTTTATTATGAATGCTTCTCCAAACAGGATTACAATATTACTGAAATCTGATTTACTGCTACTTAAGTGTCCTAAAATTACAGTTTGTAAATTGATAGTATATTTTTTTTATCATAGTTCAATGTCCACTTTTGGACTTGATCCCAAAATAAAGCAACAATAGGACAATACCACATCAAATGCAAGATCAATTCCTCATCATCATTGCAAAACCTACACAAGCAAGTTTGTTCTAGGCCCCAAATAGACAGCATATTTTTGGTGGGTAAAAATTGACATATTATCTGTATTTGTATTATACCTATGGATAAATCTAGGTTGAATTATGGATAATATTAAATGCATATTTCCATGGAATTATTATATTTATAACTATCATGTCTTTGACTATATTGTATTTATTCCTTTTTTTAATGTTATTTTTATTTCCATTCATACATCATAGGTCTCTACCATATGGGCAGCATATCAGTTGTTTTCTTGGTTTTTTAGTTATGGGATTTCTCCAGACATTAGATACTGATGCAATAATTTTATTATCTTCTAGTGGTGTGCATACTAGACCATAATTTTGCTATTGCTGTCTATTAAATCATTCACAAATATAATGTTTCTATTTAGTAATTGTTTGTTTAAGGGTGATTATCTATTTTTTGTTGTAACATGCTATTTATTTTATCTGGGGGGTGATACTGGTAATGTGGCCCCTTTGCAATAGTGTCTTCCTTGAAAGCTGACATTAAGGGAAATAAGTCATTTTTTTAACTGGCTGAAGTGGGTATTTTTTAACTTTAAGTAATCTTGCTGAGAACCAGTGTTGGACATGGTATAATTTTGGTATGATAGATGCTTTTAGGAAATAATTTAATCCTTTTAGGTTCAAAAGTGTCAAGCCTCCCTCTGCTATATAAATCTATAAATATGCTCTTTTGATTTTATCTGGTTTGTTATTCCATATAAATTCAAATATTCTTTATTCATATTTTTTGTACAATTAATAAGGATTATTAACAATTAATAAGGATATGTATGTATGTGTATATATATATATATATATATATATATATATATATATATAGATAGATAGATAGATAGATAGATAGATAGATAGATAGATAGATAGATAGATAGATAAGTCCATAAGTCCATCTGATAGTAAAATTTGTAGGTAATTATATAATTTCCAGGAATCCATACACCTGATTGTGCATTTATCAGAGTTTGGTTTCAAGCCTGATGTCTTTGAAAACTGATCCAAGTCTTCATTTAAGGCCAGTATTGAGTTCACAGTCAGTATTAATGTAAAATTTGTGTCATCTGCATACATTGTTACTTTGGATTCTATATTATTTACAAAAAGACCCTTTATGTTACTGCTATTTCACACTTTTTGTCCTAAAATTTCAATAGATAAAATAAATAAGTAGGGGGACAGGGGACGGCCTTGTTTCAAACCTCTTTTCAAATATGTTGTTTCTAAGAGTTCATCATAATGAATTATTTTACATTTTGAATTGCTATAGAGTGTTTTCATCCAATTAATTATGGATGGACCAAAATTGAAATAGTGCAGACATTTGTACATAAAGTCTAATCATAGATTATCAAAGGCCTTTTCGAGATCTGCAATAAAAACTATACCAGGTTCTTGTACTCTATCATAAAACTCTATTATTTCTAAAAATCTGTCTAATGTTATCATTTATACTTCTCCCTTTCATGAATCCTGATTGATCTGGATGAATGATCCCAGGTAATACCGTTTTTATCCAAATGGCAAGACATTTGGCAAGTATTTTTGCACCATAACACAGTAATGTAATAGGCCATCAGTTTTTGAGATTTGTTTTAAAATTAGTGAAATCAGCCCTTCTTGTTGAGTTCCTGATAGTTTCCTTTCCATATATGCACTACTAAAAAAGGTTATAAAAGGTTTGATAGAATTCAACTGGTATTCTATCCAGGCCTACAGCTCTTAAAGGCTTTAGAGGAATTAAAGGCCATGGACAGTTCATCCTCTGTGTATCGGTCCCTCACATAAGGCTTTCTCTTCAGATGTTAATCCATTCATTCACAAACAGTGCGTACGCACAAATCTGTGCTTCAACTGTGAATAGGAATGTTTTAAGGACAAATCCAAGATTCATCAATATATTCTTACCTGAATTTGTTCTTACTCTGCGAACAAAATTTGAACTGCCTTAGACCATGTGTACGCACAAATCATAAATGTCTCATGGTCTTAAAAAATGATATAGTCAATATTTATTCAATGTAAACAGTATATTAGAACCACAATTCTTTAAAAAATGATTGGGCCTAAATATACAACATTCAAAAGTGTGAAATTCCTAATATTCATCATCAAAATCATTACTATAAATGTAATTAATATAATATAATTAATATATTAAAATTGTCCTGTTCTCTCTTTTAGATGACAATACCTTATATATCAGAATTTCCATATTGCAATGTGACACCAATTCATTTCCCCCATCAGATTTGGCTGTGATATATGCAGCTGGTTAACCAGCAGCATGTTCAGTGTTCCTCACAGCCTGACAGTTCAGTAGTGGCACAGAGAGGGGGCTCAGCTTTCAGTACATCACGGCCTGTTGGGGCCAGAGATGAAACACGATGTGATGGGATGTAGTTAGATCAATTCACAGGTCTACACATTTACCAAGTTTTTATTTTGTTAAGAACGTACTGTGTGGAAGTGGTGCAAGTATGCAAGCTATATACAGGATTCACAATTGGGCTCCAAACAGTTATGCCAATGACATGTTTACCAGCCATATCTGCCTTTTCTGGCTTCTACTTCTGAAACTGTTGTTTGGTTTCACTTCCAGTAAAGCTTCTCTACAGTTTTACTATCACAGCCCTCTTTGCAAAGAGTGACAGCTCTCTCCACTGCTGCACCACTCCAACAGAGTTTTCCTTATACAAAGAAATGGGGGTGTGATAGTATGTACTGTAAGTACTGATAGCGGGCATGCGCCTGTCAATTTAGAATGATTCTGCTTCACTAACATATGCACAATGGTAAGAACAAAATTGGTCAGTGTGCATGTGTCATGAATCTGATGGTAATTTTGTGTGCGCACTTATTTTGTGAGCTAAGAAGAAGAAGAACATTTCTACGCATGTGTTAGTAAATAAGGCCCATTGATGGGAAAAAAGAATGTGCTGGTACTTAAAAGTGGGACTGGGGGATTTTGAAATGAAAATATTTTAGAAAAATATTTATGTTTTTCTTTGATAATATCTTTGGGCCCTATAAATGTGGTGTTATTTATTATGAGTTTTGTGATTTTTTTTTTTTTTTTGCTGCATTCCTGTGCTGTAGGTTCATGAAGATTTTAGTTAATTGTTCTTCGTTTTCCATCCATTCCACTTTATTTTTGAAAAAGTTTTAGCTTGATTTTTCTTCATAGATAAGTTCTAATTCTTTTTTCCTCTTGTTTAAGAAAGTTTAATGTTTCTTTATTGTAATTATCATCTACAAGTTCAGATAATCGTTCGATTTGTTGTATTATATCCTGTTCTTTCAGACAGTGTTTTTTATTTTTCCTCAAACTGTATTGTATACAGCAGGGGTTCTCAACCTTTTGAAACTTAAGGCTCATTTCTGGTTGTTAAAAAATTTCCGAGAACCACCTTCCCAAATAAATGAACCCCCCCCCCCCCCCCCAAAAAAAAAAACAACAACAAAAAAAAAACATAATATGACAAAAAAAACTGGGCTGTAAATATGTGTTATGCCACCTGTCAACTTTAATGACCAAAATAAATATTCTGTTTACCCTCAGTAAGACACTTGGGCTTGCTTCTGGGAAAAATGAGATGAAGTCATGGTGGGATGGGTGAGGGGTTGACATGCAGAGTAACATTCCAAGTTGCTTTCAGTTTGTTCCTTACCTTTGATTTTGTGACAGTCACAATGGAAAACCCTGACTCACATAAATAGGTGGTGGTGAAAGGCAACAGAAATTTGATTTTTTTCAAACACAGAGAAATCAGTAATTTAAATCAAAGTAAGAGTCTGTTTCATTTGGTCACCTGTCAGTGGCATCATACCCCCTCTACCAAAGAGTATACGTGCACAAGATGCATGCTTCGTGGTTGTCTGCTACAATGGCCTCTACCAAAGAGTATATACATACAAGATAATACATTGGCAGCATTGTGGTTGTCTGTCATGTTGGCGTCTACCAGAGAGTATACATGCATACAAGATAATACATTGGTGTTGTGGCTATTTGCCAGAATAGCGTCTACCAAAGAGTATATGATACATACAAGATGATATGTTGGCGTTGTGGTTGCCCGCCATAATTTGAGTTTTATTCAGTTTTAAGCCACATTTTTATGATAAGCTTTTTAGATCTTTGTAGTTTTTAACTGTATCTTTTAACCGGATGAAGGGTTCTAGTCATTGGACATCTTGATCTTAAGTTATCAGAGGAACAAGCTGAGCAAAAGTTAACAGCAGCTTGGATAGCAGCCCCTCCCGGACGTCCTCTTTATGCTGAACAGTGGCGGAGAATCACCAATTTTTAACATGAAACTGCTTTACTCACTGTTTTTACAGTTTTATTCACCATGTACGTTTGTTTTGGAGAGGAGGAGACCTCTGCGGATAATTCAGCTCACGGTAAAAACCTGCTGAACGTCTGTATCTTAAGTTATCAGACAAGCTAAGCAAACATTAACAGCAGCTTGGCTCGCAGCCCCTACTGGACATCCTGTGTCCATTGAACAGTGTTGTACAAACACTGATTTATAATACGAAACTGCTTTATTCAGTGTTTTTATCTGTTTTAATCACCGGATCACTGTGGATAATTTGCCTCCCGGTAAAAACATCTTGAATGATGAACAACAAAGTAATTCTATGCCGGAGAAGCTGGTTGTTTGACAATGAAGACAATAACTCCCATAATCCCACACTACTTCACACTGTCATCACACGTCTTTTGTTATTTTTTTGATTGAGAGACCCCCAGTGGCAGAAATTACATATTGTGCATTTAAAATAAAACTGGTCATTGAAATTATGCATTTAATTTGATGATCCCATACAACCAAAGGGTTTGCTGTTCCTACATTTCGGCGAAAAAAATCTTCTATAAAAATCTTAGTGGCCTCAATAAAAACCTTATCTTCCAAGAATAACTGATTAAATTTCCAATATCCAGGACCTCTATTATGTTCAGAAGTAATCATATTTATTTCAGTAAGGTTATGATCTGAATGCATTTTTATTACTAACTATAGTTTTTGTGACTAAAGTGATCAGCTAAAGGAAACCAAAAAGTAGTCTAACCTTGCGTGGTTTAATCTTTGCCAGGTGTGCCAGAATACAAATACATTATTCGGCAAAGCACAAATCGTGGGTTTTTACAAATATTTGTTTCATACAAATATTTTTAAAAATATTTGTTTTCTGGAAAAAAACATGTCAAATACCAGCTTGCAGGTTGGTTACGTCGCTATCTCAGTCTCTCTCCTCTGCTCCGCTGTGACATCTATCAGCAGGTCTCAACGAGGGGAGTCACATCCACCTGCTACATGGTGCACATTTCCTAATTTGGACATCACTCCCAGAGTCTGGTTTGTTCCCAGAGATAAAGCTGATATACTGACACACACAAAGTGCTCCCAAAGTGACTCTCCATAACCTGTTGTTCCCCCTCTCCTTTCCACAAAGTTAGGTTGTAATAAATAGGCAATAAATGAAAAGTGCAAACCAATAATTGCCTTTGAAGGTCTTCCCTACACATTACACAGTGTGCTGTCTCTGCCGTGTTATTTGTGTATAAATAGATAGAGGTCTATTTGCACCAAGGCGTTGAGTTTTAGCTCAATAGTCAGCGCAGTTGTCTATGATCTGGGAGACTCCAGTTTCAAGAACCGGTGTTCTACCTACCTCCTTCGTAAGGTAGTTTATTCATAAACACTTATTGTAACACTTTAATTTTTTAAAATTAAAAGTGCAATAAAAATGAAAACAAAAACAGGATTTTTAAGCCTCTTTCCATTTTTATTAGAATACAAATGCAAATAATTTGCTGCCTCAACAAATACAGATACAAATACAAATGCACATCCCTAGTGGATTGTTCATACTCCATATATCTACAAGGTCTAATAAGGCCATCAGATTCTTTATAGCACAATGAGCTTTTGGATGATAGTTTTTATCATGGGATCCTTTTCTTTCCGTTTTATTATCTTCCGTTTTCTTATCTATCTATGTTTAAGTCTCCTACCATAATAACTTGATCATTCATAGTAACATATGTCTGTATATTTTGCAACAAAACCTCAAAGCAACCTGTGTTAGGAGCATAAAGATTAACTAGCAATGTTTGTTTGTGGTTGTTTTTCATGTCTAAATAATCCATCTCCCATCTGAGTCTACTTGTAGGGTGTTAAAAGTAGTATTATTTAAATTATTAACCATTATCATGACCCTTTTAGCAGTCCTTTGACCATGTGAGTAAAAAATATCACCTCCCCATTCATCAGCCCATTATTTTTCAACTTCAGGTGTGAAATACATTTCTTTTAGGCAATAAATGTCATAGTTTTTATCTTTTAGCCCTGAAAAAACCTCTCTTCTTTTCTTATCAACCAAACCATTGCAGTTATAACTGGCTATGCAAATCTCGCTCATCATATACAGAATTAAAATATCAAGTTGTTTTTAACTTTTGTAATACTACTGATAATAACACTGCTTAGGCTGTAGGCTATTCAGGCCACATGGCATCCACAAGGGGCCCGGACCCCATCTACCCCAGGTGCCCACCCTATAGACCCAATGGACCAGTCCAGCCCAGCCCAGAATAATAAAACAGAAATTTGCTGAAAAGCTGTGGTTAACTAAGGGCTTACAAAATGCATGTAAAAAGAAAATATATTATAAAAATATACACTGTATACATATTATAAAGATTTTTTAAAGAAAAGAACAAGAGAAGTAGAACATATTTAGACATATAAAACAAACTGACAAATAAGGTACAGCAAAGAGGATTATTATAAATTAGTGAAGGACAATAGAAATCATATTAAAAACACATGGAGAGTAGTGAATGACATTATTAAAAATGGAACTAAAAAAGAGGGTTACTCAACCTATTTCCTGACAAATATAATGCTACTATTAGGGATGTGCAGAGATCCCAGTATTTGTATTTGTATCTGTATTTGTTGAGGCAGCAAAATTATTTGTATCTGTATTTGTATTCGAATAAAAGTAGAAAGAGGTTTAGTGAATCTATAGTGCTGACGTGCTGACGTGCTACGGTAAGCGTATTGTATCATTTCCGGTTGCCGACTGTGCATACTGATAGCGTTGTTGCTGCTCTCATCTCAGTTGATTTTCCTATATATATCACATTACTGTTGATTAATATCTGCTGTATATTTAAACTTTCGCTAGTTTTACACAAGCACTCTCAGCGCTTTTCTCTTAACGACTTTTCTCGCTAATCGCACAAGTTGTTAGTCACTTTAGCTCTGCAGCTAGCACTAGCAGCTAACTCAAACTAAGCAGTTAGCGATGGCTTCTCTCTCTCCCTCTCGTTCTCCTGCTCTCTCTTGCTCGGTGTGCCAAATGTTCAGTTACTCCTCTGCCTCCTTTAGTGATAGTGATAAGTGTAATAAGTGTAGTCTATTTGCAGCACTGGAGGCAAGGCTTAGTGAATTGGAAGCGCGGCTCCGCACCATGGAAAAACAATCAGCTGCTAATATAGTTAGCCAGCCCCTAGTATCCGGTGCGGGCCGACCTAGCGTAGCTCCCACTCCCCCGGTAGCTCCCGAGCAGCTGGGAAGCCAGGGCGGCTGGGTGACTGTCCGAAGGAAGCATAGCCCTAAGCAGAAGCCCACGGTTCACCACCAACCAGTTCATGTTTCTAACAGGTTCTCCCCACTCAGCGACACACCCGCTGAGAAACAAACTCTGATTATTGGCAGCTCCATAGTCAGAAACGTGAAGTTAGCGACACCAGCAGCTATAGTTAAATGTATTCCTGGGGCCAGAGCGGGCGACATTGAGTCAAATTTAAAACTGCTGGCTAAGAATAAGCGTAAATATGGTACGATCGTCATCCATGTCGGCGGCAACGACTCCCGATTACGCCAATCAGAAGTCACCAAAATTAATGTTGAGTCGGTGTGTACATTTGCTAAAACAATGTCGGACTCCGTAATTTTCTCTGGACCGCTGCCTAATCTGACCAGTGATGACATGTATAGCCGCATGTCACAATTCAACCGCTGGTTGTCGAGGTGGTGTCCAGCAAACGATGTGGGCTTCATAGATAATTGGCAGACTTTCTGGGGAAGACCTGGTCTGATTAGGAGAGACGGCATACATCCCACTTTGGATGGAGCTGCTCTGATATCCAGAAATATGGCCAAGTTTATTAGTAAACCAAAACCATGACAACCCAGAGTTGAGACCAGGAGGCAGAGCTGCAGTCCTACACGCTTCTCTGCGCTTCCATTAGAGCAGTTACCCACCCAAAACCACATAGAGACTGTGTCTGTCCCCCGACCACATAAATCAATTAAATCCAAAGTATATAAAAGAAGAGTCATTCATGAAAATCTAGTAAAAATTAAAACCACTGCTGCAATAGTACAACAAAATAAGATAATTAAATGTGGACTCTTGAACATTAGATCTCTTTCATCTAAAGCAGTTTTAGTAAACGATTTAATTTCAGATCATCGTATTGATTTATTTTGTCTCACTGAAACCTGGCTGTGTCATGAAGAATATGTCAGCCTTAATGAATCCACTCCCCCCAGTCATATTAATACTCATATTCCTCGAGACACTGGCCGAGGAGGAGGAGTTGCAGCCATTTTCAACTCAAGCCTAATCATCAACCCTAGACCTAAATTTAATTATAACTCATTCGAAAGCCTTGTTCTTAGTCTCTCCCAGCCAACCTGGAAAACTTTACAGCCAGTTCTATTTGTTATAGTGTACCGTCCTCCTGGCCCGTACTCTGAATTCCTATCTGAATTCTCAGAGTTTTTGTCGTATTTAGTCCTTAGTACAGATAAAGTAATTATAGTAGGTGATTTTAATATTCATGTGGACGTTGATAGTGACAGTCTCAGCACTGCATTTCTCTCATTATTAGACTCAATTGGCTTCTCTCAGTGTGTAAATAACCCCACTCACCGTCTTAACCACACCCTAGACCTTGTTCTAACTTATGGGATTGAAATTGAACATTTAATAATTTTTCCACAAAATCCTATTTTATCAGATCATTTTTTAATAACTTTTGAATTCCTATTACTGGATTACACACCATTAGATAAAAATGTCCTCACTAGATGTCTATCTGATAGTGTTGTAGATAAATTTAAGGAAGCAATTCCGTCAATACTGAATTCACTGCCATGTCTCAATACTACAGAGGACTCTTATGTTAACTTTAGTCCCTCCCAAATTGATAATCTTATTGATAATGCTGCAGGCTCACTAAGACAAACACTCGACTCCATCGCCCCCTTAAAAAAGAAGATAATAAAACGTAAGAGGTTAGCTCCATGGTATAACTCCCAAACCCGCAAATTAAAGCAAACATCGCGAAAATTGGAAAGGATTTGGCGTTCCACCAAAGTAGAAGATTCTCGCTTAGTCTGGCAAGATAGTCTTAAAACATATAGGAAGGCCCTCTGTAATGCCAGAGCCGCCTATTACTCAGCATTAATAGAAGAGAATAAAAACTGCCCTAGGTTCCTTTTCAGCACTTTGGCCAGGCTGACAAAGAGTCATAACTCTACTGATCCATGTATTCCTATAGCTCTCAGTAGTAACGACTTTATGAGCTTCTTTAATGATAAAATTCTAACTATTAGAGACAAAATTAACCATCTCCTGCCCTCAACAGGCACCGTTCTCTCCCCAAACACAGGAACCTTGGTAACGGCAGTAAATCCTGACATATATTTGGACTGTTTTTCTCCAGTAGACTTGTCTGAACTAACTTCAATGATTTGTTCAGCTAAACCATCAACCTGTCTCTTAGATCCCATCCCAACTACGCTGCTTAAGGAAGCCTTACCCTTAGTGAGCACTTCTTTACTAGATATGATCAATCTGTCTTTAGTAACAGGCTATGTACCACAGTCCTTTAAAGTAGCTGTAATTAAACCTCTTCTTAAAAAGCCTACTCTTGATTCAGGTGTTTTAGCCAATTATAGACCTATATCTAACCTTCCATTTCTATCCAAGATCCTTGAGAAAGCAGTCTCTAATCAGTTATGTGACTTTCTACATAACAATAGTTTATTTGAGGATTTTCAGTCAGGATTTAGAGCGCATCATAGCACAGAAACAGCACTGGTGAAAGTCACAAATGACCTCCTAACTGCATCAGACAAAGGATTTGTCTCTATACTTGTCCTGTTAGATCTTAGTGCTGCATTTGACACAATTGACCATCAAATCCTTTTGCAGAGACTGGAACATTTAATTGGCATTAAAGGAACTGCATTAACCTGGTTTAAGTCCTATTTATCAGACCGATTTCAGTTTGTACATGTGAATGATGAATCCTCCGTGAAGGCAAAAGTTAGACACGGAGTTCCACAAGGTTCTGTACTTGGACCAATTCTATTCACCTTATATATGCTTCCTTTAGGTAATATTATTAGGAAACACTCCATAAATTTTCATTGTTACGCAGACGATACCCAATTATATTTATCAATGAAGCCAGATGAACCCAATCAGTTAAACAAACTCCAAACATGCTTTAACGACATAAAGACCTGGATGACCTGCAATTTTCTACTACTAAATTCAGATAAAACTGAAGTTATTGTGCTTGGCCCTAAACACCTTAGAAACAAATTATCTAATGATAAAGCTGCTCTGGATGGCATTACCCTGGCCTCCAGCACCACCGTAAGGAATCTGGGAGTTATCTTTGATCAGGATATGTCCTTTAACTCCCACATAAATCAAATTTCAAGGACTGCCTTTTTTCACTTACGTAATATCACAAAAATCAGGCACATCCTGTCCCTAAAAGATGCAGAAAAACTAGTTCACGCATTTGTTACTTCTAGGCTGGATTATTGCAATTCCTTATTATCAGGCTGCCCTAACAAGTCTCTAAAGACTCTCCAGCTGGTCCAGAACGCAGCTGCACGTGTATTGACTAAAACTAGAAAAAGAGACCACATTTCTCCCATTTTAGCTTCACTACATTGGCTTCCTGTAAAATCTAGAATAGAATTTAAAATCCTTCTCCTAACTTACAAAGCCCTTAATGGTCAGGCACCATCATATCTTGAAGAGCTCATAATACCGTATTATCCCACTAGAACACTGCGCTCCCAGTATGCAGGCTTACTGGTGGTCCCTACAGTCTTTAAAAGTAGAATGGGAGGCAGAGCCTTCAGCTATCAGGCTCCTCTTCTATGGAACCATCTACCGGATTCAGTCCGGGGTGCAGACACCCTCTCTATGTTTAAGAGTAGGCTTAAAACTTTCCTTTTTGATAAAGCTTATAGTTAGGGCCGACCAGGCTCGCCTTGGATCAGCCCTTAGTTATGCTGCTATAGGCCTAGACTACTGGGGGACTTCCCATGATGCACTGAGCTCCTCTCTCCTCCTCCTCCTCTCCATCTGTATGCATTCATGTAACATCAATGCATGTCACTAACTTTGCTTCTTCCCCGGAGTTTTTTGTGCTTTCTCATCTCACAGAAAAACCTGACTCCCGGGCCGAACCTTCGCGGTCCTTCACAGTCCTGATGGCATCCTTCCCTGGCTGTTGCTGCTTGTGCTTGTTGTTGTTTGTTGTTGTCATTGTTTTTCTTCTGTCCCCCCTCCCCCTTTCCCTCTCTCTTTCTCTCTCTCAACCCAACCGGTCAAAGCAGATGGCCGCCCACCAAGAGCCGGGGTCTGCTTGAGGTTTCTACCCGTTAAAGGGGAGTTTTTCCTTACCGCTGTCGCCAAGTGCTTGCTCATGGGGGAACTGTTGGGTCTCTGTAAATTAAAGAGTACGGTCTTGACCTGCTCTATGTGAAAAGTGCCTTGAGATGACTTCTGTTGTGATATGGCGCTATATAAATAAAGATTGATTGATTGATTGATTGATTGAAAATCCTGTTTTTGTTTTATGACACTTTCAGTTTTAGAAAATTAAAGTGTTACAATAAGTGTTCATGAATAAACTACCTTACAATAGAGGTCTCCACATCAGAGACAGCAAATCATGTAACGTGTAGGGAGGAACTTCAAAGGCAATTATTGCTTTGCACTTTTCATTTATTGCCTATTTTTTACAACCTAACTTTGTGGAAAGGAGAAGGGGAACAACAGGTTATTGAGAGTCCCTTGGGAGCACTTTGCTTGTGTCAGTAGCTCTGCTTTATCTGGCAAATACCCCCAACAAATAATTTTTTAAATATTTGTATGAAACAAATATTCGTATAAAACCCACTATTTGTGCTTTGCTGAATAATGTATTTGTATTCGGGCACACCCCTAGCTACTATTAGTAATATGGATTTGGTTGCAGATGAATTTAATGCAGTGCTGCTGCTACGTACACACGCATCATGCACTGTGCATAGGGAATAACTTCACTCTTATATGGTGTGGTGTCCCCACATTCACTTCACACATGAATAGTCAACTGTTGGTTATATGACAACACTTAGTTTGGAAGCATAATATAATATAATATATAATAATTATCAATTATAAAATTAATAAAAAATATTAATATGAATTAATAATTATAGGGCACTACCCAGAATCTGGGACCGATAACCCAACAATAAGGTAGTCTTATAAAAGAGTTCACCTAGAATGCTAATATGTGAGGGATATCAACATTCAAGGGTGAACAAAGATGGTATGAATTCAAGCTCTGACTCTCTCAATCAGCCACTTTTCACAATATAAAAACAGTAATGACAAAAGACTTCTCTTTAAAGATATAACAGTGTTTATTTAACAATAGCAAAGTTAACAAAGTTAGCCAATGCTTTGAGCAATAAATCACTTTCTAAAATCTAATTCTACCTAAGCAACATACAGCTATGTACAATGAAGACACGTACAAGCGGGAGCATGTATATGTGTGTGTGTGTGTGTGTGTGTGTGTGTGTGTGTGTGTGTATGTGTGTGTGTGTGTGTGGGTCTTCAGCGGTGTCTACTTCAAAATAAAATACTGTACGTGTTTACTTCAAAATTAAATTACTATACGTGGAAATACAAGACTTAATGTTACTTATAAAACAAAAACAAATTAACTTGTTGCAGTAAAAGATTAAATATGGATATATTTGGTTGAAAAACAAAAGAGTAAATGTCTTAAGGGAGGAGGAATCTCTTGAGGCTGTTTTTATAAGTTAAAACGGATAAAACGGGAGGAATTTGGATGTGTTCTAAAGGGTTTTGCACCAAATTATTGATGAATATTCAATTTCTTTGTTCTAGGGGATTTAGGTGTGGCTGGTGGTTTGCAGCCTGCGCCTCCTGAAGTAAAGGAATTTGGGGAAATCTAATTCTGAGTTTTTACATGCACAAGTCACTGTTGCCTATTATTTCACATTAAAGCTGTAAACACATTATTTTCATAATGTCCAAGCATTCATGATATTTCTGATTAATAACAGTTCTATCAGCTTGTATCATATTTGTAAAATCATTCAACAGTTAAGCAGTTTACATGATTCATGATAAGTCAGTTCTTCTAATAACAAACATTAACCTTCATATTGACACTTCATGATGTCTAAGCATACAACCTGCGTTTTTCAACTTTCTCAAACTATTTACACATCTCAAACCATCTACTAAAATAATGTTTGAAATTATAGTGAAATGAAATAAAGTTAGGCAACACTTGTGTGATTAGATTACTGTCAGAAACATATTTAAATATAAGTTGAACATAACCCTTACTTCATAATATAAAAGCATTCAATGTGACTATTGTTTAACAATAAAAGAAAACTTTAAACTGAAATCCTTCAAACATAATGGGCCCTATTTTAACGATCTAAAGCGCACAGTCTGAAGCACATGGCGTAGGTGCATTTAGGGTGTGTCCAAATCCACTTTTGCTATTTTAATTGCGGAAAAATGGTTGATGGTGGTTGATGGCATGGTTCAAAGGGGTTGTCCATAGTCTCCTAATTAATCATGGGTGTGTTTTCGGCATAACATGCAATAATTCAATCAGAGTGGCATCTCCCATTTCCTTTAAGAGCCAGGTGCGCTTGCACCTTGGCAGATCACTATTATGATGGCACATTTGCCAGAAGGGACACTTCTCTGCAGAGGAAACAGATCTGCTCCTGCACAAAGTGAAAGCGCACAATCCATAAGGAGCACACTGGCCCCTGCTGCTCCTGAACCCTCCCGTGGTCAGCCCCAGACCACCAGTTTAGATCCTGTTCATTCATTTGTTGCAAATGTATTTTCGTTTGGTTTTTGAAAAGGTTTATTTTTTTCATTACAGCTTTGGTTTCTTAAAAATTGTTTTGTTCAGTCATGGAGTAACAGGTCAAATCAGCGGTGTTTTAATTGCTGAAAGTATGGAAACCTGATCACTGTACTCTCAAAAATGTTAAAGAATATTTGTTAAATATTGTTCAAAAATTAAATCATTAATTTTAATCATGTAAAGAATGATTAACACAGTTATCAGGACTTGATCAGCTCTACAAGCTGCTGCTGGTAGCAGCTAGAAGCTGTGCAGATTTATTTCCTTTGTTAGTTTAATCATTGTTTTCACCTCATTTATTTCCCCATGTGTTCCTCATGTCATCATGTATTGATGCAACAGGAAAGTCGATCTGTGTCTGATCCATCATTGTCCGTCCATTTAAATACCTCCGTGTATTGCCACGATTTGGTCAAATAATTTTTAAATAAGTTTTATCCATCATTACTGTGATTAGTTCATTCTGATTTGGTCATTCTGCATTTGAAGGGCATTTCTGGTACAGCTTTAAACTGGTTTCATTCTTACTTAACAAATAGTTTTTTAATGTCTGTGTAATAATTATGTATCCTCCTTAGCTCCCCTCCGGTGCGGAGTTCCTCAGGGTTCCGTTCTTGGGCCAATCTTGTTTTCATTGTACATGCTCCCTCTGGGTCATTTGTTCAGCCGCTTTCATGAAATGTCATATCACTGTTATGCCGATGATACTCAGATCTATTTCTCTGCCAAACCCAATAACTTGAACCAACTGTCCTCCCTCCATGAGTGTTTAGCTGCTACCAAAGAGTGGATGACCTGAAATTTTCTCCATCTTAACCCTGACAAAACTGAAGTTTTTTTAATTGGTCTTGAAATCTTTGTCATTGCTGCTACTCAGTTTATCGGCCCACTTCACCCGAACATTAAATCCACTGCTAAGAATCTTGGTATCATCTTCGACCAGTATATGACATTTGACCATCATGTTAATAAGCTTGTCAAGTCCTGTTTTCTTCAGTTAAGAAATATTGCTAAAATACGACCTATATTGCCCCCTACTATTCTTGAACAATTAATCCACACATTCATTTTCTCCCGGTTAGACTACTGTAACTCCCTTTACATCTGCCTCAGTCAGTCTTCTCTAAAATGCTTACAGTTAATCCAAAATACAGCAGCTAGACTTCTGACCAGAACTAGTCGTAGGTCCCACATTCCCCCCGTTCTTGCATCCCTTCTGGTTTCTGGCTTCTGGTAAAATTCAGAATAAACTACAAGATCCTGTTGATTACTTATAAAGCACCCCATGACCTCGCCCCTAGCTACATTTCTGAGCTCCTTGTTCCTCATTCCACTACACGACCTCTCCGATCCACAAATCTTGGCCTTCTATCTATCCTCCGCACAAACCGCAAATCAAAAGGTGGCCACGCATTTGCATTCCTAATCCCCAACTCTGTGGAACCATCTTCCACTATCTGTTAGATCTGCTGAATCCTTGGATGTTTTAAACAACGCCTCAAAACTCATTTATATCGTCAAGTCTTTCTATAGACCTCCCTTCTTGTTCCCATGTCCTGTTTTATTTCATTCTGGTTGATTTCTCTCTGTGTCATGTTTGCTACTTTGTCTACTTTGTCTACATGTTTGTCTTCTTTATTAATCTATCTGTTTCAATTTTGCATGTGTATGTGTCTGAAGTGCTTTGTAACTGTGCATTTTAAAAAGTGCTATATAAATAAAAGCTTATTTACTTACTGATAAATATTATGCCTAACCATGATGACATGTATTTTTTAAAATATGCTGATATAGACAATAATATTGTTTCATATTGTAATCCTTTTATTTGTAATCTTTTGCATGTTTGTGCACTGCTGCATGTCCTGTGTGTGTAACAAGCAGAGTTATGCACGTTGTGCACCCGCCTATGTAGGCGCATACTGTCTTGATAATGCAACATTGACATCAGACCAGGTTTTTGTTGGTCAATATCGCAATCACTTTCTGCTGCCTCAAGATAGCAATGCACAAAAAATGCGCCTGACCACACATCATTTTAAGACCAACATGCCCATGGGCACTCTGATAGGCGCAAGTGCATTTGCTATTTAAACAACGTGGGTGCGGGACTGGAAAATGACAGCTGCATCGGTCTTAAACTAACAAAGACACTTGGCGTAAGATAGGGCCCTATATCTTTACATTCCTATTACTTCAGAAACTTCATTCTTTCAACACAACCACTTGAATAATTTAACTATTAAAATATGATTGTCTATGAGGTTAATAGATCACAAGTTAAACACTTGGGTGGTTTTAAAATAAAAATACATGGTTATCAAACATTCATTAACTCTTCACATAAGGGAATTTAACTATTGTCAATAGAGGGCAGTATTGTTACCTGTAGTATAAAAGGTTAATAAAATCAAGTCTTATTTCTCTTTAGTAGACAGTCATACACCTATGAAAGTTATACCATTCTTCTTGTATTTACATGACAAATAACATGATATAAGTTGCATAATGATTAGACATTTAATTTACATGAATTTCAGGTTTGCCTCAGGTTTGCAGGGAGGCTTCACAAAGTCCTCAGGAATGTGGGTTAGTTTTATGGCTTTGGTGATAAGAGTCGGTGCTCCATCTAAGGTGGGAGTTGTTTTCTCTGGTCTGAGTGGCCTTTAGGGTCGGTTCGTGCTTTTAGTTCGTGTCATAATTCAACTTATTGAAATGGTTTCTTAGGAGGTCTTTCTGAGTCTGTTGGGTCTCACTGATCAACCCCCACTTAGAGGGTTACAAAGGTCAATTCTGCAGGCCGAGGGTCCGCTCTTACCAACTTAGGAATCCAAGGAGTCTGACTCTTATTTTCCTTAAGAATCAAAGTTTAGTTAACACAGTTAAAGAACAAGTGGTTGTCCTCCTACAGATGTGACTATGAGAGGAAGTCACATCACGCGAGAGCCAAATGGTAGATGTGACCGTGGTGTCTTGGTTAGAACAATAGCAAGATAGCGCCGCCTGGCGTCTCTGCTCTCACCAAATTTGGTGTAAAACACGTGTCTGATGGTGGATAGCAAGGGCCAGAGCAGCGTTATCCCACGTCCCACGTTATCTGACCGTCAGATGTGTAAGGAAGATGCGTGTGTGTGTGTTTGGATGTGTGCATGTGTGTGTGGATTAGTAATGAGAGAGAAAAGAAATAGGAAGGAAAGCGACTGGGGGGTGGGGGGGAAGCAGTTGCTTTGTCCACAGAGAGTGCGCGTATGGACGGCAGTCTGTAACGTACGTTGTCTGGTTTCCGATCAACAAAGCAACTTACTTTCTCGATCACAGTGGCAAAAACACAGCAGTCCCATGTGGGACAAACACAAACAGTCTAGTGTGGAAAACAACTAAACAGGCAGCAAACTTCAAATACTTCTCAGAGTGAAGCAGAACAAAGGGACTCAGCGGCCTGTCAATTCACGCAACAAACAACAGCACTGAGGCTGAAAATAACAAACAATATAATCTATCCCCATCCCAGACTTAAGCCGCTTACTTGGTCACTTCAGGAAGCGAGTAGGTGTGTGCGTCAGCCCGTATTTTGGTCCGGCTAGGTTCCTCAGCTCGGATGATGATGGTGCCGTCCTTGCGCTCTGTCGGTGAGTTTCATGGCAAGCTGATCCTCAGCAGCGTGGCGGAGAAAAACAGAAAATTTGACTTAGTTGAAGCAAAGCGGGGCAGAGAAGTTATCTGCGTCTTCATGAAGAAAACCTTTTCTTCCTTCTGCATGCATTTAGAGTGCTGGGTTGCAGCAGCAGCGGTCTCTCTCAGATCTGGTGATTGTTTTCGGGCGAACATGGGCGAAGTCTTTTTTCGTCCAGTGAAGGACAAACTTCCAGACGGTGGGGAAAGAGTACACATGCACAGGGTTACCTCCTTTAGTAAATTGGCTCAAGGTAGAACAGAGCTTCCCCCCAGTGCAGTTACAATGGACAGGCAAAGATGTCTGTCTGCAGCTGGTTCTTACAGGGGCAGTGACGTCACCATGACTTCCTCTGGTGTTGGAGCATCTCTGCCAATGACAGACAAGAGTTTCCAGATTTAACACCAAGGTGCAAACTGAGCAAAGCATGTTGGGACATGGAGTCCGTTTTGGACTCCCTTTGTCTTACTGGGCACCCTTCTTTGTTATCAGGCTTTGTGACTGCATGCAGGCCTGCCTTTGTCTCATGCACATGGAGAATGAGGCCCCACAATACTATTGATGTAAATAAATATTGCATGTTTATAAAGGGAACAGATTAAAAAAGTAGTAAAAAAGAGTAAAAAGTCTACAGACTCGAGTGGAGCTGACATGTCTATGGCTAAAAATGATAATGAGGAATAATTAAAAAAAAAAAAAACACTGTGTGGGTTGAAACCACTGACACACATATAGTTGTAATCTGTCTCTACAAGCTGACATTTTTGCTGGCAAAATGAAAACAGCTTATGTCATACCTATATACATATAAGGCTGGAGATAGACAGGCATTCTCTAATTACAGACCTTTTTCTTTGTTCTTGCATTATCTCTAAAATATTGAAAAAATATTCTATAAAAGACACACTTTTTATGTTACTATTTTATATTATTTTTCATCACAAAAATAATACCATGGGAGTATTGCTGTATCACAGAAAATCATTTGATACTGATGACTCTGACTTATAATTGAAGAAATTACAAAGATATATAATTAGAAGGGTAGCACACTCCTAGTCAAGTTACCTGGAGAATAGGTATCAATATGTCCAAATAAATAACTTTAATTCAATAGTATTGTAAGACAAAATTTATCATCTTTGGAAATCAGTCAACAAATTTACAAAGCATGATTTTCATGATAAATGATGTTGAAATTGAAATTACATTTCTTGGAGTGATAACACATAATACATTATGCTGGAAGCCACATATAAATGATATCAAAGTAGAAATTTCAATGCCAATTCCAATACTAAGATTTTCTAAACCAAGCTACAATATATACCTTACGCTCTTCCCTTATAGTCCCATATACTGCATACTGTAATTAATTGTATGGCAGTGTGGAGAAATACATATAAAACAAATACAAATTCAATTTTCATTCTCAAAAGAGAGCCATGAGAATTGCAAACAAAGCTACTTATAAAGAACCAACAGACGTACTGTTTATTAAACTAAAAGCTCTAAAAGGTAAAGATTTGGTTGACTTTAAAATTCAAATTATTTATAAAGCTAAAAATCAATTATTCTCTAAATGTATCCAAAAATTGTTTAAAATGAAAGAAAACCAATATGATTCGAGAAGTATTTACATTTAAAAGACTAATTTTGAAGACCAATGTAAAAAATCATTGTAGTTCAGTTAAAAGGGTGATTTTTTGGAGCAGCTGCAGTAAAGAACTTAAAACATGTAGAACACTAAGGAAATTTACAAAAATGCTTAAAAATATTTTACTGAACAGATATAAAAGTGGATGATCAGAAAGGAACATTGGCATAGCAGGATAGGGTACAGGATATGTAAGTTGTTTTTTGTCCCTAGTTGTTTTTGTGTGTGATTATTGTTGTTTGATGTTACCTCTTGATTTTAAATAGGATGTGTCGTAAAAAGGGTTGGCACAATAAGCTGTAGCTTCAGTCTGAAAAGATTAACTGAAACCTACAGCGTGATCAGTGAAAGTCTGGCAACACGAGAGGAGGATGAGAGTGGGTCAGTCCCAACCATGCGATGAGTGGAGAGACAGCGGAAAGGTCGGCATCCTTTTCTTGTTGATTGGCAACTGAAGGTATTTAATGTATGTTTTGGTGTGTTTGAAGTTGGTACAGCCATAAGGCTTAGTGGTAATTAAATCCCCTAGACCTAACAACAACACATTTTACCATACCTGTGCAGTGACAGTGAACCATCATGGCCATATACAAAGACACAAAGCCATGTAAAGGGAATATAAAAACGAGACATGATCAGTTGTTTATGCAAGTGCCCCAAAACAACATATAAGGGCTGTTCAACCAAAGAAAACCTTGGTCGACTGAAATCGCACATAAGCTTCAACTAATCGATTAGGAAAGGAACACAGAGATTATTCGACCAATGAGAATTTGGTTGGATGAGAGCATATCGACCAACTAATTGACCAGTCGACTGGGAGACTACAGCCCTACACTTATTATACAGTTTTTATGTTCAAGTGACAGAAGCCCTCCAGCAGCTGTAATAACTATGACAGGAGCAAAGGAGGAAATCAACTGACATTTTTATATCGCAACAAAGCACAGCACAGATAGCGGGTTGGGGTGGATGGGTCATCAAAACATTAGACTTTAACACAGGAGACTGCTGCTCATTTGAATTCTGTTTTTTTGAAAATGACAATCATGATCGTCCCCTAACTATAACCACATGAGTATTACTATAACCATGACAACAAAGGTCTCTTAATCATAAGGAAGTAGTAATTTTAATGCAAACCACAATGTTTCCCTAACCTTAACAAAGTACTTATTTAACCCAAACCATGATCTTTCCCTCAACCTAACCAAGTGTTTTTTGTGCCTAACTCTAACCAGATCTTAACCATAGTGTTGCACATCATAAAATGGTTTTGGAGGGCACAGACAAATGTCATCAGCCATTTCCTTCTGATAGGGGCATCAGATGATAAAATACTTCAGTGTGTCATTTTGGAGTGCATGGACTAACATAGTATTTTGACGTTTGATTGGAGGATTTGTAAAAAAAAAAATCAACATGATACTATGCTTATTATAATGATCTCAGAATTTTTAAGATATGGCTAACATAAAATATGTCTGACTCCTCACTGAAAATTTGCATCGTCATATGTAAAGATGCACCTTTCACCTATGAAGTTTTACATATGAAAAAAGAATTTGAATGGAATATCATTACATGTTACTACAGTTTCACATGTAAAAATGCAAAAAGATCTGTCATTCATCACTCAGAGAAAGACTGAGAGGAGGTCACTGGGTTATTAAAATTGAACGTAATCAATTTTAACATTTCTATTGTCACGTTACTTAATCACGTTATTTTGTCAGTTGTGAAAAACAATTCCTTTCCACAAGGTATTTTCTAATTGTGAATTTTCTGTAAGGGGACTTACACTGAAGCAGAAATGATGGCCTCCCAGCAGCTCTCTGCACACCAGGAGCAGGATATCCATGTTCTGCAGGTAATGTGTGCAAAGTCTAAAGAGAATAAAGCAAAAGTCTGCAAATTGCTGAACAGATAAAATGCATCTTTAATGAGAGGATTATTAAAATGCATGATATTTGTAGGCCAGCTCTTTATTGTTTTCAATTTTATTGTGTTTCCAGTACATTTGGTATTATAATAATTGGCCCCAAAACAGACCGGTGTAAATTAGGCCTCTTTTGCCTCGAGGCAATGGAGGCATGAACAGTGCAGGAGACCACAGACAAAGGGTCCATTTTTTTTACCTGAGGATAGGAAGGAAAAAAAAGTAAAAGCGTCAATAATCTACACAAGTGGAGGAACTCTCCCAAGGTTCTGGAGCCCTTCAGTGTATTATTCATACCAGCTATTGCCAGAGGACTCATAATTGACCTCTGCACTTTGCAAAAAAACTTCATGAGATGAAAGAATGTGATGTTTAGTAATTCAACTTTTGAGTCCCCCTCTCCCCAATCCAATAGTATTGGATTGCAAGTCATGAATTATTCAACACATAGGAGGCAAGGCTACCTTAGCTGGAAGATGTTATATGAAACAAGGTTGCAAGACCAAGAGATATGAAATGAGTTGGCTCTAAATGAAAACAAAAAAACAACAACATAAAAACCCCCCCACAACAAATAAAAGTCACATCAAAATAAATAGGAGCACTGTTGGACAGAAATCTCTTAAGTGAATACATGGGAAATATTACTGTCAAATAGTACTTTTTCTGCAGGATGCTGGCACTTGATGTGAAAAATCTCTTAAGTGTTTATTGATGTGGAATCCCATTATCTACCTTTGCTGAAGGGGGGATAAGGCTTAATTTATGTTTTAATGCTTCAGCGCCGGCTCTTCACCTAACTTCTGAGTTATAATTAACAATGTTTTTGTCAAATGGTAATCATGGCGTCAAGTGTTGACACTTGAGTCAGACTTCTGGGCTGCTCAGAAGTACATAATTGTAATGTGCTTGTGTTTTTTCTCTAATTTTTTGAGAACTCTTGTCATGAGAAGGCAAAACTCTAAATGAAGATAATCATTTAGAGAATAACTCTAAGTCTTATCTTAAACAAACCTTAGAGTTTTCCAGTTGTAGAGATTTAATGATTGTTAAATCTTGGGTTGGAGAAGCCTGGATAAAGCATTAGCATGGAAATTAAATTCCAACATGTTGAATAAACAAAATATCACAAAAGATGTGATGAGAACAAATACAAAACAAGACAAATACAAAACAAGTGTTTTTTTTTAAGAATTGTTCAAAAGCAATTAGTTGTAATTGCCCATTGTTTGCCTTTAGTAACCTTGGTTAAAACTCTCAATCAGCCTTTAGAACCAGGCACTCCACACCCCACTGCTACTTTGTGTTTTGTAGAACGGTGAGCTCATTAAAGCAAAATGACCATTTGGCCTTGGGAGAGAAAAAAATAATCACATGGAAACAAACAGCTGCACAAAATTAGGTGACACTTGAATGGTGGAGGACCATCAAAACAGCCATGTGTTTGCAAAACCCAGCAGTTTTTATGGGTAATGATAAACTGTCATGGCCACAATTACTGAAAGCACTGGATGGCAGGCTTTTTTATGTGTCAATGAGGTCTGCTCCTAATTGACGGTCAGGGACACTAACTCACTCAAAAGCTGTCGTTCAAGCGTCAAACTGCAAAATTGGCTTGTATTGAATTATCACACAGACATGGTCTATGGGCTGGAGAAAGACTCCAGGATATTATGGCACACTGTTGGAGGCCCTCTTTGTACTGTGCTCCTTTAAATGAGCACCAAATAACCACATGAATGTGAAGTAAAAGTGAGCCTTGCCCTTTGTCCAAGATAGATATGGTGGATCAATCCACTCACAACATCAAAAGATACTAATTGACCTAATGTTTGGGGTCAAAAACAAACAAACAAACAAACAACAAAAAAAGAGCCACCTGTAAAGGGCTGGCGAGTGTTCAAGACAATAACCATTAATGTTTGGACACTAAGTGTAACAGGGTCAACTGTGCAGCATATGTATTATAATTACACAAAATTTGTGGAACATATAAGGCTCAGTTCACTGTACCCCTACATTCACCTTTGTGGATGCCCCCCCCTATAAATGATGTCCCCCGCCTTTACCTCTCCCCTTTTGTTGTCATACTTCATGGGAGAGGTAAGCAACATTGTGCACTCCTTTTTTTTGAAGTTTGTTTATCAGTTTGGACTTATTGTACAGTATGGTAACACAATTCTGTTATTTAATTTGTGTAGGAGCCTGAGTTAGCGTCACAATTGACCAGAGGATATTTTCTTTTCATTTACTTCTGTCAGGTACTTTTTCTGTGTTTTTGGTGTGTTTGTTGCAACATGGCTGCCCTTTTGTTGTCATACTTCATGGGAGAGGAGCCTGAGTTAGCGTCACGATTGACTGGAAGATATTTTCTTTTCATTTACTCAGCCTGTCAGTTGCCGGAATAAACGGTGGCCTCCAACGAAACACTCATCTGAGCCTCTTCCTTACGACACAACGCAGAATCAACCGGTTACATAAGCCCACAATTTACAGTGTAATTTCATTGTATGGATGAAAAACATTGTATGAAAAAAGCATAAACCCTATAGGAGACTTAACAGGTTAAAAGCTAGCCTACTGCATAAACTATGTAGCCTACCAGCTTATGTTTTTTGTATTTACTACAGTGTGGGTCCTGTTCCTTATGGTAATGGATGAAATACAATAAAAACAAATGCTTTTGCTCTTTGCCCATGCTCATGGCTGTTATTACATAGTCAAATTTGCCCCCAACAGAAAATCTGTTGTCTTTCTTATGAAAACTGCTATATAAGGCTGGTCAGAACCCTGACCAGCCTTTATGTCCAGTCACAATATTACAGAGATAGAATACCATGTAGGTACCCAGTATTTACAAAAATTGTGACTCCTGTGTTCCTGACTCTGGTTCAGGGGAGACGTGTTGGTGAGAACAGACAACTGCACCATGGTAGCCTACATCAACAGGCAGGGCAGAGTCTGATCTGCAGCCCTTTTGAAGATGGTGGAGAACCTGTGGTAGTGGTCTTCAGAACACCTTCTCTCTCTGAGAGCTCTTCACATTCTGGGTTTGGAAAACAGGGGCACTGACCTCAAAAAAGAGGCAGCCCTCTGGCAGATGAGTGGAGGCTGCACCCCGAGGTGGTGCAGCAGATTTGGAACCAGTTTGGGAAATCAGAAGTGGACCTGTTTACTAGTTGGAACAACACCCACTGCCTACTCTGGTTCTCCCTAGACGATCCACCCCTGGGGGTGGACGCATTTGCACACATGCCATGGCTAAGGAAGCTGCTTTACACCTCTCCTCCTCTGTGTCTCATTGCCCCACTGTTAGAGAGAATGAAGCAAGTGTTGGTCATCCTGATAGCCCCGGACCGTGATTTGATGCTGTGTTACACAGATGACCCAGATATTGGCGGTCGGCCCTGGTCCATCCCCCAAGTCTGGGGGGGCCCTTTCCCAGGAGGCGGGCTTGATAGGCACACTACCCATATTGGGCCAACCTCCTCAGGCTTGGCTACTGAGAGGGATAGGCTGATGCAGGCTTGACTGTCTGCACAGGTGGTGCAGACCATCCAGGTGAGATCCTGAGAGCAGGATCCACCATTGCCTGCTACAAAGCAAAGTGGTTGGTATTCCAATGCTGGTGCAAGGAAAGGAGACTAGATCCCCGGACATGTGCAATGGGAGAGGTTCTTTTTACAATATTTGGTGGACAAGGGGCTGTCTCATGCCACTGTTAAAGTGTATGCAGCAACTATTTCCTCCTATTATGAGGGTTTTTGCGACAGACCTGTCTTTCTCCACCCCCTCGTGAAAGGTTTCTTAAAGGGGGTTAGGAGACAACGCCTGGTGACGTGTGTCTCTGCCCCCTGGAGGGAACTACCTTTAGTGCTTGAGGCCCTAGTAATTGATTCCCATGACCCTCTGGAGCACTCCTCTCTGAAGGTGTTGTCATTCAAGACAGCTTTGCTGCTTGTGCTGACTTCAGCTAAGAGAGTGAGTGAGCTGTACGCCCTGTTAGTTCACCCCAGCTGTTTGCTGCTCCGTAGTGACAACAGTGGTACCACTCTCAGACCAAGCCTCTTTTTTGTTCCCAAGAACATCAGGAGTTAATTTAAGTCGAGAAGTATTCAGCTAAAAGCATTTTGTCCTTCACCCCATGGGGACATCAGGGAGGCAAAATTGCATGTATTATGCCCTGTACATGCGTTGGCATGTAATGTTGAATGCACAGCCCCCTTTTGGCTTTTGAATAGCTTTTTGTGTGCTATATAGAGGGAGTGGCCGGTAAAGCCCTATCCAAGAAGCACCTAGCTAGTTGGCTTTGTGAGTGCATCTCCCAAGCCTACAGACAGATGGGTAAGGACCCACCACTGTGGTCCGAGCACATTCCACACATGGTGTAGCAGTGTTGATGGCCTTATTCAGTGGGGCGAGTGTTGAGGACATATGCACGCCTTGTCCATTCATAAGGTTCTATCTCTTGGACATGTACCCATAGAGTCCAGCAGAGAGTGGAGCCTGTGTGAGATAGAATGACGGTTACGATAATATAACCCTAGCTCTATAAGTACAGGCGAAGCCCTGCTGGTTCTATGCCATCTGCTGAAATGGTTCAGGATGAGAGCAGCAGTGAAGTGCTGCCTTATATACTGTGTGAGACACATGTAATCGATAGGCATGTCCTGATTGGCCAGCTACATACATACAAATTTCAGCTTGCATGTGACTGGATGAGAATATTACCCATAGAGTCCAGTAGAGGGCTCAACCTGTGCTTATAGAATTAGGGTTACAATATTGTAACCATTGCTTTTTCAGTTGGCTCCAATTGCTGTACAGCTGTACAATGTACTTACTTTCACGTGATCCCTGTGGACAGAGATTACATTACTTTACTTGTTTTGCAATTTGTGAAATAGGTCAGATTTTTCCTTGTTGTGGCTATTGTCAGGATTGTCTCAGGCAGAGCATCATCCAAGCCTGTTAAAGTAGGATGAATGTTACAGTTTTGTTTGAAAATATTGCATAAAAATAAATATGGTATATTTTACATGTAACTGTAATTCTATTTTATGTCTGCATCTGCCAGTGGGCCATCAAGATAAGAGGAGGCATAATAATATGTTAATTCCACTACAGGAGAGACTTGACGTTCTCTGCAATTAGGTGGAAAAAAAATATGTGCATATATTGGTATCGGCATTGGCAATCGGCCAAAATGAGTTGGAAAATATCTGCATATCAGATATTGGCAAAAATCCAATATCATGCATCCCTATTGTATTATACAGATTGTGCTCAATTGATTTGGCCAGTGTTGACGGTGCAAGTCCAAATCTTCCATGTTCTAGTCAGAGATGAAACAATAAGTTGATTCATTGGATTAGTCCATTGACCAAGGTAATTGGCAACTATTTTGATAATATTGTTTATAAGTGTCATGGACTCATGATTTTTGGACTCTTGGTTTCCTGTTTTACACTTCTGTTGTTCAGTCCTTTTTTGCTTGGTCATACAATTTGAGTTGTATCTTTAAAGGACTGTCTTGCATGATTATTTCACTTGTGTTGTGTACTTAAGTTTATATTCATGTATATTCTTGGACTGATTGATGTATGCTGGTTTATTAAGAGGTTTTGTGTTTTCTGCTGTGGATTTTCCTTTCTCAGCCTATCTACACATCTGCCCTGCATCTAGCCTCATTAGCCCTGCCCTGCTCTGTGTTTTCCCCATACCTGCCCTGTATCAACCTCGTCAGCCCTACCCTACTCTCTGTGTTTTCCCCAGCCAATCAGCTCCCTGTTCCTCTGTCCAGTCACCTGTTCCCCATTCCCTCATTAGTTCAGTTTGTATTTTAGCCCTGGTTTTCATTTCAGTCTTTGTTGGATCCTTTGTTCCGCTTGTTCATTTTGATCTGCTCATCCTGTATTCTGTTTTCCTCAGATCAGACTATATTTGTTTTTGCCTGCACAGTCTCAGAATAAAGAAGTTTCTTCAGATTTGCAAGCAGAAATACCAAATGTTACTTGTTTACAGCTTCTCAAATGTGAAAATTTGCTCCTTTTTTGTTTTGATATCATAAATTCAACATCTTTGGGTTTTAGATTGTGGTCTTCGAATTTTGTTTTGTCGAAATGCCTCATTGGGCTTTGGGAAATTCTTATGGCCACTTTACTATAGTCTGACAATTTATAGACATTTGAGAAATCAATTAGAGTAATTCATATTGAAAATGACAGCTGCATTCCTAGTTGTTATAATCAAATTTTAATTAATACATTGTTTTTCTTCCATTTTGAGGATATTAATCATCCTGGTGCAAGGAGAGAAATGGAGTAAATTGTCTTCAGAATCTGTCATTTGACATGATAGAGCAGAGCCAACACTTACCCTGAGGAAGTTGGTGTCATAATTCAGAAGGTGGAGGTGGTGAATCATCTTAGAGATGTGGCAAAAAAACTCAAAATTTGGACCAAAAAGCAATTTCAACAGCTGTTTAAGTTTTGAGCATTTGCTAATGTTAAGTCACAGAAAACTCAACATATTCAGACTTTGGACTGCTTAGACTTTAGACTAAAGACAATGTCTAAAAACAGGGTACTGATAGATTTTTTATCATAATTGTCATCCCTCAAACAAAACTGGCAAATATTTGCTCTTTGTTAGCGTGTGCTGCTGCCTGTTTCTATATCACTGCAAGCTGAGTATTTTGGACTGTTGGCTCAATGAAAAAGATGTCGGAAGACAGAATGGTGTTTCTCATTTGTTAGCATTTCTGTTATGTGACTGTAAACTGAGCATTTCTGCAACTTGGACTGCTGGCTAGATAGAAGATAACTAAACAAAAAATATCGATCTATTTTGTGATTTTTCTCATCCATCACCCAAAAATTTGCTATAATTTGTTACTCATTGCAGTTGCCTGTTTTCATATCACTGTAAACTGAGCACATGTGAATTTTGGACTGCTGGCTTGACAGAAAAAATAACCTTATAGTTTTTCAGCTGTGAACATTGGCTGATGTCTGTATGTACAAAAATGGCAATTTGATCAATTTGGGCTCTAATAATTCTTGACTTTTTAAATAATAAATTATTCAGGCAATGAACTAGAGTATTAAAAAGGGTAACTGTTCATTTCTTTGTATATTTCTCAGGAGGTAGCTCAGGAGGTAGAGCGGGTCGTCCACTAATCGGAAGATCGGCGGTTCGATTCCCGGCTCCTCCAGTCCACATGCCGATGTGTCCTTGGGCAAGATACTTAACCCCAAAATTGCTCCTGATGGCTGTGCCATCAGTGTATGAATGTGTGTGAATGCTTAGCTTCCTCTGATGGGCAGGTTGGGACCTTGCATGGTAGCCCCTGTACCCATTCAGCGTATGAATGTGTGTGAATGGGTGAATGTGATTCGTAGTGTAAAAAGCGCTTTGAGTGGTTGGAAGACTAGAAAGGCGCTATACAAGTACAGTCCATTTACCATTTTACCATTTTATTTATGTATTTCCTCGTACATTTTTTAAATCTATTTTAAGTAATGCATGGCATTAAGGGCTAAATGGTTCAAAATGGTAAATATTTCTGCATTTGCTTTCTTGGTTTCATAATGTATTATGGCAGGTACTGTATATTGATATCATTTTTGTGAAGCATTTTCCTCAACCTTTTCTGACCTTACACTGTTAAATTAGTCAGGTGAAGTACAATTACTTAAGTTGTATTTATTTCACTGACTCACTTTGATGAAGGGTGTAGTATTCAGTCATATTAAAGACAATCAACAAAATCCTACAACAATAACACAACTCAGCTGTGTTAGATAAATTTAACCTGAGTTTAGTTAATTGAACTTAACTGCATTTAGTAAATCAAACCTAAATATCTTAAGAAATTCGACAGTGTGTTAATTAGCATTTAATACAATTTGGTGAGATTTGCTTGATGGAAGAAGAACTTGTGCCTCCCTTGGCAACAACTGGAAACTGACTCCCACCAGTTGGGATACGTACAGAGGACTCAGGGTGGATTGGCCCCTAGACATGTGGCACTTCCTGTATCCAGGTTCATCTCCAGCTCTCTCAACATTGTCCTGCCACTGGATGAGAGAACAAGGCTGAATCTCTGCAACTTCCTTATGAAAAATTCTCAGACAAACCACAGCAACCACCTCATTCACAATGGCAAAACAATACAATATTAAAGAATTAATCAAACAAGGAATCTGGTGGCTGTTTGGGGAACTCTTCCCAATTAACTGATCATTAGAATTTTGGCAAATGAAGAGAAAATACTTCTTTGAATTCTTTGAATGAACCAATCCTCTGACTGAAGCTATCTATCTGTGGTGGCAGAAAGATGTGATTTGCAGTGATAGGGGTTACTTTGATGTCCATAATCTTATAAACTTCTCTATATTATGCCCATTATTAATGAATAATGGGCCCAATGTTAAATGTATATATTGTGAAAGAGATGTTCCCATAGATAATTTACAGCACATTAGAGCTGAGAGTGACAATGGCATGGGCAGTTTTAGGCCAAGGTTATTGATGGATTATTATTTTAACATAGCATGAGATGTGAGAATTATATGTTTATCTGCAGCTTATACATCTTGCACAAAGACTTAAAGGCTGCTCACTGAAACAATGTTTGCGGTACCCTAATATACAGTTTCAATAGAAACCTGACAGCCAATCAGAAATGAATATTTTTTGAGGCCATGACTGTAGGGACATGAACAGGAGACTGGTTTCAGTCTAGGGGACAGTAAATTTTGTTTTAGTTTGGCTTGAGAAAGAAATAGAATTTCTTTTTTCATAAAGTATATTTGTTTTGGAATGGTAGTCACCCTCAGAAGACAGATTAAGAATATAATTACAGAATATTGTCATTATTGCTCAGCAATTTGTTGTGAGTTTGGCTCATTTGGACTTTTTCTGAGCTGACATGTCCCATGTTGACTTTTTGTGTCATTGTCACTATATGCTAATAATCTCATTTCTGATAGCCTTAGCAGTGTCTCAAGGCACATTGATGGTACTGAGGGTCCCATAGATGGGACTCACTTCTCTAAATTGAAGACTTTCTTCACTTTTCAAGTGGTGGTTGTCAAATGAAACCTGGTAATTTATAGGGCTATTACCATCCTGTGATTGCCTCACAGCTATTCTGCATGTGCTTGTTTTAGAAGACAACCCTTGCTAATGAGGGATTACAAAGATGAGGAGAACTGGTAAACATATGTGGATGAAAAGGCACAGTTCCTCATCTTGTCTGGTCAAGGGTGTACAGAGTGGTGATTGAGAGTGATGGAGACATCATAAAAATATAATTTGGATGGTTTGATATTCCACAGAAAAAAAATATCTCAAGTTTTTGTTGTTGTAAAGAATATCTAATATAAGAAACCTTTGTAAATACAGTATAAAGAAAAATGTATAAGCTATGTTGAAAAAGACTGTGGCATTATATCAAGAAAAAACACAACAATCAAATAATTGCTGGTTTTGAAAACTAAATGAAATTGCTTAAAATGCATGTTTTGTGCATGTAATGTAAATGTTCCAGCATTATTACATGTCAGACAAGGTTGAGAACAGCAGTGTGTCTTCTGCTGCTGTACAAATGCTTGCATTTGAATGAAGTGATCAAGGGACATTCCACAGATTTTACACATGAAGGTCAGCTTACTTGTCATAAAGAGTACTACTGTGTGTATGTGAAAACTGTTGTACAAAGTCTGAAAAAATAACTGATCACGCTATCAGGATTAGGTCAGGGTTCTGGGCTGGTAGACTTCAGATTTATAGCAGAAAGGCTGAGATACTGAGATAATTGGGGGGAGAAGAGTAGAGAGTAAAGATGCTAGCATTACCAGTGTGCAAATGGCATTCTGTTACTTGCATATAAACACACCTTAATACAATACATAAAACACATTGTGGAATAGAAGTTAGTGGATTGTAAGCCTCCTGACAGTGGGGAAGGTTCTGTTCACCATCACTGCTTGGTTGATGGTGGCCATGTTTATTGACGAATCTTGCTCATTTATGACAGAAATGTGTATCTCAGTCACGCACTACCGTATAGCCAATTTGATGTTGATTGTGTCAATATCCAAAAAGTAGATGTCAGATTACTGTTTTTCACATTATACAAATTAGCAAAACATTCATCATGGCAGACTTTTATGGTCCAATAGGTTTTTTTGTGGAGTACTTTGAGCTGGACTTGTGTGTGAAATTTCAAATCAGTCAGACTTATGGTGTGATGGGTGTGGCCTTTCCAAAATTGAATATTTGGGCCTTAATTGCAGCGCCACAATCTTATATTTCTTGGGAAGCCCATGCACACACTTCATGGTTTTAGCTCATTATAGCTCACAGCAATTTGAGCTGCTGTGGCAGACATCAAATAATAATAATAAATCGGCACAAACACAGAAGGGTTTTACCCCTTCAGGGTTTGAACCATAATAAAACCAAAACTACGTATATGTGTTTATCTGTTTGCATCATGACTACCCACCCATTTAGCTTCAGCTGTGGCACACGTTTTGGTATTTGTGAGGGTTTTGCCAGCCCAATGTCAAAGTGACAAAACATTCCTATTCATGTACAGTAAATCTGACCTGTAACAACACTTTGTATAGTCACTGAAAAGCCTGCTCCATCATGTGAAAAGAAAAATGTGAGTTGTTATTAGGGAAGCTTGTCAGGTCAGTACTAACTGCTTGTTTGCATCATGAAGCACTCATCCTCCCTCCCCTCTCCTAACGATTTCTCTCAGCCTCAGAGTTTCTCCCCAAAGCTCAATCCCCCAGTGGACACAGTGCCTTTAAACTCAGCAGAAAACCTATTTACCCGCAAATTAAAGCACTGTATTGGTGTGGTGCAGGAAGCCGTACTTGCTGAAAAACAGGGCAATTACTTGGAGAGTGAGCCCAGGGAATAGGCCTCATCGAGAGAGTAGGTGTGGTGTGTAGACAAACATTGTGTTTAAATACAAGTGGGGCGGAGGGTAGGGGTAGGTGGGTGAGACATGTTACAAAGAGAGGGTGGGACTCACTCTGAAAACTTCCTCTCTGTAAGTGAATCAAAAGTGCAGTTGAAAAAAGAAGATCCTTGAATGTGTGTTTGGGGGAGGGGGGGTGTTAGGGTGTATGTTGATGACTCATAGGATGAAATGGGGAGGGGAGGGGAGCTGGATTGTGTATTTGTGGCTGTGTGTGTATGTGTTTATGTATAAGTTAGAGGAATTGAGGAATTGCCCCCTGCACCCTCCTCCACCCCACCTATCCTCCATTCAACATGGCACCTTTTGAAAGAGGCTTCCTAGAAACAGGATACTTCTGATGTGCCTTCCCTTTGGAAGTGTTTGCCTGTAGGGAACTCTTCCACAAGGAGGCATCAACAGGGATACCAGTCACTAAGGGAATGACAGAACCGGCAGGAGCCTGTTCAAGTAGCTGGTGTGAGCGGGAAAAAGTGGCTAGCGGGATGCAAAAGTAGATAATGCTTTGTTCTGCAGTGTCTCCGCATGGCAGCACAGACACTGCATGGACAACTATGGGTGTCATCCTCATGCATTATCTCTTGGAGAAGGTGAAATATAACAAAACATTGAAGATGCATATAGACAGTTGCCTGAAACTGTGAGTGTCAACATTGCCACAAAGGTCAGTACATCGTCACAACAATGAAATGAGCAAGAACCACCACATTCTGTCTTATTGACTGTGTGAAGTTTTGTGGAGGGTTCAAGTTAGCCTTGCGAGGAAAAGATGAAAGTGAGGGCTACAGAAACCCTTGGGTTTTTTGTGGACTGGTTTACTTCGTGGTGTCACTGGATGAGATGTTTGAGAAGCACTTGAAAACTACCACAGTCTTCAAGGGCACGTCAAAGACTGTGCAAAATGAGGTGCTGGATTGCATGCTATTAGTCATCAGGGAACATATGCAGGCGGTGAAGACAGCTAGATTTGTAGCAATCCAAGCAGATGAGACCATGGATGTCTCTACTCAGACTCAGTTGGTGCTTGTGTTGAGATACCTTGATAGGAACCATGCTGTGCAAGAACAATTCTTGGAATTTGCCCCTATCTTGGATGCAACAGCCAACTTAATTGCCAGTGCAATTTTGGAGAGACTGAACAGTCTTTCCACTGATAATGAAGATAAGCATACAGCCAGTATGTTGAGGGGAGAGATGGCTGTTGTGCAGAAAAAGGTGCGTGAACATTATGAAAATGCCCATTATGTGCATTGCTATGGACATCAGCTGAATTTATATATGAAAAGCAACTGGATAACTCAGTGGTTAACACTACTGACTTACACAGGAGAAGCAGAGGCCAGGAGATTAAATAGGGTGTTCTCCACTTAACCATCGTCAAAGTGTACTCTCAGTGGCAAGGTAATAACACGAGAACAGATCCACCCAGGGCTAAGACTGAGCAGACAATCTCTCAGAACAAGATCCAGTAACCATTGCAATGGCAGACATCCAAGAAAGAGTGTCAGGTATGAAGAGCTGGACAGCACTGGGCCCGGGCATGATCCACACCTACTGGCTAAAGAAACTAACTGCACTCCATGAACGCCTGGCAGCACAAATGAACCAACTGCTGATGGACAGGACCCAGAGTGGTTAACCCAAGGACGGACCCCCAGACCCCATGCCAACTCAAAGCCAACTGCACAAGTTACCATCAAGTGCGGAATATACCAAGGTGACGCACTATCCCCGCTGCTGTTCTGCGTAGGCCTGACCCCCCTCAGCCAGATCATCACAAAGAGTGGCTATGGATACCAGCTCTGAAGTGGAACAACCATCAGTCACCTCCTCTACATGGATGACATCAAGCTGTAATGAGGAATGAGCGAGACATTGACTCACTGATCCATATCACCAGATATGGATCTACAGCAATGACATGGGACTGTCATTCGGACTAGATAAGTGTGGTCAGATGGTATCAAAGAGAGGGAAGATGATCAGAACTGAGGGGGTTGAACTACCAGAAGGCAGCATTGCAGATGTTCAGGACAGCTACAAATACCTTGGGATCCTGCAGGCATATGGGAACCATGAGGAGGCCTCAAGGAAGTCAGCCACAGCCAAATACTTACACAGAGTAAGGCAGGTCCTGACAAGTCAGCTAAATGGGAAGAACAAGATACGAGCCATCAACATGTATTCCCCTCCAGTCATCAGATACCCCACTGGTATAATAAGCTGACCAAAGGAGGAGATAGAGGCCACTGATATCAAGACAAGGAAACTCCTCACAATGCATGGAGGGTTTCATTCCAAGTCCAGCACCCTGAGACTGTACACTAAGTGGGTGAGGCCAAGGACTGGTGAGCATCACAGCCACTGTCCAGGACGAAACAACCAAGATCCAGGAATACATCAGGAAGATGGCCCCAAAGATGAGCTGCTAAGTGAATACCTCAGGCAGCAGAAACCTGATGAGAGGAGTAGGAGGAACCGTCATGGAGGGACAAGCCCCTACATGGCATGTACCACTGACAGTTAGAAGTGGCTGATATCAAGAAATCCTACCAGTGGCTGGAAAAGGCTAGACTGAGAGACAGCACAGAAGCACTAATTATGGCAGCACAAGAACATGCACTTCGTACAAGATCAATAGAGGCAGGGATCTATCACACCAGACAGGACCCCAGGTGCAGGCTGTGAAAAGATGCTCCTGAGACAGTCTAGCACATAATAGCAGGGTGTAAGATGCATACAGGAACAGCGTACATGGAATGCCATAACCACGTGGCTGGCATAGTGTACAGGAACATCTGCACTGAGTATGGGCTGGAAGTCCCAAGGTCAGAATGGAAGACACCTCCTAAGGTGGTTGAGAATGACCAAGCTAAGATCCTGTGGGACTTCCAGATCCAGACTGACAAACTGGTGTTGGCTAACCAACCGGACATCGTGTTGATCGACAAACGACAGAGGAAGGCAGTGGTGATAGATGTAGCAATCCCAAGTGACAGCAACATCAGGAAGAAGGAACACGAGAAGCTCTAAGGGCTGAAAGAGGAGCTATAAAAGATGTGGGGAGTAAAGGCAGCCGTGGTGCCAGTGGTAATCGGAGCACTGGGGGCTGTGGCCCACAAACTAGGAGAGTGGCTCCAGCAGATTCCAGGTACAACATCTGAGGTCTCTGTCCAGAAGAGCGCAGCCCTAGGAACAGCTAAGATACTGCGCAGAACCCTCAAACTCCCAGGCCTCTGGTAGAGGACCCAAGCTTGAGGAAGACACATCACATCACATCACCATCCCCCAAGGGAGAGGGGTGAGAGGGGGATTTTTTTTTTAAATTAGCATGCTTTGTCCATAAGCACTCATAGTTGGGTGTGTGTATAGGAAGATATAACAAAGATATGAATAAAAATATAACACTGCTGTTGTCTCATGTGTTCTGCTTTCTCATGGTGCTGTGCTAGGATGGCCGTGTAGTGGCTGGACTTTAAGGCGGGAGGCATGAGGCAGAGGTTAGGTGCAGACCAACCAAGTGTTTATTTCACCCACAATGAAGACACAGTACAAAAGTCATAATTCTCCCTATAAAATACCATGGACCACAGGCAGCATGTGACCCCTTGACCCCTACACAGTATAGGGAAATCTATATATGCAAAAATTTCAATAAGAAACATTCCACCCTTCAAGTTTGCGCCCTATTATTTTTACCAGTACTATATGCAAATTGTGCTAGAAAATACTAGTACTAAAAAATACTAGTAATGAAGAGGACCTTCATTACATGCTGTCAGACGAAACCCTGTGAAGGCAACTGTTTCAGACAAGGAGGTGGAAGTACTGATGGTAAAATGGCTTCACCTGGCTGGTGACAGAGATGATGGGAGGAAATAAAGACAAAAAATCTGACGCTAACAATTAAGAGACTATACACTTTGTTCTTGTTGTTCTTTTTATTTGCATTCCATATACACTTTGTTCTTGTTGGTCTTTTTATTTGCACTCCATTGACACTCTAAGTTCTCAAAGGCTTTTATCAGGAATTGCAATTGCCAGTGGGTTGGCTCACAGACCTGTGTTGAAAGGATTCTGTAAATGAATAAAAAAAAAGTTACTAATGTTTTGTTTTTTTTTAAGGTTTGTATTAGTAGCCTATAAAAGGGGTCACAAAATGCCACATTTGCCAAATTGCAGTAAAAATATTTTTATTAACCAAGGCTGAATAAACTACTACTTCTAATAACCTTTGCTTTATTAGGGAAAATACAGAACATATAGAACACATAACGTATAGAAACAGGTAAATTGCCAATTTGACATATTAAATTGACATTTTAAAATGTTTGGATTTCTGGACTGTTTGCCGTACGATTCAAAGTATAGACTATTTGATAAAATTCTAGAATAATACTCATGGCTATGTTATGGTTCAGTTAAGGCTTTTATAGTCTTGGGCCAGATTTGGCCCATCATTCACTTCCTAATGTGGGCCAGATCACAGGTGTGGTATAGTTTAGGTTAAATTCTGGGATAAGTATGGATTTTGGTCTGTCAGCCATATGTGGGTCACATAAGGGCCATACGGCCTTAACAGAACTCAGCCATACAGATTCCATATCAGGCACAGCTATGAACCATATCAACTAATTGTATTTGGCTTACTCCTGGTAGAGGTCTGGCTTTGTTATGATTCATTTAAAGCTGTTGTACCCTTGGGCTGGATATGGCCCGTCATTCAATTCCAAATGTGGGCCACATCTTTGCTGTTTATTTTGCCCACATCCATGCCAAAGGAAATTTGCTATCAGGGTGGGCTCCCATTTTCCCGGGAAATTATTTACTCTTAGGCTTTGCTCAAAGAGAGTTCCAGGGAGGACTACCACTTGTAGATTTATTATCTGGTTCACAGCCCTCCTGTTTCTTGGTAGTCTTGGTGGTGTTAATTAGCTGTGTGTTAGCATGCTCTTGTCTACCGCTTTGAGTCCATGGTATAAGGTAGTGTCATTTCCACGTTCATTTCTAACTGGAGAATTTTGGTTTCCAGCACTGCAATCTTCTGTAGAAGTTTGTGGTAGTCATCCATGGAGAAGGGAGGCATCTTGCTGCTAATTAGCTTTAGCTAAGTGCCACGTTTCAAGTCACTGCAGTACAGGCCTGTGCTGCTGGTAGGCCTTACTCACATAGTACTGAGGAGGTCATAAAAATGTTGAAATATAGCAATAGCCTACTATATTTACAAAAAATTAGTTCTAGTGATTTATAAGTATCCAGAAGCCACTGCTCATTGTTAATCGCAGAAGAAAAACAAGAATATCAGCAGAAAAATGCAAGCGGAGGTGAGAGGATGCAGAAAAGCATCTGCCCTGTAAGAAAGCAGGAATTATCAAAGCAGTACATACAAAGCTAACTGCTAAACTAGGCTAAGCACAAAGCTATGTAAACAGAGTAGCAGTGTGAGGCTAGTTGCCCACTAATACTAATGTCATTTCATAAAGAAAACTAGTGAATCTAAGGATATGTGAACTAACAGAAAATAACGTAGTCAGTAAGATAAATGAAGATATAATTTATATATGTTTATATAAAGTAGGTGTATATAAAGTACTGTACATATATACATGTATATGTATATAAATAAAGATGTAGCATAATGGCTGGTTTACAATTTTGCACTTCTTACTCAGAGTTGTATCTGTAAAACTGAGAGATGGCCAAAGGAATTTGATGTGATAGTAGTCACAGCTTTTAGTTTTATTAAAATTATTTTAATAAGTTACAAGCTAACTTGTATTGTTTTGTTAGGCAGATAAAGCATGTTTGCACAGTTTAATGTTTACGTTATGTTATTCTATTTTTTAAGTTGTAAACTATTCTAAAATGTAACTAATGAACCCTGTTTTCTTCAGGCTTCAGTCATTATCAGGATGCTCTTCAAACTGGCAGCATTATCAAATTATATATTGTGATAAATATCGATATTCATCAATATGGAGCCCAGCCCTATTGGCATGTTTATTTGACATGGCCAGAATAAACTGGTGAAATTAATATTGGTCAACTTTGTCCTGAAGATCTGTGTGTGTGCTACCTTTTTACCTTTCGGTATTCAACATTGGAATTATATGACTGGTTTAGCACCACAGACAAATACTGGGAAGGCGCATCCTCTCAAAGACCTAACTACTACAATGTCAAGGTACTAGTACTTTACTTGAGTATCTCCATTTGATGCTACTTTATACTTCCACTCCACTACATTTCAGAGGGATATAGTGTACATTCTACTCCACTACATTTATTTGACAGCTTGAGTTAGTTTTCAGATGAAGATTTGACACAATAGATAATATAACAAGCTTTTAAAATACAACACATTGTTAAAGATGAAACCAGTGTTTTCCATGCTTTTTGGCTTTGACATTTTACAAAAAGCAGTGTGTAGTCGGGGTCACATTTCAGATGTCTGAGTTGTTAACAGCTCCACCAAACAGTGATAGTGATTTTTCCCTCTAAACTTCTCACATGGTTTCATTTCAATAAATGTTCAAATGATCCAATATTTCATCAAAAAAGAAAGACAACAACGGAACACAGATTTGTGTGTCATAACTTTGTTTTTTCTTCTTTCTGCTCCCATTAATCATCTCACGACTCCTCAGATTTATCTGGTGACCCTTTGGAGGGGCCTGACCCCTGGGTTGGGAACCACTGGACTAAACTAGTAAACTGTATAGTTAGTTCAAACTAGTGTAACGGAGTTAGTAATTCCACTTGCCTTACTAACCATTTTGCTATTTTTTATTATTGAATATGCACTGAATCTAATTTATTATTAGTCACTTGCCTCTTTTAATATTATGTTATTTACTTTGTTACTCTTACAATGTGTAAGCCTAGTGCCCGTGGTGGGTTGATTTGTACTAAGCTCTGTTAATATCTTTTATAACTTTGAATTATGGGTAAAAGTGTGTTTTATTTGCCCTATATGTTGAGACAAGCTCCCATTAACCACAAGCGTTGGTAATGATGTTGGGTGTGTGTAATTTACATATAGCAATTTATTGAGCCAGTTATCGGTGATCTTGCTAGCTTAATGTTAGCTCATAGCTAATGCTTGTGATGCAGCTGGATATTGGCAGCGAGTAATTAATTTTGTATTGTTTCAGTGTATATTTTCTGTGACTGCTGCTGTGAGAGTTGGCTGTGGAGAGCTACTGCCGCCGTGTTCGCGTTTTGTTTCTCCACCTCACAGTTACTATGGTTGCTAGATGGCAGCTGTCACTCAAATGTAACTACAGGTCGTTTTTGGCGACTGACATTACAACCTGTTGTGTTGCTTTTCTTGGTCTCCACCAACATCACTGTGGCCTGATGTTGTCCTGCTATCAAAGGCCTCATAGCAGATGTTTCTGTCCACCTGGTCTGGCAGCAGCCATTTATATTATAATTTTGTATTTCTGGACCTATTTAAATAATTTTTTAAATCATATAAACAGTTTTTAATCAAATTTCCAAGTAACATATGGTGAAGAGTTCCTAATGTGTGGATGATCAACGTATAAAGAGATTTTTGATGGATTGACAGTCCAGGCCTACGGGATCTTCCATCCTCCATACCTGCCTTCCTTGACTATCTCCTCAGAGTAAGCTCTTCAAATCCAAATCTCGAACTCAGAAATCAAAATGTCTAGAAGAGGTGAAAAAGAACCTGTCACTCTGTCTGTGGTTCGCGAGCTACTGGAACCGCAGAAGACTTTTTACAAAGAACTACTTGAGAAACAAGAAAAGAGCCAAGTCATGTTTACAAATGTTAGTTGATTCTACGATCTCCCGTGTTGATGGTCTTGTCAAAGACATTCCGAGCATGTCTAAGGATATTCAGGAGCTAAAAGCCAGCCTACAATACACTCACTGACTTGGATGACTTGAATGCCAACAAGGAAATCAGAGCTATCACAGAGAGTCTCTCAGGTCACCAAACATCCACTACAAAATTGAATTACCGGGAAAACCAATCCAGGAGAAATAATCTGGTCATTGATGGCATACCAGATTCAAAATCTGAATCATGGTCTGACACTGAGAGCAAAGCAAAAAAGCTTTTCTCTGACCACCTCAAAATTGACCCCAAGCTCATTGAAATTGAGAGAGCACATCGCATAGGAAATTATGGACACACTGGACATCCAAGATCTATTGTACTGAAACTACTCCAGTTTAAGGATAAGGAAGAAATCCTGAAACGTACAAAGAACCTCAAGGGTACTAACTTTTTTATTAATGAAGACTTTTCAGAAGGTGTCCGACTGAAGAGGAAAGATCTGCTGCCCCAACTCAGAGCTGAGAGACTGAAAGGCAACATTGCCCACTTGAAGTATGACAAGTTAGTTGTTCACCGTCCTTGACTAAACTAGAGATGTTTTGCTGTGCTGTTTTTAGTGTCACCCTACCTGACAATAATCTTGATAGTTTCAAAAATGCTACATTATCATGCCAATACTATAATGAGGATCAGTTAAATTATTTAACCCAAAGCCAATCCGAGGATAATCAAGTATGTGCTTGTTCAACTTTTCACTTGAATAGCCGTAGTCTTCCGAAAAACTATGATCTCCTAACTCAATATTTATCTACTATAAAGCATACCTTTTCAGTGATTGCTTTATCAGAAACTTGGCTTAATGAGGATATAGCATGTCTTTATCTAATGTCACAATTCAATGCTGTTCATCCCTGCAGGAAGAACAGAGTAGGAGGTGGAGTCTCAATTTATTTACAAAACAATTTTAACTTCATTGAAAGAAAAGAGCTTAGCCTTAATTTAGAGAAGACTGATGTGGAGTCATTGTTCATCGAAATTCCCCGTTGTTCACTATTTGATGGCAAAAGTATTATAATTGGATGTATTTATAGACCACCTGATTCTGACATCAGCACTTTTGTGGGTGCCCTCTACTGTACTCTGGAAATTATATGTATGGAAGGGAAAATGTGTATGTTACTTGGTGATTTCAATATTAATCTCCTCAAGGATGAATTGCCATTACTTTCTTCAACTTATTTTTATCCCTTGATTCATAAACCTTCTAGAATAACAAGTTCATCTGCTACACTTATTGACAACGTATTAATCAACTACTTAGATTATAATAATAGTGCAGGATTATTGCTGACTGATATTTCTGATCATCTTCCGGTATTTCAGTTGATTCAAACCAGGGTTAATAAGTTTTCCAGAGAATATTGAGTCTTTCAAGTCATTGATAAATGAAGTTTCATGGGATGAGGTTTACCATCAACAAGATGTTGAAAGAGCTTATCACACATTCTCAGCTGTTTTCAATTCTGTTTTCAACAAATGTTTTCCATTGATTAATAGGACAAAACAAATTACTCCATGAGTGGGAAACCTTGGTTGACTGATGAATTAAAAAGATTCTATTATAAAGAACAAATTATATAAGAAATTTGTTATGAATCCCACTCCTCTAAATCTGGAAACTTATAAGAAGTACAAAAATAATTTTACCCAGTTATTAAGAAAAGCCAAAAAGAAATATTTTTCAGAGAAATTCACCCAAGCCTCTAATGATATTAAGTCATCATGGAAACTTATGAATCAATTGCTAGCCAGAAAAAAAGCTCCTGTTGTTGGGCCATCTGAAATGTTGGGGAGTGATGGAATTCCTCTTAACCGCAGGGAGATAGCTGAGAGTTTCAATAATTTTTTTTATAAATGTAGGATTTTCCTTAGCCATGAATTTTAATGATTCTGGTGAGACTCCCATCTGATTTAATTACAGGTAAATTTTCCTCACTTTGCAATTTTGAGCCACCCACTGCTAAAAAAAATACATAGTATTATTATGAAGTTAAAGGATTCTGCTAAGCGACATGATGACTTGATAACAGAAATTATTAATTCAGTCATTGATCCTCTTACCCATATTTTCTCCTTATCCCTACAAACAGGTGTTGTGCCACATGATCTCAAAGCTGCTAAAGTTATACCCCATCAGGTGATCATGATACTTTCACAAATTATCTTCCAATCTCTATATTACCTTGTTTTCCAAAAATGGTGGAGAATCTCGTTTATGCAAGACTCTCAACAGAATTGGCACTGTTACAGCTTGTCAACACGATTTCTTCTGCCGTGGATAAAAAAAATGAACAAATATGGATTACAGGATATTGCACTCAAATCAGTCAGTTATTTAAACAATAGAGAACAATTTGTATCCATAAATGGTTGCATCTCAGACAGATTAAAATTACTTTGTGGATTACCTCAAGGTTCTATCCTTAGTCCACATTAATGATTTGCCCATGGTTTGCAAAGATTTTTTCCCTA
This sequence comes from Thunnus thynnus, assembly GCF_963924715.1. Classification (NCBI taxonomy): domain Eukaryota; kingdom Metazoa; phylum Chordata; class Actinopteri; order Scombriformes; family Scombridae; genus Thunnus; species Thunnus thynnus. The sequence goes on along the minus strand of NC_089539.1, from coordinate 981,151 downwards.
TTTTATTTGCTGATGATACTAATCTCATAGCTACTCCTGATGATTTCAAAGCACTAATCCAGCATGCAAACAATGGAATGTCCTTAATTTCTAGATGGTTTCAGATAAACAAACTCACACTCAATGTCGAAAAACCTAATTTTATGATATTTTGCAATAAAAGCAAAAAATATTTAAAAGATGACGCTAAAATATTCATTAATGATTCAGAAATGTTTCAAGTCCCATTTACTAAATTCTTAGGAGTTATTGTAGATGAAAGACTAACTTGGAAAAAACATATTGAACATGTTTGCAAAAGCTCAATGAAAATGATTGGAATATTGAGGAAAGTTAGTTCCCTGATTCATCCTTCTTCTTATTTAACTCTGTATTATAGTTTAATCAATCCATTTATCAATTATTGTAATATTGTTTGGGCTGCTACATATCCTTCACACCTCAATCAGTTACTTTTAATCCAAAAAAGGTTTTTAAGAATGATTTCAAACTCCACTAGCCAAGAGCCATCTGCACCTTTGTTTAGGAAATTTAAAATTTCGTCAATTTATTCTGTAAATACTCTTCTACCGTGTGTGTTTATGTTCAAATTCATATATCACAGGCAAAACCTTCCAGATACATTTCATAATTTTTTCCTTTTATCGTCAGACATTCACTCTTGAGGCGATCAAAAGACTTTTGTTTACCTTATTGTCGCACTTCCAATCATCAATTTTTTTTAATCAAATTTAGAGGTCCTCATCTCTGGAATTCACTAAGTACGACTTTGAGGTCGTCATCTTCTTTAATAATATTTAAAACACATTTAAAAAAATATCTTTTATCTAAATGGAATTTGGTGTGACTGGGTATGTATTACACCTCTTGCACATTTAAAGTGTTCAAATTTCTGTTTTGATTATTTTTTTTCTTTTCTTTCTTTTTCTCTTGTTTTTTTGCTATAAACGTTTCTTTGTCTATTTGATGTTATATTGTTTTATGACACCGTATGTTCTATAATTTGTTGAAATGAAAGGGAGGACTTTGTATAAGCCCTTTGGGCTTCCTTCCTCTCCTGCACAATTTAATATAATTTTTTACTGTGTAATATTTTTATTGTATCCTTTGTGCAAATAAAAAATCTAAAAAATCTAAATCTAAATCTTTGTTACCAGATTGAATCTGGATCCGAGCTGAGAAGTGACCATGTGCGTGTCGTCCTTAACACAACGTGTACACCACTGCTAGCTAGGAGGGAAGAGTACCAGCAATGGTGCAAGCAAACGTTGAATACAAGCAACCCTCATCAAAACAAGCCAGACATTTTCAAGCTAGTTTGGTGTCAATAGCTCAAAAACTGCGGGAGAGTAAAGCATAGAAATTTGTGCAGAATAAGGAGGAACGATACGATTCACTACACAGGGAAAATAAATATAAGTGAAACGCCCATATAAATTAAATTTAGTAAAACCGGCATAGGTCTTTGGTTCATGGCATATCTGTGTGTTTCTTGGCGGTCCCCCTTGCCAAGGCAACAGCCGTACACATTCTCCAATATCACTGTGCTGTTAGAAGTGATAATAATAACTTAATGGCTCTTGTATTTAACAAGTTATTTCTGTTTTTTTGACATGGGGTGGTATGACTAACTTATGGATAGATGTTACATTACCTGGCGTAGTTGACAGGCAGTGAGCGCCCTGTTCAGAAAGCTGAGTAGCAGTCCCGGCAGCGGAACCAAGTATCAGGACAAGCAAACGGGGGCAGTAAAAAAAAAAAAAAAAAAAAAGGTTTTGGACCACAAACACATAGGCCCCTTCAAAATTTGAATATCCACTAAAGTGTATATGCGAAAATGTCCCTCATTTTCGTGGTTTTACAGTGCTCTCAGACCACAGATTCTGTTGGCACAGGTCAGTTGATTTGTGGGATATGCGCAAGTGCTTAGTGAGTAACAAAACAAACAAACAAAACAAAATAGTACCAAAGGAATGAGTGGTCTGAGAGCACATTAATGCCATGAAAATAAGAGGCATAGACTTTAGTGGATAAAGAAATTTTGAAGGGGCATATGGGTTTGTGGTTTAACTGTTTTGTTTGCTGCTCCAGTTTGCTTGCACTGCTGCTTGGCTCTGCTGCTGGGGACTGCTGCTCAGCTCTCTGAGCATGGTGCTTGCTGCCTGTCATCTATGCCCGGTATCGTTTATCCAGAAGTTACAACACAAACTAACCCTTAAAGTCTAGTTAATAAAAATAGGTAATTGTAGTTTTATGACACAAACTATGCACATTGTGATAGAGATCCTCAGCAAGATGCTTGTTTTGTTGAAGTGGAAATGTCAGTGAAGGTACTCCATCAGTTTGTTGAGGAAGGCTTCCAGTTAGCCCAGTCGCAATTGCTGAGTCACCTATACAATGTAAATTCTACTCAATTCCCATTCAAATTGTCCTTCAAGTGGACTCCTCCCACCGTGGACAAGCCATTGATCTGAAATTAGAGGAAAAATATTTCAGTTTCACCAAAAAAGTTAACAAGTGTTCAGTGTATTCCCATGACTGTTGCAAGTCACACTGGGATTGAAATATTGCACATTAGAGAAAAGTTGCATTATGTTGGTATGATTACAGGTTAGGGATGGGAAGATTCATCAATTCACATCGGTGCGCCATCATAAATGTTCAAAATGCAATTGCAAAAGTGTGCTCTGGATATAATTTTGGATGACTCCTAATGAATCCTTTCTAACAACTTTGCATTGGTAAAATCTGATTTATTTATATACAATTATTATCAGGGGCCCTATGGCTTTATTATTTAGAAATGTGTAAATAGTTTGTGACCAATAATATGATATTCATATTGATTTCTCAAGTGCTACAGCTACATGGTGCGCTGCAGGTGGAACTTGTGCTCTATTGGGTCACGTAGCATATGCATGTAAACTGTCGACAGAGAACACTACACTACAAAGCACTTGTGAAAAGGCCTGTTTGTGAAAGGTTCAAGCATTTTTTTTAGAGGTAAAAAAAGAAACAGCATAAATGAGATGGTTACTGAGTTGCAGTACTAGAGAAACAAATATGTAAAGTAAAAATTGAACTTTTTTAGTTAATTTATGATGTTCTGTATGCTTAAGTAATAAAATCAAACTCTCTGCACCATATTGAATTTCATAGCATCATTCTAGTGCATGGGATTGCATCGCGTTGAATCAAATCGTGTCAAATTGCACTGCATCGCAATAGAGGTGAATCATATTGTGTCGCCTCGGTAGTTGCTTCATATGTATCTTTAATGTATGGATTGTTGGCAATGCATTGACGTGTATTGCATCTGCCTCAGCGATGGAGATGCACATCCCTACTACAGGCATGATCTTACCAGTTTCTGCTTTTCCTCCAGGGAGTCAAGGGATTTGTCAAGGAGGTTTAGTGCCTCAACTGTTGAAGCCCATGCAGGAGTCTTTGAATCTTTGCACTTTCCTGCATTTCCATGATGTTTCTTCTAGGCACACATCCTCACAGATTCCCACAAGCTTTTTCATGACTTTTCTCTGAAATTATAATGCACTGAAACAAATGATTATCATAATAAGAAATATTATCAAGACACATCCTTACCACTAACATAACACCCCCCACCAAGATTAGTACTTGCTTACCTTTGCTTTAGAGTCTGAAATATTGACTTTATCCCAAAGCCTTTGTTCCAACCCACAGGCAACTAAAAATCATGTAAATACTATAATTCTAGGATCATTGCTTATAATTATGATTAGGGCTGCAGCTGATAAATGTCATCTATTAATCTATTATTTTTATTTATGTAATTTTTTAAAATGTTATTGTTTTTTAATCCATATTGTGGGGTTTTCAGTGTCAGACTATCGGCCATAATTCGCACAAAGCTCAGAAAAAGGCAAATCCCCTTAGTTTAGCTCAATTCCTGGATGTCTATGGAATCATGTAGCTGCTATTTGATTTCATACATAGCCAATAACTGAGCTACTGTAAGATAGACTAATATTGTTCTTTGATATAACTTTAATCTGCATGACATAAATGTGGCCAATTACAAAAACATCTATTCATTTGTATGATCCTTGTAAGTAGGAAGTTGTCAAATCACAACAAATACCTCCAATAAAAAAAAAAAAAAAAACAGTAAATACACTGCAGACGCGCAGCAGCTGACAGAAAGAGGAGGTCATATTATACAGAGAAATATTAGCTTTTTCTGGGTAAATAAATATTAATATGACATAAAAAGGGAAGCTAGAGGGAAACGAGAATGCTGAGCTTTAAGGTTTAATCAGGAGTCATTAATAACACCATCAAGCACATCATGTTTAATTAGGAAAGTAGTTTAAAAACATGCACACAAAGGGCAACCATTTACTGCATACTGATATACTGGAAACTGAATACATTGGGCTGATAATTAGTCTGATCAACCACCGTCAGTAATCAATACAAACACACATTATTAAACCATTAATCAAACCATTGGCTAACAGCAGTCAATGTCAGCCAACCTTATCATACTTTAGCAGTTAGCTAGTGTTTCTGTAATGAGGACAAAACGTTAAAAAATATACATATTAACAGTTTGAATTAAACTGAAGCTCGCTGCGCTTTCAGGGAAAATATTAAAGGTCAAACTCTTTTTAAGAAATATGACATATTTACAAATTCTTATGTGTATGCAAAAACACATACCTCTGGAAACACAAGATAAAAAGTGTCAAACACCAAACAAGAGTCAATGGCAGAGTAAGCTGTTTGGCATTAGCAGAGAGGATTTGACATATTTTTCATGGGCGCAACCCACATACTTTTAAAAGGGAAATAAACAGGCTCTCCAACGGTATAAGATTTATTGCCAAGAAGCATTGTTACAACAAAGAAATAATCTACCAAACATAAATGTCCTTACTTTTTATACTAAGTTTATATTACAATACAAAATGAGCGACCACAGAGAGAGAGACTCAACAGAAAATTAGCATTTCCGCTATCATGCTTCATATGTTCCTTAAGTGTAGTTGATATGTGTGATGATATATGTGTAAATAAGTATATTAGGTTTCATGTTAAGGTTAGAAACCTTTTGCTAAAGGGAAATGTTGGGGGTTGTCATCTGAAGTATAGCGAGCATATTTTCTGAACTGCACTGCCGTACGTCCTTCGGTTTGACTTCCTCTCTGTATCAGAACTTTGTCGGAACTTTTCAGTTTTTGGTTACATTTTAGCGCTGAAATTTTATTCCTTTTCATGCAAAAATCTGTTATTTAAGGGAGAAGTGTGTCGAGGTCTATGTGTGTCGCAAGGCTGCCTTGTAGATTAGCTTGTCACACTAGGCTACTGAAGAGACTATAGCCCCTTTTACACAGCCTGTTCAAGGTGGGAATGTGGTGCCAAACATGGAAATGGAGGGGCATTGTTGTTAAGCCAGCAGCAGAGTCCCCGCCAGAAAAGTTGTTAGGCTGGATGGCAGGGGAGGATTTGGGCTGAGCAAAACATGTTGCTCTGTGTAGAGGTGTTACTGGTCATACAGGGTGTTTGGGCATACACCAATAACATTACTTGCCCATCGCACACACTGTTGTTTTGCTTTTTTTTTTTTAATAGAAATTTAGTTCATTTTCAAGTATCAGCACCCACATTTATCAAATAAAAAAGATAACAATGTGATACCTATAGATAGTTATATTTAATTAATAATATTGCTTGTAACCTGTTGCCTCAATTTTATGGAGTAGTTTTGGTGTATCTTTTCTTAGTGTGCATCATGATGCTCATTTTGTAAATTGTGGCCCCATTTAGAGTAAAATAGATGATAAAGCAGTGTATGTTAATAACCACTGTGCATCTGGAGCCTAAATTTATATCTGCATTGGACCTTTACACCCCAACCTACGGGCACTATTCTGTGCAAAAGGTGGAGCATTTGGACAAAGACTGAAGATCATAATGGAACTGCTGGAGGTACAATACTTGTCAAAATTAAAAGTAGCTTTGTTCTGTAAGATTTCTAAATAACATGAATAAGGACATCCTATTTAAAACGTAATTTTTACAAGAGTGGAAGCAATGAGACGCATGCACTACAGTGTTGGTGTGCAACCTCAATTTCATGTAGCCTATTCATCTAAAGAGAAAATGTTTTTATTTTATTTTTTTACACCCTTGGTCTTATTTGCATGGTTTGGCCATCGTGCCTATCAATTATGATATGATATAAAACTGTGAGCTGATTCACATTAAGAGCACAAAGGAGGAAAAGTGCTTGTAGTCCATGTTCCAAAGCCCAAAATTAAACTTTTTTTGTAGGCCATGGGGACTCAATATATATCAACAACAGATTTTTCCATGATTTTCTAAACTGACTTATTTCTGTAGCTGTAGCTAGCTTGCTAATATTGCCTTACGACACACAGCAGCAAGACTGAAGACTGAAGTGCATTAATTTGGAACAAACACAAACAGTGATGAGGTTGTAACTTGACAACAGCTTTGACAAAGGTCAGTTATTCAGAAATAACCCACCACAGAATGCCTTAATTGACCAATTAGAATTGAGTATTCAACATATCTGTGTAGTAATATATTACTGTAAACTTTTAAACAATTATTAGCCTGGGCTTTTATTTGCTTAAATCAACAAAAGCAACCAGCCTCAGTGGGGCAATATTGAATACATGAAAAGAAAAACTAGTAACAGCTCATGCATTTAAAATAATGTATTTTTGACAAGTAGGCGAGTAAAATACTATCAGCATTGATAGGCATGATGACCAAAACCACAAAAATAGGATCCATGTTGTACAAAAACAGAATTTGTTGCTATGTGTTTACATTTCTAAATAAGAGAAACATCCACAGTGATTTTTTTTGTGATTGATTTATCTGTTGTTGTATTCCTCTCCAGGACTCAGCGTGTTCCTCTGTTGAGAAGACTAGAGTTGTCCTTCAGTGCCTTATAGAATACTTTGGAGAACATGGGGAACGTCTCATCAAAGAATTCAACGTAGGTGAACTTAATTTGCATTAAACTAATTCAAGGATTGTAACTCTTTGATTTGATGCTGTTGTCAAGTAGAGTGATACAGATGTGTGATGATTTTTTGGGCTCTAAATAAACTTGAACTTGAAATTTTGCTTTAATTTGTCATCCACTTGTACATTGACAAAGAGGCCCTTTATTAAAAATGTATCATCTGGTGATGTGATATGCCACTATATGCTATATGACACTGATTACTATTTCATGTTGCCGGACACTGAGAACTTGGAGGAACTTGAACAGCTCGTAGTAGCAATTACTGCGATCACAAAGGCCGGGGCTTCTGCAAGTGACAGCCTAAAGGACATTGGAACTATTATTGAGGGAGTGGAAGTCAACACAGGACTTGAAGGTATTGCCAGGGTTTGCTCTCTACTCCTTGGCTTGATCTACGCACTGAATCTTGATTATCCCAGGCAGCTGAAGTATACCTTTGAGGTACTCCAAAAACTTTTCTTGGAACTGGATGCTTCAAAGCTGTCAAACAAAGTCCAGTCCCTCAAGAGCAAATGTCTGGCTTGAAATGAGACTGCGGTCGTAGTGCACACTTTTGTGCTACACAATGTTCAGTTTCAAATTTGAAAGTGCAAAGTTTGTAAGTTAGTACTGTTATTGACTCTATCTCACAAATGTCAGCGAAATTTCAATCGTGGTCAGTTTAAAGTAAAAATGTTTTTTTACTATGTACAAATTGCACTTTTTTTTATATGTTTTATGTTGTGATATATACACTTCTGGGGGATTTTTCTTCAAGATCATTATTGATCTAATTTAGTGGCTAACTGAGGTGAGAAAGCATGCAAACAAATATGTGTATGGACAGATCACCATTATGTAATATGGCAGTTTTATTCATTTTTGTTTTTACAAGAATTTTGTTTGTGATCAGCATTTAAAGTTTGGTTTGAAATGCAGTGTCACACCTGCTCTTACTTATATCAAAGTTTGAATGATTAAAAGTGTTTTGTCAAACATTCTAAGTCATGGTATATTATTTTGTAGTATTTTGAGTTTTATTTCTTCTGTACTTTCTGGGACATAGACTCTAATCTTACCTTAAAATGTAGGCCACGACACAAACACAGAGATGTTAAGAAATGCAATGGTTATTATTATTATTTATAAGAAAGAAGAATATTTAGATTTAATTACTGCATTGAATAAATTCAAATCAATGCACTGATTAATATAGATTATTATTAATCAAATATATAATATTGATATATAGAATTAAATACATTTTTATTAGTACTATTTACACATTTAGAAATTTCTGGGATTTATATGTACTCAATATTTTTGTTTAGGTTTTAATTAATTCCTTTTTGTTTTCTATTTGAATCTACTCATTTTAAATAGATAACTATAAATGGTCTCATTTAATTTATATTTGCTCAATACCAAACAGTTATATTTAATTAATAATATTGCTTGTAACCTGTTGCCTCAATTTTATTGAGTAGATATGGTGTATCTTTTCTTACAGTGTGCATCATGGTGCTCATTTTGTAAATTGTGGCCCCATTTAGAGTAAAATAGATGATAAAGCAGTGTATGCTTTAGGGCGTGGCTACATTGTGATTGTCAAGTCTGTACCACCGCGACAACATTGATTACGTAATGTAACCATGGTGTAACCCCAGATTCACAGAATACAGGCGTAGCTGCTGCTATTTTACAGTGTGTTTTCAGTTCATTGCTCACCTAAAACAGTCTTATCCAGCATCTGGTTGTGATAAAAGATTCTCTAAGGAATGGTAAATGGACAGTACTTGTATAGCGCCTTTCTAGTCTTCCTCAAAGCACTTTTACACTATGAATCACATTCACCCATTCACACACGCTGAATGGGTACAGGGGCTACCATGCAAGGTCCCAACCTGCCCATCAGAGGAAATCTAATCATTCACACACATTCACACACTTGGGAAATGGGAATCGAACCGCTGATCATCTGATTAGTGGACGACCCGCTCTACCTCCTGAGTCACATGGAGTCAGATGTTCAGTTTTTTTCGGTGAGCACATTTTGTTTTAATGGTTTTAGTCCTGTTTTGCACTAGTGGAAATTAGCTTTAGCATCAGTGTTATCACTGTTGACCATAGATTGTAAATGCACTTTGTTAACCATGCTAGCAGCTGGCGCTATGGTCAGCTCCACCCTCTTGTCCAAATATGGTCACTTCTGGCTCCAAAAATCAAACATGGTCAAATTGATAAACTCAAGGCTTCAAAACCACAGTTCACAAACCAATGGGTGATGTCTACATTTACAGTCTATGGAGGCAACACACCTCCAGGCAAGTGATGCAGAGCTCAGTCTAGTGCACTGTCGGGCACTGGAGCAGGTACAAAGCTCCGGTGACTTCGATGCAGAAAAAGAAAAGCAGAGGCATAAACAGTTAACTGTTAATTTAGCTATATTTTAGATGCATGTCAGATTAAGCTGCTTCCTCAATGATTCAAAACTGTAACAGCTGGCTGATCACCAACAACAAATATCTGCCAAAGTGGCCAGGGAAAAGATATAGCTGATGTTAAATGTCTTGCCTTGGGTCTAGACACAGACTGGCAAAGCAACCCTGTATCTGTCTCATATGCAACAGCCACAGGTTCACTACCAGATAGGTTGTTGGCATGTGCCCCATTAGCAACTTGACTGTCTACACCATCCAGGGCTCTGCACTAATCATGATGGCAGCCAGACAGGCTTGACACTTGTGTGGCTTGGCATTTGTCTGACAACTACACTGTCATGGAGCATAAGTTGACACAGAACCTACAGGTGCAATACCTTTGTCTCATGGAAGCCAAATTGAGTGATCTGTAGAAGGCCAGTGTGGATTATACAACTGCTTTATAACAAAAAAATTAAGGGCCATGAGGTGGTCCAGTAGCTCACCTCGTAGAACATATATGGTTGTAGCCCTGATGAAACAGCTACAAATTTGATCATACTTATAGGAGCTCTGTTTGGACATTTGTTGATGTGAGAATGAGTGCTTTACTGTTTGCTGCTCCAAAATGAATGAAGTGGATAAACCCGCAAATGACATGATATTGAGCAGCAACTGAAAGCTGAAAAAGTGTTTTTTAATGATCCAAACTAACAAAATATCAACGTGATGTTATGATGAATACGTTCATGTTCAACAGATGTTGGGTTTTGGTCACCATACCTCACAACTAAGTGTCAGTATTCTTTAACAATATGACGTTCGCATGGGACATTTGGAAGATGCTGGATTTTGGTTAACACCACAACTTAAAACCAACAAAATATCAACATCAACTGTCGTCAATATTCTACGTCAAATTGACGCATTAGACGTTGTCCTGACATTGGATTTTGGTCACCCGACGTCACAACCTACACCCAACCAAATATCAACATCTAAAGACATTGTTGGCCAGCTGGGTGTATTCAGGAGCCCATCTTCAGTGCAGCCACTCTCTCTCATTCCAGAGCTAGCAAAATTAAGAAGATTGAATCAAATTATTGTGAGAGTGAAGCCCTTACTTGATTTTATTTGATTAATAGTAAAGAAGGTCTCTCTTCACAGTCAAAGGTATTTGTGAGGGCAAACTGACAGATGACAATTTATCTGTTGATGACCACAGAGGATTGTTCAGTCACTGTAGAGCCAAAATAATTGTATTCAAGACATTTACAATGAACTTCCAGGTGTAGCTGTCCACAAGTACTGTACAGTATGTAGCCTATGGAACAATCCTTGTCTTATGTTGCCATCTAGTGTTTACTGGTACTGGTATTGCTACCTGAGGTAACCAGAAAAAACAAATTCTATAATGCAATGTGACAATAGTTAGCTAGCTGACTTTTAAGGTTAATTTACCCATTAAACAGGCCACCTTAGCCAACAGTCACCACAATTGCCCCCACTGAGAGATTTGGCAGGAGCCGCCACTGCATATGACCCAGCTACTGGAGGCTGTGGTCATTTCTCCTGTCCATTCTGACTGGGAAGCCATACTTTCTTTAAGTGACAGAAGTTCTTAGTCCTTGTTCTGTGTAAAAATGCATTCTTGAGACATGAGGCTTCCTCACTGAAGTACGGCGGAAGGATACATCCTGGCAGTTGCATGTTTATGCCGTGGCAAAACGCCAACAGTTTACATGCCTGTAAGGAGGAAGACCACTTGATTTGACAAACTCAGACTGCCTAAGCCTCATATTCACTTCAGCTAAACTTGTGATCAAATAATAAGAATGGCATTATTTGTATAGCACTTGTCATGATGAAAGATTAAACCAAAAGTGCTTTACGAAACAGGATTAAAACAATATTAGGCCAAGAATGAAAATGAAGACAACAATAATTAATATTTTTGATCACAATAGCAGATAACATTAAAAACAAAATCAATTGTAGCACTTGTGTCACAGTATCACACAGAACTGTAAGCTAATGGACCAGCTCTAAATTAGAAGGAGCGGTCGGAATGAATAAAATAGAAAGGAGACAACAACCTTTGAATTAATAAGCCAGCAGTTTACTAACAAACCTTAAATACACATATACATAACACAATACATAAAATCATTTACAATAAAAGATAGGTAAGTTTCACTTAACTCCTTTATTCCTTATCTCGTTTAGAATAAATCCCTTTCAATCTTATCAAATTAGTTTAGTTCATGAACTTTTTCATTTAGGACATCCGTAATTTCTTAGTTTAACCTATTTTTTTGTTGTTGTTTTTTTAGTTAAGACCCATTAAATTTGCCCTTTTCAGAAAAAAAGAGATACACTATTCAATTCAAAATATGTATACAAAGTATTAACAATTTAACACCATAACAATGTTGCAGTCCAACAGGATATCCTTTTTTTCCCCAGTTCAGTGTTGCAGTTCAATCACAGTCCTACCACAACAGCAGCAAAATAGTCCTTCATGAAGATAAACCATGGCAGTGGGTCTGGACGCTGGAATGTCCTCTCATTGTTAAGAAGTTCCGTGGGTATGGCTCGCCATCTGGTGTCCTGTGTATTTGTTATCCTGTCTCCAACAGCCGCACACAGCGACTAAGATCTAACTTCTGTCCAGTTTCTGTCCAATCATCAGGGAAACTATCCCAGGGAAAAAAACCTGGCCCACATGACAGGCCATAGGGAAAATAAAAGTTGTTTTCATCAAATAGTTAGTCCTAATAACATTTCACATTTTACAAGAAATACGTAGCTACTGTTTCATTGTTTTGCCTTAGAACAGTAAGTAAAAATTGTTGGACCTCAACCATGGGGTCACACAAAGAAGGCCTACATGTAAACCCAGAGGCCTGGCCACTAGGCACCTCTGTTCCTTTGTTCCCCTGAAACAAAGGAACAACGCCAAAAGGCTGCTCACAAACTCCATATCCCAACGTGCACCGGTTTCGCACCTAGGTGCTAAACAGGAAATGGTCTTAACAACAGTCTCTCATTGGCAGAAACGCTCCTGCACAGAGGAGCGTCAGGATGACACAGCCGTGACATCACCACCCCTTTAAAACCAGAGAACACCCAGAGAAATATCGCCTTCATTGTGAACTGAGCTAGGAGGAACTTTTGTCCTTCTGTGAGACGGCTTCGCTAACGTAGGTACCCCACTCATGTGTTTTCCCCCACCAACTGAAGAATCTCCCCTTGCCGGACGAGACGAGACTTCCCCTATGTTCAACCAAACCCAGTTACCGGATCCGAGAGAGAGTGCAAACAGCGCTCTCATTTTCCCTGCAGAAGGAAGAAAAGGATTTCTTCAGGAAGACGTGGATAACCTCTCTGCCCCGCTCTTCTTCAACTGAGTCGACTGCTGTTTTTTCCGCCACGCCACCGAGGAGCAGCTCGCCGTGAAACCCGCACAGCGTGAGGACGGCCCCCCTGTCAGCATCCAAGCCGAGGAACCGAGCCAGACCGAAAGACTGACGTAACACACAAACCTTTCTCGCTTTCTAAAGCGACTAAGTAAGAGGCTTAAGTCTGGGCAGAGGCAGTGTTAGATGGTGTGTTCTTTTCAGCATCAGTGCTGTTGTAAGCATTTAGCTTTTAAGCTTTATTGCTATTGTCCATTTGTCCTGCTTTACTCTGAGGAATATTTAAAGTTTGCTGCCTGTTTAGTTGTGTTCACCACACTAGACTGTTTTTGTGTTCGTCCCGCTCGGGACTACTGCTGTGTTTTTGCCACTGTGAGGGAGAAAGTAAGTTGCTTTGTCGATCAGAAATCAGACAACGTGTGTTACAAACTACCATCCGTAGGTGCGCTCTCTGTGAACAAAGGAACCACTTCTCTCCCCCTCATGATTGCTTTCCCTCCTCTTTCTTCCCTCTCTTGCGACTAACACACACACGCACACACGCATACACGCACCGACATCTTCTTACACATCTGATGGTCAGATAACGTCAGACATAGTGCTGCTCTGTCTGTCCTTATCCGCCATCAGACACGTGTTACACGGAATTGGGTGAGTGCAATACGCCGACCACGCCATCATGCTATTGTCTAACCAAGACACTGCCATTTGGTTCTCGCGTGACGTGACTTCCTCCCATAGTCATGTCCGCGTCCCAAACCCTTGACGTCATCACGCCAGATCACGTCACCATCTTGTCTCTCTCTCTCACACACAAAATCATACATTCACCTGCATGTGTTCAACCCTGTACATAGCTGTTTGTGTTTGTTTTGGTAGAATTAGATTTTAAAATAGTTGTTTATTGAATGAAGCATTTGCCAACTTTCTTCATTTTGCTAAGTTTAATAAACAATGCTATATCTTTAAAGAGAAGTCCTTTTGTCATTATTATGTTTAACATATTGTGAAAAGTGGCTGATTGAGGGAATCAGTGCTCGAATTCGACCCTTCTTTGTTCACCTGTGAATGTTGATATCCCTCAGATATTGACATTCTAGGTGAACTCTTATATGAGACTACCTTGTTTGGTTATTGGTCCCAGTTTCCGGGTGGTGCCATTGTTAATTCATATTAATAATTCCATTAAGTTTTATAATTAGCAATTATCTCTGGTAATTATTAATTATTGCTAATAACCAACCGTGCTCCCTACAGATCCAACATATTGGTGCCTTCCCTTGCGAGACTCCCCTGACATCAACAGTTGGTGCCCGAATTATTGATTGATAGTAATAATCTCTTGATTTCATAATTCATAATTATCATAGATAAATGCACTCCTACCCATCCCAACAAAATGTTGTTGTATGTTTAACAGACCTAGCATGCTGGTTAACATAATTTTTCCTACTGCGACCAACACTAAAGTCCCCCCTATACACCTTGCAAAATGCATGGTTGTATCCTAACAAGCTTTTTGTCAGGAATGGGGAAATAAGTATTTAAATATTTACTCAGTTTTTTTTTCACAGGCATCTCACCTATTTTGTTAAAGTATGGTTACTGAGGTCAACAACCTTTTAACAGCTTAAGAAAACATCATATTAATAGAGTTGTTGTGTAGTGTTAGTGTCTGTATTAAAAGATCTGTAAATCATTTTATAGCAAATTTCAATCTTGTGCTTTGTCTTTTGTTGCCCTTTAGTTAACATTTGGATTTGCATTTGGGCATTTTGCAAACATATTGTGCCTTCAAAAATATTTACCAGAATAGTAATTCATCTAGATACAGGTGTAAGTTCCTTACAGTTTTGTCTCTCCATCACCTGCATCAGGAATCAAGCATCCAATCTATCAAGCTACATTAACATTACTGTAATGTAAAACAGCAACACTATATAAACTGGACAGTTAAAACAGCACTAATGTCAGTTTAAAAAACTTCTGCTCCCCTGAGGAGTTTTTTCTACATACTGAGTTGTATTTTTTCTATCAGATTATTATTTGATGCCACACATGTTATATATGGTATGGTCCTCTGAACTCTGATTAATTCATCTGTATCATGAAAGCGGCTCCAGTCTGCCTGAAAGCTTCAGCATGGAGGGTTCATTTGTTTTAAACACCCACGCAGCACGGGTCGGTGGTGGTTTGTTGGTTGTTCTCTATCATATCGAGATTGTCTTTCCACTCTGTTACATATTCCATATGTACGGGGAATGATCCCCCTGCTGTCAAGGTACATGGATACTTCTTTAAGACACACCAGCTTGCCCGGTCATGCCCCATGGTTTACCTATAAAGGACCTGTGCTGGCATGTAATCACTGATTGTTCGATCGCCACCTGAGTCAATGTGCAGTGTGTGACAGTCTGTGTTTCTGAAAGTATATGAGAAGTGAAGGACAGTGTGCGAGTTGCAGTGTGAATCCACTTACCTACATAACTTGTAGTTGAGCATCTGTCTACGGGCAGCCTCCCTGGATTGCTGTTCCCTTGCTGCTGGTTTTCCTTTTCTCCTCCAGTCAAATGGTTCCCTGCTCCAGCGTATTGCTTGCGGTTCATGAGCTAACGCACTCAATGGGTTCCATGCTGGGCTCGGTCTTATGATCACTGTGGCTGTGGTTCCCCATACTGGCGTATTGCTTGTGGTTTCGTGAGCTGACGTGTTTTGTGGGTTCCATGCTGAGCTCAAATGGAAAAAAAAGCACTTGACTAGAGTGAGCCGGCATCTGTCTGCCTTCGGAGGCTAATCCTGAGGTGGTTAGATGCCGGTGTGCCCCTTTGGCATATTGTCAGCTGTTGCCGGCTGACGTGCTCAGTGGTAGTCTGTGTTGAGCGCCGGGTTGGCTGCCAGCGAACATCCCGCCTCTCTTTCCCCTCCACATGTATTATCACCAAACATGCTTCATAAATCAAAGACAGAAAAGCGGGTTATAAGCCAGCCTAGCTGTTTTAGCAGTGGAGCTAGTGTCCCATGGGGCTCATGGTAAACACAGTGGTGACTTGGACTTCTGGGGTCTTGCCAGTCCCTGCCCCCTGAGAAACAAAGAGTGGTGGGTGTCAAGATGGCTACCCACCAAGAGCACTCCTGTGTGGGTTGTGGGGTTTTCATGCCTTTGGAAGATGGACACGACAAATGTGTGCTGTATTTGGGGCATCAGCATGCCATATTGTTTAGGGAGAACCCTCAATCATGCATGGACTGTTGCATTCTGCCTGCATGTACCAGAGAGGCCCGCTGTAGCTTTTTTGGAGTGAAGCGGGCTGGCTCACTTCTTTCTGGCATGCCCAAGGGGAAAGTTGGGAGAATGGCAGAAGCCACCCATTTCCAAGGAGAGTATTTGAGGAGGCCAGCCTCGCCCTGACTCCCTTCCTACCCCCACTGGAGGAGGAGGGAGTAGACTCAGAGGATGTTGACGTAGAGACTGTCTTCTCCTCTGAGAGCGATGACCACAACTTATCCTGTGGACAGATGGCAGGCAACACCTTGTTGGCTTGCCGTTTCGTTGAGGTTAGTGGCAGGGCATCCAGGGCTCTGGATGTTGCCCCCCCGTAGACCTTATGACTCCGGTGTCTCGGTTTAAGCAAGACATGGAGGTTCACCCCACTCCTATACGGGTGCTCCTCCTACCTGACTTTAAGGATCTAGTGTGCAAACAGTTCGAAGCATGTGGGTTGCTCCATCTGGTGGACCAGGTGCTCTCTCCGCTTATTTCTCTCTCCAGCTCCATACTTGGCAAGACCTCCTGCCCTAGCAAGAATTGCAGGGTGATGGATAGCCTGCTTGCTAAGCTGCACAGGGCTTTGGCAGCACAGGCCCGTCTGGCAAATACTGGGGCCATTATGTCCCTCTACCTCCATGACCTGTCCCACCAAATGCAGGATGGTCCTGGGGGTTCAGGCATGGATGGTGCTTCAGACAGCTTCCTCATTCCTTTGTTTGGCTATGAAAGAGCAGGCAAAGACTGCTGGTAGGTCGCTGGCTCCTTTTGGGTCGTTAGATGCCACCTGTGACTGTCCAAGTCTCAGCTCCAGAAGGGAGATCAGGACTGTCTGCTGAGATTGCCAGTGGAGCCTTCAGCTATGTTTGGACTGGATGCAGATGGCATGGAGAGCGGGGGACCTCAGGCCCCAGCTGAAGGCTTTTCGTCGGTGAACTCAGTCCAATCGCCGTCAGGGCAGAGGGGGAGGACCCGCTGCCCAGGCTCAGTGATCCACCAAGTGCCCTCCCACCCCCACCCCAATATTTCCCGAACCCAGGCCAGCCAGTACCCCCTGTTAACAAACCATTGCAGGGCAGCTTGTTTGGCTTTGGGGGCAGAGCCGTGGGTCGAGTTCACCATGATCCATGGCTACTGCTTACAGTTTTCTTGCAGACCTCCTGTCATGAGGTCAGCCACTTTCACTACTGTGTCCGACACTCAACATGCAGTAGTCCTGCGAGTGGAACTGGTGCTTCCTGAGGTTTGGCTTTGAGGGCAGGATATTCAAGTTTCAGGTCCTACCTTTTGGCATATCTCTGGCTTTCTGGACGTTCACCCTCCGCATGGACTCTGTCCTTGTGCCCATGAGGCAGTGAGGGTTCAAGATCCTCAATTATCTCGATGATTGGCTGGACTGTATGGCCTCAGAGGAGCAATGCTGTTATCATGTGGCCCTGCTCTTGGAGCAAATCTGGGCCCTGGGCCTTCCCAGGTGACAACATTCCTGGGCATAGTTCTGGACTCCAGGAGGGTGATTATCATGCTGACTCCGGAGAGGCAGCAGGCCTTTGCAGCCTGCTTCAGCCTCTTCCATCTGCATTTTTGGGTCGACTGGAGGCTCTGCCTTCGTCTCATGGGCCTGATGGCTGCCATCGTACAAGTAGTCCCTCCCGTCCTCCTGCACATCTGACCTGTCCAGCGGTGCCTGCTGAGCTTGGGTCTGCCTCCACAGGGGTCCCACCAGACTACAGTTGTGGTCTCTCGGAGACTTCACGGTGCCCTCTCCAGGTGGAGGGTTCCAGCCAATATAGCAGGGGGAGTGCTCTGGGACAGGTGGTCTATCGCCAGCTGGTCTTCACAGATGCGTCCCCTGAGGGCTGGGGCACTGTCCACAAGGGCTGAAGGGTCAACGGCCACTGGAGCGGCCATTGGCTGACTCAGCACATAAATTTCCTGGAGCTGAGAGCTGCTCTTCTTGCACTCTAACAGTTTCTGCTGAGGCTGAGGCCTCACCACATCATCGTCACGACTGACAGCCCAGTCACAGTGGCCTATATCAACAAACGGGGGGCCAAGGCTCCCCCGTCCTGTGCAAGCTGGTGTAGGTGAAGTCATTATGATCTGGAGTGAGAGCCAGATCATCATGACCTACACTGATGCCAAACATGTCAGCCCACCAAACAAACAGGAAACATCTGGAATACTGGGAAAGGGGCTAAGTACCACACACATACAGTGCAGAGACACCCACTCACATTTGGTCAAAGTCCAAGATAAGTGAAATTGAGAAATGTCCCACCCTTCGTTAGGATTTGGGATAGCCAAAGAGTCTGGTAAACAGGATGAAACTTATCCACCCAACACGTACACATACACACACACAGCCTGTCTTCAGTATAAAAAAGGCATGTCATGTTTTGTAACGTTGGAAGATATGTCTGACATTTCCGCTTGGTGTGAGGCTCACCAGGTGGAACCATACTTGGCCACAGCGCAGGACATCGTTCTTGCAGTCCCAGCTGGTGATGGGGAAGTCTGCTGTTACCCTGTGAGGGATGGTGGTGGCAGTCAAGGCAGTCCGTGTAAGCGAGTGCTCCTTGACTGCGGATGGCTGCTCCTTGATTTCCCGTTTCCTTAGAGGTGCCCAGAGGCTTACGGTTTGCGAGACTGTACCTTCAGTCCCTCCATGGGACTTGGACCTGGTCCTTGGTGCACTTTAGCATCCCCCCTTTGAGCCCCTTGCGGTTGCTGGTCTGAAATGGCTTTCCCTTAAGACAGCATTTCTGCTGGCTGTAGCCTCTGCCAGGAGGATCGGCAAGCTTCATGCATTGTTGGTTCATCGTGACTGCTGCAAATTCCTGCCAGGTGGGTCAGGGGTTATCCTCCGCCCCAACCTGGCATTCCTGCCTAAAGTTCTGTCTGAGTTCCACCTGTCCCAGTCGGTTGAGCTGCGGTCACTCTCCTCTCCTGACAGGGGCCTGGGGGCTGAGCAGCTCCAGTCCTTGCTGTACCCTGTCCGGGCCCTGGTGGAGTACATCTGGCACACGAAGGCCATCAGGAAGACTGACCAGCTCTTAGTTTGTTTCCACCCTAATCATTTGGGCAGGTCCTTGGTGAGCCCTAGGCTGTCCCAGTGGGTTCTGGAAGCAATTCAGCAGGCGTATGCCTCCTTGGGTGTGCCTGTCCTATCCTGGGTTCGGGCCCACTTGACTTGGGGTGTGACTACCTCATGGCCCTTGTGGCGGGGAGCTTCTATCGATACCATATGCGATGCAGCTTTGTCTCAGTCCACTTTTGCGTGATTCTACTGC
Source organism: Thunnus thynnus (assembly GCF_963924715.1). Lineage (NCBI taxonomy): Eukaryota > Metazoa > Chordata > Actinopteri > Scombriformes > Scombridae > Thunnus > Thunnus thynnus. The sequence continues at coordinate 961,730 of NC_089539.1, read as the reverse complement.
CTGAATGTGGCAGCCAGCCCCTCCTTCAGGGAGTGGGTGGTGCTGGGTCTGCCTCCTCAGTGGATGGCTGGGCCCCGCCTATTTTTTTATTTTTTATGAATTATTACTAATAACCAAACACACTCCTACCCGTCCCAACAAAATGTTGTTGTATGTTTAACAGACCTAGCATGCTGGTTAACATAATTTTTCCCACTGCGACCAACACTAAACTCCCCCCTATGCAACTTTCGTACTTATCTTAGCGGTATGTGAATAGTGTACATTTGTAAATAGTTGGTTTGTCACATATTTTGGGCTTGTGGGCTGCACCGTCTCCTCACAGGGTGTCTTAAACACACCATATGTAATTTCAGCCGCTAGGGGTCTCTCAATGAAAACAATAACAAAAGACGGAGTGTGATGATGGTATGAAGTAGCGTGGGATCATGGGAGTTGTTGTATTCATTCTTAAACAACTGGCTTCTCCGGGACAGGATTACTCCAGTGTACATCGTTCAGGATGTTTTTACCAGGAGCCGAATCATCCGCAGACATCTCCTCCTCTCCAAAACAAATGGACCTGGTGATTCCAGGTAAAAACATTTGCTCTATTTATTTCTCTTATTACTTCAGATCCAGATGTTCAACAGGTTAATACCGGGAGCCAAATTATCCACAGAGGTCTCCTCCTCTCCAAAAACAAACGTACACACAGATTAAAATTGGTAAAAATAGTAATTAGAACTGTTTCACCTAAAAAATCAGTGTTTCTCCGATGATGTTTGGCGAGCACCGGACTTCCTGGAGGGACTGTTAGTCGAGCTGCTGCTAACGTTTGCCTAGTTTATTTCTCTTATAACTTAAGATTCAGACATCTGACGACTAGAATCCTTCATCCAGCTAAAAGATATACTTAAAAACTACCAAAATGTATCATGAAAATGTGGCTTAAAACTGAATTAAAGTCAATTTATAACAGTTTCTGTCAAATAACCACAATGCGGATGTATTATCTTGTATGTGTGTAAGTTACTCTTTGGTAGACGCAATTGTAGCGGACAAACACAGCGCCGACGCATGCATCTTGTGCACTATACTCTTTGGTAGAGGGATATGATGCCATTGACAGGCGACCAAATGAAACGGTCTGTTACCTTGATTAAAATTACAGGTTTCTCTGGGCTTGAAAATTGTTGGAAACATTTGGGATAATCTATGTACACAACTCAACAAAATATATAACACAGGTCTAGTTGTTTTTAGACATTTTAATGAGGAATAGTTACATATAGCTTTAAAGAGTTACCCCGTACATATGGAATATGTAACGGAGTAGAGATATAGTCTTGATAAGATAGAGAACGTTTGGTTACATTGTAACCTTGGTTCTCTGAGTGAAGAGACTATTTCTTCAGCTTGAGGCTGCTCTGAGACACATTTCGATCAAACTGTCGTTATTACACGCCAGCACAGGTGCTTTATAGGTAAACCGTGGGCCGTGACCGGACAAGCCGGTGTGTCTTAAAGAAGTATCCACGCACCTTGACAGCAAGGGGATCATTCCCCATGCATATGGAATATGTAACGGACTGGAGAGTAGTAGGGCCTGTAACTCAGTATTTCTTGTACAGGGTTCAACAGCTTCAGGATAATTGAAATCCAGGGTCTCCACTAGAGGGTCTCTATGACCATAAAGGTAAATGGAAAGATAATCTTCTGATTACCCTCAGAAGATAATCAAAATGATAAAAGGGATTGTCAGTTTTGTAACCTCACTTAAAACTTATCATGTCATATATATGTAGGAGGACAGCCGCTTGTTCATTAATTGCGTTAACTAATCTTTGATTCCTAAGAATAAGGCTGAGACAGACTCGCCTGGATTCCAAAGTTGGTAAGAGCGGACCCTCAGCCTGAAAAACTGACCTTTGTAACCCTGTAGTGGGGGTTGATCAGTAATGCTCAACAGACTCAGAAAGACCTCCTAAGGAAGCAGTTTTGACCAACAATTTGAATTATGGCCTGAACTGAAAGCATAAACTTACCCTAGGGCCACTTGGACTAGCGAAAAACAACTCCCACCTTGATGGAAGATGATGGAAGAAGATGGAACATAGACCAGTAAATCTGAGCCGAACCTGAAATTCATGAAAATTAAATGTCTAATCATTATGCAACTTATATCATGTTATTTGTCATGTAAATACAAAAAGAATGGTATAACTTTTATAGTTGTGTGACTATCTACTGAAGAGATATAGGACTTTGAATTTATTACCTTTGTACTACATGTATTAATACTGCCCTCTATTGACAAGAGTCAAATTCAAAGTCAAATTTTAAAATCATCCAAGTGTTTAACTTGTGATCTATTAACTTCATAAAAATCATATTTTAGTAGTTAAATTAGATAAGTAGCTGTATTGAAAGACTTAAGTGTCTGAAGTAACAGGACTGTAAAGATATAATGTTTGAAGGATTTCAGTTTAAAGTGTTCTTTTGTTGTTAAACAATAGTCACATTGAATGCTTTTATATTATGAAGTAAGAGTTATGTTGAATATTATATTTAAATATGTTTCTGAACGTAATCCAATCATATAAGTGTTGCCTAACTTTATTTCCTTTCACTATAGTATTAAACTTATTTAAACTATATGTGTAAATAGTTTGAGAAAATTGAATCAATGACGGCTGTATGCCTAAATATCATGAAGTGTTAATATGAAGGTTAATGCTTGTTATGTCATTAGAAGAACTGACTTATTATGGAACATATGCAAATTTAACTGTTTTCTTGAATGGTTTTACAAATATGATACAAGCTGCAGGCCTATTATTCAACGGAAAATATCATGAAATGCTTGAACGTTATGAAAAGAATGTGTTTACAGCTTTAATATGAAATACTAGTCCACAGTGACCTGAAGTGTGATTTTTGCATGTAAAAACTCAGAATTAGACATAAAATTCCTTTACTTCAGGAGACACAGGCTGCAAAGCACTAGCCACACCTAAAGCCCCTAGGACAAAGAAATTGAATATTCATCAATAATTTGACGCAAAAACCTTTAGGACACACCCAAACTCCTCTCATTTTATCCTAACTTATAAAAGCAGCCTCAAAGAGATTCCTCTTTAGGCTGACCTCCAAGAACTCAAGAAAATTCGAAGACGTCTCTTTTATTTGTTTTTCAACCAAATATATCCGTAGTTAATCTTTTATGGCAACAGGTTAATTTGTTTTGTTCTATTAGTGACATTAAGTCTTGTATTTCCATGTATAGTAATTTAATTTTGAAGTAAACACATACAGTATTTTATTTTGAAGTATACGACGATTTGAGCATAGTCAGACTAAACTTTATTTGGCCCTCAACTCAAATCCTCAAACCCTCAACTTGAACTCCTGAAGAAGAGGAACAATGCTTGAAACTGGACCTGTACCTGCTTTCTGAGAGAAATACTGCAAACTGGGAGTGAAGCTGGTCTAAAGACTCTTTCAGAACTGCCTGAAATGGCTTGATTCCTTACCAGCATTCAACATCTCTGCACCTATGAAGGCCTGCCCACAGCCCACAGCCCGACCCGGGGTCTTTAATGCCAAACACCACTGGTGATGCTGCATCAAACAATGATGAGCTTGCCGAGATGATGCCTCTACCATGACGAAACACCTCAACATTAAGGCATAACATGGCTTTGTGATCAAGGGTTGATGTTGAATAATATTAAAATTAAAATAATTTATTTATAGAGGTTGGATTAGCTTTCCCTTAGCATTCCCCTTTGCAATACGTTAAGCATCGATTCACACACTTCAAGCCACTCTTGCTGAATAATTTCCTTATTATTTTTATGACCATTTATAGACCTTACTTATTTATTTATTTTACTTTCTTTTTATTTATCATATTCTGTATATTATCTTATGCTTTATCATGTATCCTCAAGATGTTAAGCTATTACTAGATGTCTTCATTTATCCTAAAAGTGTTTGGTTGTTTCTTTGAGCTGCTGTAAACAGAGGTCACTGTTTGGGACAACAACTTAGAATTATGAGACTGATTCAGTTATTAAATTGAACAAGGGTTAGTGCTCCCTCCTGGCACTAACAAATCCTAACTAAAAAGGAGGTGAGTCCCTCAATAATGAGGTAATTAATCAATATAGTATTAATACTCCTACATATAAAATCAACAGTATATCATTTTAATGTATTTTAAGTAAGATATTTATCGCCACGAGTTATTTATTTCTGTATATATATATTTATTGCTTTTCAATTAATGTTTATGCATATTTATTAACCTATTTATAACCTGGGTTACACAATAAAAGAAGCAGGAAAAAATTATATAAATAGGAAATATAAAAAATTAAGATGCACTTAATCACCTCCTATAAAGGAGAGAAATCACTAATTGAGGCTAAACAAAAAGTCAGTGTCAAGTCAGTTTTATTTATATAGGGCCAAATCACAGCAGAAGTTATCTCAGGGCACTTTTCACATAGAGCAGGTCTAGACTGTACTCTTTAATTTACAGGGACCTAATATTCCCCCATGAGTAAGCACTTGGCAACAGTGGCAAGAACAAACTCCCCTTTAATGGGAAGAAACCTCAAACAGAACCAGGCTCTAAGTGGGCGGCCATCTGCCTTAACCGGTTAGGTTGAGAGAGAAAGAGGGAGGGGAGAGGGGAGAGAAAGAGACAGAATAGAATAGGATAGAATGCCATTATTGTCTTTGCGCATAGTCGTGCTATGAAATTTGCTGTGCTCCTGAAAACAGTTCACACATTCATCCATACATACGCACACTGTCATTGCAGGCAAGCAACAACGCAGCAAACAAAAGCAGAAAAAATAAAATAAATAATAATAATAATAATAATGATAAGAATAAATACGAGATAGTAAGTTATATTATATTAAGTGCTATTGAATTTATGAGATGTAAATACAAAGTGTACATTAGTTATTGCACATTCATAATTATTGCACTATCCCCCCAATTTTATAGTGTTTCAGTTCTTTAGTGATGTGGTGTGTAGTGCTATGTTGGGAAAGGGGCAGTGTTTGTGGCGTTCAATTCAGTGATGGCTCTCGGGTAAAAACTATTTTTGAGCCTGGAAGTGCAGGCCTTTAAGGCCCGGTAGCGCCTTCCAGATGGGAGCAGAGAAAAGAGATGGTGAAATGGGTGTGTAACATCCTTCAGGCTGTTGGCACTACGGAGGCAGCGTGATCTGACTATTTCCTCCAGTGAGGGCAGGGGGAGTCCAATTATTTTCTGTGATGTGTTGATGACCCTCTGGAGAGCTTTCCTGTCTGCTGCTGAACAGTTGGCATACCATGTTGTGATGCAGTATGTCAAGACACTCTCTATAAGCAGCTTCACGGACAGATTGATTTTCTTAAGTGTCCTTAAAAAGTAGAGGCACTGTTGAGCCTTCTTGATCAGAGCAGTAGAGTTGATTGTCCATGTAAGGTCCTCAGAAATGTGGGTGCCCAGAAACTTTACCTTGTGCACTTCTTCTCCCTTGATGTTTAGGGGGGAGTGGTCCTAATGGTGTCTCCTGAAGTCTATGATGAGCTCTCTTGTCAAAAATAATAATAGAAATATGACTAATAATAATAGTAGCAAGCATGGGCGTCAAGCAGGACCATGGCAGCAAGCAACCACGATCCACGGAAGCCTGCGGGCAATAACCAGGTGGTCCACAACCCTGATCCATAGAAACCTGCGAGATGAGAAAGCACAAAAACTCAAGGCAAGAACCCAAGTTAGTAACATGCATTAATGGAACATGAATGTGTACAGATGGAGAGGGGTAGAAGGAGAGAGGAGCTCAGTGCATCATGGGAAGTTCCCCGGCAGTATAGGCTCTTAGCAGCATAACTAGGGGCTTGTACAAGCAAGCCTGGACCGGTCCTAACTATAACCTTTATCAAATAGGAAAGTTTTAAAGTTTTAAGCTTACTCTTAAACATAAAGAGGGTGTCTGCCTCCTGGACCCAAACTGAAAGATGGTTCCACAAGAGAGGAGCCTGATAGCTGAAGGCTCTGCCTCTCATTCTACTTTTAGAGACTCCAGGAACCACAGGTAAGCCTGCATTCTGGAAGCACAGTGTTCTAGTAGGGTTATAGGGTACTATGAGCTCTCTAAGATATGACGGTGCATGACCATTAAGGGCTTTATAGATGAGGAGAAGGATTTTAAATTCTATTCTAGATTTTACAGGGAGCCAATGCAGAGAAGCTAAACTAGGAGAAATATGATCTCTTTTTCTAGTTTTTGTTAGTACACGTGCAGCTGCATTCTGGACCAGCCGGAGAGGTTTTAGAGACTTCCTGGGGCAGTCCGATAATAAGGAATTGCAGTAATCCAGCCTGTGGAAGTAACAAATGCGTGGCCTAGTTTTTCTGCATCTTTTTGAGACAGGATATACCTGATTTTTGCAATATTATGTAGGTGAAAAAAGCAGTCAAAAAAGCAGGCAGTCCTTGAAATTTGTTTTATATGGGAGTTGAAGGACATGATCAAAGGTAACTCCCAAATTCCTTACGGTGGAGCTGGAGGCCAGGGCAATGCCATCGAGAGTAGCTATATCATTAGATAATGCATTCCTAAGGTGTTTAGGGCCAAGCACAATAACTTAAGTTGTGTCTGACTTTAGTAGCAGAAAATTGCAGGTCATCCAGGTCTTTATGTCCTTAAGGCATGCTTGGAGTTTAGTTAACTGATTGGTTTCATCTGGCCTCACTGATAAATATAATTGGGTATCATCTGAATAACAATGAAAATTAATGGAGTGTTTCCTAATAATATTACCTGAAGGAAGCATATATAAGGTGAATAGTATTGGTCCAAGCTCAAAACCCTGTGGAACTCCATTTCTAATTTTTGCATGCACGGAGGATTCATCATTAACGTGTACAAACTGAAATTGATCTGATAAATAGTCCTATTTATGAGATTGATAGGAATAATAGGAATTCAAAAGTCACTGAAATAGAATTTTGCGGAACAATGAGACGATGAATGGGTTTATTTACACTCTTAGAGAAGCCAATTGAGTCTAATAATGAGATAAACACAGTGCTAACGCTATAATTATCAATGTCCACATGATTATTAAGGTCACCTACAATAATTACTTTTTCTGTACTAAGGACTGAGTTATATAAAAACTCATTCAGAGTATGGGCCAGGAGGGCGGTACCCTATAACAAATAGAACTGGCTGGATAGTTTTCCAGGTTGGGTGTTAAAGATTAAGAACAAGGTTTTCGTATGAGTTATAATTAAGTTTAGGTCTAGGTTTGAGTTGAAAATGGCTGCAACTACACCTCGGCTGGTGTCTCGAAGAATGTGAGTAATAGTATAACTGAGGGGATTGTATTCATTTAGACTAACATATTCTTTATGATATAGCCAGGTTTCAGTAAGACAAAATAAATCAATATGACAATATGACATTAGATCTTTTATTAATACAGCTTTAGATTGTTGTACTACTGCTGTGGTGTTAATTTTTATTCAATTTTTATGTATAATTCCTCTTCTGTTTACTTTAATTGATTTAAATGGTCGGGGGGCAGACACAATTTCTATGGGGATTTGGGTAGGTAACTGCTCTAATGGAAGTGCAGAGGACTGCAACCCTCCTGGTCTCAACTCTGAGTTGTCAACCCATCTTCTACATACCTCCCTTCCCTGCCAAGACTATACACAAAATGTCTTGCAGACTCTTGTTACAATGTTCATGCATGTTCATGCAAGCTTCTTTAGGAAACTAATTTAAGACATTTTAAGACAGTGTTCCTCCAAAATGTCCACTTTATATTTTAAAGTTCATTCTGGATCTTGGAGACAGTAGCTGAGAAAACAATCTCACCAAAGGGTATGGTATCATTTCACATGATTTTTATCAGACAGAGATTTTTAAGACAATATCGAGTAGAAGTACTCAAAAAATGTTTTTATTTGAACATCTACAGTTTCATGACAACTGGGAAAACTCCATCTGTTGTTGAAAATTATGTGACTTAACTGAAAGCCCAACACCTATAGACCTGGTGGTGAGATTGTTTTCTCTACTGGATTCAATTATTTAGAATACAAGGATGCATCTCTGTGTGTAATGATCTTTCCGTTAATCCTGACACTCAGATGTCACAGTAATACTTGTCTGGAATCTTTGTCATGCACATATACTGACAGAAAAAGGTAATTAGAAACCCAGTTATGTGTATACTTGATTGCAGAAACATGACATTTAAAAAATCAGTGCAGAAAGCTAACTGTAACCTGGTTAATTATCTACTGGTAAATATATTACTACATGAAAACCTTTCCTGTTGCAGATTTAACATATGTCTTTCTAATGAATAACAAACAAACCTTACATATACAGGCCAAAAAGCTGCCTGAGGACTTTTGTGTTCTTGTCATCTAACATATCTCCATGTTCTCTCACTGTTGTATTCACTAACATAAAGAAGGAGGAAGTGGTAGAGGCAGTAAGTGCTTCGCTGCTTGCATCACTTGCCTTTCCTTCCCAATCACTGCTTTTGCATTGACTGAAATTACATGTCTGCTAACCTAACTGCCCCCCATTCAGATGGCTTTTGCCTGTAATAAATTGCCTCCTGAATTGCAGCTTCATAAATGGCTCTTAAATGGAGATCAGGCGTAGGTCTGATGATGTTTTAATTGTAACTTGCAGAATGTATTAGCCATGACCTACAGGCTTTTTGTGGCAGCTTCCATTCAATATGTATGTGCGTTCAGACACCTTGGGTTTATAAAGGTTAATTAACCTCTGGTGGTAGACCTTTCCTGTGCACTTAACTTGGTCTATGTCCTGATAGTGCCATTAACCCACGCCCTAGCCTCTTAACCTCCTCTATCATTACCCACGTAAAACCCATTAAAACGTCCTATTGATTTTTTTTACATACAACTTCGACATTTTCTGTACAGCTTTGTAGCATTTTTCATACTCCCCATACATAACATTAACATTTTATATCCACATGGTAGCATGATTGGCATAATTGGCAAGTGGGTTAGATAAATAGATGGAAAGTAGGTCATTGGTTATGAAACTATTATTTTTAGTTACATAGAATATGAATAAAATATTAAATAGATTTAAGTTTCTAAACTTAGGTGTGAGAAAAATGACAGCATACAGTGAGTAAGGACTCATTGTATGCTGGTGAATAGGGGCTTTAAAATTTGTAATAAACCTCAGTGCTCCATGATAGATAGTATCCAGCTCATGTAGGCATTGCAAAGATGCACACATGTATATATCGTTGCCATAGTCCAGCACAGACACAAAGGTGGCAGCAACAAGTCTTCTTTTGGCCTCAAAGGAAGAACAAGACTTATTTCTAAAAGAAAAACCCAATTTCAACTTCAGTTTTTTCACCAATTGCTGAATGTGAGGCTTAAAAGAGAGAAAATAATCTATTACGATTCCTATTTATTTGTATTGAGATACAGACTCAATCTCAAAGCCCTGAACAGTGGTGACAGATAGAAGGTACAGTGGTTTTGACTTTGCATTTGAAAACATCATGAGTTTTGTTTTGTCAGCATTTAAACCACACAAGGTACATTGTACAGTATTAAAAGCAAGTCATAGCTGACAAAGAGCCTGGTATGGTGTAGACGCAGAGCAGTATATCACAGTGTCATTGGCATAAAAGTGGAAATTTCTGTTGGAAATGTTTTTAATGAGACTGTTGATATATATAATGAATAGGAGTGGTTCCAGAACCTTAGCCAGGGCAGACAATTTGGAGATGGGCCTATAATTGGTTAAGAATTGTTGGGTCTCTGTAAATTAAAGAGTACGGTTTTGACCTACTCTATGTGAAAAGTGCCTTGAGATGACTTTTGTTGTGATATGGCACTATATAAATAAAAATTGATTGAATTGATTGAAGACTGTAGGGTCTTCCCCTTTCAACAGGGGAAGAACAAGCACAGATTTCCATATGACGAATTTCATTTGTGTCCAGGGAGAGATTAAAAATATGTGTCAAAGGTCGTGCGATAAAATCAGCTGCTAGCTTTAAAAAGTAAGGCTCCAAGTTATCAGGACCTGTCGATTCTTTTAGTGTCTTCATGAAAACAGATTAATGTTTAGGTTGATGTCTAAAGGTCTCTAAGAGAGCTAAGTGGAGCTAAATAAACTTTCAGGAATAACAAACACACAGCCATAGTCTACACTGATGTGAGGGCATCTATAGATTCTAGATGCCCTCAAAGTGTTGAACTGTAAATATGTAGCTTCTATCTTGAGCTCCACGATCCAAACACTACAATCAGATTTCTAGTTAATTTCTAGTCAACTCTTTGTTCCATCTCACATTGATTGAGAATTGAATGGTTTCTTAAACGACAGGTTAACAAATTAAAATAATAGTCAGGTGCCCAAATAAACATGATAAAGGTTAGTCTTACCATAATCATTGCTCAAGTATGTCATTCCTCCTGTTCATACCGACCATTAGAAGATCCATTCATAATGCACTTACAATGTAAGTGATGGGGGACAAAATCCACAATCCTCCTTCTGTGCAAAAATGTATTTAAAGTTTATATGAAGCTTCAGCTGTCCAAATGAGTCAAATCAAGTAGATATCTTTCAACGTTACAGTCTTTTTAGTGCCAAAGTCCCTCTTCTTGTTACTACAGTATTCTTCCAGATCAACAGGGAAACAGACAGAGAAGCATAACAACAACAACAACAACAATATATACATGACTAGCAACAACAAATAGCAGTGACGGCTAGAGAAGGACGTCCCCACGGCCACGGGCCAGAGCCTGGTCCTTGGGGTTTCCTGCGGATAAGAAAGCACAAAGAAGGGGAAGAGGTCAAGTTAGTAACATGCAGTAATGGTATAATAATACATACAGATGAGGAGGAGGAGAGAGGAGTTCAGTGCATCAAGGCAAGTCTAGGCCTATTGTAGCATAACTAAGGGCCGGTCCATGGCGAGCTTGGTCGGCCCTTACTATAAGCTTTGTCAAAAAGGAAAGTTTTAAGCCTACTCTTAAACGTAGAGAGGGTGTATGCCCCCCAGACCAAATCTGGAAGATAGTTCCACAGGAGAGGAGCCTGATAGCTGAAGGCTCTGCCTCCCATTCTACTTTTACACATGTCACTACATTAAAGGGTTAACACTTACACACATGTCACTTTACTCTTTATGGAGAGTCCCACTCAGCCTGTAAATACAGTTGTCTTCGGGGGAGCTATGACAAGTTTGAAAAAATAATCCTGATGGTGTCATAGTGATGTCATCAGGTTTATCCTGAATTAGGCTCAAATATTTGACAGAAAACCTGTGCTATGCACTGGGGGCATAGAGTTTAAAGATGAGGGCATTTACCTTAAGTTTTTGAAGTGTGACTGAATTCAAATTCAGGATATCTCTTCACCTCTTTTGACTATTCTTTTTTAGTCTGTCTCTTACTAAGAGACTAAGTCCCCTAACGTTATCATTTGAAATATCACAAAAATACCATAATATTTCAAAAACACGTATTTAGGTTATTCCCAAGCTGCTACATAGATAAAATCATTATTCTATATATATTTGTGAAGAAAATCAGTATGAATCCAGGTTAATGACAACAGTTCTGCTGAAGAAGGTTTAAGGCGACATAAAGTCCAGCTTATGTCATTGTTGCAAAAGCTCTGTTTACCCTGTACAAACTGAAACACCAAACCAGCATTTTAAGGTTTACATACTCCAGAGGTTGGAAAAGCTTCGTTTTTGGGCAAGAAAAAGTATATTTTAATCTGGGCAGAGGGCTGAAACAGAAACCAAGAACAAAGATACAAAAATGCTTTTACAAATTTTCCCAGCTTAGTGTAAACGTATTCTTATTACCAGGATTAACACTGCTAAATCAACAGGGACCACCAGAGGTGTCCCTTGCATGGACTGTCAGAAAATCTAACCAGAGTCTTCAAGTCACAAGAAGTTGTAGAGGAAAAAAAAAATAATTTAGTGTATAACCTTTGCATTTAAGTGTGATTCTCTGTGGTTTACAGTTTTGTGGAAAGCAGGACTGGTTCCCTTTCTGCTGAACTTTGCTCGAACCCCTGATGCTATAAATAAACTGTCTTTCTTAACACAATGCCTGATCTGTGTACCACATTTATGTGTTTAATGATGTAAGACTGAAATATAGCCCAGCTTGCACATTAACCCTTCCATGTTAATCTCAGACAAGAGTGTGCCTTCATCAGGGAAATGCCTTAATTTGATCATTGATGTGTTTCCCCTCATTGAATGTAACTATTGATACTTCGTTCTTATGCAAATAAAAACTCTGATGACGATGCACTTGACATCAATTCCTCAGTGGTCGCTGACTGTCACTTTGTAGGTTTCGGTCCTTTTGCGCAAAAGCTTAATAAATATACAAAGACAAATTGTTCTTTGTTGGTCTCCTTTATTCGGTCAACTTCCACCACAAACTTGGTGACGAGGATGGGATGTGACGACTGATCTGGGCTCTGTTGGAACGACAGAAAAGTGCACTGAATATAAGATTCCCCTGAGGGGAGAGACTCTGTTCCTTCAGTGGAGCCCAGCCAGCGATCGCCAAGGCAAGAACCAAAATGTGCGCAACCAAAAAAGACGGTGAGAAAAATTTAAATTTTTAAAAGGGAAACATTTGAAATCAATCAAATACATTAGTAGAGTTAGTAGTAAGGTGCACTTAAGTTAAAAGCCTCTCCTTCTGTGCAGTGCAGTGAAGCAGGGAGGTCCGGGGCTAGCAACTCTCACCCGGACTGTGTGGTGTTTAACTTGGCTTCCAAGGTTAAGCAGAAGCACTTAGGGGGTAGACAGATGTGTCTTAGTTCACTAACAAGGAAAGAGATGGGATCTTTGCAAAGTAAACAACGTAGATGCCCGGAGCTGGAACCAAAAGATCCAAGTAAATTGCCACCATTGTGCCATTATATGAAAGAAAGATATCCTGGCAGTTGTAAGCAGTTTGATGTGTGGGTGGAACTGGGATTCCCAGAACAAGGCAGTTTGAGTGACGAACAATTAGCACAGCTGAAGGGGAAACTAGAGAAAAAAGAAGAGAGTGATTGTGAGAAGTATGAAGCGCTTTCAAAGAAACAGAAAAGGGGATTTACACCCTTTAAGGCAGATTGGAAGGCGTATGCAACATCGAAGGAAGAATGTCAGAGAAGAGAAAGATGGCAATTAAAAAGGCAGGTCCCGAAACACCGGGCGTGGCAAAAGACGCGGCCCCTCGGATCAAGAAGAATGTTTCAACTGCGGAGAAAAAGGACACTGGGTGAAGGAATGCCCACATCCCAGGGGTGAAGGGAGGGCAGCTGAGGAAAAGATGGATGAAGCAGGATGATGAGGTAATGCATACACACACTAAACCATGAGATAAAGACACAAATACATCACCAGAAACACTCAAAAACAAAAGATTCCTACAACTGACATATTTGTATATACAATGTATCATGATGAAAGTTATAGAAAATTTCCCACATTAACCTTATCTGTTAGCGGACATGATGTGACATTTTTGGTAGACTCAGGAGCTACTACATCAGTTTTGACTGCGTCAGCTTTACCTATTGCTCCAAAACTCAGTGGTAGAACCTGTTTAACTGTTGGCGCTAGTGGACAGGTATGTAGGGACAGTTATTCAGCCCCTATCCCGTGCGAACTGGACGATCAGGTGACAAAACATTCATTTATTGTTTCAAAGAACTGTCCAGTCAATGTTGGGCAGGGATTTGATGTGTTGAACACAAATGGTATAGCCAATATAGCCAATTAGAACTGCTCTATGTCTATGAATGGCAACTATTGTATAACTCACTCACACATACTTCAGAAGAGTTGATGTCATTTGCGCATACACACAGCACGCAAGCAGGGAGTTACATGACACCACAAGGACTCCACTGCACAGCACATGTCAGTGAAGGAAAGGACACAGACTTTGAGAAAGATTGGTGTGTAGATGTTGAAAAGCCAAAGAGGTTGAGTTTAACATACATTTACTGAACAAAGTCAGATGCCGTTGTTTCTGTTACTCTCTCTGCTGCCCAAAACCGAATCTTTCAGAAAATAACTCCTTCCATGCGGGATTTCCAGACAACAACCCCATACATCTTACTGGCGAAGCCTGCATCATGGAGGGGGCAGGATCTGGGTCCATGGCCCCGGAGCAAATACAGATGTTCAGATTTCTGCAGAACAATGGATCCTAGGACAGAGTACAGTGAAACCGGTGATGTATATCACACAGCAGTCACATCTATGGTGCAAGTTAGAAGAACAGTAGAACTGTTAGAGAACAAACCACGTGGTTCATCTGTGTACACAGCCATGACAACTGAAAGCTTGCCTGCTGAATTAACACAGGTGCTGGATTGTCTCTGGAGAAAACATAAGTACGATGTTGGACTTATGAAAGATGCGACACCTTTGGTGATTCATCCAAAATCAGACTACAGGCCTTGTCTGAAACAAAATCCTTTAAAACAAGAAGCCATAAATGGCATCACACCAGTTTTTAAATCTTTACTCAAAGCAGGCATAATTGTCCCATGTAACGATTCACCAGTACGTACTCCAATATTCCCCGTTAAGAAAATTAGGGATGAGGATCAACCAACAGAATGGCATTTTGTACAAGATCTGCAAGCAGTAAATGCTGCAGTTCACCTGTGCGTGCCTGAAGTTTCCAATCCACATACCATTCTGTCTCTCATCCTACCAGATGCAACTCATTTTTCAGTTGTTGATTTGGCCAATGCATTTTTCTCCGTACCCATCCATCCTGAAAGCCAATATTGGTTTGCATTCAACTTTCAGGTGCGTAGCTACACCTAGACCAGATGTGCACAAGGGTACTCGGAAAGTCCAACGTATTTTCATCAGCAGCTGAGCCTAAATTTGTAAAATTTTGAATTTCCATAAGGTTCCGTCTTATTGGCTTATGTAGACGACCTTATGGTGGCCAGCCCCTCAGAGGAGTCATGTAAAACAGACATAGTTGCACTGCTAACATTTCTCGCTAACAGCGGTCACAAAGCCAGCTTGTCTAAATTGCAATTTGCCCAGACAAACGTAACATACCTGGGACATGTGATCACCACAGAGGGCAAATCCCTCTCTCCCAAACGAATTGCAGCAATCCAAAACGTTCCTAGACCAGTAACATAGAAACAAGTGTTGAGTTTCCTAGGAATGACGTCATATTGCAGACAATGGATCCCTAACTATTCAGAACGAGAGGCACCCCTCTCAGCTACAGTCCATGGCAAAAAATTGACAGCTCATGGCAAAATTACATGGACCCCAGAAGCAGAGAAGGCCTTGCCTTGCCAAATTCAAATAAGCCATTTGTACAGTTTATTGATCAAAAGGGTGGATATGCCACTTCTGTCCTCTGCCAAAAACATGGAGATAAACTCAGACCTGTTGCTTATTTTTCTACAAAACTGGATCCAGTAGCAGCAGGTCTGCCTCTCTGCCTTAGAGCTGTAGCAGCTGCAGAGAAGGTAGTGATAGCCTCTGTAGCAGGGAAGGCAGAAATCTAGTAGGCTATTCTGAGCTCATACTTATGGTACCGCATGCTGTAGCTCACATTCTGCACACACAAAAGACATTGCATTTGTCTGCGCAGCGCTGGTTGAGATATCACACCACATTGTTGGAAATGCCTAATGTTACTGTCAAATGCTGTTCCACACAAAATCCTGCTTCGCTTCTCCCAACACAGGAAGATGGCAAAGACACAGAAAACTTTCATGACTGTGTTCAGATTCTGGAGGAGGAGTGTTCAGCAAGGTTTGATCTGTCAGATACACCTCTCCCAAACGCTGACCTTGAGTTATTTGTGGATGGCTCGGTATCGAGAGACAAAACAGGCGTCAATCAAACAGGTTTTGCTGCTGTCACTGTACATGCAATTGTAGCATCGGGCAAATTACCATTACTCATTTTTCAGCACAAGCTGCAGAGCTAGTAGCACTCACTGAAGCATGCAAACATGCTGAGGGCAAAACAGTGAACATCTACACAGACTCCCGTTTGGGGTGGTTCATGACTTTGGTGTCCTTTGGCGACACAAAGGTTTCCTCACTTACTCTGGAAAACCTGTAGCTAATCACCACCTTGTTTCTGATCTTTTGGATGCTATGTTGCCAGCAAAAGTATCTTTGATAAAATGTGATGCTCACACTAACAACTCTGACCTTGTCTCTGTTGGAAACGCTTCTGCAGATGCAGCCGCAAGGGCTGCTGTTGTGGAAGGTGATATGTTTCACATCCTCTTTTCCTCCTCGCAGCCTGACATGTGCTGATCTCCCCACCATCCAACAACTGGCTACCGCCGCAGAGAAGGCCCCATGGTCAAAAGCTGGAGCCACATTTTCTAACAAAATTTGGTTCGGGCCTGATTCAAAACCATATTTGCCATGTGCAGTCTTTCCATTCTATGCTAAACTAGCACATGGGAAGGACCACGTAGGCAAAGATACAGCCATAAATGCGAACTAGTATACCACAGGGTTTTCAACTTTTGCCTCTGATTACTGTAAAGGTTGTGTCACATGTCCAGCGCCACAACACTGCGAGAGCTCCTAAGGTTATGCAGCACGGTCTTCCTCCTCCTCAAGGCCCTTTTGAATACTGGATGATTGATTTCATAGAACTCTCACCATGTGAAGGAAAGAAATATTGTTTGGTGTTGATGGATATGTTCAGCAAATGGGTTGAAGTCTTCCCTTCTTCCAAACAGGATGCAGGTGCAGTGGCCAAGGTTCTCCTCAGGGATATCATCCCACGGTGGGGAATTCCCACTAAACTCAGCAGTGACAATGGTCCAGTTTTCATACATCAAGCTATGAAAGAAATGTCTGAATTTCTTGGTTATGACTTTAAATATCATTGCTCCTACCATCCACAGAGCGGCGGTGCTGTTGAAAGAGAGAATAGCACCATAGAAGCAAAACTCAGCAAATGTTGTGAGGAAACTGGTTTGACGTAGATAAAAGCACTTCCTCTTGTGTTTTCCACATGCACACGTGAATCAGAAACAAACATGGTTTGAGTCCATCGGAGGTAGTTTATGGGAAGCCTCAAAATACAGGGCTTAGACCAGGGACCACTTCTTTAGACTTTAAACTGTATGATGACAACATAATGAATTACTGTATAAGTCTCTTAGCCTCCCTTTCAGCTCTCCACTCTCAGGTGAAAGCCGTACTGCCCACGCCAGCTGACATGCCACAACATAGCTTCAAGCCTGGTGACTGGTGATCAAAGACTTCAGGAGAAAACACTGGAAGCAGCGGCAGTGCCAAGGTCTGTTCCAAGTCCTCCTCATCACCCAGACCACTGTAAAGGTTGCTGGTAAAGTTCCTTGGATCCACGGCAGCCACTGCAAGTGCGTCTCAGAACCCCACGACGACTTCCAACCAACTGTTGGAACAGGTGGAAAGTAGCGTGCCAAGCTACCAATGAACGCGTCACGCATGGATAAGTGTGGTAGGAGGTTAACTCGCGCGTCAAAGATGGCACCATCACAAGGACATCCATGGCATCCATTCAGATACCCAAGTTTTTGTGGCCTGTGCAGTACAAGTTGTTTCCTTCTTACCCTAACCATACTAATTGCTATACAGGTGGTAGAAGAAAGCAGGTGTAACCGTGTTGATGTTGCTATCCATACATGGTGACGTGAATTGTCTAATGTTATGGAAGAATCCGCGTATGAAAACATAGACTAACTTTTGATATCACTGACTTTTTTGGATTTTTTGCTATTGCTCAGAGATGCCTATGTCTTAACTTGTTAAGGGATGTTTTCCCTTATGGGACTGATGATGTGGTATCTTAACGACTTGATATCGCTGATGTTGAAAGGTTGAAATATAGCCCAGCTTGCACATTAACCTTTTCATGTTAATCTGAGACATGGCCCAGCTTGCACATTAACCCTTTCATGTTAATCTGAGACAAGAGTGTACCTTCATTAGGGAACTGCCTTAATTTAATCATTGATGTGTTTCACCTCATTGAATGTAACTATTGACTCTTTGTTCTTATGCATATAAAAACTCTGATGATGATGCACTCTGCATCGATTCCTCAGTGGTCGCTGACTGTCACTTTGTAGGTGTCGGTCCTTTTGCGCAAAAGCTTAATAAATATACAAAGACAAATTGTTCTTTGTTGGTCTCCTTTATTCGGTCAACTTCCACCACAGAAGTCATCATCACCATAAACCATTCAACACCTTAAAATCTCTGCTGGTACACCCTATAGACAAACAGAGAGGAAGACTGGTGGTGTATAACACTACATCTGTGAAACAGCAAGGAGCCTGGACAAAACTGAATAAACACCAGAAACAGAAAACATCAGCTGTCTGTGAACACCAGACCAAAACCATTCACAGCATCTACTGGGAAGAGGTCAAAGGTCATCATCCAGTCAGTGGATGACTGGAGAAAGATCAAGGACACCTACATCTGATGACAGATACCATCACTGACCAGAGACAGGAGTTACATCCCACCCAATGAACCTAAATTTATTTATTTAATTATTGGGTCCATGTATAGTGTTAAACATAAATGTTACCATTTGATGTATTGTACCAGAGTTAGCTTATAGCTAATTTTCTAAATTCTTTTTTTTAAATTTGAGAATAATCTAAAATTCTCAGAACTCAGTAAATTGTATTTCTCAAGTACCCTACAGTGATGGAAATGCATTGGTTTTTTGTCCAGAGTTTTTAGAGTTTGTTTGTATAAGGACTCAAGAGGTCTTATAGCTGTTTCTCCAGCCTGCCCCCAACATGTGATGCAATAAGACATATGGGAAAGAATCATGGCATGCATAAATATCTTGGCTGCATCCAAAGAGAGACAGTTTCTAATATGTCTAAGATTTGCTAAGTTGTACTTTATGGTTTTAACTGTTTAACATGTTTCTTGAAGTTCAAATTTGCTTCTTCCCCAGAGTTTTTTGTGCTTTCTTATCTCGCAGGAAACCCTGGGTTGCAGGCCGAGCCTTCACGGTCCTTCACAGTCCTGTTGGCATCCTTCCCTGGCTGTTGCTGCTGCTGTTGCTGCTTTTATTGTTATTGTTATGATTGTTGTTATTCTGTTCTATTTTTGCATGTGTGTACACAACAATGTCATCTGCATATATTTGCAGTTCTACATAATGACACTGTTGAGGGAGATAATTAATATATAGGCTAAGTAATTGGGAACCTAACACTGACCCTGGTGAAACACCCATTGTGCTCTTAATGTTACTGGATAGTGTGTCACAAACTTCAACACATTGTATCCTATTAGATAAATAGGAAGACGTCCATGTCAGTGCTATAGATGAGAAGTTAAATTTAGACAGTGATATTAAAACATCATGATGATGCACTTTAAATCCTGACTGAAAATCCTCCAATATAATATTGTTATGTAGAAAGTCACACAACTGATTGGTGACTGCTTTCTTAAGGATCTCAGAGAGGAAGGGAAGGTTAGATATAGGTCTATAGTTGACTAAAACACCTGAATCAAGAATAGGCTTTTTAAGAAGAGGTTTAATTACAGCTACATTAAAGGACTGTGGTACATAGCCTTTTATTAAAGACAGAATGATTATATCCAGTAAAGAAACTCTAACTAAGGGTAATACTTCCTTAAGCAGCCTAGTTGGGATGGGGTCTAAGAGACAGGTTGATGGTCTAAGAGACAGGTTGATGAATTTTGTCTGTAATACTTAGAATTTTACCACTAAAGAAGCTAATGAAGTTGTTAATACTGAGAGATATAGGAATATATGGATCAGTAGAGTTATGGTTCTTTGTCAGTATGTTTTCATCCTGGCCAACGTAGGTTGTCATCCTGGCCGATGTGCTGAAAAGGAACCTAGAGCTGTTTTTATTCTCCTCTATTAATGATGAGTCGGCTCTGGCATTACAGAGGGCCTTCCTATATGTTTTAAGACTAAGCGAGATTCTTCCAGTTTGGTGAAATGCCATATCCTTTCAAGTTTTCACAATGTTTGCTTTAACATGTGGGTTTGGGAATCATACAATCGAACTAACTTCTTTTTTTATTATCTTCATTTTTAAAGGGGTGATGGAATCAAGTGTCATTTGCAGTGAGCCTGCGGCACTATCAAAAAGATGATCAATTTGGGAGAGTTAAAGTTTGCATAAGAGTCCTCTGCGATAAATATGTGATTCCATCAGCATTGAATTCAATGCTGATGGAATCACTTCCTTAAATTGAGCTACAGCACTATCAGATAGACATCTGGTGAAGATATTTTTTTATCTAATGTAGTCCAGTAATAGGAATTCAAAAGTTATTATAAGTAATATTCTGATGAAGCAGAATTTCTTGGAAAGACTATTAAATGTTCAATTTCAATGCCATATGTCGAGGGTGTGGTTCAAACAATGAGTAGGTTTATTTACGCTCAGAAAGAAGCCAATTGAGTCTAATAATGAAATAAACGCAGTGCTAAGGCTATCATTATCAACGTCCACATGAATATTAAAGTTACTTGCTATAATAACTATCTATTCTAACGACTAAACTTCACAAAAACTCCGGCCAGGAGGACAGTACATTACAACAAATAGAATTGGCTGTAAAGTTTTCCAGATTGGGTGTGAAAGACTAAGAACAAGGCTATAAAATGAGTTATAATTAGGTTTAGGGCTGGGATTGATTGATAGGCTTGAGTTGAAAATGGATGCAACTACACCTCCTCCTCCTGTTAGTATTAATATGACTGGGGGGAGTGGTTTCATTTAGGCTAACATATTTTTCACGACACAGCCAGATTTCAGTAAGACAAAATAAAATATGATAATCTGATATTAGATTGTTTATTAATACAACTTTAGATGACTGACATCTAATGTTTAAGAGTCCACATTTAATTTTCATATTTTGTTGTACTATTGCAGTGGTGGTGTTAATTTTCATTAGATTTTTATGTATAGCTACTCTTCTGTTTACTTTAGATTTAATTGATTTAGTTGTTGGGGGGCAGACACAGTTTCCATGGGGTTTTGGGTGGGTAACTGCTCTAATGGAAGTGAAGAGAAGCATGTAGGACTGCAGCTCTGGCTCCTGGTCTCAACTCTGGGTTGTCATGCTTTTGGTCCATATTTCTAGATATGAGAGTAGCTCCATCCAAAGTGGGATGTATGCTGTTTCTCCTAATCAGGCCAGGTCTTCTCCAGATATGGAGGATACTTTTGGTCATAATTAAAATGAAAAATCCAAATAGAAAATTAAAAGAGATCAAATTAAAAAGATTATTCTCTTACTACACTACTAGGAATAATCAGGCCATAATTAAACTTAAAAAGAGAAAGGAAGTTGAAAAAGCAGATTTAAAATGTGAAATGATCATTTGAAAATGTGAAGTGACAATGGAAAAAGTGAAATTTAAAATGCAAAAGTATAGGCAAATATCTAAAGCAAAAACTTGGTCACCAAGAGGTTAAGTAGGGGAGACTAACCTGCCCAACGTGCTGGTTGTCACAGAGTCACAGATTCACAAGACTGCGTTTGTAGTTTTATTAGTGTGATGAAAGCATCCAGAAGGCATATGTTAAAGATCAACTATGAACAGCGGTCAGCAAAAGTAAGGCCTCCCCTCTTTTACCCCCTCTCTATCCATTCACAAAAAATAACAGGTGAACAGGTGATATGCTGATTGCAACCGCCACCAACACCACGTGAGCCAAATTACTGTACGTGACCAAAAAAGGAGTTCAACAACAACATGACTATACCTGGCTACAAAAAGCTTAAATTGAAATGCTCAAACTGAAAGCTTAAACTGTAAAGATGAAGTTGAAAACAGCAATGGAAATAAGAGAAGGGAAACATCAAATATGAAACTTAAAATGGGAAATTGAAAAGCTTAATTGGAAATACTTAAATTAAAAGCTTAAATAGAAAAAAAATATTTTATTTATTTATTTTTTTACATTTGCACTTAACTATTTGACATTTTAAATTTTATCATCTCCACTCTCCATTTTAAATTTCATCTTTTCCATTTTCCATTTGGCATTTTCCATTTGACACTTTTCAAGCTGTATGTAAATGAGGAGGCATGGCCAAAAGGCTGGTGGGAGGGTCTGAAATAGCTGAGGCACAGAGGCACCTTATGGACAGCAGGGGGAGCTGACTGTGCCCAAACTGGAAGAGGAATCACACCGTGCTCTGGCGTCCACATTTGTGTTGAAATTTTAGGTTGTTAACAGCACCAGTTAGTTTGATTAGTTGTTCTAAGCCTCCTGGAGCTTTTTAGAAAAGACTCTCTCTTCAGCATGACAGCTAACCCTTAGCATACTTGACAGGTTCTGTCAGAAAGAGCCGCAAGCGTCATAGCAACAGCCTTGACAACGATACATTGATTGACATAAATACAGACAAATCAGTGTTGAATTCAGACATGTGGTGCATTGTTTATGTTTTTATATTGAGTTAGGTAATACTGAGTGGGACAGCACATGATAAATGTCTATGTAAGTGCTGAAAATAAATATAATAATTATTCATATTATAGTATTATAATTATTATTTTAATTGTGGTGAAAACTGGGACAATTTGGTAGTGAATGTTGAAAGCCGGGACATTTTAGAGTTTTACAGATATTTGTTTGAGACTCGGGACACCCAGCTTGAAACCGGGACAATCCCAGACAAAACAGGACATCTGTTCACTGTAGGTACAGTACCTCAGTACTGGTACAGTACTTCATTGAATATTGTCAGAACACTAATAAGGGGGGACTGATTAGTTGAAATTTGAATAAGATGGTGTCTAAACACAAAAAACATTATTGTGATCAAATGATAACTAACTATATAACCAAATATACATTAACTGTGTGTCTTTGTTGTGCATCATAACCTAGAAGAGGTGTCCATAGTCTTTACACCATACAGAGATGGCCGACCTGCAGCCAAAAAGAGGACAGCACCTCCGTGGTTAACCAAAGCATCATGCACCTCCACATACACACACAAGTTTTTCTGTATGAGTAGCAGAAAGGACTGCCAAGTGCCCTCATTATCTTATAAAGAGGAGCTCACAGCTGCTGGAATGGGGGAGCGCAAAATAGTATTCCCAGGTAAGTTTAATAAGCCACTTTTAAGCTTAAGTATCTAACATGTTTAGGAGAGATTTGATTAAAGTTTTGGTTTTGTGTCTTTCAGCATTGTTGAAGTTTTAAGCATTGATTTATTACTCAACATGTTGTTGTTGGAATAAAGCCACCAGGAAAGTCCATCAGGAAATCTTTAGTTAAATAGCAAATATAATTCACTGCTCATAACCTTCCTACCTCTTTCTGTTAATAATTTTTGCAGTGCTGGGGATTTCTCCGTGCAGGTGGTCCACCACTATCCCAAACTCCCGGAGCATGGCACTAATGGTTTTGGCATTCTCCATTCACATAAATGAAACAGTTAGCATAGCTTAAACATTTTGCTATTAACTACCAAATCTATCAAATGGACCCTACTTTGTTAGAAAGCTTGATAATCCACTAACTAACAAACTAGGTTAGACCACCAAAATCTGTGTTTTTATTTAACTATACCTCCCGGAGTATGGCTCTAATTGTTTTAGCATCTTTCATTCACTTACATGAAATGGTTAGCATTAGCTTTGCTATACTACACTTTAGAGCTACTTATCCACTCCATGATTAATACAGATTAATGGGGTGGTGTACCCCAGTCTCCTAGTTAGCTGCACACAGTATCTTTCAAACCATGTCAGGCTAATTTGAATTCACAGGATCATAAGTGTTGTGAAGTCAGTGTCAGGTAGTGAGTGGAACAGGTGGACCCAAATGCAGGACATGGCAGGCAGGCAGGATCAGATGCAGAATATTTAATGATAAACATGAAACACTGAGACACAGGAACAGGGACCATTAACCATAACCGCAGACAACTCAACAAAGACTGAACTGAAAACTGGACTACAAATACATAAGGTCTGATTACAGCTGAACACAGGTGAGTGAAACAGGCATGGAAAACTCAAGACAGACTCATCAGCCAGACATTTCTCCGTTCTCTGTTAAAGAGCGTGTGTTGTTGCTAACTTCGGGGCTAACCCCCTTCAATAGATGAGTATTTTCTTTGTCTTGAGGAGCCGCAGCACTTTTTAAACTGACAAACTGTAGTCTGTATTGTACATTTACTGCCAGATTGACAACTT
The DNA here is from genome assembly GCF_963924715.1 of Thunnus thynnus. Lineage (NCBI taxonomy): Eukaryota > Metazoa > Chordata > Actinopteri > Scombriformes > Scombridae > Thunnus > Thunnus thynnus. The sequence goes on along the minus strand of NC_089539.1, from coordinate 937,437 downwards.
ACTGCTAAACTTTTCCTCTGCTCCGCACATGTTTACGTCATGTTTCAGCCACTCGCTCTCTGTGCTTGCGCAACTACAGATGCACATTTACACACACATACACACACGCACTGCCTTATTCCTTAACAGAGTTACACGACTCTTGTACCTTTCACATAGATGTCCTTTGAAGAACGAAGAGAGGGAGGATGACTAAAAAAATCCACATGGTGTTGTTGTGCTCACACAGTGTACGAGTGAAAATCATTAGTAGCCTGTTGATATTAATGATCGTCTCAAATTTTAGCAGCAGTGCTCATAATTTTGCAGCGGCGGTGCACCGCTGCTGAATGAATATAGGGGAAACACTGGTGTAAACATGGGCCTTGTTTCTTGACAGTGACTGATCTTACAGGTTAACAGCATTGTCTAAGAGCAATTCTTTGAAAATTCTTTAATTTCTAAAAGCTTTTCCCAAAACAGTACTTAGCGAGACAGTGCACCAAGCACGTCACTCTTAACGTCTCTGTGGTTCTAAAAGAATTATGAATTATCTTTTCATGACAACAGTTTTCTGCAAGTTGCACCATATATATTACAAATACATAAAACAATACAGAGAAATTACACAAACAGCATTTCATAATATTGGAAGAATCACATTGATTAATAACTGATTAATTCAGGACTTTTTGGTATTCACGTGTATTTAACATACACAGCTACAATCTGAGGTGTTGTAAATATGCATAGTGTCTCAAATTGACGTTCCTCTGAGAAGCAACTTAAGACTTTAGCAGCATTTGATTAGGACCTTGACATCTAGGACATAATCATGAATTTTCATATAACATAACACAATATAGATAACTTGGCACTTCCCAACCCCCCATATAATAATAATTAGATTTACAATAAAAGTAAAATGTATGTTCTGTAGCAGAAGGGGCTAAAGCCAACTCTAAAAATGTAAGAACTAACAGTAACCTTATAATATATATGTGGTTACCCTAGAAAACTAAGGATCATTTATGGCATGTGACACCTTTTAGATCATGATCCAGTAACTGGTCTTTCATATTTGTCTGTTTTTTCCTTTCAAATATCATTTTTAGAATGGAAAGCTGCAAAGGATCCAGAAAGGGCAGCTGGGATCTACAGAAGACATTTACTGAAACATTCAAGAGCATGAAAGCTGTAATGGACATGCAAGCCCTGAGGAGAAAGAGCGTGTGGTTGTGGTTTTCTACAAGAAAAATAACATCAACCAGGCCAGTCCATTTTCTGTGTTTGAAAGGCTATTACTTGTACTATCTCATACTATGTAATACTTTGCTGTATATTTTGGAGGGCGTATTCAAAAACATTCTGAGAGTTCTCTATGATAACCCTGAACCTAAAAACTCAACACAAGAAGTCTCGACTCAGGAGAAATTTAGAAAATGTAACATAGGAATTCTAAGCAAGGAATGGGCAATATCTTTAATTTATCTCAGTGAGGAGTAATTGTTCACCCTGTTGCCACAAAGTCACTGACAACGGACATGTGGGATTGTTACTTCCTAAGATCCTTAAGTAACTTGAGCCTGTGGTCCTGCTCTACCACAATGCAGTACTACATCATGTTATTAGTTCTGAGATTCTTAAAAAAGGGCCAAATCAGTGCATCTAATACACAAAAAAACCTGTGTTAATGCCAGTGGTAAAGTGAAATGAAAGGGGGGGGGGGGGGGTTACTACTTTATTACAGGGGTCAGTAAGTGGCCTCTTCAAATACAAATGACCTATAATGTTTCAAAGTTATTCATTCCAAAAAATTAAATGCAGCTGATTTCTCCTCTTTAAGAGGGTGTCATGTACCCACACAGATCACCATTTCCCTGTGTCCAACATACTATTTGGGAACAGCCTCTAACCCTCATCAGAGCCAGAGCAAGTGCCCTCCACCTGTCCATCTTTTAATGCAGATGTTTATTCACTAGGTAAGGTAACTAGCTACTAACTAGTTAACTATTTAAAAAATTAAATGTACAGATCGGTGAGTTTACTTAACAGCAAAATAACAATTAGGTTAAGGATGGGTGATTTGCCTAGCAACAGTAAAAAAAAAAAAAGACGCTGCAAGCTGCTCTTGTTTTACATTGTAGGCTTCAACAAAAAAGGCTGTGTGGTGCGCCTCCCGTTTTGCAACTTGCAAAAAGTGCTCCATTTGATTGGGGCCTTAAACTGGGTACGAAACTTAATGACTATATTACATCTATAATGTACAGTAATAAATACTACATAGTCCATTTGTTTTGTGCCTGTTTTGACAAAAGGTCTTGAAAAAGTCTCTTTTTGCGTAGGGCTATATTCTTCTTCTCCTCATTCTCCTCTTGCTATTGCTGTTATATCCTATTGCATATACTATACTGAAGCTCCAAAGAATCCAACTCTGAAGACATTTTGAACACACATTTCCTTTGCCTATTCTAGTATTGGCTATAGAGAAATCTCCTTCCTCTTGTTTTCATTTCCTCATTTTTCCAATTCATCTTCTTCTTCCACAACATCTCAATTTGCCCATCCCTATCCCATTGCTGTGCAGCAACTAGAACTCCAGTTGTTATTGTGGAAAAATTTACATTTGCAGTGACAAGCTTGTGCAGATCATTTAATAGTTTTTCCAAAGTAAATGGTTTTATTGCTAATCCAAAAAAAAATTATAAAACTATATGTTTGATTTAATTTTTACATGTTAAACTATGTTTTACCGATAGTTGGATATGGATCATCATTTTCAGGTAATCACTCGAAGGATTCGTCAGATCAAGCAGCTGAAAAAAGGCCTTAAAGACAGGGGAGTTATGCAACTCCTCAAGGACAGACCAGAGACTGTTTCCATTTTTTTCCCCCGTTCCTCGAGCTTGGTGGGCATACTCGAGGTACAATGTCCACAAGCTACATTATTAATCCTATCCTATTCTTTACAATGTTTGGTAGTATCACCTAAGATATAGTCAGTGAGTTATTTCAGAGTTTACATGCCATCCATTCTGATATTTTTGTCTCTATCTTTGTATTTATGCAGATGATTCTTGAAAGAATCATTTTGCTTTCAAATGATTCCTCTGACCGTGAGCAGGAGTGCAACATTGAAAAGCAGTGCTCTGCTCTCGCATTTTTCCGGCAGTATGTGGAAAATGGTGAGTTTCATAACATGTCATGTAAGAAGTAGGCCTGCTTCCATACTGGTTCAAATGACCCTGAATGTTCCTATTTAAAAATGTAAAGTGACATGTTTTATGCCATGCCATGTTTTAACACAGATCGCCATCTATCCATCCAAATAGTTTTGGTGTGATTTGCAGAGGTTAAATCAATCTGTCATAAATATGTTTTCCATCAGCTCAATACAGTGTTTGCCACTGTATTGAGGCGGCTGTGGCTCTGGAGGAATAGCGGGTCGTTCACCAATCGAAAGATTGGTGGTTTGATTCCTGGCTCCTCCAGTCCGCATGTTGAAGCGTCCTTGGGCAAGATACTGAACCCCAATTTGCTCCCTGTGAATGTGTGTGTGAGTGATTAGATTCTACTGATGTGCAGGCTGGCACCTTGTATGGCTGCCCCTGCCATCTGCATATGAATGTGTGTGAATAAGTGAATGTGGCTTGTAGTGTAAAAGCACTTTAAGTGGTCAGAAGACTAGAAAGGTATTTACCATTGTTTGGCAATGGTACTCAATGATTAGCAGTTTTCTTTATTGTGCTCAAAGCACAAAAAAAGACATATGAACTATTCTGAAGAATTTATAAAACTTTTCTCAAAACTGTTCACAACTGAAAGGCACTCAGAGTCCAATAGTCCACTCTATAATATGCAAATTTCCAACCGCAACCACAAAGCCTAGATTTGGTCATTTTTCCTGACACTGTTCATTGCAAGGGCCATTGGAAATTTGAAAATCCAACTAACTATTTTATAGTTTCTGGCTGTGATAAACGGTGTAACTGTAAATCACCAACACTCGGTTGGTGATTCCTGATCCGGATCTGCTCCTAAATGTAATGGGTTCTCCCTTGACCCATGCTACACCCTTTCACCCACTTTCATGAAAATTAGCCTAGTAGTTTTTGCACAATCCTGCTGACAAACAGAGACAAGCAAATTGCACCATAACCTCGTTGGCAGAGGTCATAGGTTAGGTGCATTATCATAACTGTCAGCGTCAATACTTTTATTCATCGACTGTGGCCCTAAAATGTGGTAGTTAATGGCAAAGGTCTCTTTTTAAATTGAATTGGCTTTTCTGGAACTGATGTAAGCTATGTTTTGTGTGTGTGTAGTACTTTTCCCATGTTGTTGGTTGGCTGTAGTGTGATTAAAATAATTGAGATTTGTACAAAGTACAGACCAAATTGGATTTTAGTAAAAAACACGCTTTCTTTTAATATGTTGAAATGTTGTCTCTTTTTAAATTTTCCATAGCCAGTTCGGAGAACTTGAAAGACCTCCTCAAGTTCCTACAAATTCCTGGACATCATACAGCCTACAAGGACTTCAAACAAGCTCTTGAAGCAGCTATTTGTGCAGCCAACACTGGATTTGGGTTTATCTAGCTACTCAAGGGACAGTTGCAAGGACTGTTATTTGTCCTCTTTATGTAGCAGTGCTACATGTTCATTTTCACTCAGTACATTAACATGAACTTGGCTACATGTACAGTTACTATTACAATGTTGGCCATTAAATTGCAGAGACGGAACAAATGATTTGGTATAGTTTTTAGCAATGTGTCAGCAAGACCATTGGCTTTGACACATAGAAGAGGTGTTTCTGTTTTTGAAATTGATTGTGGTTCTTAACATTCCAGGTGCTTGTTATAGTTTCCTTTGGGTGTTACTGAGGATACTAAAAAATATATTGTTTGCAAAGCACTGTTAATGTGTTGCTTATGTAGAGTGCTAATGATTTGCTAATGATGATGTGCTAATGATTGTTGTAACAATACATTTAGGACTGATGAGGCATAATCCAAACTCATTTATCCTGTTCTGTGCATAAGTTTAACAAGAGGTCACCAGTACAAAACTAATACCAGGAGCAGACACTGAAGTGCCATGTGTCTGCAGGTTATTATTTCAAGCAAAGCCTGCACCAGGTAAATTCTCCTATCGGTTCCTTCTCCATAGCGCAAGCTTTGTTAATAAGTATAATCACTTGTTATTGAATCTGATTGAAAGAAAAACCTGCCAACTCTTTGACACTCCATGGCACAAGGTTAACTACACATAGTTAAAGATTGACTTTTTTTTTATGATGGAAATTCAGTCATGTCTGTGAATTGGTTGCTGATGCACCTCATTGCTGCAATGTGGAATATGGTGGACTTTTTTATTGCCTTGAATGTTGTTTTAGCTCAGTTAAACTCTCCTGAGCACGTTGATATAAAAATGTTGGAGCTGGAGTCTTCCTGTAACATAAATTCACGGCATTATTGTAGAATTATTAAGCCCCATCATTCACTGTTTTTTAAATTGATCACAGTGATGAGTGATGGCTAGTCAGTTGAATACACTAAAGTGCTCCCCCACCTGGTCCTCTTGCATTTATAATTCTAAAGAAAAAAAGCTCAGAAAAATCCTCACAGCTTGCTTGTGAGACTTTGATATTGAAAGTTGAGCGACGTGACTATGGTGTTTGTCTATTGTGAAACTGTGGATGTATTGTCCAGATTATTGCAAGCAGAACCAGGGTATGTCCAAGATCCAGCTAAGCCACGGTAATTCAGCCTTGCAGAGTCCAACAGGCCAGAATGGACCTTTTCTTTGACAAACTACTCTCCGGTTCTAAGTTAATCAGTCAGCAAATTGATTAATTAATTGGCCTCTCCTGTAGTATTTGTGTATTAGTTGATGCTTGTCGGTGATATTTCCACAATCTATTTTTGTCTCAGATCAATATACTATACTATAATATTGCGAGATATATTCCTGAGAGAAACATTTGGACTTCTTTTCTGTTTGGGTTCTTTCTGGCAATGATTAAGATCAAATGAAAAATCATTCTCTTGATTATTATTTTTGTTTCTTTTAACATCTGGTTTAGTTTCCACTGCCTGTAAATTTAGCATCCTTTTTTTTTAAAGATTTAGGTAAGCTTACATTTTATTCATGCCGTGCTTTTTTTCCTTCATTTTTGGCTCAATCTTCTGCCGCTTGTTCAGCAGTTTTATAAGAGTTTTTTTTGAGTTTTATATGATCAAGACAGTCTTCGAGCACACCACCACCTCTTTTTTACAAGTTTTATAAGATTGTTTTAATGAGTGTTATAATATTGTATTGGACACTATATGGACATAATTCACCTGTTCCTGTTGGTAGTGGGTGCATGGAAGGTTGTGTGATGTGTACTCGCACACTTCAAGGCATCTGTGGGCAGCCATCACAACAGCAGGGCCAGCTCGTTTTTAAGCGGAAGTTGTATCACCGCCATGTTATGTTTTTGTGTAGAAATTGCACACAGAAGTGTAGTCAGAAAGAGAAGCTGGTCGTCTCTTATTTCAACAACTGCCACAATATCACTGCTTATACTGTTACGTATACCTATTTCCACTTTTATTCAAATACAAATAATTTTGCTGCCTCAACAAATTAACAGTTAGATTTTTACAAAAACAACAGAAGAAATGACTAACTCTACATAATCATAACTGAATTACAGTAATAGCAGTTAACAAAAAACCTGTGGCTGTAAATTGGCAGCCAAATGAGCTGTCATATCTTTCTAATCTTCTAATATCTTTCTAATTTCAGCAGATCTGCCAAAGTAGAAGCAAATAACATAAAGCACAACAAATGTGTACTGTTGTTGTACAGTCATGTAAAGTCTGTTCATCTTTACTGGTTAAGATAAGATTACACTTTATTGATCCCCAAGGGGAAATTCAGGTGCCACAGCAGCAATTACAGGGACTACAAGCAAAATACGATAAGAAAAATAAAACAAGGTAATTATAGATCATATAAAAATATAAAAAACTGTATGAGATAAAATAATATACAAGATTCAATATAGTGTCAGTGTGACTGAGAGAGACAAAAAGTCCTGAGTCTGGTGGTTGTCCATTGATCCAGTGGGTACAGAATCCGCTGTGTATCTAACATCCAGCTTGTGCTGTGACCCAGTGAGCACTTCTGGAAACACTGTGGCAGACTGCTGATCCAAAGCTGTGACACCAAATGGTCCTTCACTGTGATGTTCAGGTGAAACATCTCTGTCTGCAGGGAGGAGGGCAGTGCAACAGAAAAATAGTGGAGCTTGTGTTAACCTCATACACTGCACTGCTTCAACAGTCTAACCCTGTATTAAATCAGACCTATTACATTTTTAGACTAGAGTGTATTGGGTAATGTCCGTGTCCTATACAGATATGGAGTTACCCAAAACTTTCACCTGCCTTTATAATTGTGTATTCAGTGAAGTGACCTATAAACGTAATTTGATTTGATACATGATAATTCAATACTTAGAGGTTATGATGATACTCAGATGACAAAATGTGCAAGCTTTTCTAAATCAGGAGGGTTAGATATTATATTAGGATACTGAAATATGGCATAGTGGAAACAGTTAAACAGTCCCATCTATGGTTTCTTTACTCGTGTTTGACTTCAGGTGAGTAGTAACACAACACTGAACTGCAGTTTTAGCTGTGGTTGTTAAGACTTTCCACAGAAGATAGATTATGTCATGTTAATGACCCAGTGCCGCAGACCACTGTGGACTAGCAGAAGATCAGCTGAAAGCAGCCACGTCACCACGCCGGTGATGCTAGCACCAAACATTAACATATTAATGGTCAGTTCAATGAAGTAGAAAACTCCTTCATACATTAGGGACAACTACACAAATAGTCTGGCTAAAGAATAACCTGCAGCAGTCTATGCTATAAATCTTGTAATTAAATCTATAATTCCTTACAGTAGCCATATACTGGCACTGGCACAGGTTCAACAGTATGAATTTGTAGCCACTCTACAGGGCTTTTCACACTGCATATTCTTAGCCCAGGGCTATCCTAGGCCAAGTGCAGTGTGAATATTTATATTACATATAAGGCTGAAAAGTTTTTTTTTTAACTTCAAATATTAGGCATTAAAATTATTGAGTTGTTTTGCACTGACTCTTAGATTTCTAAAAATATGAGTTGTCTTTTAGATTTTGTATTGGATCTGGATTTATTCACCAATTTGTATTAGTGCCTAAAATTGTCATATGGTGTGACGTGAAAATTATTGTATATAAAATGAAAATTGTGTATGCTCTTTCTTAAGTAACTCACTTTATATTTTTTTTTATCTTAACTATCTTGAGAGCCAGCATTTCCTTGTGCAAATTCATTACATTTTGTATTATTTTTCTTAATCATTGCACAGAGTAAGATATCTGTCCTCAGTCTTTCAGTATATTTTAGATTAATTCTTATAAACCCTGTTATAAATATAACAAAATGCTTGTAACTCTTGCTGATACTGTTTTCCATGTCTTCCATTGAGATTTTTAGGATTAATCACTAAAAAAGCCTTTTTATTGTCACAATTTTGAATGTCACACCAAATGATACAGTGTCACACCATAGGATGAACCACACCACACCACACCACAATTTGTCAGTGCAAAAACGTGTATTATATGCATTTATCATTCAAACAAAAACACTTTAAGAAAAGTCACACCTAAGTGTGGAACATTGTACCACTAAACATTGTAGAGCACTTGGATATTGGACACAGGACTAGTGTGGAACCATATTTCTAGAGAGGAACACACTAATAAAGAACAGTATCACTTGTATAGCATTGTGTGGTAAGTAGTGTTTACAGTTAAGTCTCCTGAATATTAACTATTGGTAGGTATTGATCACTCATATGTCAGGTAAGTATTGATTACTGATAAGTAGATCAGAGTAACAGTAACTGCTGGTAAGTAAATCAGTCATATCAACAAGGTTGCTCAACAGTGAGGTTATTTCTGCTTTCATAAACATTCATTTAAAACATTCATTTAATACAGGGCACAAGTTCATTCAAGTAAAGCAGTTAAACAACAACTAAATATCACAAGTTAATGAAATCTTTCTTGCGATGTCAGCTCAAGCTTTTTGTGTTTGTGTTTGTATTTCAGGAGCGTTGCAAACCGACTGCAGGGCTTGGGTTCTGATATTCCACAGACAATTTGATTGTGATGATAAAAAATGCATTCTGGTTTTTTGACCAGACAAAAGTATTTTTGTTTCCAAGTTGTTGCATACAGTTCACCTGCAGCTTTTCCTCACCATATATCCCCATGATCTGTCCCACATATGGTTTGTCATCATATGTAACAATAACAAACTGTCCCTCCATGTATTTTTCCTGTTCATCTGAACTTGTCTTGGGGTCGGGTTCACGTGATGTGGCATATTCTGACTGGGCTTGGGGTTCTCCAGTGAGAGAGCTACAAAGGCTTGCCTGAGCACATGGCACCTCAGCAGGAGAGACACAGTCAAACTCAAGTTGTTTCAGCTTGTGGCAAGTACAGATCTCTGGGTACCTGCAGAAACAGCTTAGAGCACTGTAACATATTTTCCCTGGGGCAAAGGACAGAACTTGGTGTGTACCACTGATTCAAGTCACTGGACGCAACACAGGAGGGATCATTTCATCCATGGCAGAGATCTCTTCTTCTTTGATCCACTCAATTGTGATGTTTTCAGAGCTTTTCTGTTAACAGTCATACAGATCTCTTGGGGTTTGAAGGTCATTGCCTCCAAGGACATGCATGTCTGCCTTACGCTTCAACACTCCTCCAACACCATCAGGTGCACCCTTTCCATGAGAACACTCCAAAAAGTTCCACGTGACCCGCTTAAATCCCCATGTACAGGGAATACTGCTCATGAGAAAGCTTGCTCGATTGCGACTCAGGACATACAGGGTGTCGATTGCATGTTCATTTCTTTTCTGGAAATCATCTATAACTAGCTTTATGTGTGCCCAAACTGTGCATTCATCATGTCGTAAGGACTTTGAAATTGTGGCATAGCACTGGGAGCTACTGACTGAGTAGGCAACTCTGGTGTGTATTGTTACCTGTTGCCTATTGCAACCAAAGTGAAAGGCCTGAATCTCAGTGTTAAGTTTACACTCGTAATTTTCTGAGAAGTCAGTGTGCAAGACCATCTCATTGTTTTTAAGGTTCTCTTTGACGTGGCTGAATTGCTGCACCTGGTGAAGCCAGTTGAACTGGTGACATGCAATCTCCTCCAGCCCCCTCTAGAACACTTCATTCAGCACCCCTTTTAGTTTTTTTAACCCAATTTTTGTAGGTTTTCTCTCCAACAAGAACATCCTCCTTTTCCCACTGCTCCCATGTCACATTGTCAGTTGGACTGTGGTCACTAAGCTGCATTTCATCAAAGCACTGTGTACTCGCAATACATGCATCTTTCATCTTCTGTATTGCATGTTTTAACTGCCATGAATATTATTTATGTCATTGTTGATGTTTTGTTACATATTTCATTTTATATGATTTATTTTCTGGGTACTGATTTGTGTAACACCATTTTGTAGGAACTTAACGGGGCATGTAAACACATGAAACAGGAGAAGTACGCAAAACTCCGCTTAAGTTCTTAAGTTTAAGAAGAGCAACATTGCATTGCCTGTTGAAGATTTATATTTCGGTTTCAAGAACTATACTTTGTGAAAGACTATATTTTGTTTCTCAAGATTTTTATTCAGTCAAGTGGACTCACTCCCTCTCGGTTTTGTACAGCCAGCGAGGTATGTTTGTTTACATGTTTGTGTTGCATCACGCATACAGATTGGCAGTCTGTGTGTGATGAGAATGTGTCTTTATTCTGTACAAATGTTTATTTGAACAGTTCGACGGTGGCTTATGGCAATTTATGACAGTGATGAGGTGGAGAAATAAAGCCATCTGTAACTGAAGAACTGTGGTCCCGTGTATTTCCTGGAGGGAGTGATAGTTAAACTTGGACCTGTATGGACTGCCTCTAACCTGCTTGTGACCGACAAGGAGGCTCCCGACAGCTCGTCAAGACAGAAAATCAGATAAGCCACTGTTTAGCGTTAAGGACACAAGTTCATCAGTTTTTCATGAAACATCCATAAGTCAGACACTAAAGGTTGTGTTCTGAAAGGTGACACAAGGATTGAAAACTACAAGGGACTATGTAGCCTGATAACAATAACAGTGTTTCACAAGATATTAAATGGCATTGATGTAAGTTATTATTAGCACTGTGTTTATATTGATCTTTTGTCTTTACAAAAAGGGGGTAAATTATTTATTTTGGAAAGGAAGAAAATATTTTGTCTATATTTAAGAAAGTTAAATTTGAAGGAAGGTTTCTATTCATGGTCTAATATTTTCTATGCAAGTTCACTGAAGTGTCTAATGTAATTAAATATTTTCAAGCATTTATAATTCTTGCTCCTTTTAAGTGTTGATGTTGAAGCACAGTGACCTAGTTAGTTTAGTCGATTTTCTTAAGTGCTTTGTGAGGTGTTTGGTGTTAACTACACTGCTTATATGAGAGAAGTTAACTGCATACAGTTAATTTTCTGATCATTCAAAATGTCACAAACAAGCAAAGAGAATCATTATGAAGTAAATGCCACAGAACAAGTGTCAGAGCCAGAACAGACAGATGAGCCTGGTGAGGCACAACAAGAGGTACAGTCTGAAGAGCCCTGTGGAAGTGAAAGAGCCCGCACATTAAAAGAAAAGGGAAAGGAATTTCAGAAAGAGAAAACAAGGGGGTACTACTTCACTTTGGCAGTATTTATGATCGCTGGAAGCCTTAACTAAGGTAGCTAAAAAATCTGTAATAAAATGAATATGAATATTGAAGGATTGACAGTCCAGCTCACGAAATGTGCTGCAAACTGGACAAATGTACATCAATTACCAGGACTGTTGTGCAGAATGCACAACAATGTAATACAGTGGTGGATATGATTTGGCCTGATGCCTGTTCTGTATTCACATCTTCAGTCTCCAGTGCTTTACGTCCAGCCTCTAAGTGCTCTAAGGCTAATTTCAGTCGCTCTAATGTATCCTCAGTCAAAAAACGAGAAGCTGAGGCTGAGTATGCAGCCACACAAACTGTATTGAAGATTATGGCTAAGCAAGAATACCACCAAGAGAAACTGGAAAGACTTGAAGCTGAGGATAAGCTGATAGTTGCAGACCAAGAAGCAGCTGCGTTAACTCACCATCTACAAGCAGAAAAGGAAGAGACTGAACGTAAGATAGAAAAGGAGAAACAAGAGGCTGCTCTTTTAAGGAAGCAGCAAGAAGAAAATGCTGCAAAAAAGGTCTGTAGAACACTTAAAGAGAGAACTTGAGCATTTGAAGGAGCTGAAAAGGCTGAATGCTGCCAGAGCAAGGCTTCTAGAAATGATGATGAAAATGAGTTCTATCCAGAGCATGAACTGAAACCGCAGAACCTTTACTGCCTTGCACAAGCAACCAATCAAGTGAGGCCTGTGTATCAGCACACGCCAACACTAAGAGATGTGTCTCAAGGAAAAGTGCTTCAAGATGACTCAGGAGAGCTTGTGAAAACTTTGGCTGAGGCTCTATCAGCAAATAGACTACCTATTCCAGAGCCTACAATCTTTAATGGGATCCACTCAAGTTTAATCACTGGAACTCATCCTCTCACACATTAATTGAGAGGAAAAATATTCCAACTACAGAGAAAATATTCTTCCTTCAGAAATATGTTGGAAGAGCAGCTAAAGAGGCCTTAGAAGGACATTTTCTGACTGATTCAGAAGATTCATATTGTGCATCATGGGACCTGCTCAATGAACAATAGGGCGAGCCTTTTGTAATTGCCAAAGCCTTCAGAGACAAATTACATGCTTGGCCAAAAATAGCCTCAAGAGAGTGCTTAGTTAAGAAAGTTTGTAGACTTTTTACGTAGTTGTGAATCTGCCATGGCTCACAATGAGAGTCTAAATGTTCTCAATGATGGAATAAAGAATCAGAAACTCACTGCCAAACTACCTGACTGGTTATGTTCCAGATGGAACCGAAGTGTCAACTGTATCAACTGGAACACATTTCCCAAGTTTCAATTATTTTGTGACATTCCTAACAATGGAGGCTAGTGGGGGTGCACGATTCAGGACATCTAACGATTCGATTCGATTTCTTGGGGTCACGATTCGATTCATAATCGATTCACAATTCAACATTGATTTGATTTGCGATTCAAAATCAGTTCTCAATTCAATACATTCATAGATTTGATTCTAGATTGATGTTTTGAGTTACTCTTTCCATTTGCCTGCAGTAGACACTTTTACAGGTCTCAAATAAAAAAGATTGCACTGAATCAAATGTAAACATTTGCTACTCAATGTCAACCTGAGTAAGATTTATGTTCCTTTAGTCCACTTAGTCAGTAGGAAACCAAAGCGGCCTTGAGACAAAGGATAAAATGAATACTTAATACAAAAATAAAAATGATTGCAAAGATAAACTGCTAAGTGTAACACCTCAAATAACTTAAATTCCTCCTTCAATTCACAAAATCAAACAAACAATAGCTGCCTGCTACATTTAGCTGCAAAGTGCATACAAGAAAATTGATCACTATTAGCGAGTGATTATTACAGGCTAACCAATTTTGTTTCTTTTTCTTAATTTCTCATGCAGATTACCATCTAATTGATATTTGTATATTTACAACATGAATATAAACTAATTAAATGGGCAGCTTCACTATTTACTGAATTTTATTGACTGTTTCAAAATACAGAACAGCTGTTTAAATGCTTGTTTCGCTGCAGCATCTTGTTGGCTCGTTTTTGGCAGTTTGTCATAAGCTTCAAGGAGACTACGTTTTTCATTGAGAGAAAATTAATTTCTCATTCCCGTCCTCGGATAACCAGCTGGCAGCAGACCTGCTGTGCCTTGTGCGTTTAGGCTGCGGGCAGGCGGGGGGGGGTGCAGGGGCAAGAAAGTTGAACCAGAATAAACGTTTGGAGAAACGCAACCTGTAACGCTGTACAACCCTGCCATGTGAAAAAAACATTACTAGGAGGAGGGGAGGACATTTCTCTTCATTTGATAACGTTAAAAGTAAAGTTAGGCTTTGCTGACGGCTTCCCGACTCATTTCAAACAGACGAGAGAGAGAAGCAGTGGTTGAGCGAGCTAGAGAGTGAATGAAGATAGGGAGCGCTGGTAACGTTAGTGAGGAAGCTGGTGAATCAGATCAATAAAACCTTATTTTCTGACTGTTTCACAGCGGTTACAGATAAATAGGCCCATAATGGCACAAACCTGCGGAAGTGCGTTGCAGCGCCTGATAATGGCATTAGTCTTGTCAAGCTCCTTCTTCCCTTCGAGATAAGAAAATCCAAAATATGTCCAAATGATTGCCTTCATAGCCGATGGACCAGGTTGTATTTGTTTTTCTGTCAGGTACTCCATTGCTTGTGGCCTCTCCATGACACACACTTCACTTCCTTCTTGCCCCCAGATTTGGGTCTGGGGTGGCGTCATGGCACCATCTATGGGATTTAGCGAGCTAATTCATGTCAGGAAAAAATGGAAAACAGCGTTGTGGTAAGACTGAAAAATGTGAATTGATTCTTGGAATTTCAGAATTGATTCTGAACTGGCAGAGATAGAATTGTGATTCTTATGTGAATCAATGTTTTTGCGCACCCCTAGAGGCTGGTAGTGCATGTAATCCCATAACAGCTTACCATGCGTTACAGCAAAGTGAACCTGATAAGGCAAGGGTCAAGAACCAAAACATAGTGGCCTCCAAGAACAGAACTGTAGGTGCCATGATCTTCACAACTAACGCCAGTGAAGGGAACATAGTCACATGTGTGTTTTGTAAGAAAGCAGGACACGGTTTATATAAGTGGCGCAGATTCATTCATTCATTCAAAAGCCAGTCACTGACAGAGTAAAATTTTTTCAAGCTAAGAAATTGTGCTTTGGCTGTTTGAGTCCTGGCCATCAATCCAAGAGCTGCAGTAAGCGGATGGTGTGACATTCATTCATTCTTGAAGAAGTAGCAGATGTTCTAGATACAAAACAGAGCAAGTGAAACTGAAGCTATCTACAGTGTTGTTAAAAAGGACAATTGTACCTTGTTAAAGATTCAAAAACCTACAAATAAGAGGGCTATTCTCCTCTAAGAAGATCACAGTGCTGATTGCTTATACACGTGAATTTATCTGTGCTAATCAGACACAATTCCCAGCTCCGGAGACCGCCACGACATGGCCTTATTTGGGGCATCTTGCAGAACACATTGCCCCACAAATGGAATGTGAAATTGGGCTGCTGGTTGGCTAAAATTGCCCACAAGCTCTAATACCTAGAGAAGTTGTAATAGGGGAGGAAAACCAACCATTTGCACAGAAAACCAATCTAGGTTGGAGCATAGTGAGTTATGGCGACCCAAGTGAGCGTGAAAGTGATGCAATTGGTCATCGCATCATTGTAAGGCAAATGATCAGTCCAGATGATGTAATCAAGGTGTCAGAATCCGATTTCAGTGAGCGAGTTGGAAAGGAGGCAACTGTCTCTCAGGAAGATCTCCCCTTCTTGACCAAGCTGAAAGATGGAATCACACACAAACAAGACGGTCATTATGAAATGCCATTACCTTTCAAACAAGATAAACCAAATCTACCCAATAACATGTCATGTGCTGTTCAACGTTTGAAGTGCTTGGAACGAAAGCTCAGGAGAGACCAGCAATATTGCTCAGATTATATGAACTTCATGGAAGACATCATCACACATGGTGATGCAGAGAAAGTTCCAGAAGAACTTAAAGGGGAGGTATTATCTTCTCCTTATTTTCAGATGTGTATATATAATGTCACAATGTCAGATGTTCATGTTAAAAGTGGCCGACATGTCAAATAACAAGGTAAATGTATGTAGCAGTAATCCCTGTGAGCAAGAAGCAGCAGCTTCAGACTGCTCTGAACACTACGTTTTCAAGGTTTTTTCTACTTTCAGCCGGAGCTGACGTCAGTTCGTGACGGATTTCTTTATATGGATGTTTGCTACGTGCACAGCGTTCGGTGCTCCGCTCCAGGAGTTTTTATGCCAAGCCACAATGCCAGTACACAGCACAGCAAAGAAAAATAAGTAGTTTACCTAGTTGGAGGTGAGCTGGTTCTCTGCAGCTCTTCATAAAACATCTCACTGTGGCTGTTTCTGCTTGTACTAGTCCTCCCTGCGTTACTTCTAACTGATCCGCTGAACAAACAGCTCCAAATAGCTCCATATGTTGTTTTTTCGACCGGCTTTTAGTACCGCTAACAAAGCTCCACTAATTCAGTGAAGAACACATTTTTACTTCCTTTAAATTCCTCACAATAAAAGTCTCCCGTTAGTTATTCATTTAAAACCTTTTACTTTGAAGCAGTAGAGCGGGAAATGTTTGGTTTGCATTGACGGTAAAGTTACACAACTCTGATGTGTAAAGCTGGCCAATCAGAACAGAGTGGGCTCATCGGGAGACAGGAGTTAAAACAGAGTGTAAGAGAAACTGTGTACATTGAGGGGGTGTATAAAGGGCCAGTATAAGATAAATAAGGAGTTTTTTGAACTTTGAATCATGCCAAGCTACTCTAGTGGAGTCCAAAACTAAAAATTTAGAGCTGAAATGAGCATAATAGGTCCTCTTTAACAATCACCCAGTCTGGTATATTCCCCACCACGGGGTATACCACCCTCAAAAGCCTGGGAAGATACACATTGTCTTTTATTGTTCAGCAAGGTTCCAAGATACCTTGTTAAATGATCACCTTCTTACTGGACCAGAACTTAGAAACAGCTCGGTGGGAGTTCTTTGCAAGTTCTGCAAGGGCCCAGTCGCTGTTATGTGTGATGTGGAATGAATGTTTCATCAGTTCCATGTCTGGCCTGAAGACCAAGACTACTTGAGGTTCTTGTGGTGGGAGAACAGTGATCTTGATTCTCCGCCATCAGTTTTTCAGATGAAGGTCCATCTTGGGGCAGCCTCCTCACCTGGCTGTGCCAACTTTGACCTTCAACATCTAACCACTGAAGGTCAAGATCAAGTTAGGCAAGACACTGTCAAATTCATACAGGATAATTTTTATGTTGACAATGGACTTGTTGCTGAGGTGATCCAACTCATCAAGGAAGCCAGACAGCTCTGTGGTACAGGCAAGCTGAGACTACATAAGTTAATTTCCAACAACAACAATGTATTGAAATCAATACCAAAGGAAGAGTGTGGTGCATAAAGTGTTAAAGACCTGGTATGGCTTTGGGAGAGCTGCTGATGGAAAGAGCTCTCTGTGCTCAATGGTGTGTGTTCTCTGATGACTTTCAATTCAGAGTTACTGTCAAGCAATGCCCACTGACAAGAAGAGGAGTGATATCCACTGTAGCTCAGGACAGTCAACACCAATGGAGAAGTCCATTGCTTACTAGTCATGGGGGAAGCTTGTGTTGCCCCTACCAAGGTAACTACAGTACCACACCTTGAGTTATCTGCAGCAGTGCTAGCAGCAAGAACAAATGTTATGCTCAGAAATTAGCTCAAAATAGATAGTCTCAAGGAATATTTTTGGACAGACTTGAAGGTCATTCTTGGATATATTAACAGTGATGCCAGGTGCTTTCATGTGTTTGTGGTGAACAGAATCCAAAGAATTAAGTCCACTACAGATCCCGAGCAATGGCAGTATGGAAGGTCTGAAGATAATCCTGCGGATCATGCTTTGAGAGGTCTAGTGGCAGATCAGCTTGTCAGTTCAAATTGGTTCACTGGCCCAGATTTTCTGTGGAAAGAGGAGCTACTCTTAGGAGATGTTAAGGTGGGAGAAGTCAGTGACAACGATCCAGAGTTGCGAAAGATCCAGGTGCTCAGCACTGAGGTAAAGGAAGACAGGACATTGCTAGACCGCCTGTCAAAGTTTTCCGACTGGAAAAGAGCAGTCAAAGCCATTGCACGCCTCAAGCATGATGCTAAGCAAATCAAGGGTCTTAAACCCAAAATAACTGAAGCCACAAGTGTTGAGGAAAGACAGGAAGCAGAGCTTTTCATAATCGAACTGGTCCAAGTAGAAGCATTCAGTGGTGAAATCAAGAGTATGGAGCAATGCAAGGAAGGAAGACCTAAAGACAAGGCAAACAAGTTATACAAACTAAGTCCAAACTAAGTATGGTGTGCTCAGGGTGGAAGGACGTCTGATGAGATCTAGCCTTCACCCATATGTCAAGCATCCTGCCATTCTACCAAAGGCAAGTCATGTGTCTTCTCTACTTATCAAGCACTACCACCAGAAGGTGCATCATCAAGGAAGAGGCATAACTGTAAATGAGCTGCGATCCAATGGAATATGGGTTGTAGGCTGCAGCAGCTCAGTCGCCTCATACATCTACAAATGCACAATGTGCAGAAAGTACAGAGGGAGTGCACAAGACCCAAAGATGGCTTATTTGCCAGAGGACAGAATGGAAATGACACCTCCATTCACATATTGTGGCATAGATTGCTTTGGACTATTTTATGTGAAGGAAGCAAGAAAGGAACTGAAGAGGTATGGTCTTCTTTTCACATGTATGTGTTCTCGAGCCATACATATAGAAATGTTTGATCTCACTACAGACACTTTCATCAATGCATTGTGTGCATTCATTGCAATATGTGGAAATGTGAGACAGCTGAGATGCGATCAGTTTTGCTGGTGCAAAGGCAGCAGGAGTTCATGACTGCAATGAAGGACCTGAATCACGAACATTTGAAGAAACATGGATGTGAGTTCATAATGAACACCACATCATCAAGCCACATGGGAGGGGTATGGGAAAGACAAATAACGACGATCAGAAGTGTTCTAACAGCAATTTTGATCAGTCTGCTAAAAGACTTGACAGCGCCTCACTTAGAACTTTTTTGTATGAAGTGATGGCTGTTATAAACAGCAGGCCACTGACGACAGAGCACTTAAATGATCCAACAAGCCTTGAACCTCTAACCCCCAACCACATCCTCACGATGAAATCAAGCATAATATCGCCTCCTGGTCAATTTGTGAGTCAGGATCTATACCTACGCAAGAGATGGCATCAGGTGCAGTTCTTGTCAAATTAATTCTGGACAAGGTGGAAGAAGGAGTACCCTCTTAATCTTCAGCAAAGACAAATATGGCAAACTGATAATAGAAATATGATGGTTAATGACATTGTCATCATTTGTGAGGACGGTTCTCCCCAAAATCAATGGAGACTGGCAAGAGTAACAGGGGTGTATCCCAGTGCTGATGGAAGGGTCAGAAAAGTAAAAATGTTAGTTAGTGACTCTGCCTTAGACAATAAAGGAAAACGAACCACTAAGTCAGTCTATCTTGATAGGCCTGAGCAAAAAACTGTTCTACTGCTTGAAGCAGAATAAATGTCATACTTGGTTCATAATTATGAAGTTCATTATGTGAAATTGAAACAAAGGTGTGAAATGGAAGTGAAATTGCAAAGTGAAATCACAATAATCATGATTTCGTGGGAGTTTAACTTCCATAAATATTATCTATGTCATTGTTCATGTTTTGTTAGATATTTTATTTTTGTATGATTTATTTTTCTTGGTACTGATTTGTGTAACACCATTGTGTAGGAGCTTAACTTACATTCCGTGTTGCGCATGGGACATTTTTTGTTACAATTTTTGTTACAATACGCCAGGAAGCGGGGCATGTAAACACATGAAGTAGCAGAATACAAAACTCCGCTTAGAGGTTCTTAAGTTTAAGAAGAGTGACATTGCATTGCCTGTTGAAGATTTATGTTTTCAAGTGGACTCATTCCCTCTCAGTTTTGTGCAGCCAGAGAGGTATGTTTGTTTACATGTTTGTATTGCATCACGCATACGGATTTGCAGTCTGTGTGTGATGAGAATGTGTCTTTATTCTGTACAAATTTTTATTTGAACAGTTCAACAGTGGCTTATGGCGATTTATGACGGTGATAGGGAGGAGAAATAAAGTCATCTGTAATTGAAGAACCGTGGTCCGGTGTATTTCCTGGAGGGAATGATACATGTTATACTTGAGAGGGGGGCAGAGAGGCTTTTTGTGGAGACCAAGCTTCTTTTTGTAAAACTGTCAATCAAGAGAAACATATCTGCATGTTGGTGTTGCGGTCACTTGGCTTTGCCTCTGTTATATAAAAGGTCTTTACCTTGTAAACTGCCTGTAGGACATGCGGTGTTACATCTCTGCATGTAGGCCTTATGGAGATCGTTTAGAGAGCTGGTAAGTATTATTCTTTGTATTTTTTCTTTCCTGCCTATGGTGTCCTTCTTCCCTGGGAGAAGAATGCTGTTTTCGTCCAACAGCAAAAAGGACTACACTTGATATTTCTTTGCCTTCCCAGACTTTTTGCATGGTGGCATGTGGTGTTTCTCACTGTTTGTTAGCTTTATTTCACAGCCTTCTGTTTCTCTTCATAGAATTCTCTCATTAGCATCTTGTTTCTGTTTTTCTGCCTTCTTAACTGAATCTCAAGCTTCACTGTCTCTGCTCTAAAAGGGCTTGGTGGTGGTGATTTTGGTGGACTTTCCTTGTTTTGTGCTGTAACAGGATATTCTGGTGTGCTACATTGCACTGGCACTGGGTCAGGCTGGATTTCCACTTCATCGTTAAATGAGTTTTCTGGGGATGGAGGGGTTAAGTTCATCACCACTTGTAGATTTCTTTTCTGTGCCCTGTATTTTAACTGTGCATTTCTCCATAATTCTCGAAGCTTTTCTCCTTGTGACAGCGGAAGAGACTTCACTCTGAATGTTTTGATTTCCCCTTTGAGTTTCTTCTCTTTGTATCTGTTAACAGAAAAACAAAATAGTATCTTCAAATATTTTAAATACACACCCAATGATTCTTCCTCTCCCCTTGCAGGATCTGCATTTAATCTCTCCCAGTATCTCCGTGTTCTTTCTGCACTTGTCATCTTTCTAATGCATCTGCCTCAAGCTGAAAAAAGGAAAAGGAAACACACGTGAGTAAGTATGACAAATGGAGTAGGTAAATATGGATTCCTGCATATTTTGAACAATATAAAGTTTTTTGACAAATTGAATTTTTATTTATTTGTTTTTGACACTCAGCACTGCAAAGAGGCCGTGTCATGTCAACCAGCTATATATGAAAATTTTTTTTAAAATTCCCCCTCTCAACCCCCTCCCATGGGGGGGTGGTGGTGGTGTGTCTTCCTCAAGCTCAGGTCCTCTACCAGAGGCCTGGGAATTTTATAGTTCTCCGCAGTATCTTAGCTGTTCCTAGGACTGCGCTCTTCTGGACAGAGACCTCAGATGTTGTACCTGGACTCTGCTAGAGCCACTCTCCCAGTCTGTGGGTCACAGCCCACCATCAGACTGATAGGGAATTGCAGTGGAGTTGTTAACACTCCTTTCATTGGTGACTTTTTGTGTGAAGCCACATAGACAGAAATGTTGGAACACTTTTATCTAGTTAAAACCATTGCTTTAAAAATAAAACTCATCCCTCCAACTCTGCTCACTCTGCTTGCTGTTTTCTCCGCTTTCATTGCATAGTGCTCTTCAGCAGTCAGCTCCCCCTGCTGTCCATAAGGTACCTCTGCACCTCAGCCATTTCAGACCCTCCCACCAGCCTTTGGGCCACGCCTCCTCAGCTTTAAAAGCCAAATGTCAAACGCCAAATGTCAAGTGGAAAATGCCAAATGGAAAATGGAAAAGATGAAATTTAAAATGTCAAATGGAAAATGGAAAAGACAAAATTTATAATGCCAAATGTCAAATCGTAAAGTGCAAATGTAAAAAAAGTTTAATTATGGTCTGATTATTCCTAGTAGTGTAGTAAAACAATAATCTTTTTAATTTTATCTCTTTTAATTTTCTATTTGGACTTTTAATTTGAATTATGACCGAAATCCAGAAAGTCTGTCAATTATCCACAAAGTCCACATTGTTTGCTGGACACCATCTCATCAGCCAGGTGATGATGACATGCGGCTATACATCATCACTGGTCAGATTTGGCAGGGGCCCAGACAAAAACTGTGGAGTCCGACATCGTCTTTGCATATGTACACACCGACTCAACATTAATTTTGGTGACCTCCGACGGGCATGATCAGGAGTCGTTACTGCTGACGTGAATAGCTTTACCATATTTACGCTTATACTTAGCCAGCAGTTTTAAATGGGACTCTATGTCGCCCAATCTGGCCCCAGGAATACATTTGACTATGGTCGCAAGTGTTGCTAACTTCCTGTTTCTCACTATGGAGCTGCCAATAATCAGAGTTGGTGGGGAGAACCTGTTAGATACATGAACTGGTTAGTAGTGGATCATGGGCTTCTACTTAGGGCTATGCTTCTTTCAGACAGTCACCCAACCACCCTGGCTTCCCAGCTGCTCAGGAGCTGCAAGGGGGAGAGTGGGAGCTATGCTGGGTCGGCCCGCACCAGCTATTGGGGGCTTGCTAACTATAGTAGCAAACAATTGGTTTTCCATGTTGCGGAGCCGCACTTCCAATTCACTGAGCCTCACCTCCAAAACTGCAAATAAACTACATCTATTACATGTACTATTATCACTTCAGGGGCAGAGGAATAGCTAAACATATGACACACTGAGCAAGAGAGAGCAGGAGAGTGAGAGGGAGAGACGGAAGCCATCACTTACTGCTAAGCTAAACTGCTAAGCTAAAGCAGCTAGCAGATCTGAACAGCTGTGGGATTAGTGAGAAAGTCGCTAAATGAAGGAGAGAGTTAAGAGTGCTTGAGCAGAACTAGTGTAACTTTAAATGTGCAGCGGGTAATTCTCAGCAGTAGTTCAGAATATATCAAAATTAACTCAGTTGAGAGCTGCAATGAGAGAATACACTTACCGCAGCACGTCAGCATGTCGATCAATATAAATGTGAAAATGTTCCTCTCCATTCCACAGCAGATGCGCAGAGACATTCAGTTCTAAACTGTGTTCTCTTTCTCTCCACACTTTGTCTCTGTCTCTCCCCTTGCATTTGTCAGAAACAATGGAGCACAATTAACAGGGACTCTGCTTTGCTGTTTGCTCAGTTGCCATAGCAACGGCATGGATTAACACTCAAGCAGTCGCTGAATTAACTAAGTAAAAGCTCCCATGAACAGCTACTTAGAGCAACAGTGCATCACTTGTGATGAACAGGTGTTAAAGTAGGAATGTTATCCGGAGAACAGCCACCATGTGGGTGGAGGAGGTCCTGGCCACGCTGGCTGCATTTGACTATTTTCCTAATATGAAAGATGAACATATCTCCAAGGAAACTTAATTGGACAGGATTTCAGAGTAAATGGGTTCAGAGAGATTTGCTTCTCCTCTCACATAGCAGCTTGCCTGTCCTTGTCAGACAGAAATAGTTGTTTTTTCTATTGATGGGTCAGTCCCCATTTCCATAGATGCCCCAGCCTTAAAGCTGCATTGTTTTGATTTTACTTACAACCTCCCCTCTTGTTTTCAGTAAAAAAGCTCTGATAAATTCACTGTACACTACCTGCCCAGCACCAAAGAGCAGATAGAGTTACAGATTGGCTGGTGAACATAGTGGAGTATAGGTATAGGTTTCGACTCAGGACCGAGGGACACAACTAATTAAACTAACTAATTTGTTGTGTTGTAATTAATATTACATTACATTACATTATCAGTCTGTAGAAAGAATTCAGTCATTCACAGTTCAAAGTTCTTTTCAGTTCTCCTCAGTTGAGGTGTTTGTGTGTGTGAATATTGTTGTTGCTACCTGGGTAGTGTGTATGTTGACATCTCATATGCTTATCTGTCCAGGAGTAAGGTTGTTGTCATTCCAGGTATGTTAAAAAAGCAGGCCGGATACTCTCTCTGGCCCTGGTATGGATCCTGACTTGCAAAACCGGACCACCTCCGTGGAAACGACCTCAGACTCAAAAAAAAAAAAAAACAACCTGCACACAGCAGGGAAAATATCTTTTGTCACTATTGTTCAATAATTTTGTTACTTTAAGTAACCATATTTCTCTTACTCTTTCTCTGCATGAGTGGCTTAACTCAATAAATTAGTTAATCAACTGTATTTAAACAGCACACAGAAAAAAACAACTCTTATAGTCCTATATGATCTTAAATGCAATAACATCTCACATTCAACTGTGAATCCTCAGTGGAAAACTAGCCACAGTAAAACCAGCTGCTCACTTAATGTCATAACCTGCCTTGTCACTACACGAAGGAAAACAAAATGGTGTTTGCTGTGTCACTAGTCAAAGACCACTCATGTTTACATCCTCCTTTGTAGCACAACATAAAATAAAACTCAAAAACCATTTCTTCACTCTTATATAAACATCTCCGATTGGTTTACGGTACTCGTAAGGTAAAGAACATACCAAAAATGAATGCCGTGATCTAAAACAATAATACAAAATGGTTGTTTACACTGGGCTAACCGCTAGCTTACTATGCTAACTCTCTAATGAGTTGCTAACGTCGACTCACTAGAGATTCACCGATAAATCCCAAAAAGCAGGTACACCAACATCAAAATAATCCTTCAGCCTCACAATCAACAAAATGACAAAAAAGAGAAATGAAATCCAAAATGTCTTGAGAAAGGTGCTCATGTAACTCTAAAGATTTCTCTCTACACGTTTATCTCAGCAGCAGCTGTGTGTTGCCTCTCTCTAAGTTGTTTTGCCTCTTGCTCTCTACAATACAGTCTGAAGTGATAGCACTACTATGCGCTATAGCTCCCACTAGCGACCAGAAATAACTACTTGCAATTTTATGTGGGTTACAGGAGCATTTAGCAGTGACAGGTATTTTTGTCAGGAGTTGGTGGAGACTAAAACAGCTAAAAGAGAGTGAATAATGGACATTACATTCATCAGGTGGATGGAACATGTTGTAATGGCCCCCAAATAAAAAAAAAAGAATGAATACAGTTTTAAAAACCCAGAGACACATTCTTTTGACAAAGTTTGGAAACCCTCCAAACAGCCCATGCCACAAACTCAGGCCATCATTAAACAGGCAGTGGAGCTTAATGTAGGAACATTAAAGTTATTTTTAGGTCTGAAGAGGTATAATTCTACCATATGAACTTCATATTTAATGCACTATACATTACTAGACATGGAATGGTTATCTGCTTTGTTATGGTCTGCAGGGAGTTTCTCACACTTCTTTGCTTACAATAACGTTTGTTTCTCTGCCACACTTTTCTTCTTTGTATGTGTTGCTAGTTGAACTTCATCATATTCCACCGGAAAACACCTTCAGAGGAGAGACACATACTAATGTAGAGACACTTAATAAAACCACAAGTACAGACTTACTGCCCATGACCTCCCTGGTAACTCCCAGCCCACTGAGCACTGAGGGTTGCCAGGAGGATCTAGACAGTAGAGCTCAGTAATAACGTTTAAGCTGAACTACTGTCTTCCATGTAAGAGAGTGCATTTTAGAATGTTGTGACCCTTATTTGGAAAATCTGCCAGTTAATAAGCTCTGACCCATGAAAATGCTCCTCCCTTCTCCTTAGTAGTGCATTTAGCCAAGTTAAATCCAGACACATGCAGCCTGTAACAACATGACAGAGAGGTTGCATTGCAAGACAGCAAGCAAGCAAAGGTTGACTCATTAGGCCTGCAGAGTCCCACTGTCAGCCTTAATAACACTCATCTGCACCTGCAGCTGCTACCTGCAACTACACACACAGACTGTGGCCATGAGCAGGGGGCACAACTAAAATATCCTACCCAGGACAAAATAATCACACCTCTCTGAAAGTCTCTGATAGATGTGGTAGAACTGAGTTTGATGGGCACTACTCAAAGCTGTAATAATAATAATAATAATAATAATAATGATAATAATTATTAAACTTTATTTATATGGCACATTTTGTACAAAAATATGAAATAAAATGTGCTGTAGAAAACTTGACGTAAAGTGATGTATTTTCTAAATCTATACAGTGGAAACATCTTATAGTGATCACAGTTACAGTGACCCACCGCTTATATGGATCAAAAAGCTTGGGACAGAATCATTCATATACGATTGCTGTTTAAATAATTCACTTATAGTAATCAAGTAGTCCACTTAAAAAATATTTTAAACTACTGTAATTCTATTTTCTTTTTACCTTACTCCCATAGTGCATGTATGATGTGTATTTGGCAGCTACAGCACCATTATCAGGCATTGCAGCGCACCTCTGCAGGGTTGTGTGCAAATGCGGTGTGCGGTTGTGGACATGTTTATTTGTAACTGCCATGAAACAATCAGAAAATAACGTTCTCTTCCTCTCATTCACCGCTACCACTGCTCACTCTCTTCATCCACTTTCTAGCTCGCTCAACCACTGCTTCTCTCTCTCTCTTGTCTTTTTTAAAATAAGTAGGGAAGCCATCAGCAAAGCCTAACTTTACATTTAACGTTATCAAATGAAGAGAAATATCCTCCCCTCTTCCTAGTAATGTTTTTGTCTTCCCTCATGGCAGGGTTCTACAGGTTGCGTTTCTCCAAAAGTTGCTTCTGGTTCAACTTTCTTGCTGTGGCGCCCCTGTGGCACACCAATCACACCACACTAATATAAAGGCATGTGGCTCATTGCCTGAAGACTACATGAAATACTTATTCAAAACATCACTTGGAAGGAGGTCAAAGGTCACTAACCAGGAGTCAGTGGACGGCTGGAGAAAGATCAAGGAGAACATTCACATTTTACACAAGAGACGGGTTTTGATCAAAGACTGGGGTTATCATCTCCCCCCATATACGACCACCTGTCATCTCGTGACCAATAGGTCTGTAAAGACACCCTTGCAAGTCCTATTCGCTGGAGGAGTCCTTGTAACATGGTCAAATGCCCCTCTTCTCATTTCTCAGTTTGTACATCCTCTATTCCTTTCCTCACCTCTTCTCCTCGTGTCTTAGTCCCTCCCACCTGAGATGTGAGCAGAGAAGGCGAGGAAGAGACACGAGGAGAGAGGAGTCGAGGCAACATGTATTTAATAAAATGAGACATCCTTGCTTCGGAGCCATCATGATGTCTATTAAATATAACATGCGGCAGAGTTGCATCATCTGTCCATTGTTTTGTTACTCCCTACAGCCTATTGCCTACTATTTACTTTTAATTCAAATCACAATGTGATAATATATATGATATAACGAGAATGTACGGATGTCATACATTGTTATATTTTATTTAACACGTGCGTGCCCGCACACACACACACAAACACACATATATATCCTTCATATATTTTATGTGTGAAGCACTACAAATGTTTTGTATATTACAGCTGTGTGTCGCCTCTTTTATACGTCATGGGTGCCAAAAAGACTTCCGCAAAGGATACAGCTGTGCATCCTCGCTCATAGCTCCTCCAGCAAGCTTCCTCTCTCCTCGCTCCTCTCTCCTCCAGATGCATTTTAGGAATTGAGACATCCTTAAACATGATGCGCAGAGATCGATTTCCAGGTCATGGGCAGGAGGACGGAGGAGGGAGGAGACGGGGAGGCACAAAATAGAGAAATGCGAGGAGCCCAAGGTCTCCAAGAGCTTATGTTTATATACTATTAAGAGTGTTTTCAGACCTCTCTTTAGTCCGTTTGGATCAGACTGGTTCATTTTCTCTCTTGGTATCATTCGTTTTGGCAGGTCTGAACACATCTCGGTCAGGTCTCAGTCAGGTCGCAGTCCAGTCCAAACCAGACTCTACTATCTGGGCTTCTATAATAGTAGCCCCATCCACATTACAAACCTTTGGTATTGACCACATCCCATCTTCCATATGAAAAGGTGACAGACAAAGGAAACTTAACCAATGGGAAGCCTTTTGGACTGACAAACTAGAGGCTACTAAACATCTAGGCCTAAATGAGGATCGTTTTGTTTTTTGTAACCATTGCCATTGTTTGTATTCACGTTGTTGCTCATTAATTCAGCTTTGATAATTATTGTGGACCAAAACCATTGTTTGTGTTCACTATGTTGCTCTTTAATTCAGCTTTGATGAATACTGTCGGCCAAAATGATGCCATCTGCTGGGATTTGTATATGTCTACACCCTCTCTAGGCCACAATACCATATCCAATTGGGAGACTACTATTGGTGGAATACCATTAGAAAAGGGCCAGGTGTTTCATGAGATCTGTTTGACTCCCTGTTTTTAAAGTCTAATATGACCTAGCCATTACAATAAAGGCATGTTAATTGTTTTAAGGGAGAGTGCCTTGGAGTTTTCTTGTATTTTTGTGTCTGGCGCAATTCAGGAGCATGATCCAACCCCAAACTGACCCAACTACAAGGCATACTCTACAAGTTTGAGCTATATGGTTCCAGGTGTGCTTTGCATATTAATATATTCAATATTCAATCCAAAAAGGAATAACGATAAAACAAATTGGCAAAAACCTATAATGGGCCGGGTTTGATTGGTTTTTCGTTATTTGATTCTGACACCAAAAACGTTTTTTTGTTTTTTGTTTTGAAACAAATGACAGATTTACCGTTTTTTGGTTTTTGAATTACAAATGAATCATGAATTATCCAATGATACCTGGACCAAGATCCCCCACAGATACAAAATTAGTTTTTTGAAAATTTAAGTAAAAGGACAAAGAGCACATCTAATGTGTATTCTGATAAAAATCCAACAGATTTACAAAGTCACTAAAAAATACCACCATTGTCATGAATGTCATTTCATTGGATATTTATCATAAAATGCAATAACGAAATAAGAACTAATGTGTAATATAGACTTTTAAAATTAATAATGCTCACCAAAAAAAAAAAAAAAAAAAAAAAGCACATGCATGTTTGTGGTTACTAAAGTAAGCTGTGATGTCAGTCAGTTTAACTTTGCAGGCAAATCTGCTGAACCAGACAACAGGCCACATTTCGTATTTTCTATTCTCTAATCCCAATTAGAATCCTGGACGAGATGAGGAGGAAGATATCAAAAGAAAAGCTGTCCCAGAGATGGGTGTGGGCTGGTGGGATGAGAGGAGGGGGGTAGCACTGTGAGGGGGGAGGAAGGGGTAATTATTTTGAAGGGTATTAAGTCATCAGATTTACTTTTATCTTGATTGCATTGTGGAAGTCGTGCATAATTAATGGAGGGAGCTTATTAGGAAAAGATGATTAGGCAATTTACACAGGTGTCAGATGCATTTTTCATGATGAATTTTGCCAGGACAATCCTGGATTTCCATCTGTTCTGCTCCTATCATAATGTCACTTCAGGGGAAATTAATACGACACAATAAAACGCAAATTGCAGGCCTGCAAAAAGATAAAATAAAAGTATAAATAAGACTCAAGGGTTTGCGATGAAATAAATATAAGCAGGGAATTGGCATTCTAATCATCAGCAAGCTTTTGGCAAATGGGACATAATAAGCTGCTTCATTTTACTGGACACTGGGAATTTCATTTTATGATCACACCATGCAAAAAAAAAAAAAAAAAAAAGACTGTCCTTCACTGTTATGTGTGGTCTGAGCTTATTCAGTCTTCACTATATGTAGGCCTTTGCTGTAGGTATAATTAAGACTCAACTTGCATTTGGTATTTTATAGTGGAAAGTTGAAAAAGCACAGTATTAGAGAGTGTTATTCACTCGCTATGTCTTTCAAATACCTGCTTTAAAAGCAGCCTTAAAATTAATGGCTCTGGTGTGGGTTTTGGCTTCTAATTACACTTTGACACATTCTGAATATTTTTTCTGTATTTTCATAAACATAATTTCAATGCAATGAGGCAAATTAGACATTTAGCAAAGCATTTCCACTTGAAGCATTGGTACAAATATAATCACTGCAGTCACTTTACTCTGATAATCAAACTACATATAATCATAGCAACTAAAGAAAAGTGAGAAATGACACTATCAAACTCAACTTATAACACTGTGTGTTTCTCTGCAGACTCAGACCATTCTCAGTCTTCCTTTCCAATGATCAAACCTCATCAGCTTCTACATTATTGAAAGGAAAACTCTCTTCTTAGCTCCGTGTGACCACCATATCTTTTCTTGGTGTGGTCCTCTCCCGCTTGCCTTTATTTGGGGCTCCCCGAGGAGTACTTCAAGGCCCCCTCAGATCATTAGGCTCTCAGGCGGTTGGGTTTTCACCTCTCACACCTGTGAACCTTTTTCATAAATTTCATCCTCTCTCAAGCAAATCAGCAATGCTGTTTGTGCTGCTTTCATCTCAGTCTTTTCTCTTGCTGTTGGTTGTTGAGCTGCTCATTTGTTTGAAGACTCAAGAGTAAGGAGGATCTCAGTATTTCTACTTTTAAAAAAAGAAACTTAAAAAAGGGAGCAATAAGTCCTCCAAATGAAATCACAAAATATTACCTTTTTCACTGCCTTCAAAATGACCTACATCAGTGTTTTTCTATCTAACACTTTGATCAACAGGACATCATCATTTTTCAGTGCCTTCCAAAACCATTATGTTATGACAGTTGAAATGAGTTACATGACTCTTTGGTGAGGTTTTGGCAGCTAAAACTACTTGGTTAAGGTTAGTTATTTTAGGTTTAAAAACTTCTTGTTTAAAAACAGCTGATTATCTTGATTTTGCTGACCTCCAGTGGTTTAACATCTGGTGTGGTTACAGGTACAACTGAGCACGCTGACACAGACTTTCAGAGCACAGAAACACTTTGAATCAAAGACACTGCTTTTTAGTCTGTAATGTTATACAGAAAGAGGTATGGACAGGTCACTTCAGTACAGAGTATAATCAATCACTTCTCTCAGTTTTACCACAAAATGGAAAAATCCTTTTATTGAAAATTATAACTGATGTAAAAGTAAAAAAAACAAACAAACAAAAAAAAAAACAACTGACAAGTTCTGAGCACTTGCACCACTGCCAGTGCAAACATTCTCAATTAGAGAAAGGGTGAAAATAAGGCACAACTGAGGCCCCATGCCTGATCTGTATAAAGGCAGAACTGGATATGCAGACTGTACTTAAGGATGATTTAAAATATATAAACCTGGTTGTGGTGATCATGATCATCCTACCTGGAAAAATATTTATTTTTAACACAAAGAAGGATAAGACAAGAACAAGCTATTTAAACCTGTATGATGCAAAACATCACAGTACAGTGGAAATATTAATAACACAAACCAATGACAAGTACAAGACATATGCTGATAGATGGGACAAACTTGGCAAAGGGGCTGTGATAAACTGATGGAATCAACTGACATGTTTGACATCTTTGAATGTACTTTTAAAAAATAGGTTTAGCTTTATGGTTAGAGTAGTTAAAGGAGGAAAAGAACATTTTAAAACAGTGATTTTAATAAAGAATAAGGATATGTCCCTTGTTACAAGAAATAAAATAATCCATCCACGCTGACCTCTTCCCTATGTGGATTTTACAATTACAATTTACAGTTTCAATTAGGAGACACTTTTATCCAAAGCGACATACATCTGTGAATTGATACAACACATGGATCTAGTCAGAAGAGAATAATGTGAGTAAGTGCCATAAAGCTAAGTTCAAGTCCGATAGTATGTAGGTGCCAACAGGCAGTGCATAGAGGCAATGCATAGAGTGCACAGAATGCATAGAATGCCATTTTGTTTTGTTTTTTCTTTCAGTCTATTAAATGTGGAGGTGTTTGCAAAAGATCTGGGTCTTTAGTCTTTTCTTAAAGATGGAGGGGGACTCTGCGGATCAAACAGAGTGTGGTAACTCATTCTACCACTGGGGAACTACAGAAGAGAATAATCTGGCAAGCAACTAAGGGCCCTGTTGTGGTGGTAGTACAATGCAGGAGTCAATGCATGATATTACATGAGCCTGTACCAGGAGTTGTGATGCATAATCAGAAAGTTAGGGTCTGATCTTCCTGATGTTGTACAGAGCAAATCAACATGAAACGAGCAATGGTAAATGGACTGTACTTATATAGCGCCTTTCTAGTCCTTCAACCACTCAAAGCGCTTTTAACACTACGAGTCGCATTCCCCTATTCACACACATTCATACATTGAATGGGTACAGAGGCTACCATGCAAGTTCCCAACCTGCACATCAGAGGGAATCTAATCATTCATACACATTCACACACTGATGGCACAGCCATCAGGCGCAATTTGAGTTCAGTATCTTGCCCAAAGACACTTTGACAAGCAAACTGGAGGAGACGGGAATCAAACCGCCGGTCTTTCGATTAGCAGATGACCCGCTCTACCCCCTGAGTCACAGCTGCCCCGACCTGAAGCCACGTGAACCTTAAAGTTTAGTTGGTCATCAATCATGACACCCAAGTTACAGGCAGACTTTGTAGGCATGAGTTGGGTTGGTTCAACCTGGATACTGATCTGTTGTTGTATAGAGGGACTGGCTGGGATGACAAGGAGCTTGGTCTTAGAGAGGTTAAGTTGAAGGTGGTGTTCTGTCATCCATGCCAATCTATCAGCAAGTCATGACAAGATCCGAGCTGAGACTGTGTGGTCTTCCGGTGGGAATGACATGGGTATAGTCAGCATAGCAATGATATGAGAAACCATTGGAGCGGATGATTGCACCAAATGAGGTGGTGTGTATTGAGAAAAGAAGGGGACTGAGCAATGACCTTTGAGGAACCCCTGTGGATAAGCCGTGTGTTTGGACACTTCTTGCCTCCAAGATACTCTAAAACCTCAGTGATTGTGGAGAGGAGGATTTGGTGGTTGACCGTGCCAAAGGCAGCTGACAGATCTAGCAGCAATAGAGCTGAGGACTGACCAGCAGCTCTAGCTGAACGCAGTGATTCCATTAGCGACAGGAGTGCATTCTTGGCAGAGTGCCCCTGCTTAAAGCCAGACTGATTCTGGTCGTACAGGTTGTTCCCAGAAAGGAATTCAGAGACTTGGTTAAAGACTGTGCGCTCAAGTATTTTGATATGAACGGCAGGAGTGAAACTGGTCTGTAGTTTTCAACCTGGGCTGGGTTGAGTGTAGGTTTTTTGAGCAGTGGAATGACCCAAGGTTGCTTAAATGCTGAGGGGAACACACCCATTGTAAGTGAGGGGTTGATGATGTGTGTGACTGTGGGAATAAGTTTGGGGGAAATGGTCTGTAGATGATTGGAAGCTACTGGCTCCAGCAGGCAGGTAATAGGACAAGAGTCCAGCAGAAGTTTGGAGAATTCCTCCTCGGTCAGAGGGGAGAATGAGGAGAGTGCAGTCCTGTTAGCTGGCTGCTGCAGACTGAGATGGTCAGGCTCAGAGAATTGGGTACTGATGGCAAAGACCTTATCAGTAAAAATTGAGGTGTACATGTCTGCAGTGAGCAGAGTGGAGTGTGGAGGAGGAGGAGTTAAAAGCAGAGATTTTCCAAGCATCTGTGGCACCAAGATCTTGTTCTGATAGTAAGCGGTCTTAGCAGTTTTAAACTGGAGGAAAATGATGCTAGGAGACCTTAGGAGACCAAGAGTATTGTCGCTTTGTGTGTGGGAGTGATGGAGACCTGTTTGAGGTCAAATAAGGACAGAAGTGATAGGAAGTCAGTTGCTTGGGTTTTGTCAGTATAGATATTCATGTCTCCCATAACAATTAGTGGTGTGTCATCATTAGGAATGGCTGAGAGTAACATGTCCAGCTCGAATACAAAGTTCTCCAGTTGACACCCTGGTGGGCGGTATATGACAACCACAAACAGCTTAACAGGAGCAGCAACCTGATTGCATGGTATTCCAAGGAGGAGTTGTTGCCTAGCGGAGAAAGCTTAGTGAATTTCCAGTCTTTGGACATTAGGACCCCCATACTGCCTCTGTGCCCAACAGTGTGAGAAAGTGTCAGAAAGTGGAGTCAACAAAGAGTGTGGCTGGTGTGGCAGTGTTGTCTGAACGGATTCAGGTTTTGGTCAGGGCTAATACCTGCTTGGATAAATTCTGCTTTGTTTATAACCGACTGACAATTCCATTGGCCAAGAGTGAAGGAGGAGTGAGTAGAGGAGCATTTTCTGAGTGAATAGAGGTACTCAGGGTTGCATTGTCTGTGACAGGTGTGTTTTTTTCAAAAGCCTTGGATGACAGGGATGTCTTTGTAGCACATGGTGAATAAGGCAGGCTATGTGAATAGATAGTAGAAAAGGTAGACTCACAGGTCTTTACCCAATTCAGTCTTCCCACAATAAGAGCTGACACTTCCACTGATGCTACAGCACAGCTTGTGTGTTTAAGAACCAGGAAGTGTTATGGCTGAACCCACCCCTTTCAGATTTTCACAGCAAAGCAACAATAGAGGGTGTGACCCACGTCAGCTGACCCACCTATCGAGAGTGAATCAGAGAGTGAATCCTGGAGGTGTTCTGCTCCAACAAAACCTGACAACAGCCTGACAACAACTTAAATCTGAATCAAACTCAAAAACAAAGATTCAAAAACACTTACCAACCAACTCCTATCTCCTATGTTCTAGATCAGATCGCATTCAGGTTTTGTGGCTCGATAACAGATAGTTTTGCTTTTATTTGTCCAGGTTTTGAGATGTCTGTCTCTGAGATTTCTGCCTCCACCCCAATACACTGGAGGTGAATGGGATTTAATTTTTCATGTTTAAAAATTTAAACAGTGACACTATTACAGAGTCCGTATCTCTGCAACTCCTCAGTGAGGACAGTTTTATCCAGAGTCCAATTTCATTTCACCACCACTTTACTATGTTGTGGCTGATGCTTATATTAGGCTCCATGCTAACAGTACCAGACCAGACTCAAGCTGGTGATGTTGTAGTTCAGGGTCAACATCCCAAACTCTTAGCCATGGGGGCACCCCATAATAATAATAAAAGTTAATTGAATTTCTGGGTAATAGGCTTAATACTAACTCTTTATCATGCACTGAGTTGAGTTACGGTGAAATACTAGCATACAATATCTTTGAATGTAGTAGGCTCCATTCAAACACTTAAAAACACTATGTTCTATAGTATGCTCTATGCTAACACTAGTTTTCTAGTATAAGCTCATATCACTTATGCTAAATCTTTAGCATAAGTGATATGAGCTTACTTACTTATACTATACTTATGCTAAATCTTTAGCATAAGAGTTTTAGCAATTAAGCATTAGAGTTCACCTACTAGACCTCCTAGAACCTCCCCGTGTTCCTTTAGGTAATTAAGGATTTTTCAGTTTGTACAGTGAATTCAAATGCAACCGCCTCTATGTGAGTGTGAAGGTGGGATAAATGAAGCATCTGGAAGGGAAGGTGACTATCACGATTTTTTGGCCTGCCAAGTGGCTTCCTGGCCACCCTGGATCTCCTCCGAGTCACATTGAATAATGTTGCAGTGAGGATGATGATGAGGCGGGTGACAGATAGAGAGAAGTTTGAAGGATGGCTGAGTGGACAGACGTGTGACCTGAAAGGAGAAATTGGATTTGGCTCCTGTCTCTTGGTGCTGGCAGAGGATGGCGACAAGCTCGGTAAACTACTCCTCACAGACACACACACACACACACACACACACACACACACACACACACACACACACTCATGCATCTCCCCTCCACACCATTTCCATTTCATTTTCTTCAAAGCATGAAATTAAAGCTGTTTATAACCTGGCTGATAATTACATTATACTTATTCCATCACGATTAGGTTTCTGGTTTTTATGATACAATGTCATAGTTTTAATTAAACCGTCTCTGGCAGCCTGCTTAGCCAGCCACGCTGTTTATTCACTTTTCACGTGGTCCAAGAGCAACTCAGGACCAAGATGACCACCTGATGGCACCCTTTACTACAGCCTGCTGATGGACAGCACCACTGACACCGAATCACCTGTGACACTGGTAATCTGTTTAATTTGACTTAGACATATCCCTATTTGATTGTGAGCCTTAAGGGCGGATGTGATGAAGTTTGACATAGACGGATCATGTCACCTTTAAAATGTCTCAATGTCTGTTTAATGGCTAATTACATTACCAAAGCAAAACCCAGACTGGTGTAAGTCCTCTGTCACCTTGGAGGAATTAATGACTGAATTATGAATCAAAGTCCCCTGAGGGGAGTAAAAGAAAGTTGGGATCTAATGTTAAAAGTGATACTTTGGGGAAAAAAATGAATGTGAAAATTTACCCTCTAGGTATTGTGCACCGAGACCTAACTTACGGGTAAGAA
The DNA here is from genome assembly GCF_963924715.1 of Thunnus thynnus. Classification (NCBI taxonomy): domain Eukaryota; kingdom Metazoa; phylum Chordata; class Actinopteri; order Scombriformes; family Scombridae; genus Thunnus; species Thunnus thynnus. Next base: position 901,224 of record NC_089539.1, on the reverse strand, counting down.
AGAAGAAGTTGGTGAATTATTTAACAGTGATATACACTCAATAATAAATAGGCGATAAATAAAATATACAAGCTTGTCTTGATTAAGGTGTGTGTATTCCCCTCCCCTGACGCTGACAGGCCTTTGATTCACATATCTGTGTTTGTGCAGTCCCCCTTCCTCCTCATATTCAACATTTCCACTTCGTGTAACACACTTGAAAAGGCATTGGTTCTTGGCTGGAGGGATGTTGTATAGAAAGGAGCCAGAGGAACGCCTTGCCTATGGCATTGGCTTAGGGCATAGTTAGAAGCCGGACCACCCTGGATGCTCATTCATGTTTCATTGTGGAGGGAGAGACTATGAGTGTAAATGTGTCCCACTTGAGTGAATTGCGGATATGGCAGCAGAAAATTGTGCAGACCAGTAATTAATACCTTGTGGATATTTCTAGTTTTTTTTCTCTGTTGATCGATTAAATCATGCAAAACACTCCTAATTATAAGGCTCCCCACAGGATGATTTGTGTCTCAGAGCTGACTGCAAATGTCATGGATGAATGTTTGTGGCAGCAGCATTGACTCTTAACTCTGCTGGAGACAGATGGGATTTAACTTTGTATGCAGCACTTCTTCCAAATGAGCCACCAGCCGGGCCATCTAAACTAGTGTTGGAGCCATTTATCACTGTGCTGATATTGGCCTCTCAATAAAACTCATGTAGTGGCCAGTCAGTGTGGCCCACAGGAACTGATATGATAGAGAATAGGACATGACTTCACTTAACAGCTTCAGAGGTGTCACTCTTTAAAAGCATGCTTCACTATTCATTAAAGATCAAACATCCAGAGTGAACTGGGAGGGTAATTGGTGATTCAACAGTGGCATTGAACACCATTACAATATTAGGGGATGTGTTGTTTGTAACAAACCCAGAAGAAACTCTTTGTCCTAACAATTATGTTTATACAGTCCAGACAGTCAGTATTCAGACAGTTACACATTTTTTGTTCTTCAGGCTCTGTGCTTCAGCACATTCAACTAGAAATAAAATACTGGATACTATGTTAAAGTGCCAAGTCTCAGCTTTAATTTGAGTAGGTTTACATCAATATAGAAAGACCTGTGTGAGAGATATAGTCCTTTTAACAGATAGTGCCCAAAGTTTTAGTTCAAAAGTAATTGGACAGATACACATGGAGTCTAATATTTAGATTTTTTACGATTAGTAATAAATCATTCCCTTCAGGAATTCCCAGTCTCAGCTACAGACTACTGAGTTCCTTCATGAGTAAACAAACAAACAAACCACTCACCACTGTTCCTTCAGAGAAAGGTAAGGAAGTGGACGTGAATACACACCTGTATTTATAATCATTTTGTCATGAAATTTTACATTATCTCCTGGTAATAAAACAATAATAATACATTTACCTTATATACTTTTAACAGTACATTATTTGAACTGCTAATGTATTTATATTCAATATTTTAAACCAGCAATAATACATGTGAATTTCTGTTTAAGTCCAAGTTATATCAGCAAATACATATTGAGTAAAGCAAACGTTTTGCAGACACACACATAGTACACCTGTACCTGGTCATCTGGCAAAAATATCCTACCAATGTTAAAACCAAACATTCTTGAAATGGACAGCCTTTCTGAAGTTTGAGAAAGAAAGAACAGAACATGGACTGAATACAATATGGATAATAATGAAAAATAAATAAAACAGGGGGGTGAGTGTATGGATACTTTCCATACATGTAGTGAGGTAAATGTAATAAATGTTACCATCTGCCACTGTGTTTGTCTCCAGCACTTTAATGGTAACTTGGAAGAGAACAAGTTGAGATGGTATTCAAACAACATAATGCATATTGATTTTCCACCATGATGCTTTGATCTAAATTTGGTGCTGAATTCACTTGCAACAAATTAAACCAGAATCATTTACATATTTGTTTGTCTTTGTTTGTTGCATATTGTTATGGTAATGTAGACAACACTAGCTACACAAAAAAGTTTTATAGATTGCTTTTATTCATTTACTTAAATAATTGCAATTACTTTCTTGCTGACTTGCAACTTAAACATTATATTTACAGCAAAATAACACAAAATGCCTCAACAAGGTTTTAAACAAAGTAAATTCAGTCACTGTAAGTTCAGAAGCATCATTTTTCTCTGATTTCTAAGCGGATTTTTGGAGGGTTTTTTGGCAATGATAACTTTGAATGATATCAATATGTGTTCCATGTCTGTGTGTAAAGATTTGACTGAATTATGACTTAGAGAAGGAGTAAAATTTTTGACTCAAATTCATGTCACATCTTCCCCATGAGGAGGCTTTTGGCTTTCTCAAAAGCCTATGTAGGGCCTACTAGAGGCCATATCCTGTCATATCCCCATGGTTAAAATGCTCTCTGGAACCATGAGTTGAATAACCAAGGAGCACAGAGAATATTTTATTGCCCACTCTCCCTGTAATATTCTGTTGTTTCAGCAAATGCCCTAAAATAAACATGTTTGCATTCAAGTAACAGCACCTTCTAGCGGCAGTAGGATGACTCTTGCAAAGGTGTGAGTACTTGAGTTTTTTTGCATGAACCTAACTTAACCTTAACCATAGCTGTGTCAGGTCAGAAAACAGCTTTGTTTTGCAGTGGTGATTTGTGACAGACGTGGAAGTCACTGACAAATGATGTCCTTCCGATAGCAGCATCAGATCAGAAAATGCTCATATGTGTCATTCTGAAGAGTTGCTACAAATTATGTACTTTGTTGTTTAATTTTTAGAGGACTTGTTAAGTGCTTTCTGGTAACAGTGCTCTAGCCTAAGTTGCATCTTAGATGTGGATTTAAAACTTGTATCTGTTAACTTTCTTATATTTTTTTGTGACAGGACAATGTTGAATGTTGTAACAATGATCACTGTAAACATTAAAAGAATACTCCAAACACTATATACAGTTGCAATCAAAGGACTTTTGAACTTGAGCTACCGAGGTCATAAATCAAAAGCACAGAGAAAATGAAAAAGTTGAAGAAAAAGTTGAGTTGAATGAACCATGCTTTAGGTGACTTGAATGTGTAGTTGGGATTATTATCTTGGTGTCCAGTGATTGCCAGGCTTTAATTTACACATGAAAGGCATCTAATTCTACTTCAAAATGGCCTGGAATTTCAAATGCTATGATGCTAGTTGCATGCTTACAAGTTCATGCAGCAGTAAAACACTCCCACAATAGAATTGACCTGTCCATGCTTGACTGTGGCGATGGCACTCTTCCTGTCATCAGCCTTGCCTTTCTTACACCTGCCATACCACTGATCCATGCATCTAAACAGTTCCACTTTAATCTCATCCATCATAAAATTGTCTCCTGGAGCTCCACAGGTCTCCAGGCCTATTACACATTTTTATTACAAAGTTGAGTGTTGTGCTCAACTGATATAGATGTAAATTTTAAAAATTGTAAATCTTAGGGAAAGCCTAAATTTGTAAATCCTTACAGACTCAGGGGGGATTGATTACAAAAATACTTTGAAATTTCATCTGTCTGTGATCTTTTCATCAAAGTCCTACTTCTTCAACAATAAAAGATTTCCTGTGTTTCCCAGAATAACATTTTAACCAAAATTCCTTATTGAAACGTAACTACAGAGAGAGCAAAAATGCTCATCATGCTGAGTTAGTGAGACGAAATATTGACTTCAGCACTGGGAGTGTAGAATTCAACTTAAGTGAAACATTCAAATAAAATGTGGGTCTAAAGCCCTTTGTTTTTGTATTTCCAGATGTTTTCACACCTTGCTAACCATGTGTGCTCTCAGCTGTTTTATATGGACTCTGTGGCGGCTAGTAAGTATGCTGGTCACACCTACAGCTGAGAAGACAGCAAACTAAAGGGTAAATGTAAAGTGTAAATACTACACATGGCCTTTAAAACAACGTTAAGGTGAGAGCCGTGGTGCTCCTCAAGGCCAGGACACTAAAGGTTGCACACCTTTCTCTTGGCCAAGCCCTCTTAGTTCTGACAGTCCCTCAACACACCGCTCTCCCAGTGGCAAAGCAAAACACCTCAAAAGGTTTAGGGAAGTGCTACGTTTGACCTTTTCCCATCCACTCAGATATATGTGTGTGTATATGTGTTAATGATGTTGATTGTTGGCTGTAGGTCATAAGTACAAGTTTAAGGGTGAATTGCCCTCTGAGGTGAGGCTTTGTTTTCAAAGGCAATGTTTTCTTGTGTCGACGCTGGGGGTTAATTATCAACAATAGCTGCCTGACCTTCTCACAAGTCTCGGAGTGAAATGCTGGGGATGTTTGCAAAACACCCAGCAAGCCAGCAGGACTGTGGATGGTAGATCATGTTTCATCACCTGCAACCAGTATGCAACTGGTTTTACTCCATTTTCACAAGCTCAGCAATTATTTTATCATCCATCACTATGGTTGGAAGGGAAACAGTAAAATTATGCTATTTACATTACAAACTATTCTGTCTGGAATGTGCACACTGGCTAACGCAGAGAGATGCTGGAGATGTTGGAAAACTGATGACAGGGGAAAAAGCTGAGCCATGTTCAACTTTTTTTGATGGACAACCCTGGATTTTATTGCCGCACTGTTATTGGTCTGTACACACCTCAGTCACATCAACATTTAAAAAAGCTTAATTTTTTTCTTTCTTTGTTTTGTCCTTCACAGTAAAATATACAGTACCGTGCAAAAGTTTTAGGCACTAAAAGTAAAGTGAGAATGCTTACAAAAATATAAATTTATGAATTGTTTTAATTTATCAACTAACTTCTTACAAAGTTGAGTAAACAGCAGAAACCTAAATTAAATCAATATTGGCTGTAAGCAGCTTTGCCTTTAAAACAGCAGCAGTTCTCCTCGGTACACTTTAACAGAGTTTTTCATGGTAACTTGCAGGAACGTTGTTGTAACCATCCTGGAGAAAGAATGTTCTTCTGTGGATTTATTATTTAGGCCATCTCAGGTGCTTTTTCATGTAATCCCAGATTGACCCCATGATGTTGAGATCAGGGCTCTGTGGGGGCCATACCATACCATCTGTTGTAGGACTCATCATTCTTCTTGTTGCTGAAAATAGTTCTTTATAACTCTAGCTGTATGCTTGGGATCATTGTCATGTGATTAATAAATTTGGGACCGATCAGATACCTCCTGGATGGTATTGCATAATGGATAAGAATCTAAACATTTAGGGTGCCTAATACTTTTGCACAGTACTGTAAATAATATTGTAAGAATTGTAGAAGTGTGAATACTATAGTAGGAAAATGTAAATCTACTTTGTGCACCTTTGCAATTAAGTATATATTGTGTATATATATATATATATATATATATATATATATATATATATATATATATATATATATATATATATATATATATATATATATATATATATATATATATATATATAAAAATATATAATAAAAAGAAAACATTTATAAAAACACAATGTCAACCCAGCAATGAAAGGTTAGCCTAACTCCACCTCTTCCTGCTGTCTCAAGTTGCCCATCCAAAAGCCTCACGTGAGTCCTTCCACAGAATGTCCACTGGAATGAGCTGGGATGAGCTGGGTTGCACTAGCAACAACCTTTTGTTGTCTAATGATCTGATCAGCACTACAGCGCAGCAGCTAGGGAATGACTGCTGGCTAACAGGTATAGCCTATATAAGCCAGCATTGAATCTCAAAATTTTACTTGTTCCATTTTCTGACAATGGAAACAGAAAAATATGTAAATGAGAAGAACTATATCATGAATTTCTCTGTGACAGTCAAGTCAATACCAAATTAAACACATCATAGAATATCAATTTTAAGTCAACTGCCAATAAATATAGGCATTTATAGTGTAGATTCACAAGTGAATTTCTGGCTTCAGAGACACTAGCTGCTCAGCAAAAATAGAGCTGGTAGATATTGCTTCATTGGGTAATATGGCAAAATCGTCTCCAGCAGGCACGATGGAGCCATAATGCGATGCTGCTGGATCTGATGGATATTGGGCATTCTATTTCAAAGGAAAAGATAAACAGAGCCCATACAGTAGCACCAGTTCAAGAAACTCTTGAAGGGGTGCAGCGACGTGCAAGATGAGTAGGCTACCATCAAACACTAAGGGTGCTTTCCATTTGGCTAACATGGTTCCTTGCTTCCCTCACTCGTGTCTCTTCCTCATGTCTTAGCTCTTCCTAGTCAGGATGCAATGCGAGGATGGAGGAATTTAGTTCACCAAACGGGATGTCCTCTAAGTGTGTCTATGTCAGATTCAGATTTCCTTTAATGGTCATTTTTATGCACTTTCATACATAAAAATGAAGCAGTGTTTCACTTAAAAACGCCAGACAAAAATAAATACAAGACAATGCAAGAGTCAATAAATAGTCAATAAATATAGTAGTTAAAAAGTCACTGAAAAGGTTATACTGGCCAGTGGAAGTATAAGACACATAAAACAGTTCACTCTTCATCTGATCCAGAGTGATCACATGTTAACGTTTAGAAGCCTGATTGCCTTGGGGAAGAAGCTATTTAGTAGCCTTGTGGTCCTTGAGTGAATGCTCCTGTATCTTCTCCCTGACTGCATGAGGGAAAACAGGCTGTGGGAGGGGTGAAAGGGATCACTGATTATGCTGGATGCTCTACGGACACAATGTTGATTGTATATGCTCAGCAAAGATGGCAACGAGGCACCAATGAACTTTTCTGCAGTTCTTACTATCCTGTTCAGTCTGTGTCTTTCTTCCGCTCTGCTATTACCAAACCAGGAAGTGACGCAGTAAGTGAGTGTGCTTTCAATGGTTCCTCGGTAAAATATGGTCATGGCTGGAGTGGGGAGGTCTGCTCTTTTCAGTCTACGGAGGAGGTGGAGGCGCTGTTGGGCCCTCTTGATGATGGCTGTGGTGATGTTCAGTAAAACACAGAAAAATAAGAAGAATGCGCCAGAGATGAGAGATGTGTGTCTCAGTGAACATTCAGAATTGCCACCCTCAAATGGGTGAGTATTTTGACCAACAACAATAACCTGCTGCTACAGACCCAAAGCAGTTTTCAAAAGACAAGTGACTGAGTGAAATCATCATCCTCCAGCCTGACTGACAAATGCCTGCCCAAAGGTCAGGAATCAACAACAGCAGTAACGCATTGGTTTATATTTAACATGTGTATCAGCGATGCTGTGATGAAATAGACTTTGTTTTACTTGTGTAGATATGTGATTAGTCAGAGATTTGTGCATGGCATGCAGAGACTAGAGAACAATCCCAAAACTTTGGTATGCCTACTCGCGGGCTGCACTCACACCTGTTCTGTTCAATGTTGCTGACTGAAATTGACACCAACAAGACACACATATGCATCCAGTGCATTTTGGAGTCAGTTTAACACAGAATATTGAGGGGAACAGATTAGTTTTATTTCAGTTTTTGTACATTTCAATCACAAATATTGGGGGGTGAAGGGGGGGGGGTGACCCCAGTCTCCCAGCTGTGATTACATGCCTGGCGTGTATTAATATCAGGTGTAAATGCAAAGACCTGTGATCCAATCTGATCACATGTTTATACCAAGAGACTGGGTTTACAGAAGACATCTTGAGCAGCTTTTAACATTAGTGTTTGTATAGCTATAGAGTCTGTGGCCACATCCATTTTGTAGTCAAGTTTTTCATGATATTTTTTTCTTACCTGCTGGTAAATAAAGGAGCACATCCAATCACTTGGGTCTAATAGCTCAATCTGAGAGCTGCCAGCACTCTTATTTTTAAAGGCTGTACCTATACTTTCATTAGTGCATATCCAGCCACCTCTCGCCACTGTAGCCCTTTCTATTGTACTGTCTGCCATTCACCTTTCATTTGGAGCCCATGCTCTGGAGGAGACAATAGAGCAATTCTGCAGCAAGAGCAGGTAATCTTTATGGAAGGCCTGGAAACAATGGGAACCGGGGGGAGTTCACATGGTAATAAGTGGACAAACCCAGGAGCGATTAACTCTGTTGTAATCCCATTGAGTTCAATCAAAGCGAGCAAGTAGTACTTTCAGAATAAAGACAGGAATAAGGAGCCAAAGGAAATGAATGACTTTGAGTACAGCTCCTGTAGAAATGGATGCAGGGGCCTGCCTCAACAAATGAACCATTTCAGGCACTCAGGAGGCATTTGAACCAGGGTGAAATGCTCACAGCAGAGAGGGAATTTAATCAGCCTATCTCACTTTAGGTCTCTAGTCATGGAACAGTTTGACTCAAGTTTAATACAAGAATTTGCATCGAGAAAATGAAACCAGACTTGAAAGAAGAAATATCAGGGTTTTGTGGAACCACTTCTTTTTAAGTTCTTTTTGGTCTTAAAATGATCTGTAAAAGCATCTACATTAAATGACTGCCAATTCATGTTTTGCTGAAATGTTTAATCAATGAGAAGGCTTTCAATGTCCAGAAAATTGGCCAGCACTGCTGTCATACAATAAGAGCATTTACCAAGTCTGTCTAGAACAAGCGTACTACTTCAGCATTAAAGTGTCATATGAGACAGTCATATTCTGATGTTCGCAGTTTTCCCAGAGCTACAGAAATCCAAATCCAGGTATGGATTTAGTGTTTACTGAAATGAGATGCTTACAAGATATTTGAATATGTGAACAGACCCCCGTCATATAAAGCATTCCCATAAGGGGAGGGGTCAATAGATAATCGTTGTTCAGGGTAATACATTCGGAACATGTGATATTGACTAGAGGGTCTACTGGAAGAACTGTGGAGACATGAAAATAATGAGAAATCAAAGTGCTCAACAGAATTTGTTGTCTTTAACATAATGGAAAGAATGATCCCAAAATCAATACAAATCCAAATGATTGATTAGAGCTATAATGTAAAGGTTTTGACCATGCTGGCTTAACACACAGTGAAATTTATCTGTGCATTCTTATGAAATAAATGGTGCTAGAAGCTTGGTGTTGGAGTGACTACTTGCAGTGTTTGTTGGTGAACTGCTGTAGCTGGTGGGGAACTATTGTGCCTGGCTGGTTACATCAACTATTAGCTAGTTGATGTAACCAGCCAGGCACAATAGTTCTCCAAAGTCCAACCTCTGGCAGCTCAGTTGTTAACCAGACAATAATTTAACATAGTTTGTGCAAGAGACACCATTTTTTTTGCATCGCCTTGTATCATCATTTGTATCATCAACTCCAGTCTCACTGACCTCTGGTTTATTATAGATAAGCACTAATAAATGATTTATTAACCAATGTCATGACACCCAAGCAACCAGAGCGCTGAGGATTTAATTAGTCTAGGGAAACTAGGGAAGACCATTGGCCAAACCTACAAATAAGAGTAGTGTTGGCTGTTGACTGATAAAGGAATTAGCTTTCCTCTACAAGTCAGCATGGACTTGTTTTTCTCTGTCTCCTTTCCTCTGGCAGTCAACCGGTCCAGCTCCTCTGGCAACCTCGGCATCCCAGCTGGTGGGTTAGGGTGGTTCATTTTAGACGAGGACAATCACTTCCACTTGTTCACCACACTTTCTTTTCAGTGTTGTCGTGCTCATACACTTGAGTCACACCAAATCTAACAGCCAATATCTACAGCAGTAAATAAAAAGGGTATTGCCACCACATCAATAGTCATTTTTGACACCTTTTAAACTCCATATAAAGTGTGCTTTGTACAAAATAATATAAAATTCATGATAAGCTTTGACTGCAATACGATTATCGCTCTTTCATAAACTGCACAGGTCATTGTGGACAATCCTACTTATTTAATGGCAGCATGCCAGCAATCAAAATATAAGTACTGGTTATATATTGTGCAATATACTCTTTAAAAGTAAACTAGCTCTTAACAGATGAAACCTTCCAGCTATGAGCATTAATTTAAAACACTGATGTAGATGCCATATCAGAGTTGTGTGATGATCTCCCAGCCAATTAGAGTCGATTATATTATCTTTGGCCATTGTATAATAGAAATGATTTTAGTTTATGATGAGATGATATTGTGCTGATTCATCAGAGTTGACTTGTAGCAAAGTGTCACCAGTGTTTCCAGTAAGAGCAGTGAAGTAGTGTAGAAGGACAGAGACTATAGAACAAGGTTACAAGGCCATGGGCGACAGGATCAGCAGGGCCACAGAGCAGATAGTATTGATAATATGGGAAATGTGATCGCCTTTAGTCTGTGCATTTTCATTTGGGGAAGAGAGGGCAAGTGAGATAGAGATATCAGAGGGTAAATGGGAATACAGGGGGAGAATGTAAGGGATCCTGCCTGTCTCTTAGTGTCTCACTGTATCCTCCTGCAGTCGGCTGTTCTAATCAGTGAAGCAGCGACAGCCATCCTGTCTTACTGCTGCTTGGCTGCCACTCCAGAGCCTATTGATGGGAGTTTGGGGCAGCCCAGCCCAGCACTTTCTCATCTGCCGCTGGAGTCAGGCCGTCTGTCCAGTTCATATCCAAGAATGGGGCATCCTGAATCTGAGAAGGGGGCCAGGGGAGAGGCCTTAGTTTGAGTATCATATTAACTAATTGATAAAACTCTCTTACCCTCATCCTACCAACATATTTAACATACAAGGGGGTCCCTGCGGACTCCAAGAATAAAGTGCTGTAAGAAACAACCATCATAGCAAAATGTCAACTAATTTCTTCTCAAAACATTATTAGTTGTGTAATTAATGTCATCTGAAAAAAAACAACAGATTATTATTATTTTAAGGTTGGGGTTAACCCTTTTTGAAACAGAAACAGAAAACAATGATATGAAGTCATTATGAACAAACTGATTGACAAAGTCATGAAAAATTGGAATGATAGAATGTGAGATATGACAAAAAGTATACCTCTGTAGTCTGCGAGTACCCCAGTTGGTATGATTAAGGTTAAGTGAGGAATTGGAAAGTGGAACAAGGTTTTCAACCAGACCACTTAGTGACACTTATATTTGAGTGGTATTGGGGCAAATACATGGTTCCACCTGAAAGCTTGAAATTAAAGGACCATATCAGTGTTTGTACGTATTCTAATCCATTTACTAAAAATCTCTCTGCATCTACAAACACATCTCCTCCTCCTATATGTGTCCCTTTCAGATGATTCAATACATGCTTAATTGGTGGAGCATCCTGCTGCTGCCAGTGTTGGTGTTCTTTCCATTTGGGTCTTTACTTGGATCAGGGCATGTTGTCCAGGGGTGGCTTTGAATTTGCATCTTCTTTTAAAAAAATGTATTTATGCAGATCAGGATCAGGAAGGTTTTCTACTGGTGAGTAATGGATCAGATCCTTAATTTTGGACCCATGAAGTCCACTTGTATCATCCATCTAAATGCTTTCGACAGTTATATGGGCACATAAAGAAATTAGCTTATTGCTTATCACTGAATTTGTTTTTTATCTGGAGTTTTGAATCAGTGGAATCATTTTCCTGACTCTGAAGCTACCACCAAATATTACCAAGGGCACAGAGGTTATGTCCTAATTTCTGAGAATTAGGGGCATTTAATGACATGAAGAAGAGTTTATATTCTGATTACACACGTATTCCATATGTTGTTTTTTTAACGCTGATACTGATGTTTTTTAGACACAGTATCTTTACAAGTAAATAATTTACAATAAATAAACACTGAAATGAATAAACAAAATGTGTTATTTTTTGTGAAAAAGATAAGAAAATCTTACTTACTCTTACATCAATTTTTGAATATTAATATTTTTAATTATTTAATTTTTAATAATATTTTAATTTTCATGCTGCTAATCACCACCCAGTAATTCTGGCCCTCATTTATGAATCTAATGTGGAAACCAGCACAGATCCAAGCTCAGAAATCATCTTGTGACAGGGTTCAGGTATGATTCATGAAATGTTCATATCTCGCCAATCACAGTATAAGAATGATTGATTAATGTGGCAGCTGAAAACAATTGTCATTTAAATATCACACCCATATATATTCTTGCTTAAGAGGCTTTGCCCCTAGAGTTTATGACATGGAGATGTGTAATACATCCAAGAAGAGAAACTTCTCCGACCTTGAAATTGAAACCATAATGTCACAAGATGTCAGAAAAATGCAGTATGGACAGAAATTACTACTGTGGTCAACAGTGTTGGCGTCAACAATCGAACTCCAGTTGAGGTCGGAATATTTAATTTATACATCCGGGATATGTATTCTATATATGTAATAGTAATATAATAGCTTATATCGCAGTTCTTTACATTTACGTGAGGAAAAAATTGGTCAGACCTCAAAATCGCCACCAAAAGCGTGTTGCAGCCCTTGGGTGCACTACCATGCTGACTGGAGGAGGCCAGCTGAACCCCAGTCTTGCACTGACGCAGACTGAGTAGTTCATAGCAGCGCTCATCAGATCTGCTTCAATTTTGGGCATAAGTTGCAGAGGAGACGGACGCACCACCTGCATCTCAGCCGGATAATGGTCAATATTTAATAGCCTAGGCTACGTTGTTTCAGATCAATCAAAGCTAAGCACCAGTGGAGTTGTTCAGCCTGTGGCTACAAATCAGCCTGGAGCCAGCCCCCACAGAGCCAGGCAACTGCGAGTTGTCCTCCACCCCTTGAGCTGGCCCACCACCACAACTCTGGATTCTGACAGAAAAACAAACCGAAATTTATCGGTCAATAGCAGAGATAAATTGCTCACTTCTAGCCATCAATGGCTCTTTAAAAGAGAGAAACCTGAAATGTGCACCACATAACTAAAATGTTTGACTAAATGTTGTGCACTGTCTGTTTCCCATATTGAATAGCCTAATAAACATAAGTATTTAACTCTTTACATTTTAGTAGTAATGAATGAGGTCCTGTCTCCTTAATATAGCAGCCCAGATGGGGCTGTGCTGGCCACAGCTCTCTGGGCACATGTTCATCTGGCTGCATCTGAACATCAAATGGCACCCTGTTATCCTGCGCAACATCATTTTGGCCTGTGGGGTTGTGCAGAACCCCACAGGCCAAAATCATGTTGCAAACTTTCTTTAGTGTGTACAGTAGAGTTCCCCCATTAATCCTAGACAGAGCCATCTGCCCTTGAGCAACCTGATGCAGCGCTCCAACGCGGCCTGTGTTCGTATGTGCGCACTGTTGAATCTGCACTCCTGCTCTGTTGCAGGGTTTGCCATTGGGGTTATGAGGTATTCTGTGAGGGGATGACCTTTGTCACCTAGTACATGAATCCCACGAAAATGTTAGTCATTAGAATACTTTTAGAAAATTAATTCAATGCAGTAATTACTCACAGAGGAGATGAGTCCGGCCCTGCAGTATGCCTTCCTGTAGCTGTGTCCCTACGCTGCTATTTTGCAAAATGGAGTTGTGTGTCCCCCCCCCGGCCACTGGGCTACCATGTTTAGGAGAGATAGCCTGGCATCATAAATGACCTGAGCATTTATAGAGTGATAGTTTTTATGAATGATGAAGCGTAATCATTTGTGGATAGTGGCTTCAGATGCACATGGGTACAATCAGTCACAGCAATCATATTAGGATACCCAGTGAACACATAAAGTTCTCTCTTAATCACGGTTTTCTGAGCATCATTGTATGGAAATGTGATGTGATGAATTGATTGTATGTCACCTGTTGCCTGGCTATCTCCAAAAAACTGTTAACCCCGTTAACAATTTGAAAATACCTATGTATGTTAGGGATATATGACACATAGTCGATGTAAGCCTTTACAAAATAGAATATTTTGCCACAGGCTACATATTTTTAAGTGATGAATATATGGCTGCCTATGCTTAAATAATAATAATAATAATAATAATAATAATAATAATAATAATAATAATAATAATAATAATAATAATAAACTTTATTTATATGGAACCTTTCAAACAAAGCAAAATGCTTTACAATAAAGACATTCCATAATAAAAATAGACATAAAATGAATATAAAAACAGGGATTGAATGCCATAATTTATGTGAAATAAGATGGAAATTAAACCCACTTGATAATACTAACAAAAAATATAATAAAACAAATAAAAGTGAAAACAGAATCCATAGAATGCATAATAATAATAACTGTAGTAATAATAACAATAAAATAATAAAATAGAATACATAGAATGTATAAAATTCAATCTATCTAACTATAAATCTGAGAACCTCTGTCTATCTGTCTGTGTCTGTCTGTCTGCATCTGTCTGTCTGAATGGCACTGCACTAGTATGGTCTAATAACAATTCTCCAACACGGCCAGATTTACTATGCTGCACTGCAAGTTCATGCTGACTTGAAAACTTGTAATGCCAAGTAGGTTACATGCCAGTGTAACTTTGACAACAATAAAAGAAAACATAACATGATAATATGTAATGAATTACATATCTCAAGCACTTAAAGAGACACTCCATCAGTTTTACACATAGATGTTTACACTGTATGTTATACAGTTACAGTTGCATAATATCTTTTGTGTCTCTTAAACCTGAATTAAATGATTTTACTGGCCACTTGGGGGCAGTGAACACAACACTGACATATCACATCACCTTTTAAGTTGACATGGTGAACTTGTTAGCAAACAGTTGCTTATTTCCACATCCAGCAGTTATGGAGCCCCATTATCATTTATTTGGAGTTGTCTTTCTGTCCACCTGGTGAATGTAAGTCCATTATTCACTTTCTCTTAGCTCTGTTTCTGCTCTCTACCAACTCCTGAGGGAAATATCTGGCTCTTTAGCTGCTAAATGCTCCACTGTGTCTGTTTGCCATTTGATGTTGAGCAGATTGTGTACAGTGGGTTTTTAGAGCTCTTTCTCTGAAAACAGCTGCCCGCTGTGTCCAAAAACAACTCTGAGAGCACTGAGAGTGAACAGAAAAGTTGAGAAAATCAGTAAATTTGGAGCAGGACTGAAACTCGCGATAAAACTCCCTGAAGTCAAGAGCTGGTAGCTGCAGAGTCACTGATAATTCTTGGTATGTTCATCACCTTTAAAACAACCAATGTTTACGTCTTTCTTACAGGAGCTTCTTATGGTCATGACTGTCCTCTCTAAGTTGCAAAGCTGTCACAAAACATCTTAGGGAGGTCAGGGTGGATGATTGAGTCAACAAAGCATGTGACTTGGACACAGGGGAATAATGTTTTTTTTAACATGATGATGTTTCTCTCCATGACTATCATCTTTCCCTAAACATAACCAAGTAGTTTTAGGGGATTAAACTTAACCAAACCTTAACCATACAGGTGGCAGATGAGAAGACATGCATGAGTATTTTTATGACAGCCAAATGGGCTGTTTTGGAAAAACGACCATCCATGCTGTTATTCTCTATCCTGGTTTTCATGTTGTAATGAAATGAACACAAACCAGTGGTAATGGAAATGAAAGGAACCAATTGCTTCCAGGGAGAAAAAAAATATTCAAAAATTTGAATCAATACGATGTTTGGCAGTAATGCCAAAGTATACATGATTTGTAATAAAAACATATGTAATGACGATTCATTTTATTATCTCAAAAATGTTTCCTTTTTTCACTCAGGCATAGTCTCGCTCATTGCACAGCTTTGAAAGCCATGATGTATTTTATCATCCCTTCATTTCCACAGCCGCCTTGGAAACTGGACTATTGTGGCTTCCCTGGGTCCCCACACACGCACACACAGCTTCACTTTCAACATGGCTGCACTAAAGCTTAAGCAATGAGGCCCAATTTGACTCAATTAGGTGGTGTTTGTGTTGATGGTTATTGAGTGTGTGTGTCGTTGGGCTCACTGGCCATCCCTCTGGGACTCCCCGAGGCCACATTGTGGATAATTAGAGTTCATGTGAGAGGGTTAACCCACCTCAGTGGGCACAAGAGAGCAAGACAGCTCACTGCTGCACCTCGCTTTTGATGTCTGGCCAGCTCTCTCTCCCCACTATCTACCTGAATGTCAACCAATTGGGACAGTGCAAGGGCTTGACATTATGTCTGCGGGTTATCATTATATGTATTTTTTTTTCACCTGATCGATTGGCTCTGGTCTGCAGTGGTGCCTCTGGGGGTAACTGTCACTGCTAGTTAGGGATTGACCAGTGGGTATCATTAAGAGCGAGAGTGCCTGCTTGGGGGAGGCTTTGTTGTGGGGAGGGGTTGTGAAGAAACCAGGCCTTTCTCTTTTAGCCTCCTGGACTTAGTTGACCTTTCACTTAGGGAGCAGCTGGAGCCGAGAGATATTTAATTGAATGGAGTCTTCAGATGTATTTTGGAGAGAGCAGAGGAGATACCGCCGGCTCAAGACCAGGCAAGAGTGGGGAGACATAGACAGAGAGTATGGGGGGAGAGAGTTTGCTTGACCTTCAAAGCCTAATTGATAGGCTTTTCATAGACCTTGTATGAGATGTTTGTGGTCCCTGTTGTTCAGCAGACCCTTACAACTCCTGCAGAAGTACAAAGTCAACTGCAGGTAGGGAGCCCCCAGTGGCCCACTGCAATCAATAGTAGCCAGCTTGGCTAACGAGAGCTGCAGTCACTCTCCAGCTTTCACAAGCCCCATTAACAGGCAGCGCCCAGCCTAATTCCACAGCCTGCTCTCATTAATGTTGAAAAATACAGGGCAACAGCAACATTATGAAACAGCCCGGAGAATAACTGATGCTTGCATTCAGCAAAAGAAGTCAAAATAGAACAACAAAATGATGTGTCTGGTGCTTGATTGATTAGGAGAAAGCTGAGTTTACAAACGAGGGGATACATAAAAACAAAAGCAGCCTTGCAGTGCTCATCGCTTCACTCTCCACCCAGTATTCCTCCCTCTATCTCTTCCTCTCTCTTTCCACCTTCCTGTTTATTTTACCTCTCTGAATTTTGATAAAACATAGCGATGGGCAACACAAGAGGCTAAAACAGATTAATGAAAATTCAATTTCTTTCACAGCACAGAGCTGCAAGGTAAAAGGCTGAAGCTTAGTGTCTGTTTGCGACAGGGGAAGAGGAGGAAGCTCCGGCCTTATTGTCTCTGAAAAGTGATTTAATTAGAGCTCCCTCCACCCTCCCCATCCTCTGTCTGTGCAGCCAGCAGGGAGACAAAGCTCCAGCGAAGGCAGTAGCCTTGGATGCACAGAAAAGATTTCTGAAGGATCATGTACAGAGATCAACCGATAAGCAGCTAATTTTGTGTACTTATGGGAGCAAACGATCGTGTAGCCCCCCCCCCCCGGAATTCCTCCAGCCAAGAGGATGAAAGCAGGGAGTGGAGCCCAGATCTGAGGCTGTTTCGGCCATTAATGCTGATCTCCAAAATTAAAGATTTATACCACTTGATAGAGCTCCCTAGCAGCACACACACACCGGATAAAGAAGGATGGGGGTGGGAGGGGAGCTTTCTCCTTTAAGGCTTTCTTTAAAGTATTTGAATGGGAAAGGGGGGGACACAATCATGAAGAACCACTTTTCAGCTAATTGGAATCTCTTGAATAAGTTACCAGTGAATGATGTTTAATTTGGGAAACGAGTGATCTTTCCGACACTTTGATGGGAAATTAAAGGAGATAGGACTCATCAACTCAGCCAGGATCTAAAACAGACTGTTTTTTCATCTTCTACATGCTGATTGATTCCACATACCTCAAGGCCTGATGCAGGCAGATGGCCCACTAAACACAATATACTGTGTTTATTTAGATAATGGATATCAATGGGAATTACAACATGAAACATTTTTTTAAAGGATACGTCTGGTGATATTTTTCTTAATATTTTTATTCTTCAACTAGTCTCGTGCAGATCCAAACCAAAAATGAATTGATCCTTCTAACAAGTACTGTGTGTGTATACAGAACCTGATATATCTCAAGCCACACTGTAGTTTATTTTGACTCAATCCCACACACACTGCCCTCCTGCCAAAAATACTCACTAGACACCAAATGTGGATTTATCTGCTGCTGAAAAAAGTCCTCAACAAACCCACTATTTCCTCCTGTTTGAGTAATTTTGTTAAAAACTACTGTGACCAGCTGTTAAGGAAGTTACTAGGTCTTGTATATTTGTGACCAGGGCTAGGTATTTAACATTTTTCAATACTGGCGCAGATATTACACTTTTTTTGGTGTTTTGGTATTGATACTAAAATGGACGGCTGCAATTTCCACTGGGGGTGGAAGGGTATGTCCTTCTTACATTCCAGAATCCTAATTAAGTCTCCCCACCACAACACCCCACTTAAATATCACTGAAATCTCCCATAATCTCATTGTCCTCTGACTGTCCAGTGGCTAAAATTCAAATGAGAGAGGAGAGGAGAGGATGAAAATGTTCAAATGCTCACCTAGATTGCCTCCAATTATGACCATGCTCTCACAGCAATAATATAAGCTTTGTGCTTTTTTGCCCTCAGCTCCATCTCTGAGGCCACATAGAGGCTGCCCTAACCTTCTGATTGATGCTTCATAGGGCAGGGAGGTCTGCAGATGCTATTCTGCTATTCAGAACTATGAACCCTCCTCTGCATATTTTTGGGAAAATATTACATTTATATTTCGATTTACAGGTGACAATGTGTAATTTGTCTTTGCATTCTATATATATATATATATTTTGTTATTTTTGTTTATACAGTATTTTATATGAGTTTAGATGTATATTATCTCAGTCTCAGTTCTCGATCAATGAAACTCACTGTAGTTTCTAGTGTATCTTCATTAACAATACAGAAAACCAGGTCAGGTTATGGAAGACTTAAAACCAGTACGATGTGTCAATGTCAGTGTCATTATAAGTTGAAGATCCCCAGACTTTATCCCTCAACTTCTGGAATCATCTACACTCTTATCAAAATTATACCATTTTATACCTTACTTAAAGAAAAAGTGTTTTTCTACAACCCCAGTTTTCATTTAACAGAAGAAATTTTCAATTGTTTAATGTTGTCTAAACTAGGGATGTGCAGAGAGCCCAGAATTTGTATTTATATCTATATTTGTTGAGGCAGAAAAATTATTTATATTTTATTTGTTATCAAATAAAAGTGGAAATAGGCCAGTTTTTGTTTTTATTACGCTTTTAATTTTAGGATATTAAAGTGTTAAAATAAGTGTTTATGAATAAATAATCTTACAAAGGAGGTCTCAGACTCGAGTCTCCCAGATCATAGACGACTGCGCTGACTACTCAGCTAAACAGAGTACATCACCAATGCGCAGGCAGACCTCTACTTATTTATATACCTATAACACAGAGACAGCACAGCATATATAATGTGTAGAGAAGAACTTCAAAGATGATTCTTGCTTTGCACTTTTCATTTACTGCCTATTTCTTACAACCTAACTTTGTGGAGAGGAGAAGGGGAACAACAGGTCATAGAGAGTCCCTTTAGAGCAGTTTGTGCATGTCAGTAGCTCAGCTTTATCTCCGGGAAACACGCCCGGGAGTGATGTCCAAATAAGGAAATGTGTGCATGCAGCAGGTGGATGTGACTCCCCTTGTTGAGACCTGCTGATAGATGTAACAGCAGAGCACAGGACAGGGACTGAGATAGCAATGTAACTGACCTGCACACTAGTATTTGATTTTTTTTTTTTCTTCCCAAAATCAAATAATTTTAGAAATATTTGTACGAAATAAATGTTCATAAAAGACCCACTATTTGTGCTTTGCCAAATAACATATTTGTATTGGGGCACACCCCTAGTCTAAACACAAGGAGCTGTACAAGAACTAAAATTCTAAAATTGGCAATTTTGATTTTGATTGAACTCAGACTGCTTTAAGAATGTGTAGATTGTGAATCTGACTTGATATTCAGTTTTCAATACTCATTTCTAGTGACACATTCAGTAGCAACCAACTTATTTGGCTGAGAGCCACAGACATGGTAGGGAAGTCAGAAAGAATGGAGAGAGAATTGAGGGGAGGTCAACGGCTTCTTGACCTCTCCTGCCACATCTGTCTGATAATATTTCTATTATCTGGTTTTCATAATGTTGTGTATGTGCAAATAACAACAAAAAACAATACACTGTTGGTTTGCTCACAATGAGTATAACATGGAATAACAGCAGACATATCCTTTAATTTCACCACAAAAAGGACTTCAATTTTAATTTTTCATGAAACACCCTGTAGTTAGAATTGAATCCACTGTGTTTTTTATTCCATGCTGTTTTCCACCATCCCAGTACTTCAGTTCAAATACAGCGCTGCAGGTCTCTCTGCTGTGTCTCTGTCAAATTCACTGTAATATTTGCAAACTAATTTTCAATCATTTTATTTCCTGTTTTTCAAGTCTGTCACTCTTTTCTTCCTCGAGGGTTAGCCAATCATGGTGACATGATTATGCATATCAAACAAATGGAACATGGAAAAAATATCTAAATTACCCATGAAGCAATACTTTGTGCCTAACGCTCATTGTTTTATTCATATCCTTTTTTCCCTGTTTCTTCAAATTTGAGCACACACACTATCATGGGACATCATCTGTGCAGACTCAGTGGATCCATGACAAACATGAATCAACAGCATCTTATTAGGGATGACCTTGATACTCCATATTTGGTTTAGCCTGCCAATCAAAAGCCAGTCCCCACCCACGTTTGCTCATTAGACATGAGACTGAGGAGTGACTGAAAAATCCACATCCACCTCTTCATTGCTGGCTCCAGGAAGCCATCAAAGGTTGGTCTGGCCAATAAGGTAAGCTTAACCCAGCTAGAGGGTGTGGCTGCTATGCAGACTGGACAATGGTGGGGGCAGGAGACTCATGGGAGTCCATGGAAACAAAGCAGAGAGATGACAGTGTTCCTTGTGAGAGGCGATCCTTCAATGTTTAATCAAAGCGCCAATCTGCCATGTTGTTAGTTTTCACTGCACTCGCCTCGCTCTGCCTTTCTTTACACTTACGTCCTTCGAAAAGATCAAAACGGTGGGATAATATGATCTGTTGCCAAGTTTGATAATGAGCGTCTAAATGAGTTTGGCCCATTAAATGTACCTCTGGATAATGAATAAACCATTCACTTAACAACCCCGATGTCATCTCTAATTAGGTTATGTGAAGGGAAAATTCCACTGCTGCTCCAGCACTGTTCACACAAGAATCTCATAGTTAACAGTATGTGTTTATCAATATGAAAACCTGTTCATCATAACCTCAAATGTCATTACCTCTGGCCTGGTTAAATAAAGAATATTATTCTGGTTTATGACAATTCAGGTGTTATTTTGTACTTTTGAGCATCATTTCTACCAAATGAAACAGATTTATAAAACACATTTTTAAAATTTAAGTGACTGGGAGCAAATGACACACATACAGACACATACACATGCATACTGTCCCACATACTGTACATACATACTTACATACAGTACAAACATACATTCTGTACATACATATATACATACATGCATACATACTGACTGTATATACATACATACTTACCAGTGGAGGCTGGTCCATAGAGGCAGAGGAGGTTGATCCTCCTCTATTTTTTAAGAGGCAAGAGGGAGATCAAAATATATAAAAAAAAAATATTTGGCCCATTACCAAATCTCAGTATTATTTATAAAATATTTTTTCTCTCTTCTTTGGAAAAAAATCCATTTTTGAAATTCTGATTAAAATGCTTCAACAGCGACACCTGCAGGGCAGGAGGAGAAAGAGCAGTGTATGTGAAGTGGTAGTGGGGAGCAGTGGAGGGGGACAGAGGAGGACGGGCTGCTGCTGTCCTCCACAGGGCGGGATCTCTTACATCAATTTAATGTACCTCATTTTTTTTCATGCTAATCTGTGATTGGCCAAGTGACGCTTCAAGGGAGGACATCCTCCCTAACCAATCAACAACCAGAATGCAATACTGACATCGTGTTGGTCCAATGATAGTTTCCAGATTTCATCTTCAATTCTCTCCACTTTAAAGTACATGAGTGTGACAAACTGTTAAGAGGACCAGTAAGATATAGATAAATTATGTTTCACTTTTTTTATGGAGCAGTAGATAGCTGTTTCCGTTAGCCACCGCAGCAGTTAGCTTGTTGTAGCAGCCCTGAAGGATTCTTTATACATCCATGGAAGGACTGTGAAGTACTGTTGTTACGCTAACGAGAGAAATGATCTGGACTGTTTGTCATTGTTGCTAATTATATCAGACTGGTTAAGCAGCAGCCACAAAGTTCTGTTAACTAACAAACAAGATGACCAACAGCCACAGATGCAGTGGGATGTTATGACATGAATACTTCAACTCCATGAAAGAAAGAAGAAGACTTCAGATAACGTGAGTCGGAAACAGCTTCTCTCTCTCTGTCTCTTTGGTCACTAATTTCATCTCTGATGGTTAAATGTCTCTGTGTGGCTGTTGTGAATTTATCTCCTTAACAAAAATAAAGCAGAGATCATATAATGTGCTGTGGGTAGTTTGCTTGTTGAAGTTACAGTGAGCTGTCTGGACTCACTCATTCATTTGGAATTGATCCCGTTTTTAATTGAGTGGTTGTTCAGTCACCTGTTGATGTTGTGTGATTAGTATGCAGGAGGTCAGGCTGCTCGCCTCTGAAAGTTTCTTCAGTTTGTTTTAAAGTTGAGTCGTATATTGAGTAATAAGCTTAAAATAACTAGAATAACAAGTGTCAACATGTCAGCTTTGTCGACTATATTTTTTATATAGATAAGAGTGTGTAAGTCATGTATTTGATACATGCTTTAATACTTGTCTGTGAATGTTTTTAGTGTTCAGTGTTTCTAGTATTCAGCACTGATCTGTTCCTGTATCACATTATAAGCTTTGTGCTACTTTATATATTTCTGTATACTAAGAAACAGGAAACACGTGTAAATCATGTGATATGTTGTCTGTTTTTGATGAGAACATAAATCTGTTGTCACAATAGAACAGTACTACAAATTTGAATTTAACTTTGTTGGTAAAATGACCCATTCTGAACCACTTCACACCTAAAATGAACACTTCTTCTTATGTGTATGCTAAATGTCTTTAAAGAAGCAGCCTTTTCACCACTCAGGGCTTTTTGTTTTTGAAAGCAATTGTTTTATTGGCATATAAAATTGCCCCCCACCCCTCCGATTTCATTGGTTTGGGGACAATGATGTAGTTTGATGCAGTTTGTTGTAAGATTCCATGTTGGTTTTCCTCCTGTCTTCCTCAATTTTTTGAGTCACCAGCTGCCACTGATACTTACTGTATATACATACATAATAGGGATGTACAGAGAACCCAGTATTTGTATTTGTATCTATATTTGTTGAGGGAGCAAAAATATTCACATTTGTACTTGTATTCAAATAAGAGTGGAAATAGGCATAAAAATCCAGTTTTTGTTTTTATTACACTTTTAATTTTAGGATATTAAAGTGTTAAAAAAAATGTTTATGAATGAACTTACATCGGAGGTCCCCACACCTGGTCTTGAACTCAAGTCTCCCAGGCATAGACAACTGCGCTGACTACTGAGCTAAACAGAACATGTTTCCAACATCTTGACAGACCTCTACTTATTTATATACCCAGAACACAGAGACAGCACAGCATATAATATACACAGAAGAACTTCAAAGGTGAGTCTTGCTTTGCACTTTTCATTAACTGCCTATTTTTTACAACCTAACTTTGTGGAGAGGAGAAGGCGAACAACAGGTTATGGATAGGCTGCTGACACTTTGCGCATGTCAGTAGCTCAGCTTTATCTCTGGGGAACACCCCCAACTCCGGGACTGATGTCCAAACAAAGAAATGTGTGCATGCAGCAGGTGGATGTGACTCCCCTTGTTAAGACCTGCTGATAGATGTAACAGCAGAGCACAGGAGAGAGACTGAGATTGCGATGTAACTGACCTGCACACTAGTATTTGACATGTTTTTTTTTTTCTTCTCAAAATCAAATAATTTTAGAAATATTTGCACGAAATAAATGTTCGTGAAAGACCCACTATTTGTGCTTTGCCAAATAACATCTTTGTATTGGTATTTGACATGTTTTTTTTTTCTTCCCCCAAAAAAAAATTTTTTAAAAGCAAAATATGTAATTTCTGCCACTAGGGGTCTCTCAATCAAAACAATAACAAAGGATAGAGTGTGATGACAGTGTGCAGTAGCGTGGGATCATGGGAGTTGTTGTCTTCATTGTTTCAGAACAAGCTTCTTCGGGTTAGGATACTCCAAAGTTAATTGTTCAGGATGACGAATTATCCACAGAGGTCTCCTCCTCTCCTAAACAAACTGGTGATTAAAACAGGTAAAAACACAGAATAAAGCAGTTACGTGTAACAAATCAGTGTTCTTCTGATGCTGTTCAGTGAGCACAGGATGTCTGGTAGGGGCTGCTAGCTGAGTTGCTAATAACATTTTCTCAGCCAGTTGTTGCTCTCATGACTTAAAATCAAGACGTTCAGCAGGTTTTTACCGGAAGCCGAACTATACTCAGAGATCTCCTCCTCTCCAGAACAAACAGACCCAGTGATTAAAACAGGTAAAAACACTGAATAAAACAGTTTCACGTAAAAAATCAGTGTTTCTCTGATGTTGTTTGGCTGGCACCGGACGTCTGGTAGGAGCTGTTAGCTGGGCTGCTGCTGATGTTTGCTCAGCTTGTTTCTCTGATACTTAAAATCCAGACGTTCAGCAGGTTTCTACCAGGAGCCAAATTATCTGCAGAGGTCTCCTCCTTTCCAAAAACAAATGTACACGGGGATTAAAAGAGGTAAAAATACTGAATAAAGCTGTTTCACGTAAAAAAAATCAGTGTTTCTTCAACAATGTTTGGTAAGCACCAGACTTCTGGGAAGGGCTGCTAGCCGAGTTGCTGCTGCCAAGCTTGTTTCATTGATAACTTAAGATCCAGACGTCCAATGACTGAAATCCTTCATCCAGTTCACAGATATGGTTAAAAATGACCAAGATCTAAAAACTTTATCATAAAAATGTGGCTTGAAACAGCCACGATGTGTAGAGTTTTGCAAAAATAGCCTATAGTTTCAAAGATAGTGCCTAAGCAATCAGAAAAAACTGTAACACCCAAGTGCTTAATGTTTCCGATGTGAAGGGGGAGGTGTGGGTCTTGTGTTGCAAAATCCCAAGCGTCTTCAAAGAGAGTGGGTATGGTTGATTTAATCCAATTAATTGTGTAATTTGAAATCACAGAGAAGTTGCTAATTAGATAAAAAAAAATTCTTGACATGACATGTAGGGGTGAATTGTTACTCTGAATTCCTTTAATGTTATTGCTTTATCATATTGCTGCAGCGAGAGGTCCAATGAAGATGGCAAATAAAGAAGGCAAGAGTGGGCATTCTCATCTGGTTCCTCTATTAAGTGTGAATCTCCATGACGTGATACCATTTGTGGTTATTTTAACCACAGGTGAAGTGAAAAGAATTTTGACCCAGTGGATGAATGACTCCAAAATTGTACTTGCAAAGAGTACTGAATAGAAATGTCCAACTTACTTTGTCAAATGCTTTTTTGGCATCTAATGATACATTTATAGTTTTGTATTTTGTTTTCTGTGATAGATTGATTACATTGAATAGTCTACAGTTATTATCAGAAGCATGTCTGTTTTTGATGAAGCCTGTTTGGTCTGGGTGGATTAAAATGGGGGTGGCTGTTTCAATGCCGGTGGCTAAAGCTTTGGTGATCA
This sequence comes from Thunnus thynnus, assembly GCF_963924715.1. Lineage (NCBI taxonomy): Eukaryota > Metazoa > Chordata > Actinopteri > Scombriformes > Scombridae > Thunnus > Thunnus thynnus. The sequence goes on along the minus strand of NC_089539.1, from coordinate 875,559 downwards.
TTTTAAATCTGCATTGATTAAAGAAATTGGATGGTAGCTAGAAGGGTGGGTTGGGTCGTTGTTAGATTTTAGTATAAGTGACATAGTGGCTGTATTTATGTATGTAGGGACTGTGGAAGTAGTTTTTATATCTAAGGTTGCTCTGTGAAATAGTAGTGAAAGTCTGGCCATGCCTACTGCCGATTCCTAACATATATCAGTTGGCCTGGCTGTAGAGGATTTTTACCTTGCATACCTTTTATGAGCTTCAGCTGCCTGCTCCAAGTTCTACCTAGCCTGAGAGTAGGCCTGGCCCAACTTCCTCTGATGCTCCTCAACTCATTCATGCACATTACCCTGAAAATCATCCCCCTCCTGTCCCGGCCAGACATCCAGTGAGACCACCAGAGCTCTCCCAAACAGTAGCCAGTACTTTGGTGTTCAGTGGTGTTATAAGCATACACCAGCTCAGAAAAGTGCTCAACCTACCTCTTTTGACAGAATACTGTGGAAACCTACCAGAGAGTAACTGATGTTTAACACTATGTCAAAGATCAGACTGTGCACCCAGCCTGGCAATGGAAACAGACAAGTACAGGAAGAGGTGGCTCCCACAGGAGGAGCGACTGTATCAACAGCATCAAGGAACTGCCATAGAAACAGAGCTGCACCTCTTCGAACAGTGCCTGAAATTCAGACCAGAGAGACTGGCCTGCTAACCTCAAATTTTTAATAGGGCCCGAGTACCTAGTGGTGCAAAGGTCCAATTGTATCTGAAAGAATTCTTCATCTTTTTTTTCTTCAAAAGAAATGCATTTTTGAGAGGCTAAATATGCTTGAAAACTTATCAAACTTTGCACATTTGTCAGAAGTGGTGAAAAATTTAATATTCTATGGGTCATGGGCAAGGGCGTGGCAAAATGGCTCGATAGCACTCCCTAGAAAATTTCAAATTAAAAGCCCCCACCTTTACATTTCACATAGATGAATGAAATTTGGTAGGCACATGTATCATGTCCAGACGCACAAAAAAGACTCTTGGAGCCATGCCTCAAGTGAAAGTCGGCTATTTTGAACTTAATGTGCAATTTAGGCGCAGTTTTTGCCATTTCGGGGGGTTGTATTTTAATGAACACCTCCTAGAGCTTTAACCCCGCCGACTTCAAATTTATTCAGTGTCATCTAAAGACCTCTCTGATGAAAAGTTATCAAAATCTTGAGTTTTCACTGAACGCCGTTGCCGTAGCGACGTAGCAAACTTAGATGCGTTGTATTTTGAAGAACTTCCCCTAGAGATTTAACTGACCAACTTCAAATTTGGTCAGTGCCATCGAAAGACTTTTATGATAAAAAGTTATCAAAATCTTGAGTTTTCATTATACACTTGACATGGCGACGCACTGAACTTTGCTGTTTCGCACTTAAGAAGGAAGTTGTTGTAACTTGAATGTACATTGTACAACCTGCACCAAATTTCTCATGCTTGATAAGAGTCCAGGCCTGAACATATCTAAATGTCAATATTGAGTCACAGTCATAGCGCCACCTACTGACAACAGGAAGTCAGCCCTATGTGACAAACATCATCCGATTTACATGAAATTTACATGGTGTGGTCTACACATGATATACAGCAAATGTTATGTATAATTAGTGGGTGTTCTCTAGCGCCACAGAGTGGACACATGAAATGATATTCATCTCCTTCGTGCAACATCCGATAAGAGTCCAGGGCTGAAACCATCTACATACCTGCAATAAAACCCGTCAACTGCAGTGCATCCAGATGTGTGCAAAGGTGCAAGGGCTCGATCATCGCTGCTTGCAGCTTTAATTTCCTTTTTTGTTTAATTGATTCTTTACAATTTTCCCCATTTTTTCTCAACATTGTTCTAAATATCTGGCAAGTGCAAACATATGCTGCTTTGACGAGGCTCCACATGAATAAATTAATTCCAACAAGCCCCTTTTGAATTGTTTTTTACTATTGCTAAAATACAGTTTCTGAAACTCTTTGTCAAAACTCTACACACAAAACGAAAAACATATACACAAAATACAAAATATCTTACATCTCTTGCAAAAGCAAACACCTCATTCAAAACTATATAAACTCTTCTAAAAATAGTATATTTGCATCACAACTTTACACACAAACACCAAATAAATAGCTTCTTCTACATGCCAACAGCACACTGATGTGCTAAGTATAAAACACCATTATCTAGAGTCTTTGGCATTTTCATTTGTAGCATGCTGTAAATGTAGACTATGAACACAAATGCAATGGGGAAACAAATACATTTGTTTATTTCAATACTCATATACTCATAAGAGTATCAGACACAATTACTTTAACTGAAGATGATATGAACATAGTTATTGTATTGTACTTTAAACAAAATACAGTATATTGCAATTGCAGTCAATTCTGCCTTATACAGCTGTTTCATCCGAAGCTGATGCCGCGTCAGTAGATGGCCCAGTGTTGATAAACTTACCCTGTTTATGTTGTTGAATATTGTGTGGTGAGTGATGATGTGGTGTTGCAGTTGTTGTAAAAGTATGCTGTTGTTTGCAATGACCATGTTTATGATGTGTTGTTCCTGTTCTTGTGCTGGACCCCCTGACCAGCCCCCTGTAAACTCAACCCATAGTTGATTACATGGTCTACCAAAGTGGCCTGGATCTCATCTGAGACAGTTCTCCTGTGTCTCCTAACTTGTCCTCTCACCACTCCTTGTCCTCTGTGTCCTCCTCCCTCTTCTCCTCCTCCTTCTCCTCTTGCTTGTCCTCCTCTTCCTTGCCCTCCTCTTACTCGACCACCTTCCTCTAACTCCAAAATTTGACTCTATTGTTGTGCACAAAGAGCAAACCTGAACACTATTTATAGTGTTCAAGCTCTGATTTCTAAGTGATCTTATTGGTTACAGGTGTTTTCACATGTACATTCTGGGTGCAGGTGATTGATAATTGAGTATGTTATTTCGATAGCAGTGTTTGGCAAACAACAAACACAGGCTTTTAGTTTTGAATGATGTGTCTAATGTAGATAACTGTGTAGTAGTAAAAGTGTGCTATAGATTTTCAAACTTAGTGTAAAGCAGAAAATGTACTTATGGTTTAGCACACCTGGTCAATAGATAGGCTTGTGGTTTCAATAATTGTGCCACACATACCAGTTTTTGTGTCTTGGCAGGTGCAAAAAAAACTTTAACACTTGAATTATAGAGAGACTGTGCACAAATTAGTACTTGGTGTGTCAGAAAAATGAAATAATACAATTATTAGAGTGAAAAAGGAGAGCCGAAGCCTGTGTGTGTGTGTGTGTGTGTGTGGTGGTATGTCTTGATGTGAGGGAACTATAGCAGGTAAACGCTGCAGTGACGTGAAGTGTTATGGCCATCCTAATCGCTGGAGGGATCTGAGAGATGTGTAATTTATTTCAATTGCTTTTTGACATTTGGAGAACAGCTTCTGCAGTGACTGTGCCTGAGCACTCTGGCCAGTAATTATTCAATTACACAAGCTAATTGACACCCTGTGTTGTCTCTTATAGGTTGATTTATTGGGTAATTGTGCTGCCTCTAAAAAAGCCACTTCACCCTTGCTATTGAAAGTCCACACTCGTTCTGGTCACACACTTGTCAGGCCCACAACAATGGTGAGAACAAAGATTTAATCATGTTTTTGATTGCAGCTGTTGACTGTTGTAAGTGTTTTTCCATAAACACTGATTGTTTTGGTATGCTCCCCAGCTCTCCAGCTGTTGTTTGGTAATTCTTGAATCCCATGAAGCACCATTAAAAACACAATGTCACCATGAGACTACAACACATGGGTGTCTCATAAAACTTTACAAAATGGGTTTAAACTTTGAAATGCAGATCATGTGATGTGGACAAAATTGATGTGAAAATTACATTGTACTAATTCAAAAGAAATATTTGATTATTTGTGATAAGTTTAAAGTCATGATTTAACATATGTGACCTCAAAACTTTCACTTTTAAGTGAAAACATTCTGGTTTATGTAGCATTGACACATGAATTTTAAATAGGGTTAGCACCATAGACTGCAGTCTTGGACGTAGTCACTGTGACATTGTCATTAGTACAGTGAATTTACAGTCTACAGTTAACTGTGATACTAATTCTAATGATAATTTTCACTAGCGAAAAAGAGGCTTAAAACGATTAAAACAAAAATTTACTTACCAGAAAAACTTAACAGCAGACTCATCAGAGTGGGTTTTAGTACAACCAAATGCTGAACCATTCTAGCCACGCCCTAAAGCATACCCTGCTTTATCGTCTATTTTACTCTAAATGGGACCATAATATCGAAAATGAACATCATGCTGTAGTGAAGAAGATTCGAAACTAGCGATTGAAATTAATTAAATTAAGTGAGAAGTAGGGTCATTTTCTCATAGACTTCCGTACAACTAGACTTCTTTTTGGAGCCAGTGGAGTTGCCCCTGCTGGCTGGAAAGAATGCAGGTGTAAGGCACTTTGCAGTGGCTTCATTTTTCAGACCAGGAGCTACCCTAACCCTTGGTTAGCACCTAAAGTAGGCTTATACTAAGTCATCCAGTAGGTCTCACTTCTCTGAAATTGAAAAATTTCCCGCCAATTGAAAACATACTGATGAACAAGTACTCTAGTGTGGTCAGACGAAGCAGCACCTAACACAACTTGGGGTTGAAGCCAATGTGGAAGTTCCCTGAAGTACCATAGATGGCTGCTAGATGCTCCAAATGACGCTCCATTCAAAAAGAGTCGACTTCAGTCTAGAAATACTAAGTCAATACATTTTTCGAGTCATTATGGTCTCAATCTCTAAATTCAGGCCCTCTAATAAGTGTGCTGGTGGTTATTTTAGAAATTGTTGCTCTATTAATAAGATTTGAAGACTTCTAGTAGCTTTGATGTCTGCTTTGTGACATTTGGCTCACTTCCTGCTCTCCCTGGCTCCAGGACTCACACTGAGTCATACTATTGTTGAAATATTTCACTAAGTTTCTTGATTACAGTACCTGTCCTGTTAGCACAATTTAACTAAAGTAACTAATGTTTAGGGATGTGCAGAGAGCCCAGTATTTGTATTTATATCTATATTTGTTGAGGCAGCAAAATTATTTATATTTGTATTTGTATTCAAATAAAAGTTGAAATAGATGTAAAAAATACGCTTTTAATTTTAGGATATTAAGTGTTAAAGTGTTAATGAATAAACTATCTTATGAAGGAGGTCCCCACACTGGGTCTCAAACAACTGCGCTGACCATTGAGCTAAAACCAAGTGCATTGCAAATGCACAGACAGACCTGTACTTATTTATACATCCATAACACAGAATTTGTGGAAGGGTGAAAGAGAACAACAGGTTATGGAGAGTCCCTTGAAAGCAATTCGCTTGTGTCAGTAGCTCAACTTTATCTCTGGGGAACACCCCTAACTCAGGGAGTGATGTTCAAATAAGGAAATGTGCATCATGTAGCAGGTGGATGTGGCTCCCCTCCTTGAGACCTGCTGATAGACATAACAGCGGAGCAGAGGAGAGAGACTGAGATAGCGATGTAACGGGCCTGTGCGCTGGTATTTGACATGGTTTTTTTTCTTCCCAAAAATAAATAATTTTTAAAATATTGTAGCTAGCTAGCTAGCTAGTGTTAGCTTGGGTCCGAGGTAGTGGGGCATGTTTCCAGAGTGTGAAAGGCAACACCCCGCACTCCTTATTTGGAAGGTCCTGGCTCCAAACAGAAAAGATGGTGCTGACCATAAGTTGCACTCTGGGCTTCAAACTGGCTTGAATGAAACCAACGGGTGACATCACACCTTGCTACATCCATTTGCATATACAGGCTATGGGTCAGACACTGGATCCAGTAAATTTAATGGTAATTTGTCTTCTGAATTCATGGTGAAATCACATAGCTCCTATCACACAATACTTTGTTTAGTCCACTTTATGTTTACAAAACAAATGGTCTGCACTAGAGTTCAGCTGGAAGCAGACTGACCCTCCTTTTCAAATGGTCACACTGTGGTTGTTTGGTCCTAACCAGTGTAATTTTGGGCTCACTCAGACTAAAGCTGACATCCTTGAAAGAAACGTGGTGAAATCTTTGGTTGTCAGTAGTGGTTCTATATATCGGCTTGTGAGACATGTCAAATGACAGTTGATTCAGAGCTGTGGAGACCAAAGACAGCTGGTGTCATCATTTTGATCAGAAATTTATTTAATTACCACATTCTCTCAATGTGACTGCTGCTACAACCCATGTTTACAAACCAACCAATCTGCATGAAATGAAACAGAGTACACTGACTGCTATTTTAAGAGCCCCATGTTTGTAGTTGTGTCCTCTCTTCATATTTCTAGTCAGAGCAGAAACATATATCTCTTTCTTTCCATGTATATTGCATGTATGTCCATGATGATTACATAAAAACTGGGTCAATATTGCTGTCTCTCCTGGTCAGTGATGTAGTGTCTGAATAGCAGGGCTGTCTTTTCTCTGCGGCTAAATGTTAACTGCTCCTCAATTTCCTCAGTGCCACCTTTGTCTCCCACACAGCTTTAATGACTTAGAGAAGAAAGTTTCTTCTGGCGCACAACTCTTCAAAATAATAAATCACAGGATTTCTGCTCATGTTAATTGACATTTGACAACATAATTTGCATAATGCTTCAAAACAGCCTCAAGGGAGATGCTTAAGAGGAGGGAAACATTATGGATTTGCTAATTAGTCATCGTCAGTTCTTCTGTGTTGTTGCAGTCATTAGTCTTGGTGAACTAACTTGATCAGACAACCATAGCTTCATGACAGTCGTCATCACTATTCAATCATGATTATTGCTGCTTTTTCTGGGTGGCTGAAATTACCATGTTGTAATTTGTCTGACAAAACTTTCTGGTGAAGTTTTAAATCTGAATGTATAGCCAAATCAAGTGAAGTCTTGTCAGGCTTATTTATATAGCCACTCATAAAGAAAGTATGTCTCAAAGATTCTATGAAAGACAAGTCACATCTTTTAGATAGATGGCAAAGACAGACGACCTATTTTTATACAACTGTTGACTCAAGGTCCACCTACGGTAGTAGTTTTTTCTAGAGCTGTTAACTGCATCTGAGTCTTTCTTAGCTGATGGAGTTTGCTCAGTTCAGTATCACATGACTTAAGTGTGGAACTTCATATTCGTCATATAATGTTGTCATATGATCGTATGAGAACATATTAGTTTAACTGCAGTTAATATCCTTCTATATTACGCCAGTAAACAAAATTGCAGTCTTTCTACTGTGGACCTGATATTAAAACACAGATTTCATTAAAATACTGCAGTACCTCTACTTTAGGTGACTCTGTTTATGTAATGCTGTAAATTTTCAATTATTCAGCTGTCAAATTAAAGGTCTTTGCTTCATTTGATGCTTGCAGCATTGTTCCAGCAGTCTGCTTAAGATCATAAGCCTTTATCCAAACTAAGTGAGGCACCCTTGTATCTGTGTATGGCATTTGGCTACAGGCACCTTTTTGTTAGAGATGGGTGCTATAATGAAAACATTCAACCTAATTGGCCCTGACATCTCTGTTTCACCATCATATTTGTGTTTGTTATTTGTCCTCTACTTGCAGCACTGGTGAGGGCTGAAAGAGGTTTGCAGCTCTCTGCTTTGAGAGTTGCCATTATGTGTTTGTTTTGGCAGTGTGTGTGACTAGAGAGGTGCTCCAAACACCCAGCATCCTTACTCCAACAAAATAAAACTGTGTTAAAATATTCCAGCTTCACTGTTAAAGCCACCATGGAAAGCAAAAGGACTCTTTCACCTTGTTAGCTGATGCTTCATATCTTAACAGGACACCCATCTATCAAAGAATGCTAAATATGTGCAAAGGTAAAATGTTCTCTTCTGTGTTATAATTCCATTTCTTTACTTTGTTATATATGTTTTTAAGCAGTTTGGCAAAATATCCTTAACACAAGAGAGGATAAGCATATCCATTCATTTTTGTCCTCTGTGGGGGACATGAGTCTGAAACCTCTAAGTCAAGCACAATTTATGCAATCTATTTGAGTCCTACTGTATTGTCAACAGGACATCCTGGGCTTCGTGATGCCACAGTTGTGGGGGTGTGGCTAACAGAGTACATGGACTTTCTTTTCATGTCTCTAGCTAAATAGCTAACATTGTAACATTGTTTTAAGGTTGATTTGTGCATGACAGTTCCACCTTTTGACATATTTACATGTCACTCCCCTACCCCTTTGATGGCATATGACGGCCAAAATTAAACTCGAAGTCTAGCAGCGAAGTTGCTGCACATTACCACTCTTCTAATATCCATACACACTGGCAGGGTAGGAGCATGGGTTTCTAGTACTGATGACGGATCAGGGTCTTGAAGGGTCGTCCCATTTCATAGGGGAATCTTTCAACCACTACCCCTTGTAGCTCTGTTCCAAGGGGTGAGGGGCACCCAAAAAAGAGGGTTAGGGTTGAAGAGGTTCCAGGGAACCTCTCCCATTGCAAAGAGGGCAAGATCGGGACTCGCTACTACTCTTCCCTTCTTCAGCACTAAGGACTGTGATTTTGCTGGTTTAAAGCTCATCCTTGCCCATGAGATGAGCCTCTCTAGGCCTTGAGGAATCCATCTGTTGCCATGAGAGCTCTTATGGATGGCTGCCACACTCCTGTCTTTGTCAAGGGCCTCCTGAATTCCACCTCTGCGGATTTCACCACCATGTTCATGGCAAGGGCGAAAATAATGACCAAGATGGTGCAGCCAGTTATTATACCCTTCTCAAGCCAATGGCAATCTGATGTAATTGGCCTTGAAGTGACCCTCATGTTGAAGTTGTTGTAATAATCCAAAATGAGGTCCTTGATCTTACTGGACATATGGTGTTTGAGAAGAGCAACTTCAACCAGCTTGTGTGGTATGGACCCATAGGCGTTAGCCAGGTCCAACCATAGCACAACCATGTGCCCTTTACCTTTGTGAGCTTCTCTTATGAGTTGTGTGACTACCATGGTATGCTCCAAACATCCCAGCACATGAGGGATTCCAGCTTTTTGCATGGAGGTATCAATGTACTCATTCTTCAGCAGGAACTTGTTCAGCCATCGCTGACACTGAAGAATATCTTGCACTCCACACTGAAGAGATAGATGGACCTGAACCGATTGATGTGCTGAGAGTTTTCTTCTTTAGTGATCCTCACACCCTCTGCACACCTCCACTGTTTGGCCACTCTACACTCCACACCAAATCACTCTTAAGATCTTTCACAGTTAATGGAGGATTACTGGGCAGTGCTTGTAAATGATGGAAGGCACTCCACTTGATCCAAGGGTGGAGGCTGATCCAGCTCCTTTCACCACTTCCTCCACCTCCTTCAAACTAGGTTCAGCCACTGCGAATGCAACAGTTCGGGCTGGTGGGTTGATGAGGGCCTTGTGATATTCCATTTCTCTTGCTCTATATCTGGATCCCTAAGTGTGTCGTAAAGGTAGATGTTCACTTCTTCTCCTTAGCATGCCAGCAGGCTGCTGTGCTGCTGCGTCCCCAAAAGTTTCTTTGTGAAGGCAAAGGTGTTGGTGATAAATGGCGCTTTCCTTCTCCCGCCTCCTGTGCCATTCTGCCCTTCATGTTTCATGAGCTTCTTCCTCAAGATGTGATGTAGTTCAGTGAGTGCTTGTTGCTCTTCTTCTCATGCCACCCTATGCTGCCGTTTCAGTATCCAGAGCCCTTGCCACAGTTGGTGTAATTGGCTCTATGGTTCCTGGTGTAGGCAGTCGTTTTGGTAGGTCTCTCAATACTTCCAAACCTTTCTGAAGCATAGCTGGTGATGATGGTTGACATAGACTGAAGGCAGCTGTCCACATCCCCCTTGGCTATAGTTTGGATGATCTTGCTCAGAAGTGGGTGAGTGCGAGACGCTGTCCACCAGGCGGTGCCATCTTGCTTCTGTCTAACCAAGACACCGCCATACTTCTGCCATCCGGTTCTCGTGCGACGTGACTTCCTCCCATAGTCACGTCCACATCGCAGACCGACGACGTCATCACGTCAGGCCCAGTTGCCATCTTGGGACACACACACACACACACACACACACACACGCGCGCGCGCGCGCACGCATATACACCTGCATGTGCTCAAACCTGTACATAGCTGTTGTGTTTTGTTTGGTAGAATTAGATTTTAGAATTGTTGTTTATTGCATTTGTTAACTTTGTTAACCTTGCTAAGTTTAATAAACACTGTTATATCTTTAAAGAGAAGTTCTTTTGTCATTATTGTGTGTAATATTGTGAAGAGTGGCTGATTGAAGGAGTCAGAGCTCGAATTCAACCCTTCTTTGTTCACCCTTGAATGTTGATATCTCTGATATTAATATTCTAGGTGAACTCCTTTCATGAGACTACCTTGTTTGGTTATTGGTCCCGGTTTCCGGGTGGTGCCCCGTATTTGTTAATTCATATTAATAATTCTATTAATTGTCATAATTAGTTAATTATCCTTGATAATTGATAATTATTGCAAATAATCAACTGTGTTCCTCACAGATCCAACAGTTGGTGCCCGAATTATTGATTAAGGTTAACAATATCTTATTTTCATAATTCATAATTATCTATGATAATTATGAATTATTGCTAATAACCAAACACACTACTGCCCGTCCCAACATTAATGGTGCCCTGTGTGAGGCTCCTGAGATATCAGCCCTTATTGCAATATTTATGCACAATAATCCATAATTAATAATTTTTGAATTATTATTAATTTTTCCCAAAATTTCAATTTTCGAAATTTTGACTTCTCTTGTGCTCTGCCAAGTATATCCAGTGTGGTTGTGTATTGTATACAGTGTGCATTAGTGGATGTGTTAGCAGAGAGTTGTTAGCATTTTGCATGCTAGTTGTTTACCCCCCCTAACACAGTAACCAGTTTTTACTCACCAGAGGTGCTGAAGCCACCTCACTAACACCTTCATAGGATAGGTTGTAGAGTAATTAGCATAGACACTAACTGGTTGTTACTAACCTAGGTGCTAGAGTCACCATTAGGGTCCTGTCAGGACAAGATAGGTTGCAGTGTTGAGTAATCAACCGTGTAAGTCACAGGTCTGCCTCTCACCTGTGCATTTATGCAGCATTAGCAGTTTTACCACAACAATTGTTAGAGCCACCATGTACTGTGCATTTACTACAAGTAAAATGAGTCACCAGGTACCCCACGTGGCCGGAGCCGTAGCTCCCCAGAGGCCAGATGACCAAGACATGCAGGATGTCGTCACTGCCCTCCTCCACTTCTCCAGAAAGGAGTGAGAGAATCTCAACTGCTATAGTGTTAGTGACTGTGATCATTTGTTACAGGAATTAGTTGAGTACGCCTACAACCCGGCCGGGAAGCCCAGACGCAGCATCCCAGACCTGTTTGGCGAGATGTTTCTCCTCCATCAGCGCAGAGCCCAGCTGCTAGCCGCAGAGAGCCAAGCACAACAGAGCCAGCTGCAACACAGCTACCAGGCTGTGCTGGAGGAAAACCGCAGGCTGCGTCAAGACTGCCTACGCTCAGGTGTTGAAATACTCTGGCTACAGGACGCAAAGAGAACCCTGCGCGCGCAGATCCAGTCTCTTCAGACGAGACCAGAGGACAGACGCGAAGAAGGCCAGACCGGACAGACGAGCACCGCTGTCAACATGGCCACCCAGGAACCAAGTGATGTTCCTGACCTCGAAGAGGTCCCTTCTCCCGGCACAACCAGCCGAAGCCTGCCCCAAGAAGCCCTAGAGGTAAAAGACCAGATGATCCCAGTCCACCAGGAGATGCAAGCTAGTAGCTTAGCGACCCCTGGAGATGCAGTCGTCCCCGACCTCAACAGTCCAGATGACTGCCAAGTGCCTCCATCAGCCCACCCGATGGATGCAGGTGCCCCTCACTCCGATGGTGCACCCCTCTCAGTCCTCAGCCACACCCCTTCATGTTCAGAGCGAAGGGGGGAGGATCACTCCACAGATGAGAGCGGCGTGAATGCTTCCAGGCCCCCCTTGACCAGTGAGCTGACCACATCACAGAGCTCACACCCCTGTCTCAGCAGAACTCCATCCCCACCAGAAGGAGGAAGAAGTCGTCCTCATCGCCTTGGTGACCTGAGCGACTCTGGAGTCTCTGATGTTGCAGACAGTCCGCCGCCACATCGACGCCAACGCTTGCACACTCGACAGCTCAAGTCCCTCACAAGCGACGTCGAATGCTTCGACTCTGATAGTCAAGATTCAGACATTGACAACTATCTCCAGGAAGTCGAACGCTACCAGGGTGAGTCACCTCACGCGCCCTGCTAGAGGGCAAGGAGACAACGCCGGAGTCCTGTGGATCCACACCTCAGGAAATGCCAACCTAGCGCTGGAAGGCAACAAGATGCCTCGCACCAAGACGGATGGCAGAACAGGACCTCCCAGGCGCCGACCTCACCGGCGGGGTGGGAACCGAAACCACAGGGGTGATGACCAGACCTTCCCCCTGACTGAGCTTTTTCAGCCATTTCCACTCCCTAGATGCATGGAGCAACCTCCACATCGAAGGGGGGTGGAGCCATTGTGGTAGTGTCCCCTCCAGTGGAGCGTAGTGTACTGTACCCACAACCCAGCATGCACTAACGCTTACTACCACTCCCTCCGTTACCATGGTTACCACCAGCTCGCAATTTGTTTCCCCATAACCTTTGCATGCCTTAGATATTATGTCAGGTTTGAGGTCAGGTGTAACATAGGTGAGTATGTTAATTAGACTAAGTTCTTAGATCTGCTACTACTACTGCTATGCAACCTTCACAAACACATCTGACATATAGTCTTGGCATTGCACTTCAAATCCAGTTCCAACTAGGACAATAAGTCACTAACTGTTTCGATCCCTTTCCTGGTCCATTTCTGTAGTGTTCCGTCTGCAATAGGATAAGGTATATTGGGATTGTTCCACAGAGGAGACTTTCTCAGTAATGAGATATCTGATCCCAGCAATGCATGAGTTTCCTGCCAAGCCTGGAAAGTGCTCAAGATTATGGGGTTTTTTGTTATTAAAGAAAGATTTTTCTTCGAGCCCAAGAAGGGGATATTTTTTAATGGGGTAGTTTTTAATACACATTGTTCTATAGAGACCCATCTAATGTCACTACTCTCAGCGTGTAACCAAGTCCAGATTGGGCGAAACTGAGACACCAAATAGTAACATTTAAAATAGGGAAGGTTCAGGCCTCCTTTAGTATATGGTGCTTGGAGAGTGGCAAGTTTAACTCTGGGGTTTTTGTTTCGCCACAAGAAGGAGGAAGTAACTTTATTGATCTTATTGAAAAAGCTCTTAGGGACACATTGAGGGATACATTGGAATAAATAAATAAGTTTGGGCAATATATTCATTTTGATTATATTAACTCTACCAATTAGGGACAGTGGCAGATCAATCCACCTTTGAGTGTCTGCCTTTATTTTCTCCAAAAGATTCAAGTAGTTGTCTCTGATCACTGTATCTTGTTGTTTTCTAATATTTATGCCCAGGTATTTAAACCCAAGAGGACATATCTTCAGTGGCTTAACAAGAGCCCAAACTTCCAGATCCTGTGTGTTTAAGGGCAGGACCTCACTTTTTGTTAAGTTTATTTTGTATCTTGATGCTGCGCTATACTCTTGAAGACACTGAAAGAGTGGAGGGATTGAGTCAGCCGGGTCAGTTAAGTGAATCAAGATGTCATCTGCGTAGATAGATATTTTTTGTTCGGAGGTGCCGAATTTGATGCCCGAAATTGCAGCATTAGCTCGGATGGCGAGAGCAAATTGCTCGATGGCAAGTGAGAATAATAACGGGGAGACACAACAGCCCTGTCGCACCCCTCTAGAGAGAGAAAAGGCGCTTGACAGGACTCCATTAGTTAAAATTTGTGCCTTAGGGACCTTGAAAAGTGTTTTAATATACTGAATGAATTTTATACCAAAATTCATAGCTGCAAGTGTTTGAAATAAAAAGGTAGGTTTGATCCTGTCAAACGCCTTCTTAGCGTCCATTGATATTATGAGTGTGGGCTCTCTTGTCATCTGTGCAGAGTCAATTATGTGAAATAAACGACGGACATTATCCGATCCTTGCCTATTCCCGATGAACCCAGTTTGATTCGGGTGTATTATTTTTGGGATAATATCTTCTAATCTAGTAGGAAGCAATTTAGATATAACCTTGTAATCAGCATTGAGAAGACTTAAGGGTCTGTAGGATCTACATTTTTGTTTGTCCTTATCAGGTTTTGGTAATAATGTAATGGTAGCTAATTCAAGAGAGGTGGGTAGGGTCTGATTATTCAAAGCTTCTTTGATCAAGAGGTGATAACAGTTTGTCTGAGAGTACTAAAGTATTCAATGGGAAAACCGTCTGGTCCTGGGGCCTTATTATTCTGCAGAGATCTCATGGCCAGGGGAACCTCTTTCTCACTTATGTCAGTGTCCAACCAGCTTTTATCTTCAGCGTTTATCTATGGGAGATCCAGATGTTCCAGAAATTGCTGCACTGTTATCAGTGTTATGTTCTGATTTATACAGTGTTTTATAGAAATTTAGAAACTCTGCATTGGTCTCCAGTGGGTCATTCAGAGACCTGCCATCATCAGTAATTATTGAGTGACCTGTCTGCTTCTTCCTTCTTAATTTGCCATGCAAGTAATTTACCAGTTTTATTGCCATACTCATAATAATGGTACTAGGTCCTAGCCAAAGCCGCTTCAGCCTTAGTAGAACATGAGTTATCCGGTCTTTAAGTCGTGATGTAACACCTTTTCAAAATACTATTTCCAGGTCCAAGCCTCGTCATTTCAATATGCTGCAGTGCTGTGTTCCTTGTTGGTCAAACAGATCTGAGTCCAAAAAAATTATCCCATTGTCGTTCTACCTCTTTCTTAGCGATGAGAAAGAGAAGAGGGAATGGCTGCAGTTGATAAGGTGAGTTACAATGCTTAAACGAATGAAGAAAAACAAAGTTTTGGATAGCTAGCTAGCAAGCTAAGGTTAGCACTAGCTTTCGCACCTACTCGCAAAAGCCAAACCGACCCTTTGCGGATATCCCTGATAAATGTTATGGGTTTTTACAGTGTTTTTGTTCGTAAAAAGCAAGAGCACAGCTGATACCACTGTCTACATCCAGTTAACATTACCTGCTTACATCCCGTTTTTACCTGTTTTTGTCCTTACCAGTTCTCATTATGCATATACTGGTTGTGAAACTGTTAATGTTTATGTTCTCCGTGGTTAAAGAGGCCTCATTCATCTCCTTCATCTCTTAGAGTGCACAACCTATCTACATAGGTGCTGGGCCATCACATTTTGCATGGAATGAAGGGAAGACTTTCCAGTTCCCTGACCACCTCAGCCATACCCCTAAACGGAGGGAAGAAACGGTTCCTACCAGTGGTGAAGATGAAGCAACTGATCAACCAACACCTGCACAGTACTTCCCAAGTACTTCCCAAAGTCTTGTGGTTCTTGAGATAGTGAATGACATGCTGAGAGGAGAGAATGAGAAATTGAAAAAACAACCAGCCAAATTTCCTCCAATCCTGACAGAGTCCAGTATTTCACCGGATTGCCTGATGCTGCCACCGTTCTGTTTTTGGAAGCACTTCTCAATTTGAGCTACAATATCATTCTGATTGAACTGTCCAAATTATGCCCCTAGTAGATCAGCTGCTCCTGACATTAATGAAACTCAAACTTATTTGTGGCCACATAGACCTTGCGACAAGGTTTAATTGTAGCACAGCCACAGTAACAAACATCTTTACTACCATCGTTAGTGCGCTGTATGACATTTTGTATGTTGGCATGTTTGAGAACAACATCCCCTCAACAGCCAAGAACCAAACATCACTGCCAGACTGCTTCCGGCCCTTTCCCAACTGTTGGATAGTGCTTGATTGCACTGAGGTTGCAGTCTCTTAACACAGAGAGCCTGGACACACAGAGCCATTTGTACAGCCAGTACAAAGGACGGACCACTTTGAAGGTTCTAATTGGTGTGGCTCCCAATGGAGTAATTACCTTCACCAGTGACCTGTACGGTGGGAGTGCCTCAGACAAGGCCATAACAGCTGACTGTGGACTTCTCCAGCATCTACAGCCAGGTGATATGGTCATGGCAGACAAGGGCTTCACAATACGGGACATTTTGCCAGAGGGAGTTCTGCTGAACATTCTGTCTTTCCTCGTCAACGGGCAGTTCACACAGGAGGAAGTGAACAATAACAGGTTAATCTCTCGTGCAAGGATACATGTGGAGCATTCCATTCAGAGGCTGAAATTGTACAGCATTTTGCACCACATCCCACACCAGTTCAGGAAGAACATTAAGAAGATACTGAAAGTATGTTTGTGTCTTACAAATTTGCAAACACCCACTCTCCACGAAATTGAATGAATGACTGTCAGTGTGTTAAAAAATGTGGAGGACTGTTTCCCAGTGGCCATAAGGATTTGTATGTTGTTGTATGTATATAAGGGCATGATTTGAATAGCTTATTGACACGAAATGAAGACCATTGAGATAAATGTATATTCTTGTAAATTGAAAAAAATCTTCCTGTTCTTTTAGCTGATGTTTGTTTGCAGAAAACTTAAATCAAATATGTAGATAGACTATGATAAGGATTTGTTACATGTATATAAGGATTTTGACATGATTTGAATAGCTTATTGACATGAAATAAAGACCATTGAGATAAATGTATATTCTTGTAAATTGATTTTCATGAATGATTTGTTTTGCAAAAAACTTTAATTAAAAAAGTTATACCAGGTAAAAAATGTTACTGTTCTTTATATCATGAAACCTATATTTGTCAAAGACATGTTGTATTAAGTGTTACAAACATTGTGTTAAGTGCCAAAAACCTCATTTATTATAACGGTGCAAACTTATTCAAAGGACAATAGTATTTACAGATCATGAATGCAGGGTAAGTGCAAGTGCAGATATTAACATAAAAAACATTTACAATCACTATATAATGGTCCTATGTTACATAAAACAGGAGAACATAACAGATTATCTTTTGTGTCATATCTTCATCTGAAAGCTGAAGATGTCAAATAAATGTAGTGGAGTAGAAAGTACAATATTTCCCTCTTAAATGTAGTGGAGTGGAAATATAAAGTAGCATCAAACATAAATACCCAAGTAAAATACAAGTACCTCAGAACTGTACTTGAGTAAATGTACTCAGTTACTTTCCAGCACTGAATTTGACCCTGAACAGTATGTGAGGGTTAACTTACAACTGTGACACAATGTTTGGAAGGAAACACTCTTTATAAAATGTTTCCAGAGTGTCAATGTTAACAGCCCATGTCAGATCTTTGAGCACTGGCAGGCTGACAAGGTCAAGAGGAGTCCATACAATTAGATGACAACTGTTAGCTCCAGTCAGGTGTAGGTTGCCCTGATTCTGATGTCAGTAGTTATGGAGTTGTTTTAGTGTCAGGGTACCAGTTTCTCCATCCAACCCCAGGAAGAAGTCCCTACTCTCTGCTGCTTGTGGGATGGTCTTGGCTCTGGCTGACCATGGACATTTCACCTCAATGATGCAGTCATCAGATACTGTCCCATCTGGAGATCCACTGAGTAGGCCGCTGTCAGACAGGAACAATCCCCTCTCCTGGATAACAACACCTGTGCGCTCTGTGTATTGCTGCTTTGCCCTTGGCTCATGGAGGATTCCCCAATCACATGCCTTAAAAAAACAAAACAAAAAAAACCCCATTAATTCCAGTGGTCATCAAGCCTGCTCCTGAAGAGCTACTGCCCTACATGCTTGAGGTATTGCCCCACTCTAACACACCTGATTCTAATCATTAACATGTTATCAAGCAGCTGAAGCTTGCCAAGGGCTTGATAACAGGTTAATAATTAGGATCAGGTCTGTTAGAGTGAGGCAATACCTAAAACATGCATGAGCAGGGTTGGTGACCACTGACTTATTAAGTGTATTCTTAGGAACACATATACTTTCAATTTAAATAATCACTTATTACCTACAGCTTACTTTGGATCCTTCTTTGAGGTTGTACTGGCCAAGCAGTGTTTTAAATAAGGAAGGAGGGTAGGACTTCCGCTTGACTGCTGCCAAGACCAAACCGAAGATGCTTGCTGTGATCCGTTTTTAATGATATGCTGACCTGTTATAAAGAAACCCAAAATAAGAGAGATAGTTCACCTAGACCAGTGGTCACTAACCATGCTCTTGTTGGTGTTGAATGATGATGATAATAATAATAACAATAATAATAATAATAATAATAATAATAATAATAATAATAATAATAATAACAACAACAACAATCGTAACTCGTTATCAAACAGCTGAAGCTTTTCAAGGGCTTGATAACTAGTTATTAATTAGAATCAGATGCAAAACATGCATGGCAGTAGCTCTCCAGGAGCAGGGTTGGTGACCAATTTATTTCAATTACTAGTTTTGTATTGTTTCAGCTTGTATCTTGTTTTGTTTTTATTAATGCACTTTCCTACCACAATGCGTTCTTTCCCTGCCCAACTGTGGCTCTCTCTATCTGCTGCTTCTCCTGCTCAGTGACTGCAAGTGATGACAGCAAATAAAGAGCCTTGTCCTCTGCTTGGTCATAACCTGGGTTGGTCAACAGTCCCTCAAATGTCTTGATAGGGAGAGTCTAGATTTAAAGTTAAGCAAACAGTTTTACAAATATAAATAGTTGATTTCCTTGTCAATGAGGTTTCAGTGAGGTGACCAGATAGCGTATATAAAATATCTTTCAATTAAAGCAGACAGTCTGATATCTGTAATATCAAAGTACAAAAGACATAAGTCGTACCTGAGGAATTTCTGGACTCAAAATCCACCTCATCCCAGTAAAACGCCCAAGCTGTGACAGGGATGCCCGTACCCAGTCCTTGTCCTCCTCGGTGACAGGTCTTTTGATTCCAGCTGAAATAAAATTATGACATGATACACCATGAGTGTATGTTAGCACCGTTTGATGAATACGATTCATCTTCACATAATACAATAGCTTCAAACCACATAACGTTAAGTAAATAATTCAAAACAAGCAACAAAAATAGACAGCATCATTTGCAAATTAATTACTAACCTTGTGTTGTGGATGGTGCCATCTCAAACACTCTTTTTGCTGATATTTCCGTCCTCGGCATCTTCGCCCTCTTTCACACACACACTCAATATCGGTGCGGGACACTTTTTTTTTTGACCCAAATCAGCAGAGCTGCCATATGGTGGCACTCGTCTTGGCCGATTGGGCACTGGCAGCTGCTGTACCTTACTGCCTGTCCCTCAACATGAACCTAACGATATATTGAAAACAATTCAACTCTCACCCTAACACATCTTAGATATTAGCCTAACAATACTTCTGTTGCTAGCCAGGGGCTGGCACATCATCATATTTCAACTTGCCTAACTTCACTCCAAAACATAGCTGATACATATTAAGTTTTTCATCTTCGTTTACGTCAAAAGTTATAGCAATCCTGTATGTTTTTTTTTTTTTGGTATATCATCTTTAGATGTCAACTAGCTAGCTAGCTTACTGCTAACTTCTAACTCACTTCAACCTCATAAATTCTTTTTCTGTGATGCCTGGACACTACCCTTTGTTATTCCACCAGGCAGAACAGCTACACTGACCACTCTGTTGGAATTGAAGGAATTTAAACCTTTTTTCACTCTCTCAGGTACCTCACTGAAGAAAGAAGTGATTGTAAACAAGTTCACAGGTTCCACCATTGTCGTTTGTTTTGAGTATCTGACAGAGTGTGTGGACCCAGAAATAGTATTTTGAGAGGGTGTTACGTCACACCTAAAGACCGAATTATACTGAATTCGCTTTGTAGTCAAAGAATTTAAAATGCCCATTCTTTTGGTTTCAGAAAGTTTTTGTTCAAGTTCTCTAATTTCTTCATCTAGTATAGCCAATTCTTTTTTCTTTTCTCTTGATCTATATGAACTGTAGGACAGAATACATCCTCTCATAAATGCCTTAAGGGCGTCCCAGATATTTACGTTAGAGGTAGTGTTGAGGTTGGCTTTAAGGAACAGATCAATTTGAGAGTTCATATACGTTATGAATTTTGAGTCTTTTAGCATAAATGTTTTAAATCTTCATCTTTGCGGGGGTGGCTGTACCGAGTCCATTAACCAGGTCATTTTGATGGGATTGTGATCTGAAAGTGCAGCAGCCAAATACAAACAATCCTTTATTCTTGCCACTCATTCTTTTTTGAGGCTGGAGGCCACTTAATCCGTTGCTGCCGCCAAACTACTATGTCAGGGGTGGGAGGTTGAGGTGCTTGGAGGGGCTTGACTCTGTGGGGTGGTTCCTGTCCTGGCTCCTCCTGCGTCTCACCAGGACTCAAACCTGTGTGCTGCACTTCCAGCTCACACTCCATGCATTTCATTCTGGCCTGATGGATTTTTATAATAACATTCCATCATTACTTCCTGTGATCAAACAAGACTCGTCCACTATGGGGACATATGATAAAAAATAAATAATATTTTGAATTTTTTTTTTTTTTCCTGTAACATGTTTCTTTCAACCACAATGCTTAAATTATCTTTAAAAAAATCAAAACCTTATTTCTTCTAGATCTCAGGAAGCTATACACAAAGTACTGGCAGGGACACATATGCAATTTTTGGATTTTGCTGGCTGCATATTTACTAAGACTGCATGAGTCTAGCCACGTTTCGTCTGATTTACATCAAGAGTTGTTAAATGAGATCTGAAGCTGGGCTGTTTTGACATGTCTTGCACGTCTGTAAAGTAATAGAATGCAAAAGAAAGCATTTTCTGCTGCTGAAATTGGAATATTGGTTGAAGGAAAAACACCTATGGCTCAGTTATTCAGCTGGGAAGAGGTCAAAGGTCATTGACCAGAAGTCAGTGGATGGCCGGTGAAAGTTTGAGGACATTTACATACTGTAGTTTGACACAACACAGAAAACAATGTAGCCTTGGTTTTGCTTTGTAACTTACATTATTAATCACCTGGTGAGACTGTCAATCCTCTATGTTTAATTGTCAGCTGAGTATTTTTATGACATTTTAGCATGTAAAGTAAGAGATCTTTTGTCATAGCTAGATGTAGAAGGAATTGTTTAAGCATTAGTTTGCTCCTCACTGATGTACCTTAAAAGACTACAGGCTGACCACAGCTAATTCAAAATGCTGCATCCAGACAAGAAAGAGAAACTATGATCACACCAGTCCTCAGATCATTGCACTGACTTCCTTTTCATTTGAGAATTGATTATAACATTTTATGTCTTGTCTATCCATAAGCCAATCAGGAGCAGGAACCTGGAGCAGGTTGTTCCAAGGGTTTAATTTGGTCAAATTTATTGAAGCTGGTTTTAGTTTTTATGCTCCTGGCGGTTGGAATACACTGTCTGGATCAATATTAGTATATGTAGTGGTTCTATTTTGGTTAAATATTGAACAAGTAAATTATGTCTGTATGTGCAGCAAATGATTTTCTTTAAAAAACATTATAATTCCCTTGAAATAAAATTTGCTATAAATATGTTTTGCTTGCTTGCTTTATCCGTACAAGTACATCCCACTCCCATCAGCTTCCAGGCCTTCACTAAAACCATCAAAATGCACTTTCCCTGTTAAATTTCAGTTTAATGGAATAAATTGTTTAATTTTTGTTTTGTTTGTAATTTTTTTCATCATCTCTTGAGTTATTATATCAGTATTAGTCCAGTCTTGATTTACCTACCCCTCAATCCCTAATGCTGATAATGCTAACCAACTATCCTATGAATTACATTCATATTAGATGATTCTGCACTCTCAAAACTTAACCCTACCATATTTGTCATGCCCATCGCCATTGTATTAGATCACTTGTGATTATTATTTGCATTATCCACTCTCATATTCCGGATCTGATTTCCATGTATTTGAGAGGTTGCCATTGTGAGTAAAGAAGGAAAAAAGAAGTGAAATCCTACTACGACTGTTTGCTTAGGTAGCGTCTGCAGGAGGGGCAGCTTGTGGAAGCTGGCCAATCAGAACAGAGTGGGCTCATTGGGAGGGGGGCCTTGAGGAGACAGGAGCTAAAATGGCCTGTTTCAGAGACTGAACTGGGGGCTGCATGAAGGGCCAGTATAAGATAAACATGGAGTTTTTGAACTGTACAACAATGCAAAGATATTTCTGTAGAGCACCATAATAAAAATATAGACCTGGAAATGTGCATAATATATCACCGTCAAGAATGAAAACTTTAAAGGCTAGGGAACAATTGTTGTCATGCAAGGTTGGTGTAAGGTCATGGTCATGGTTAAAAGAGATCAACTGCTGGCAGGAGACAAGATCATGTCCTCCACTGTCAAAGCCAGACATTTTGCATGCCCAACCACCCCCACTCATCTCTTCTCTGAGAGGTTTTGCAGCGCTTTAACAGCATCATGCTACTTTCTCCTTTTCTGCAAACAGACCACAGTTGTCGCTTTTCAGGAAAATAAAAACATAGGTCAAGAGACCAAACCACCAGTGTTGTCATTGTCCTGGTGAGGATGGTCACCGTTCAACAGCTCTGTAACTTTGTGATTATTTGGACTTCCAATTCCAGAGTATTTTCATTAATTCCTGAAGGGATAAACCAATAAATGAAATGTGCAAACAATATGGTTTGTCATGTCAGATATTCCAAGCCATGTCTATATCTTTCTACAACTATGTATAAAGTGGTTATAGATTATAAATATTTTCCAATTGCTGTTACACTGATGTTGTCTCTGGGCCACTTACTGTGTTATTCCATATCTGATCCTCTCATTGTTTTCCTACAAATTCACTCCAGTGACTGAAGCTACTGGAGCTACTGGAACACTGATGTACCATTTTCTCTCTATTCTGCTCCTCCAACTGCTCCATAGAGGAGAGAAATTAGTTGAGGAACCTATTGAGAAAGGCATCCAGACATGGGCAAAGTAGGCTATTTATACTCTAGCTGAATGTGAAGGCCAAGTTATTTGTTGGGGTTAAGGAAACATAACCATTGGAAAGAGCAACTACTAGAGAAGCTGTGAAATAATTTCCTGTCAAGGGCATAAAATGATTCTCAATTGAGGTAAACATTTCTACTTTCAAAAGCAATTTATTTTTTTTATTATTTTTTCATTCACCCCCCCCAAAAACACACACACACACACACACACAAATGAGTGCTTACTGCCCACTTGCATCCGTGACAAGAGCTGGGGTCTGGAGACTGGCAGTGAGGAATTGCCTGGTTTCTGAGTGGATTTGGATTAGGGTCAATACAATGTGTTATTTTGGGGGGAAAATAAGTTCGTGGCTTTCCACTGATTTTCTTCCCTCTCTTCTCATATCAATTAAGACTATAACCTGGAATGTAGTCTTTGCATGAATACAACCTGTATGCTGCCAATGTTAACCAACTAAAAAAACAAACTAAAACTAACTAAACTAACTGCTGTGTTTTAATGTTTGTAATGTGATAGTGGCCATCAGATACGTGTAAGAATATACCAGCATATGACATGAGCATTTCTTTGCTTTTGGTTGCATGCTATTGTGGCTGTATTATTTAAGAGGACATGTGGATTTTATACAGCTTTGCAGAATTTGATTCCAATGGCATATCACATTTAAGAGATATGGCAGTCAATAACTGGTATGGTTGTGTTTTACTAATGACCACAAGGTGAGGCTATTGGTAGCATTATTCATTATGGCATGCAGATAATCATGGAGAACTTGTGTACTGACTTTAATTTAATTAAACACAACAGAATTGTAGAAACATCATGTTATGATGTTGCAGTAGTCGCCCCTGTTGGTAGTATTGTATCAAAAGTTACAAACTTGTGCACTGTGACTGCATGTATAACTTTCCAAAATGTCACGTCAGTCTGAATTAGCATTGAAGAGATATGGATCGTTAAGTGCAGCGGGCCACGCCTTCAAAAGTTTGGTAACCAATTACAGACAAATGGTGAGTGATACTAAAAAAAGAACATATAAGCTCTGTTCGGGATCATGCACATTTTGACATTGAAACGAAATTGACAATTTGGCAATTTGGCCTGGCATTGCTCTGTGACATGTTAGCTCGGTGCATAGCATGCCTGTCTTACAAACATGAGGGTGTGGGTTCAATTCCACTCATTGCTGCTTCTTATCTTGGTAGATTTTTCAATAGTGTTCAGCGTCCAGTAATGCAATCTAAATCAGCTTTCAGCAATCACACGCAATTTCTACTGAAATTGCATTTTCTAGTTCTTCTTTTTATTCCACATTCTGTACATTTTTTGCCGTGTTTCAACTGCTGCATACTTTGTGCTATAAAAACCATTCAAACGTCAATCTGTGCAACTCATTCAGCAGATGTGTGCTTGTATTTTTCTGAAATATAACATGTTTCAGAGATTTTATAAATTTTTTAAAACATTAAAATTTATAATGGCAGTCTATGGGACGAACCGTCCAACTGAGTTGGAACCTTGGTCACTTTGACACTCAACTGCTCGGACATCCCTTATCGTACAGACACCATTCAAACTGTAAAATGTTCACAAAACTTTGAACTTTCAAAGTTATCAGATTGTTTAGTGATGTCTTTTGTAGTTTTCAGCAATTTAAGCCCAAAGTCAGGGGTTTTTCAGACTTTTTCAGGTCTCACCAGTGTGTCATGTGATCAGGCACAGTGGAGAGCACAGATATTTTTAGGCCAGAAATGTTTTTCTAAACTGCTGTCACTCCTACAATTTTAACTCCTCAAGCACATATCTTGCCTCAGTGTGTTGCCACAAGCTTCCTCTCTCTCAAAATGTAACTAGAAAATGCAATTTCTGTAGAAATTGCGTGTGATTGCTGAAAGCGGATTTAGATTGCATAACTGGAAGCTGAACACTATTGAAAGATCTAGCAAAATTGTAATCAGCAATGGGTGGAGTTGAACCTACACCCTCATATTTGAAAGACAGACATGCTATGTACTGAGCTAACATGTCACACAGCAATGCCAGGACAGATTCTGGTGTTAGTCTGTCAATTGCATGGAATTTATCAGTAGCAGTGTCATTAAGCAGATTGACATCACCTGTAGACTCCTGCATCCTTCAACTCTACTGAGTTCTGCCCTAAGCTGGGCTTGAACTCACAGTCTTTTGATTTAAGAGTTGAGAAGTGACATGAGCTTAAGCCACTGAACTACTCACACATGCTTTGTAGCACAGGAAAAGATGTATTTAACAAGCTTATCAATCCACATTTTAGGTAATAGCGTTAAAGTAAACTAGAGTGGAATTGAATTATGGTACAGGATAAAGATGTGAAGCAACTTTGTACATGAGAGCAATATTATGAGGAGCACTGTAGTGAGTGGGTATTAAACACACGACCTTGTCATCTAAGGTGAAGCTGATCAGGAGAACAATGTTCTAAACCACTGAGCCAACAGACATTCACAAAAATGAGAGGAAAAA